>NC_040240.1:9938036-10553036 GCF_001444195.1 Xiphophorus couchianus | reverse complement strand
TGAATGTGAACTCCAAATGACATTCATACCATTTTTAAATGACCTAAGGTATAGAGCTTTGTGTTACTTTTTTACAAATCTACCAATTTTTGCATTTTTTTTTCTTAGTCATTTGATTAATTGTTAATAATTGCCTACAGATTAAATATGACTAAATAACGGGCAATAATCAACACAAGCAGCAATACTTTCTCTTTTGCAGATAATATGCATAATATTCTCAACACACAGGTATACAAGCATGCTTAAACCCTCCAAGCTCTTGTACAAAGGTTTATCTTTCCCTGGCTGTCAAGTCTGTCACATCACTTATGTGAAGTGATGGACTTTGTTGTGTTGGATATTACTGTTTCAAAAGTCAAGCACAAAGTAGAAAAGCTTCCTAAGGGACTGGCTGAAATGTCCGTCTGTTTTCTTCTCTCTCTCTGTAGTAACCGTGGACATCTATACAAATCAAATTGGTATCTAATCCAGTGCTTCACTCATTCTCTGCGGCCACACTAACAAGAACATGTCTCTTTTGTTCTACCCATGTCTTTTATTTGCCCTACGTTATTGAATTCTTTCATGGGACTGAGTGGAAGAGCTGTGGGGTTCAGACTTGATAATAGACTTTCTCCTTCTGTTATCAGTTATTCCCTCTTCTATCACTCCTCTTGTCATTGTGTTCCCATTTTCTTCCTCCGATATATAGTACTCTGTTACAAAAAACCTGGCTTCTTGACTCGAAACCTTTGCATCCCTTATTTTAAAATGTTTTTGGTTTTTTTTGTTGAATATTTATGACTAAATAACTTCTACATATTCCCAGTTACATTCTCTCACCCAAACTATGATGAAGACAATCTTCTGAAGTGGATGGAATCAGTGTTCTTGCTATTTTCTGCTTTCACTGCTCTACCCACACAAAAAATGTAGACTCACTCAAAATTTTGACTTTAAATTTAGCAATGCTGCACTTTTCCGGTGGGCAGTATGTGTATTTGTGCTCTTATTTATCAGTGCTTTAGCAATATCGCTGCTGTGAAGTACTGTTGTACGTTTCTGATTTACCGTTTTCCTTTGGTACAGCCTGCCTTCTGCTTTCACTCTCTGCTGCCGGACCACTCTTGTTGCTCCACCTCCCTCTCACTTTTCTTTTTTTTTTTTTTTTTACCAAGACAAAAGTATTGATTCTTGAGTTTGAAAGCTACCATCGATTTTTTTTCTTGCTTTTTTCTGGTTTAGTATGTCTTTGAAAGTCCACTGTATGGAATGTAACAACAGCAAGTAGCGCAGTTTGCAGCACGCTGATAACTTTACAAGCTTCTTTTAAAACTGCCATGGCTGCCAAACACTTTGGATCTGTGCTTTCTGAGTCAGTTTGTCTATTTAGCAGTGAAAAAGGTGGAGAACAAGAGCTACAACATTTCATAGTAAAACTTGGTTGCTTTAGAATACCGGGGGGAAAAAAGGATTTATACAAAATTTTACACTGATGGAAGCATAAATATGAATATTATCAAACCAGTACAAGAAACCCAAATAATATCAGGGTTAGAACTTTGGAACATAGATTAGATTTGAACTAGCGTCGTAGATTTTGGCCAGTTTCGATTTACCCTTTGCAGCTATCAGCAACAACATACTTAAACCACCATAAAATGGTGGTTAAAGGCATAATAATAATGCCATTTATTATCCATATAGGAGAAGTGGCTGTGTCACTGTATATATTGTAGTCAAGGTAATGCATTTTTAAACTGCTTTAAGCAACTCACATTAATAATTGTCACAAAACAAGTGACAGATGATGAAAGTTTAAAGTGTTTGGTTTATTGTCATCTTTTTAAATTTTTTTATTTTGTTGCTCATTGGTGTAATAACATTTTATTTTAAATGTTTACTTCAAGGTTTTCTGAGTATTTTTTTTATTTCAGTCTACATCCTATGAAAACTTTGTTTGTTTGCTGTTCTTTGTTCCACCAAAAGCCTTTCAGAAATTTCTACTTGTTCAGTTCTTTTATTACTTCTAAAATACACCAAGATTAAAAACATAAATAGGGACGTAAAATGTAAATAAATAAATAAAATTAAATTTAAAAAAAGAAAAGAAATCCCTGTAACAACTGGTTTAAATTAAAGTAAACCTTTCAGTCTAAGCAAATTTGCTCTGAAATTTCATTTGGGAGAAATGATAACTAAAACACTATGTGCTTTTTGCTAAGTGACCTGCTGCAGTGCTCTCCAAAGGCACAACTTTTAGGGACCTATCGTTTTGGTCCGTCCCTCTCGCTGGGAAGCACAACATGTTCCAGCTGTTGTGAGGCCTTGTCAAAAGCATAACACTCTGTAATAGGCTTAATACAGCATCTGCTTTCTGCACTGCACAGATTGTTAATAAAGGTGTAATGTGTTTCCTGGGATTTTAGTACCACCAGCCAATGTGAGCTTATCCCCCAAGCTGTGACCGAGCTGATGGATGCATTATTATTTGTGCATTTGTCAAAGATTGCATTTTGACATGAGTCTGCGTGAGGAGTGTATGTTTTGTCAAGTAAATTTGTGCTTTCTGAGAATACGGGTCAGCTCAGGGGAGCAATATTGTACGTGGAAGCAGCAGAAAAGTGAAGAAGAGCAAGAGACATTTGTCACCACCGGTGAGGGTTCCAACATGCCATCATGGTTATCCTGGTGGCCATCTGAGTTCTTCATGAAGTGAGAGATAGACTGAGTGCAATAACAAGAGCCAGACTGCACAGAGAGAAGAGACGGAGGGCAATCAGCTATCAGCTTGGACAGCATAGTCAGTCTTTCGCAATGTTGTTTTTAAATGCCAGTCTGTCCCCAAACAAATAACCAGCCCCTTAGGTTTTTCTTTTCTCTGTATGGCAGGCATGAAACGTGAATGAATCAGATTGAAAACAAAAGGGAAAAAAAAAAAGTCCCCTCACTCCTTCTCCATTTTTACTTCATTCACACTCGCTCAATCAATGTGTATACTTAGATTCTCTGGGGTGTTTTGTCTAAATGTTGTCACAAGGAGCTTACTTATTTCATACTCGGCTCCACTACTACCCTCCTCTTCTTTTCACTTTTTTTTTTACAAGTATCTTACTTGTAAAAAAACAAAAAAGTGCTCTGGAAAGAGCAATTTGATGAGTGCTGTTTCATTGTTTCCTTAACACAGTGAATTTCGTGTCAGACATGCCTTCCTGGTCATTTAGAGAGAGACAGAAAAGGCAAGGATGGCGATGTGTTACACCTCAGTGGAGCACTCGATTGTCTCTGGCTTCATTGATGGGGAACAAATAGCTGTAACGTCTTTACAATCTTATGTGTACTGACGGTAGCAGATGAGAGCATTTACTACTGCTGACAATACACTTGACAGGGTGGAGTTTTGACAAGGACCTTGTGTGTGAAATCAAGCAAGTTTCATTTTAGAAGTTATTGTGATTGTGTTGCCTGTACAAGGCTACAATAAACATTTCCTCTCCACTAATATCTGCTTCACATGCATAAGAGCTTATTGTTCTCTCCTTCCCTTGCAGTGGTAACTAGCATTGACTGCCTTTGTAGAGTTTAGAGGATTACTGGGGTTTTGTACATTGAGAAATGGATAATCTTCCTCAGATCTGACCTATTGGCCGCCTTCTGCTGACTCTATAAGGCTTTATAAGACCAGGCATATGTTTCAGTGATTGCTGGATTCGGTCTGGTTTTCCCCTCCTGGCTGGGGAAGTGAAATCCACAGTAGAATGTATAATCCAAATTGAAATGAGAAGCAGCGAAGTGTTGGTTGGGGGACAGAGGAGGACAAAGAAAACTTCAGTAATGACAATGCCAGGTTCTGTCATGCAAAGAGGTCCATCAGAGCAGAACACTATATCCAGGCGTATTTGTATCTTTTAAACTTTTTCATATTATGTCATGTTGCAGCTGCAGATTTCAATAAATTTTATTGATGCTAAATTTGCTCATCTAACACAGAAGCGCATGATTGTCCGAAGGTGGGAAAATTATACATGGTCTACCAAATCTGAAAAGTATGGCTGCATGTTCTCAAAACAATCATAAGACAGCATCTAAGTTAATTAGTAACTTTGAATTATACTAATACAGCAAAACATGTTTTCTGTCTAGGCTGTCTAGTAATGTAAATTACCTGGAATAATTTTACTGGGCTTTAAGTTTTTTGTTAGTAGCTTAAGTGAAGGACACCGAGTAACAGTTTGCTGAAGTTGATAGATTTTGTGAAATTTAAGAAACTAATATCAAAATTTCTGCTCATTCCATCATTCCATTGATGGGTGTAATGGAGCCTGTCAAAACACATGCTCTGGCATTCACAGTGTGCCTACACAATGGCATAGAGTCAACAAATCATCAGCTAACTTAACAATGTATTTATATTTACCTCATTTTGATGTTTCCTATTTTTTTTTACAAGGGGTGTAGTTGACCAAAAGTGAAAAAAATAAATTTTTTAAAACTACATCCACTCTCACCAGCAATGGAGTAAAGTAATCAGTGAATGCAGCTGCTTGGTATAGAGAGCTGGTGAAACAAAGTTTTCTACAGGGAGAGAGGGGTTACATTACCAGATGATTAAACATGGTACAATTTAGCTGAAAATTCAGCATATATTAATAAAATCAACAAGTTAGCCATGCAACATATCAGAATTATGTGCTGTTATTGGAGGGGCTATATTGACTGGATTAAATTTTTGGGGGTCATAACCCCTAGTCACCTCCCTGCACCCCCCTCCCTATAAAATGTGGTTGCTAACAGTGGCCAGTTTGAAAGTACATGCTGTGCATTTTTTTCCCCTGCAAATGTTGCTCGTTGTGATCGTCTGTGCTGTTGTTATGAATAAATACAGTATGTGGGCAGAGCGTTCTGCCTCTGACAACATTGCAGCAGAGGCATAGAGACACCAGGTTTCTCAACTTGGTCTCGCTTTCTCTTTGTTGCTTCGGTCTCTCAGCATTTCTCTCTCATGTATGCATAATGCCAGGCCTCAGGTTGCTGATTTGGGGACAGTAATTGGTCATTAGGTGAAGGACAGGTGCAGCTGCCTCTTTTTGCAGCGTTAACAAGGCATTTCATCATGGTTAGCGGCTGCCGGTGCTCTGATCAGCCGTTGTTTTTATGACAATATCAGATACACAAAAAATGCACATGCCCACAAACAGTACTGATAGTGACACTCTGGTGGTCTCTGCTGACTAATGCTGCATGCAGTGTTACATTAGAGGATTTGACTCCAAACAGCAGACAGCATTTTGTCTTCTAACATTTACAGCTAAATTTTGTTAACCATGTTGAGAGGGTCAGCTGACTGAACACATAAAATAAACACCCTACTTCTTAGGCTTGGAGCATTGGGTTGAGTTAATGATAAAAAAAAAAGTAATAATAATGCAAAAATAATTTCATTTTCTGTGATTATAATTATAAAAGTTTTGTAAACTGTTCTATTTTGTATCCGTTTAAAAAAAAAATCAGTTTTATCTTTCAACTTCCATTTAGTCTTGTTGACTGACAAGGCAAAGTCCAAAGAGGAGTTTTATACCACATGAGCCGACTCTATTTAATAAGTGGGTGAATTAGGAAGGCAGTTTGTTGAAACATCTGAAAGATGTCAGAATAAAAGGAACCCGAGCACAAATGAATGGCGCCCATTTTTATTTTCAAAGACATTTGTATGGCTCTTTTGCATTGGTATACCATGTAAAATGCCAATAAAACTCTTTGTTGTGGAACATCACAAAATATGAAAAACATGCTAATACTTGCAGAAGTATTCACATGACATGAAAGACAAGAAATTTATTCATGGGTTTTCACACTGTACTTTTATTTTCAAAAGAAGAACCTCGAACACTGAAGCAATCATGCATGCAGACCTCTAAGCATATTCTTTTTATGAGATTAAAAATATTTAATGCAAGCAATTTATCACGTACAACAGATAAACTGCTTTTTGCAACTGCATTCCAAGGACGCTTATGATTTATTTTCTATTTCTTCCAACTTATTGTGATTTATTATCAGAACAACAAAAGTCAATTGTTATCATATGATGATCAATTGGTGTTTATCTCACTGGCCTCTTGTAAAGGTCGCTGCAAATAAATTGTAGTCAGACGAAAGTTTAGAGGCGTATCTGGAAAAACAAAATCTTTGGTAAGTTGTCATAGCACTCAAGTGCTTTCAGCTTTCAGGAGTAGAGAAGCACAAGAGAAATGCCAGACTGGGCCCAAGATCTTTACAAAAATAAAGATAGAAAATATTTTTCTTTTTGACTTAGAATTCTTGGTCGCTTGAACTTCATTTCTTAGTTTTTGGATCAACTTTACAGTGTTATACACCTGTCTTGAGTTTCCATTTTCAGGTTCATCCACCATCACTCCCCTCAACAAACCCTTTCCTTTGCCATCTCACAACCAGTCAAATAGATTGCTATGGGCGTTAACCCCATTGATTTGCTCCAAATGGCTTCCAAATGCCAGGAATTGCATTTCAGACTATTGGAGGGATAGAAATAAAGTGTTGTTGGATTTCTTGCTGATTTTCTGCAGGATTAAGTGATGTTTTGTAATACAGTGGCATTTTTTTACTAAATTTTTTTTGTTCATGCAATTTTTAGGGTAAAGATATTTGTTTTTACATTTTGGAAAATACAGTTTAATAAATGTTGACACTAAAAATGCAATCTAAATATTTTTATTGCATTCACTAGAAAAGATTATTCAAATTTTATTAAATTTAGTTGTTTTGAGAAATCAGAATGTTTAAGTATAAAGCAGTTTAAGTATAGAACTTTAATGAAAACGTGGATCTAAAAAAGGAGTATCTGAAATGTAAAACTGGGCATTTCAGATTCAGATTCCATTTAAACTAATGTCAGGGTTGGACTAGTTCTGATTGGTTATTATTTTCTTGGTGATCAGGTGGTACCCCAATTGGTTATTTATAGTTATGAATAGATTAGAGGTTGTGCTAGACTTCTTTATTATCTGTCATTTTCACTAATGATGTCAAAAAAATCCTATCATAATCTATTTTCACCCATCAAGTTTTAAATTGATAATGACATTTAACTGCATTTTATTTTCACTTTGTTTAAATATGAACAGATAACCTGCATCATATTATTATCAAGCTGAATATATTTAACTTTTTCTCTGCAGTGAAAGTTTTGAAAGGTAACATTCCACCATTTCAAGTAATCAGAAGTCAGCAATACTCAGTTCCCTTATTTTCATGAAAAGTACCTTGAAGTATCTTGTGTATGAATAACTACGCACACAAATTTACTTTGACTAGTTTTTTGGGGTTTTTTGCCTTTCATTACTCGTTTGCCACATTATTTTCCTGCTGACTTACACATAACAAATTCAGCTGTGCTCCATATGAAACATTATTGTTAATGTGGGGCCTAAGTAACATTCTGTATAATTACAGAATGCAAAAGTGATGGGAGTTTTACGGTTTCAAAAATAGCATCCGCAATGGCCTCCATGAAGTTTCTATCATAGAAAAAGTCCTTTAAGCAACGTTCTCGCAAAATCTTATTTTATATGGGCCTTGCTCTGAACAGCTCTTAGGTCGACTGTCCAGTGAGAACTAGAGACAGTTTAGAAATCTGCATACCACTGGTCAGATACTAATGGCTCATAACTGCTTTAAGATGTATCTTATATTTTAGTTTCAATTAGTTATATTTTCACTTTCTGAGCAGCTTTAGCAATTGTGCATTACATCTTGTTAGCCTCTGAATTTTAAAATACTTTTATGACTGTAGCAGAGAGCATGTTGATAATTGTGGCTTATGATCTAATGTCCTTACTCATGTCTTTCTATTTTGTTTCCCTGTCCTTCCTCTGTCCTTACTTTGAGTATCTTCTCTCATCTTCATACTTTTTTTCCCTTCTGAGCTTCTTTCACCTCGAGGTTTTCTGTTTGAATTCTGCCTATTCAAACCTCTACAGCATCTCTCTAGCTGAATAACTATTGATCAGAGTTGGAGTGGTTATGCTACCTAATGAGAGACTAAATATAGCAATCGCTGCAACGGGCCTGCTGCGGCATCCTGGCTCATCTGCTGCTCAAAGTGTGAATAGTCACACCGTTGGCATGACAACACAGCGGTCAAGGCTTTATGAGCAGTCACAACAGATTGTGTGCTTGTGTGCAAGTTTGTGGGCAAATGTAGATGGGGATGAATTAAGCAAATGGGAACAAAATACAATATTTCGTAAAGAGTCCTTAAGAAAGTCCATACTTGTTTGGATGGTTGGACATTATTACTGGAATATGATGCTGCTTTTTTATGCCTTCTTTACTACATTTCACATAATCATGAAATTACTGTTGAGTCAGTGACTGGATAAAAACATAATAGCATAAAACATTTTCCACCTACATCCCATTGTTACGTTGTAAGTAAATTGGCTTAAACCTACATCACTGAGACTTATTGTTTTCACTTTGACAAGTTTAGCTGCCCACACTTCTTTGTTGCATGGTAACCAATTGAGTCACAATCCCTCAATACCAGCCCACCTTGTCCCAGCCAGCTGGAGAAAAAAATTGAAGAATAAGCATGTGCTAATGGGATATCTTCTTTAATAGCCTACTGTTTCATTTAGCTGCGTGGCCACGATAAGGACTACCCACTGTGTCTAATCGCATCTTCTCTCTCTCATTTCACCTGAGGCACATCTGCAATCAAGTCTATTTTTGACCAGCACTACTGCATGCTTTGCTCTGCTGGGATTCAGAAAGTAAAAGCATCTATGTGCATGTACCATGGTTAAATATACATTCACCTCACAAAAGTTTGAAATGACGACTAAACATCAATCTGAGAACAAGGAGGCGAATATAATATGAAAGAGTTCTTATATGTGTACATGCACAGAGTTGTTTTTTAAATAAGTACATACAAATTTAACTCTGAAAAGTGTGGCATGACAGTTCATCTGTGTGTAATTTAATGTTTAATTTAAAAATATAACTGTTTTATGTAGGCGTCTTTTTTTTATTTAAGAAAATTAGTGAAGACATCAAACCATTAGGTAGGTAGGAAGGCTGGTTATTTTCCTTCATTCTAAGTCAAGATGACACAATTTTATGTTACTGTATCCTAAAATTCCAAGAAAACACATTTAGTACATGAACAAGCTCACAGTTCAGTTACTTAGATATAAACTAATTTAATTTAATAACTGAATAATTCTGTTATTAGCTGGATCTGATTTGTTTTATATTCATTTCTGAATTTTAAGAGATTTTCTCCTCCAGAAAAACATTTGTGATCCTTGTGTAATTGGTTACTACATCAACAGCTTGATGTAGTAACCATCTAATGGTATTTAAATTGCCTCATCTGTTTTCTTTTCACATGTTAAAAAACTGATCGTGTCCACACAGGCAGGCTTTAGTTGAAAAAAGAAAGAAGTGCATAATACTACTTTTCAAAATTTTACAAAATATAAATATACCAGTAAAACCCACTAGAATACACTTGAGCGCTGCTTTTGTGTGTCATAAAACACTTTTCAAAACAATCAATTATCGGTTTTCAAACCTCCAACAACGAGTGGCCCTGTTGGTTAGTATTTTTATTCAATCATGGCTAATAGCTATTACGGTAGAAAAACAAAACAAACACAAGCCCACTTGGCATTAATTTATGAACACATCCTGAATTAAGTGGTCAATTGGAAAAAGTGAGCAGGAAAGTGTTTCATGCTGATTGGTATATCATGGTAAACTCTGGATGCTGACTTAGAATCACAGCAATAACAGTTAGCAAACAATTATGTTACAATCAGTGGTAACTGCACAATCTTTTTACATGTCTCCTCTGAATTTTCTTCCCCTCACACTCCTTCTTCTGGTTGCCATAGTAACATGGAATGGCTGCATTATGTAGCACCGAAACAGTGGAGGGTTGAATTTAAAGCCTGTGAGCTAGATTGCTTTACTGGTGTTTTAGTGTACACACACACACACACACACGCAAACGCACACGCCGAAGTGCTTAAAACAAATCTTAGCATTTATGCTGCTACTTACACTATTTAGAGTCTATGCCTATGCACAACATTTATCATTAATGAGTTGGCTGTGTTTATATTCTATTACTGGATTCTAAAACTTTTTCATTATTTTGGGACTAAATGGATCAACATATGCTTATGTCTCACCCTCTTGGCTGAGATGTAATCAAAAGCAAACTTAACACGGCAGTTAGACCACCGAAATTAGGATGATTAAAATAAAATTAGTTTTACTTTTCCTCATTGTTTTTGTTTTCAACACTGAAATATTGTTTCAAGGCACAAAATTTGTGATGAATACTTTTGATCCATGTTAGTGACGTGATTCAGATCAAACTCTGATGCAGTGTGATCTGATTACACTTAGAATTAAATGCATCCAACTGGATGAGAGGAGGGCACATTTTCTGAAAACTATAGCTACATTTCATCATAGTTTGAATCACTGTTTTTGTCATAAAGTCTAATCAAAATCTTTCTTTTTTTCCCCCCTCCTTGTGTTCCTCTAACTCCCCCACCCCTACTTTCACTCTCCACTATATCTGTCTGTGTCTGCAGTGTGACAATGCTAAAGGACTGAGGGCCTTTTTTGATGCCATATGCTACGGTCCCAAACATCTGATGATCTTCGGAGGTGTATGCCCTTCTGTGACCTCCATTATTGCAGAGTCTTTGGAGGGCTGGAATCTGGTTCAGGTAGGGGTTTGTTGTGTATGTGAGCACACATAATGTGGGTGTGTGTGTGTGCCGGGGTGTACAGTTGATACATCCCGTCACATAGCATGTTACTTAATAATATACTTCTGTGAGTCTACCTATTACAAGACTTTACACAGTAAAGTTCAGCATTTTTTTATATTCCTGCTTAAGAAAACTCACACACAAAATGTTTGGGTCAGCTGCTTATACCTGCCTTTAACATTCAAACTCGGTTTTGGAGAACAATTGGAATTAAGATAACTTTCCAACAGGAGATTTAAAAAATGTGTGGTGTAAACGTGTGGACTAGACGCCGAGTTATTAGAAGAAATTATGATATAAGCTCAACAGTTTAGTACTAGGTTTTACTTTCTTGCCTTCATTCTTTGTGGCGTAGACTGAACAAGGTGTTGGAAACATTCCTCTTCAGTTTTGGTCCACATTGACAAAACTGAAGAGCATCAGTTTGAGTTGCATATTGTTGCACTGCATATCTGCAATGCAAGTCTCCCATTTTGTCACATCTTAAACTTGCTGTAGTGAATTGAAGTCTAGTACAGCGCACTAACTGTTTGAAAGACCAGTTTGAGATGTTTTAAGTTTTATGACAGAGTGCATCATTGTGTTGGAAGGATCCATCAGAAGATGAATAAAATGCTTGGGTCGAGCTCCGTTGTTCAAACCTTAATGTATAAACTTTAAGAGAGCTCAAGGCTTCTCTCCTTTTGCAATTTTTCAAAAATGTTGCCTTGACTTTTTAATATATTTTTTCCTTACAGTTTCCAAATGCTGTTGCATACACAGCTAATATTTTAAAACTGGCTTAGAAGGTGTTTTGGCACAAGCTTGAACTAGATCTGTTGAGCTAATTACCTACTTTCACATTTTGCTACTCATTTACACCAGCTTCTGATATTGGAATTTATGGGTTTTAGTTCAGTGCAGCATTAAGACTGCACACTTGGCAAATTAAAAACCTTTCATTCTTGCATTTTGCAAACTTTTGACCCCTGGAGTTATGGCTCCCCGTGTCTTTGAATCTGCTCTGTATGTACCAGAGAGGGAAACTGCCTCTTTCCAAATAAATCATTTAATTTGTTGTAAACCTTACAAAGGTTATCGAGCATAGATAAGGAAGGAGGACGCTTGTGCTTGTAAGAGAGAGCATAATTGAAGAGCCTGCATTTTGAACTGAATGTCACATAACGTTTTACATTTCTCCTGCTTGCAGTTACCTTCAGTCTACTTCTCTTCATATTGCTCTTTGCTCGCTATCTTGTACAGGTCTCTTAAGAGGGAAAATATCAACAAGGAAAGGTGATAAAAGTTGGGTATTTTTGTGTCTGTCTTCATTTTTTTCTCAGTGGTAATACCAGTCTACATAGAAGGTTCAAGTTATGACTAGTTTGAGGTGTTCTTAGACTTGTATGTGTGTTTGCGCCACTCTCAGTTTTTATTAGTTTGTTTGAAAATGATACCTCTGAGAGCAGCAGTGGCACTTTTTTGCTTTACAGAACACACTGTTTGGAGCAATTTGTTCTCCAGAGCACTTTACCCAGTAAGGTCTTCTTTGCTATCAATACAAATACTGACACCAACAAATTGAGGCCAGCCTTTTCCCAAAATACACATTGTGTGGCTGTCTCAGCACATTGCACCAAGTGATTTGGTGAAACCAGAGTTGCATGCTAATGGCTACCAAGATAAAAGAGTTTCGCAGAACCTTGCAAAAAGAATTAATGTATTCGATCTTTCTACATTTTTTTCCCCATTAACAGTGCAAGGTATTTTCTGCTGTCGCAACAATACAACTACAAATTCCTTTGGAATTTATTGAACATTTAATGATATGGACAAATGCCAAGTATGGCATCATTGCAGAGTATGAAAGTATCCAGTATGAAATCAGGAAGATGGTCCTTAAAGATGAACTGCTAAATAAATGTCTTAGGAAGCAGAAACCTAGTGTGTAAGATGAAGACCAGGAGGAAAGATCAAGTAGAGAAAAACCTTTGCATTTCCTGAATCACCTGCTGGTACTGGAATTGGCAGACATTTGCGAAGTCCTACAAATGACTAGATAAGACTGTACCAAGGGATTGGGCAAAATCAATAATCACAGCAACACAAGAGCAATAGAGGCCAGGGTATACCACACCTAACAAGACCCAACATGCAGGTTGGGCAAAGATGCCCATGAAACAGTCCAGAACTTAGTACCTGGATACCGGCAGGTAAAGCATACACATAAGCACGTGCTTTGAATATTGTACCGGAATATTTTGCTAAGAATGTGCTGGACGTCCCACAGTCACAGAGGGAGACTCCACCAAGAATGGCAAAGTTAAGATTCTTTCTAATCTAGACTGATAAGCAGGTAATGGTTAACCACCTGAACATTGGGTTAGTACACAAAACAAAATGGAGATTAATGCTACAAGGTTTACACTTAATTAATTGCATCTCTTCGATGCAACTCAACTTTTAGTTTGCTAAAATAACATAGCAAAATCTGATTGATCAACAAGTAAATTTCAAATATCCTTTCTCTTTTTTGTATTTCATGAATTTAATGCAATTAGTAAATTCATAGTACATTAATTAGTAAATCTGAACATATCTTTTTAGTAGAGAGACTTGCATTCCCAACTTTGACATCAGATACAGTTTTAAGAGATTATAACAGCTTCAAGCTACAATAATGTCCTTGTTTTAAGGAGAGAAAGAAAAAAGAATAGCCTGTCTGAACCATATGCCAGAAGGTGAGGTAAGTGGATCTTGCACCCCGCAGCTTCATTGTTTTTCTCCTGTTTTGTTGTAATCAAGTTTTAAACTTGATATTTCTATCAAATTTCTTACAAAAATTGTGATTTTTGTTTTCCATGGTGATTAAATCAGCCACACTTAATAAGCTCATCATTACCACTTCAAAACAGAAAGCTGGCAGACGTTATCTACAGAATATATAGCTGAGAGCAGCCGCTAAAGAAAATAAAGAAGGGGAAGGTTAATCATTCAATCATAAAAATAGTTTCAATTGGTACCTAACAAAGTACCAGGCTCAACTAAAATAAACTCATATTCCATTATCTTCACGAAGGCATGAGTTCGCCTCTGGATGCAAATAAAATTGTTATTCTTGTGAATGTGTTTTAGAAGGCCAATGTACTTAAAAAAATAGCTTAATTGGCAAGTAGTAGACAACAAGGGCATGGAAATAAGCATGATTTTTAGCTATAGTATCATTACTTGTCTATTACTCCAAGAGAAATAGGTAAAAAATAATTTCATAATTAGGAGCCTGTATCAAGCAAGCCATGTTTCTTCCACATGAAGACATTTTATCCATTTTAAACTTTAAACCATTAATCCAATTAAAGAAAATTATGTTTCTTCCGTGGAGATAATTTTTATTTTGTCTTCTATTTTGTTCTTTTCTTGGCTCCAAAAGTTGGCTCTCTTTTTCTCTGGGGGTTTGATTACAGAGATGTAACCTCATAAGGTTGAATTATTTGGATAACACAAGCTTATAGTCTCATAATGACTGGTTAAATGTCACCAGCTGATTTTGTAAAACCTATCTGAAATAACACGTGTAGCTCCTTTTTATACATTATCTATAAGTATTAGTCACCGGCCAGGAAGTAGAGTGGGTATTGTAAATTTTGCATATTTGTTAAAAGAGTCACCGTGTTGTGATTCTATAGCATGAGACAAATAACTTGTGGAAAGATTTAGCTCCTCCACCCTATCTCAGTGCTACTTTAGTGGTCTGAAGAAATGTATCACTCCCTGTTACAAAAAAAAAAGTTTATCCACCATCATTGGTAGCCATCCTAACTAGCCTTAGCATTCATGACAGGCTCTGTTCTTGTGAACCAGCTGTAGCATAGCAGAAAAAAGGGGGAGGGTGTGAGCAGTGCATACATGAGCACGATTGACAGCGCTAAGACACTGCTCCTTGCTCTGATTGGTTGTTTCTGACCAGGTGTTGTATTTCTGTAGAAAACAGCAGGACCATAGATTTTTTTTCAAAAATCATTTGTCTCATATTATACTGTAACAACACAGTGATGGTTTTAACAAATTTGTAAAAAACATATATTTTTTTAATAAAAGTTATGTCCTTTAACACTTTTTAACTTGCCAGGAATAACGAGGGAAATACTGAGTTTTATTTAAGTTGAATTTTGTGACAAAACTGGTTTAGCATCATTTGCCTTGGAGTAAAACTTAAAAAAAAAACTTTATCAATCAATCAATCAAATTTTATTTGTATAGCACATTTAAGCAGCAAGGCATTTCAAAGTGCTTTACATCATATCAAACACAGAAACACAATGCAACATAGAATCAACAATCAAAACACGACATTAAGTCAGGTTCCATCAATAAATTTGTAATTGATTACGTTTCAAATACAATCCTAAACAGGTGGGTTTTTAGTCGAGTTTGCATCCATAAAAGGTTTACCTGTTACACTCCTACTGTGTTATACGGAACATAATACCTATTGCTATTTTAATTCCCAATCACGCTCACAAACACACATTTTAAAACGAGGTAGACAGCATTTTAATGCTGCATTGACCCTTAGTATAATTCATCTTTTTGAAACCACTGAACAAAGACACTGACATTTTCAAGGAGGAATAGCTGAATGCATCCTTTTAGCACATTTTGCCCAACATCTGGACAGAGATCTAATGTTTACCTGTATGTGGGGCTCGTTTTTCTTGTGTGTTGGCTGTATTGATTGTTGTAGCCTCATTAAATCAGGCAGTTTAGAGACAGACCTCTATCCCCAGAAACTATTGCAGTTTTCTGGGTTTTTAAACGCTCACTATCTTGAGGGTCTTCTTTTCCTCCCAATTTTCTTTCTCACTCTGCCTGAGTGCTACATTGGATGCTTCAATAAAACATGTAATGCCTAGCACTGCAGTATTCTGCCTCACTTATGTCAAATCCTCATGTGTACCATATCAATATTTCATCACTTCCAAAGTTTAGGATAAAATCTCTGTGCAGCGCAGAGCCAGATCCTTATTTTGAATGTATCCTAGGTACAGGAGAAACAAATTTAATTAGGCTACTTTTTTTAACCATGAAAGTAAATTATATTACTGCTGCTTTATTACAAATATTGATCAAAAACGAAATAATATATTTTATATGTTATGTTTCAATGATTTATTGTATCTAATTCTGAGCATCCATCAGTACTTTCCTTTTTGAAAAAAGCACTGGACCCGTGTCACCCTAATGAAAATATGCATATGCAGGTAGCACCCACAATATTTTTATTTTTTGCTTTTGTTCAGAAATGGTTAGCAAATTTTGCCCCACAACATAGAATCCATTGATACAATATCCATCTGCTTCCTGTCATTGCTAAAGAGTCCTGTAATGTTTACACTTGCTTATAATTGGTTGAACAGATTAACCTACCATCTTCCAGATTCTGAAAAAGGCTTAAACAGGATTAAACAGAATTTTGAGATTCCATAGCTTTCTTTCCAATGTCTTGGCTGACATCTTTAGATTTTGCTGTGATTTCTCAAAATGACGCTGCACCATTTACAGTGTCACCTTAAAATACATCCCCTGGTGTGCCTTCAATTAAATAAGAAGCTTACAAAGCCATGACATCACCATCTGAGCTGTTTAAAGGCAAATTAATCTTAATTTATGCAAACTTCTGAATTTTGAGGGAATAAAAAAAATAAAAATTCAACTCTGATAGTTTCACTATTGTTTATTTATTTATTTTACCGAGGCAGCGTTTTAGAGCAAATTGATCAATTGTGCCCCCATTTCTCACAGTTTGCATGTTACAACTTTTACAGTCCTCTGATTGTTGAGTATGGTACTTCCTGGAGCAGCAAGGTGATGTTCTTGCAGTTTTGAGTGCAGGCTCTGTGTCTAATCTTAGGACTTTGAGCTCACTGCCCAGATAACGTTTCCCCTTTGGCAGTTCTTTACTTGCCTTATTAGTGGTAGAAAACCATATTTATATTTTCCCATCTGTAATCAGAGGCAAAATGCTCATACCTGCTGCACTTAATAGGTGCCTTTTGCATGTATTTGCATACTAAGTGAAGCGCTGAAAAAGAGCAGATAGCAATATTTAGAGCTGAGGGTCAGCACTGCTAAGCAATGAATTACACACTTTTATTCTCCAGTGTGCACTCAAAAAGATTTTTAGTGTCCTCTCTGATTTTAGTCTGCTCTGTCTCCTTTTATAAACAGCCTTGATATTGCCCTTTTTGTTCAACTCTGACGTCCAGGTGAAAAATAGAATCATTCCGGTTGACTTCTTGCTGAGCTGGTCTCTGAAGATTTGATGATAAACCATTTATCTTCATATTTGCTTTACTGCTGCTTGTGTTTTTGCTGACCATAAGGTCCACTCTTGGGGATTAATTACTGACTCTCTCTCATTTCTCTCTGATTGTAGCTTTGGGAAAAGTCAGGATTCTTAAGGCTGCCAGTTAAGCCACATTTTTTAGTTTCTGAAAGTTTATTACTGTCACCAAAGGGAAGCAGAAGGCAGGATCCCTCTTTTTGTGTTAGTCATTTTAGGTCTATTTTGATAAAGTACTTTGCTATCAGTAATGTTTAAACTTTATATCATATTCTAGTTTTAAACACAAAAGTGTGACAATGCAAAAAAAATAAAAAGTCCATTGGCATTTAACACTGAACAAAGATAAATAACCCTGCTTTACAGACAAATGTGGGAAAAATAAAATCATTGTCTGCCTCAATATGTCTTGATGCCCCATGGCACAAACAGATGTAAAAAAAATAAGTAAAAATAAACCAATTATGATTCATTGTGCATCATTGAAACAGTTATTTTTCTCATCTATGCCTCCACACTTGTAGAGTACACCAGCGTGTAGTAGGAGAGTTCACGCTCTCCGTTGTGCCCGTTCACAGTTCTGAATACACGCAATCTGACAGGAAACACAGTCATTTCCTAATTACCAACATTTGTTGAATGCATCCCGTTAACATGTTGCAAACGTCAGCGTCACATATTGAATAAACACGCTTCTTCGAAGCCACTAATAAAAACGAGGGCTTTCGAAGAATCTCACACTGCTTTGGTTCTTCCTTTTGAAGTGGAAACAATGACTATAAAACAGCTTCTTAACCCCGTACAGACTCTTTCGACACCAAAGTCTATGAACAAAATTCAAAAGGAATCCAACATGAGAACATACTAATTTCCACCTTTGCATTCGAATGTTATTATTCAGGAGCTTTCAGAAAGGGGAGAAAGTGAGTTGCATGCTGATAATGTTGGAGGTACCTACTGGTCACCATCAACAATAAAATAGACATATTAGCAACCTATTTTTGTTTATTTTGAATAGAGATTAATTACAGAGTACTCCTTTGAAGGTTAAGATACACTCTTACATCTATGATCTATTTCCATTGCCTCTTTTCTCTTTGGGGGGTCTTCAGCTTTGATTTAACTTATTTAGGTCATAAGTTTCACAGGTCTTTGAAGCACAAGCTGTGTGTATACTTCAAGATGAAGCTGCAGCTTCTAGCAAAAAAAGACTCAAGTAGATGTTGCTATTTTTAGCTATTTGACAATTAGTGGTGGAAGTAAGTCAACAATTTTCAAAAGCAAGTTTAAGAGCTTTTATGAGGCTACATCACATTTCTTTTCATGTATTGGCTCCATTATTTCAGAACGTGGATATTAAACATTTAAAACCAATTCTAGAAATTGGAAAAAAAATAAAAAAATAAAAATCTCCACCAAATTTAGCCCAGATGTCAATGGATCATTTAGACATTGTTCTTTCAAAAAACAAATCCCTCGCTGGGATTATAGTGGGGAAAAGGTCGATGTGACTCAAACATATTGACCAGTACATACTACATCCAGAAAATATAAAAACAGTATAAAATAAGCTTGAAAAAGTCAAGTCAAACACTTCCTGGTATGGGAATATAAAGCCACTTTTGATTAGATTTTTCTTCTATAATTTGTCTTCTAAAAATGATATTAAACTGTTATATTAAACAATGGAAATAAATGGAGTGAGACTCATATTTCAAAGTAAGAAATGGAGTGTTTCTTTAAGACTTCTTGTTGGGATGGCCGACGACGCTACATAAAAAAAAAAAATCAAAACTGAAGCCAACACCATTGTTAAAGCTTTTCAATGGGAACATTTTATTACATTGGGGGAAAATATAACAGAAATTGAGCAACCTACAAGAAAAAATAAGAACACTGCAACTGGTTGCCCATTGTTACAAAAAGGCCAATTTCTTATCTTTAAGCCTCAATTTGAACCTGTCATAGTTCAATATGTAAATTATACATTTTTTTTTATTTTGACACTGAACATAGACTCTTTAAAAGTACAAAGTTTGTCATTTTAAACCTGACGGGTTTTAGCCCAAAAGTAAAAAGTAGTTTATTCCATACCGATATTAAAACGATGAAATTTGTAAATACTTGCAAATTTAAAAAGATTTAAACTATGTCGACAATTACAAGGGCTGACCAGCAGGGGAAGTGGAAGGAAGATTTTTAGAAATAAAACAGGAAATAAGGCCCAACTGAAAGACAGTTTAAAAAGCCATGCCCAACCATCAACTACAAAAATGCTTCTGTGTAGCTGATCTGTGTATGTAAGACTTTTGAAACAACCGTTTTGTAAAGTGTGTAGAGATATTGATCCCAAAGAAATGTTCCCCTCAGTTTTATTTAAACAGGTAGTAAGGGAGGGTCATTGAGTTTTATTCACAATAATTTTTGCAGGATACTAATAAATATGCATTTTGATTGACTTACTAATCATGCTTTATAGAAGGAAAACAGGGTATCTCTTGTAGGTCGTTTTTGCGTTTTTTGATTAAATAAGCCATCATTGGGTTTTTTTTCTTCTGTTTTTGGAATTGGCAAACAAAAATTAAAAACATAAAATTGGCTGATTGGTATCAAGAGTTGCAAGATGAAATTGCATACAAAAAGGTTTTTTGTGTGTTCTTACTATATTACAGCACCTTTAAAATTAATTTAGCCATTTTTTAAAGCTTCCAGTAAGTCTGGAAAAAAAAATCCCAAAGATCTCTGTTCTCCGATTACCTTCCTCTCCTTTTGAATGTTTCTTTTTGGTTTTTTTTCTAAGATGGGGACATTGAGAACCTCATTGAACTTAGGATTTGTGTAGGAAATGTGCTGCTCTGTGGCTGGTGTTTGGAGCATCCTTTGAAACTCTATCAAAAACAAGGGCTTGCTGAGCAATTGGACATCAAAGAAGACCCAGCTCCATTACAGGCCATTAAAACCATAACGGCTGCTTGGAAAGATTGAAGCGTAGAGGATCGATAAAGGGCAGTTTAACTGTCTGACACAGCTCACTAATATCTGAAGCATCATCTCCCATTCAGAGGCAGCCAAAGGAGGAAAGAGGAAGGGGGGGAGGAAGAGGGCGAGAGAGGACAAACTTAGAGGGCGAGAGAGGATATGGAAAGAAAGACTCTTATTATTACAAAGTGCTTTTGATCTCCTATTGCTGCTCTTTGTCTTCTTCTCCCACCCATCCCTCATATACTGTAGTCTTGTGTGGGGATGATATAACCTAATTTCACAGTAGGTTGATTAGCATTTTGGATCATTCAAACCCTACAAACAGAACACATGGTGCAACTAAATTGAAAGATAAGCATTACACTCAGAAATTACCCCTGAAACACATTCTCTAACTTGATAAAAATTTTCAACAATAAAAAATGCATGTACTTTGATTTGAAGGCTTTAGAGCCAAATTAAATCTCTTGGCAGCAAGAAAATAAATAAGAACATAAGTGACGACTCAATGTGCATTAAAAAAACCTGATTTACGCCTGCTCAGAACATCCAGTTGCGTATGTCTTCAAACTGAGGAAGAGATGTATTTGACAAACACCAAAAAATTGTCTCCAACTTCTTTCTCTACTTAATATATTCTCTCTGTGCTGCCAGTTTCTGCCCATCCTTTCTCCCTGTTTTATCTTCTTTCACTTTATCTGGGCATCTGGATGTGGAAACTCTATGTCTGTTTGAGAATAATAGCAAGCTATATTATTTAATTCCCTATTGTAGTCATAGAATCCCAAAGATACAGTTCAGATGAGTAGTTTACATACACTCATCAACATGATATTTGAGCTGCTCTTTTACGTTTTAAACACAGGAATTGAGTTCACAAATTTAAATTTATTTGTGGATCTTCTTAAATTTACACAGATAAAATTTTACATGTAAGCTGAAATGTATATAACTGTATCTGAATAAATAATTTGACTGAAATATTTTATTTAGCTAAATTCAAAAAGTAAATGATATAGATTCATTGCACATGACTGATTCTTCAAGTGTTTAATTTTGTTCACTTAAAAATACATAAATGAGTTATTTATCTGTAACATGAAAAAATGTTTAGAGGAGACAAGTTGATGCTATATCTTTCTACACTGTTTGATCTCATTTAAAAAATGAGAGTTGGCAGGTCAAAGAATAAATTACGTCTATTATCCTCAAATAAATATGGATAATTCCATAAATCCTGTTTTTTTCAACTCTATTGTCAGAGTATAAAGTACACAATTCTAAAAAATTCCAAAAGATTGTTGATACCTCAGAGGTTTATGTTGATCTAGATTCTCAGTCACGATAATCTTAGGAGTTGTGCCAGATACTTTAAAATCTAACTTTCTGGACTGAAGAAGCCTGTTGGTTGAGAAGTGAAACATCTTCAAGATAACAAGAGAAGGCCAGTGGCTTTCAATCAAAAATCCCAGCATTCCGAGGTTTAACATAGTTCTGTATTGTTGGTTGGTACACTGTGGTAGAGGGGAAGCTGGACTGTTCCTGTGGAGAGAGCGCATATGGCGAGAACCTCTGTCTTTGGAGTGGAAACAACATTCCAATTTTAAAATTTGTTATTGAAAAAGAAAAAAAAAGTATTGATGGATAAGAAAGCACAAATTTTCCTTTATTATTTTGTTTTTCTTTCTGACACAAATTACAAATGAGTAATGTGCATTTTCTACAACACAACATCTGCTACTGTTGCAGTTCCACATTTTAAATGACTATCAATGCTTTTCCTCCTTCAGTGAATCATTTGAAGGGGTGAATCATTCAGTCATCTTTACAACCTGTTGTGCATTAAAAATAACCACATCACTTGCAGAAATGAAGTCAATGATGTGATTTCTCACTGATAGAATGAAATACTGTTGTAGCTTTAAAGAAGCTATGACATGTCTGATCAATATACTCTGATCAGACATGGAGCGCAATGTGAGGAAATACGTTTTCCTTTTTGTGTTTTTATCGCTCCTGCTGTGTTTACGATGTGAAGTCATTGTTTACATGTACAGCGAGGACAGCTGTTACCTGATAAGCCTGCTTGATGGACATGTTGAGACCAGAATATTATTATTGCTTTCATGGGACACTAAAATGGAGCAAAAAGAGGTGCAAATGTCTAAAAAAACTAGGTTGATACCACATGCAGCACAATGTTTGCAGATGACAGCATTAGTGTTTTAAAATGCTTTTTTAAAAATGTATTTTTTTTTTAATGAAAACATCAGTCCAACAGCTTCACTCTTCTTGAATCACAAATCCCAGTGCCAGTTGGTGGAGTTTTTGAACAGCCGTGACAAACGGCCTCAGTCTTGGGAAGACAAACACTTATTCACATACATAAATAAAAAAAACAAAAACATGTATGGGTAGAAAGGCAGAAATAGATATGTGATAGAGCAGTTTAAGTGCAGATATTCTTAATTTTTAAATGCATTTTGCATTTTCTTAACACGATCTCAAAGTGATTTATAGCTTACTTATTTTAATCTTTGTTTTGATGACTTCAGTAATAAGTGGAATTTCCTTAAAGGACTTGTGACATGGAAAAAAATCACCACATTTTCCCCAAGGGTCAGTTTCCACTTTGCTTTAAATATATTCAAATTTATATTGCCACACAAATGCATCTCTTTCGTATTATTAATGTGGGATGATCCTGGGGTTTTTTGGCAATTTGCTTATCTCAGTAGTTTGGGATGATAAGTCAAGTCCAGCTTCCTTGCCTGTCATCAATTCGACTTATTCTTCCACATGTTCAAACACAGTCTTTATCCCTGCTGGCACCCTGAATAAAGTTGGTGTGTATTAATAAAGTCAAAGGTTGAGACTTTAGGAACACAGCTTGTTCTAGAATTTGTACTATGCGTTGATTTAATGAAAATAAAAATCAGTAGAAAGGAGAATCATTTACATAACTACATAATTTTGATATTATGTGGTACATATTTTGTTTGGGAACATGCAGAGGGAACTGCTATATTTGTTAAAACTATGGCTAAGCATTTGGCACAAAGAACTCCTTTGTACTATTTACAGTAGACCATTTTTAAACTTTCAGGGTCCAAACGAACACTGAATTTTAAAAAATAAGTCACAACATTCTTTGTGTTGCATTTTGTTTTCACAATGCTGCATTTGTCAAAATATTTCAATTTTTTTCTAAAGTTGAAGGATCGCATTTTAAATGGAAATTAGTGTCAGCAGATTCTTAATGTGATGCAACAGTACAAGTTGTTAGTGTTTTTAACACAACCACTTGGCTGTTACATTAATATCACAGGCTAAGTAATAACCCTAATTGTCATGTTACATTGATGTCTGTGTGTTGATGTAGTATGAGTGATCACATAGCAAAGATCAAATGCAAGAGAGGAAACAAAACAACACATTTACCTGTGTAACTTAAACTGACGAGGAATAATTTTTTGCTAGAGTAGAAGTAGCAGCTTTTAATCATATATTCTTATAGCTATATAGTTATAATGAACAGAACATCTAGCACCCCATTCACATAAGACTAAGATTGTATGATAACATTAATAATCAGCCAACATATAGATGGTCTCAGTAGGCACTTATAAAGAGGTCTTTTAAAGTACATCAAGATCTTTGTGCACAAAATCTTTGTGGTCAGTTTGTTATGGTCAAGTGGCAGCAAATCTGGAGCCTGGTAGCACCAGTGGTATCTTATCCATGATTTGTTCCTGCTGCACACTTGCAAAGCTGAGCCTTCAGAGAATTTGTAGCAAGAGGTAAATAATTTTGTGCTTTGTTGTTATTTTTTGTCACTGTGTCTGTTGTTCTGATAGCATCACAGCTCTGGCTGCAACTAAAAGGATCTTACCATGCACTGAAACAAAAATTCAAGTCACTGGTGTTAAACCAAGGCTACTTGTAAATAGAAATTGGCATGTGGAACACATTTTTAAGTGTTATCGGTTACAGACACCAAATAGCCCACGCAGGCTAATTGTTGGGCCACTGTAGAAAGTTGTAGGTTTTATCAAGAAGGTCAAATGGATAATATATTTTACATATATCCTCATATTTAGCCGTGATGAGGGAGGAGAACTATGATTAATCTTATGATTAACTATATGCTTTTTGTATTTTATATAACTTTATTTACTCAGATTATTTCCATTTAGATCAGAGATCTCTATTAGGAGGGAGACCTGGCTAAGACCGCAGTAGCATAATTACAACAAAAACAAACATTAAAATTTTGTCACAGAAAACACACAGTGTGAGACAGTGTACTGCAAAGATATCATATTTTCATATCTGAGATTGTGACATCCATATTTAAGAGACAAGTACACAATGAGGGATAAGAGGACCACAGTTGGTAATAAATTTCGACACATGCAAAGATTATGGAGTGAAGTGTTCATACACAAGCCATCAAGCAGAAGCAGGACTTCAGAACTTGTCTTTAGTAAAATCCTGCAAGAATTTTCAGGATTTTTTTAAACAAACTGATTATGCTTCTTAAAAGTCAAATGATCATCAATTCATATTCCTAGATGTTTAAAAGTAGACTATTTGCTTTCTACTTCTACTTAACATTTTCTCATTCCATGTAGATCTCGCAATTTTTGAAGCAGTGAAAAGCATACATTTTGCTAATAATACAGTGGGAGTATAATTTTTAAAAATAACCCCATATTTTAACGTCTCTATGTGATCAGTAATCTGTGAAAAAATATGCAAATATTTGTATTAAGAGTGCATGATTCCCTCTGACTGCACTGGGTGGGAAACGTTGTCAGAGCTCTGCGCCAGATAAAGATTATTGCAAAAAATGCGATGCTGCCAGTGTCAGACTACTCCATATTCATAGAAAGATTACACAGATTGTTAGAAAACATGCTATTACAGATGTGATGGTCAAGAAAGCAGTTCATTGTATAAACTCAAAGGGTCATAGCTGCTATAAAACTGAAATGCTGTTTCCAAATTTGAAGCAATCCACCAACGTTCGATTTTGGGGATCCTGGGGATTTTAGTGAGACTTTAGGGCTGTCTCCATTCAGCAGGAATAGGTTTATTTAATAGACATTTAATGATTGAAATTTTGCAGTGGACTGAACAATGGCATCGCTGGGTAACTTACTGTGAAATTTGTTGACTTGTAAATGTTTGGTCGTTCAGAGCAGCAGTGAGATCTAGACGGAAGGGTTCTGACCTTAGCAGACAAAAACTATATATGTTTTATACATAAATGCCTGAGAAACATGGCACGGCTCGGTTTGAAATTTTAATTCAAACCTTTTAGTGGTGAGCTGGCAGGAGGACCCGAGAGACGGAGCTAGAAGAGCAGCACAGCTAGCTCATTAGAACTGAGTGGAATTTGTCTATCCCTGAATTGTCTCTCTCTTTTTCCACAAAGCATGCACACATCACATAAGTAGAGACTAAAACACACAGAGACACTCGGGTGGAGATGTGATCGCCTGCAGTGGCCAGAGAAATAGAAAAAGATTGCTAATACTCTTAAGATACACAACACACACACTCAGTTGAACGTATACATTTATCTGACGAACACTAAACTCCATAAGTTGGCAGAAGAAAACAGAAAAGTGGGGCAGGATGTTCTTAAACACTGAGCAGTGACCGCACATATGGTCTGATTTTTTTTTTTTTTTTGAGCAACACACAGTACCTACTGTAGGTAGATGCAGTGTAACACTGGGCCTTCATTTAAATGTATAACTACCCCTGTGGCACAAGAATTGATTGATGGAGTGTGATAAGTAATTGTACATCCAGATGCATGTGAACTGTTTGCTGTCATTTTGTCTTCTTTCAGCTGCTGTTATTTTGATTACTTCTGTCAGCTCTGATTTAATGATATGACTTTTAAATCTGTCAACTCAGATTTTATAAAAAAAAAAAAACGGAACCCGTTTGGTTTAATTTCATGTCCTTAGCTTCAGGTTTTTGTACTTGTTCAGAAAACTGTTATGATGTCTATGAAATACAATTAAGATGTGTCTTTAATTATTTGTAGAATTTGCAGAATAACTGCAACTTGTACCCAGGAAGAGGTTCAGCCTGTGCTATAAGTGCTTACTAAAAAGTACTGAAGCAGAGCTGTAATGAATGTACTAATACTTCAGGTTAATGTGCCAAGTTCAGCAGGGTCACAGGCTCGGTGAAGAAGCCTTGCCTGAGCTTGTAAAATATAGCGGCTGCTGTGATGCCCGCCAGATGGGAGGAGAGGAAGACGTCCATTGTTTGGAATCAGATGCATCTTTAATGATGCATTCCGCCCTGCCCTTGTAGAGAGAAAGGGAAATGCGGTTTGAAACTGGGTGAATGTGATCTGATGGGAAGTTTTCACCTCCAGATGACAGACTTCCTGAAGCAAAGGCTCAGTTACAATGGAGATCAAAATGTTTTTTAAGAAGATCTTTACCTTATGAATGGCTTACTGACATTTGGCCTCAGTGTGTTGAATGAAATGTTTGTTGCCAGTAGATGGCAAGGCCTTATAAAGATCTCATTCAGCTATTGTGAGTCATTGAAAAGTTTTGTTTACTTTTCTATTTTTCTCTTTACAGAGTTCTCTTAAAAAATGAATAGACCAATTCTTTAGTTGAAATGAGAAAGTTGAATATAGCAATCACTAGATTGTGCCAGATAAAAAGCTAATGCCATTCTTTTTTCATTTCAACTGGTTGAAGAGGTTCAGTGAAGTCTAATCAGGTTGCCACAAATGGCAATTTGCGAAGAATGATTAGGTTCCCTATAGTTTCATCTCTAGTGCAACAAGATGAGTCATAAATTCTGATGGATTGTATAGAGATCACCAGTGTGTAGAATATTACTACAGTTCAGCAAGTAGAAAATGCCTTATTTCTGTCAGATTTTAACTTTTAGAGTTTAGAAATAATTTTTTATTAAGCCTAATTTAAAAGGTAGTTCTAAAGATTCAAAACTTCAAAGGGTATTCATGACTGTTGACATTAAGTGTGGCTAGGTGGGTAATTGTAAATAAAAGTCATATTGTACGATAATTTGCATCTACAAAATAGCATTGGCTGCCGTCACTCAGAGGCATTATTGTCATTCGTAATGCATAGTTTACACAACAGAGATGTAATGTGAGAGAATGATGAGGTGATAATTCTGTTCTTTTCCGTCTTTTTCAGTGATGGATAATTTTAGATATAAGAAGCTGATGAAATTACATCACAAAGCAATATACATGGATGTATTATTAACTCAGCAGAGTTGCAATACAGTATGAAAGCACATAATGTCAAATCAGTTCATTTATTGTTTCTGATTTTATTGCATTTCCTGAAATTATTTCCCGCAGAGCCTTGAGTTGCATACTTCAGTAAATTCCATAAAAGATGTCATGTTAGTTTTTTGTTTTAATTCGTAAAAAGTTATTATTAGGTAGACCAGCCCTAAAACACGTTTTAGACAATAAATACCCTTTCAGGTAAATGAGAGATGAAGAGAACACTGAAACTTTCAACCATTTGTATTTATAGTTATATTGTAGTATAACTAAATTATTTAAATCTCAAGAGTGCGTTTGTCTCACACTTGGTGGGATTCCAAATTTTTTCCCCATTTTAGGTTAAATATAATATAATATATACTTTACACTGCTTGGGTGTTTCCATATTTTTATGAAAATATTGCTGCCCTGGAATCTAGTATTTGTATAAATGACTTATTTCTCCAAATGCTGATCACATTTATTAGTCACTTCTCGACTTGAGAAATCTCAAACCTTTTATCTGGTTTGTTTGATGGTATTTTGCCTGTCTAGCTTTATTTTATGCTCCTATCCAAAATAGAAATCAATATAAAGCTCTAGATTACCTACTTCGACAATACAGAGCTAAAAATAAAATGGGTACTTAAGTTCTTAATCTCTGGAAACACTGTAAAAGGTTGTGAAGGAAGATGTGAGAAGTGGGATTTCCTTGGCTACGTTACCTGATATTTACTGCTCAATAGGTTAGCGCCATGGGGGTCACTGCTCCCTGTGGTGTAACGCTGTGCATTTTTAAAGAGACAGAACAGGCTAAGCAGCAGGATACCAGATGCCTCCCACAGCATTAGGAAAAGCACACAAACACAGCACTGCTGACCTTTCACTCAGATAAACACCATTAAATATGAAAAAGGACATAATTGAAAGTAACCACTGGCACTTTTTTCTTTTCACCCACACCACATAGGTGCATTAATACTGAAGAAAATCACAAGGCACCCAAACACCACTGAGCTCACCACTGATAATAATCTTGACATTTCCAGTAGTGTCATTAGTACACATTGCAAACACCAGCCAAGCTTTTGATGGTGTGTAATATTTCCAAGACCCATTTCAAACATGTTCACTTTAACCAGTGACTATTTTTTACTTAGTCTATAGAATAAAAACCTGTGAGAACAACTACAAACTGCATCCAATTGTTAATTTATTCACATCTTCCAAAGTTTACCAGGTGATGGTTTAAATTATAAGACATTTGACAACAGTCAGGTATATGTCATAAAAGCTCTGCACCAATACAACACAAAACAGAAAAGCTGATTGGATTGACTAACCATTGCAAATTCTAGCTTAAAGAACAGTTTCTGCAAAACAGCAAAAAATATTTTAATTCCCAAAGACAAATCTTAACTTGTCTTATGGATTTTTTTTTTTACAAGCGCTGAAGCTGATGCAGTTAACAAAAGCACTCAAAGCTGCATTATGTATTTTTTTTATGAAGAACATGCTTTTCACATATTTATTAAAAGTGTCACCACATTGTGATTGTAAGTTATGAGACAGATAATCTGTGCTAAGCTCGATCTCCTCCACCTCCTCCCTGAGCTACTATTGCCATCTGAAGAAATGGACCGGCCAAGACCAAAAACAACTAATCAGAACCGGGAGGAAGGTCTTAGGACTGTCGGTCAATAGTGCTAAATGTGCTAATGACATAGAAACAACTAACTGTTACAGAAAAAAAAACATTTATCTGCTGTCATCAGTGGTCATGCTAACAAGACTGAGCATTCACTACATGCATGCTAGCTGTATGTTGTGACAGATAGTATTTTAAGTCTAGAGTACTATTACTCGCCTTTGTATCTGCTGCTGTCTACCCTGCTTGCTGTACACCAGCCGAGTGACTGGTTAACTGTTTCATCATCGTGAGCACAAGCTGCTGATTGACCTAATTAGGCCCACGGGGTGGAGCCTAATTAGCTGCAGTACAGAGTGGTGGCAGGGTTTGGGTGGGCCAGGTTGCCCTAACAGTGGATATATATTTTTTGTAACCAAGCCACAGACATGACTAAAACTGCCACCCAATAACATTGCCATTACCTTTAGCTTCAGTACTCTTTTTTTTTAGAGTTTTGTACACTCCAGTCCCCTTTATTGAACAGTGATAGACAGGAAATATGGAGCAGAGAGAAGTGGAAGACATGCAGCAAATGGACCAAGAATCAGCAACCCTTTTAAACTAATTTCAAATGACGGCAACTCTGAAAACGGAGGAAATTGTTAGAGTTGAGCTTTGGTGATTGGAAATACTACAAGATCGACAGAGTGAGCATGAAACTGGGAAAGATATTTCAATTGAGCTGGTGTTTATCCTGCAGAGGTAAACTTTGATTTCTTGCTCGGTGGTGGCATTTTTCCGTTTCCTCCACCAACAGAGATCAGTAGGAGTAATCGGCTTAACTGATTTAATTATGGGGTAAGGTTTGAAACCTTCAACGCATGTCTTTCCTTAAATAAGTATTCAGAGATTATGAGGGTTTGAAATTCTGCTTTTCAGCACTTAATGTTCTCTCTTTTGCATGGACATTACTAAAACCTTTGAACTTAAACCAAATGTATTAAAACTATGATAAACAGTTGAAGAACCAAACATTTTAAACAAATAAACCTACCAATTTTGTGCTTCCTGGTAACTAAATCATAAGTATTTCTAAATGAAGTAAACACTTGAAAATATAACAGGTACAGAGGGAAAGGGAATCAATTAGTGTGAGAGGAAACAATGAAAAAGCACATAAAATCCAATGTTTCAGTATATATTATTGAAATGTATATGAACTTTTGTCGTATTGATTAAAAGCAGGTTTACATAAATATTGTTAAATGGAAAAAGTGAAACTAGCTGAACTTCACATAATCTACAGATAAACACTCTGAGGCTGAAAGAGCAGGTTTACAATTTATAGCAAAATAGGAAAAAGTAATTTCAATTCTGCCAGTCTTCTCCCACTTGGTAGCATTGCCTCATTCCATGTACGTTAACCAGTGCCCTGCAGAAAACCAAAGTTTGAGAGCCATTCAGTCTTTGGTGTCATCATGCTGAAGGGTCTTTCATGTTTTTTGTTGTTGGACTACCAATCCACCTCACACCCTAACCATGCCTCTTTCACATCCCAGGAGATGGAATTTTAAAAATTTACAGTCTTCTTTTGAGCTAGCCTTTTGGCCCCTGCAGGTCTTTGGAAATTGAAAAGTCAGAGTAAAGACGGGGGGCTGAGGTAAGACGGAGGGACCATGGCCGTGAAACTGAGAGACAGTTTTCTGCATTTCTGATAAGCCTTTGTATATCCCCTACAGCCAGTCTTGGCCACTTCTTGTTTCTTTCATTGGAGTGACCCTCTGCTGCACAAACCAGATGCTATCAAATGCTGAAAAATTCTACTTGTGTTGAGGGGAGTTCATTGAAATAAATCCCCTGTCTTGTTGCTGTTTTCTCCAGCTGGGCAACAGCATATTTCACTGCTGAGGCTGTTTTATTGCCACTATTTCAAGAGTAATTGAAAATCCATGGTTGATTGACTCAGAGTCTCTGTAATTAATTTTTCTTTAGTTGCGGGGCAACAAACCCAAAACCCACCCAGCGTGGTGGACTTTGTGCTGTTTACATCACCTAACTTTATTGTTCTTTTGTAATTCCAGGTAGATGTGCAAAGTTTTACTTTCTGTTATTTTCTGCTATTTTGATGAGCTGACTGGAAAAATGTTGGTCCTTCCATTTTGAGTTATTTCTGATTTGTTTACTTGAGGAAACATTTTAATAACAATGAATGAACTTACATTGACAACCCCTATGGCTTAAGCTGCATTTTAGTATTGATTTCAAAACATTTTCACCTGTAAATCTAGACTAAAACCCACCTGTCTAGAACATTAACCAACACTTCGATGTGCATTGATGGCACTTGGCAAAATGTAATGTTTAGGTTTTCTCAATTGTTTATTGTGTGGGGTCTTCTATGACTAAACATTTTTGTGTTTTTATGATGTAAATGCTGAAATGTGCTTGACAAATAAACATGATTGATAAGTTCACACAGTATTGAACCTTGTAGGAATGAGGCAGTGACCATCAAGTATTCATATGTAATTATTTTCATTTTCAATTTTCATCTCTCAATCTATAAAATCTCAATATAGTTGTCTTTGAGAAATAGTTACAGACACTAAATGCTATTTCTATTCATTTTCTAACCAGTACTTTGAATATAAATGTTTCTTTTGTTGATCATCAACTAAACCAGTGCCTATAAACCATTTATCTTGGAAATGCTCCTGAATCCAAATTTTCTATTGTAATTGGATCCTATATTGTTTTTTTCCCCTCAAAGACATGACTATGAGAGACTAGTCATTTGGTAGAGATAGGTTTTATTAATAAGCACTTTTTTAACTTTCCTTGTTTAGGCAAAGTCTTGACAATACCAGCAGGTAGAGAAATTGTGTAGAAGATGCACAAAAAAGCATCTGAAGTCCAGATAATCCTTTGGAAAACATAGAGAAAGCCTAGAGAACCAATGATTAGATATAACAATGAAGAAGTAGATAAAAGAAAATATTGGGAACAAAGTACACAATGCCCTGCGACAGACTGACGACCTGTCCAGGGCGTACCCCGCCTCTCGCCCGGAACGTAGCTGGAGATGGGCACCAGCAACCCTCCCGACCCCATTAGGGACAAGGGTGAACAGAAAATGGATGGATGGATGGATGGAAAGTACACAATTATGGGAGATACAAACTTTTCAAAGACACTCTAGCAGTAAAGACCTTTACCTTGGCTTGCTTCTAGTCCTTCTATTTAGTCTAATTTATCTGAAGGTGCCTTTGGTTTCACTGTATCTCCTTATGGCAAAAGAACAGTGGATCAACAAGAAGGGCTTTTAGAAAGTTGGCTGACATCCACCAGACAAAGAAAAGAAAATAACACAATTGAAGGACATTGGGACATATTCAATAGATTTAGAAAATCTTAAACTGGAATACAATATTTATATTGCCTTAAATAGCTATTGTTCTTACCAATAAAATAACACCAATAGGCCCAGCCAACAAGAGCTAAACCTGATCTAATAAATTTGCATGTAGGCTACCAAATCAATATCTGTGCCTTCAATAGTATACATCCAAGAAAATATATCTACACAGGAAACTAAAGAGGACTTGCTATTGCAACTGAGAGCTCAAGCAAAGAAAGCCAGAGAGTAAGATAGGAAGAAACCTAATGGCATGTTTCACATTGAGGGACCTTGAAGCCTGTGTCTTAGTGATGAGTCGCTGATATATACCCAGCGCTCTGAGTGTGGGAACAGGCGTTTATATCCAAGTCACGTTTGCAACAAAGCCTTGTATGGCACTATAATCATGGTCAGACTATAGAAGAAAGATAGAGGAGAAATGAAAGGTAGGTGGCAGCTCTTCTGAAGGTCTTCTTCCCAAAGCATTGAGATGTGTTTTATATATATATATATATATAAGCTCCAAGTGCTGATAGACATTTGATTTCTCTGTGATTAAAACATTTAGATAGATTTTTAGATATAAATATTTTCTTATAATTTTGGTGTGGCGAAACATTTGAAAACATATATCTTCAGAAAATTTGCAATTTGAGTATTGGATTGGTCTAGCTTGGGAAATGGTCTTAAACATTTTTATTTGTCAAACTACAGCTTGCAATGGATCCTTTACATTCTGCATGATGTTGGGCTACACAAAATTTATTTCCAAGTTATTTTTCCTAACTACAGTAACTTGAAATTTTTAATTCAGAGAAATGAAATAATTCTGTCAACTTTAATCAAAGGTCCACCAAAGCTCTCACATAGTACCTAGAAAAACACAGATCCTTAAAAAAGCATTTGCACCTTTTAAGACAATAAAACCACAAACATTCCTGTAACTCTTTGTGATTCCACATGACCCACATGAATAGATTCCAATTGTAAAGTGAATCAAAAAGATTTATTTCTAAATGTTTTATAAATACTAATTTGGGAGATCTCGTGTTCACTTTATATTCAACCTTTTTACACTGATATCCCTAAAAAACAACAGTGTCAACAGTCAATAATGAGATCTCAGGCTTTGTTTACAGCACTTTGTTGATTTGATTGGCTGAAGCTCGATGGCAATGATGTCAGACAGATGTTTCACTCAGTATCATGCTTCAGTCTGTTTTCTGTAAGGACTCCCTCGGTGGTTCTGTGTAACAAAGCCATCTGCTGCTTTGGGTAGTTTTCACTGTTTATAAAGTTTGAATTCACACACACCTTTGTCTTTAGTAATGCTTATTTTGCCATCAAACACCTAAATGATGCAAAAAAAACATGCTTTTAAAAACATGCTTATTTACCGCTATGTTAAAATTTATATACCATTAAAATAAATATAATTATTCTAGAATTGTAAAAAGATTGTTGGAGTGCCCCCCAAAAAGGTGGAGAGCTTTATATTCAAGGGTGTTTTTACACTAGCCTTGTTTTTAGCTCTGCTTAGTCTGCTTTAATTGGTCCATTTATCTAGAAACTGATTTGTTTCTAGATGGGAGAATGTGTAATCAAGCAAAAAGAAAACGCAAACGCCAAAAAACTTAGGTCTCGGTTTGGTTGAAATGAACTTGACCCCTTGCCTGTACATTACCTTTTTGATGAATTTGAAAAAAGAAGAAAACAGTTTACCTAAATATTGTCTCGGAGGCAGAGATTATGCTTAGATGGCAGAAGTGATTAATTACACAACAACAAAGCAACGCAAAGGAGATTTTTGACGATTGTGGCAGTAGAGTACTTACTCAAATGAGAAGGAACATTTTAATCACTGGTGAAGCTTTATCTACTTTAGGATCCAGCAAAGCTTTTATCACTTGAATAAATGATTCCATGCTGCATTTGTCAGTGAATAATAATTCAAGACAAAAAAGCAAGATGTGAATTGGATGAAATAAAGATGAATGAGCCAAGCAAGAGTGATGCTGTTAGCAGTGTTACCATGCAGGACGAACATGTTAGATTCAAATCCTTTGTAGGTTAACCACCTACGAGTAGTTTCACTTTTATTCCTTGTATTTGTGTTTTTCTGAAAAAACAAAGCCTGAAAATAGCTTTGTAATCCTTTTCAAAATGATAAATGTCAGTGACTTTTCTCTCGTGTTGTGCATTATGTTGGTTTGCCAATGCCTTTCAGCTTCAGTAGATCAATTCTGTATATATGTATATTAGGTTTTAGAAAGTGTTCATTAACTGCTCGTTCACATAGTTTTATTTCTTTTAGGACTGTCAGGAAAGAAAACGAAGGCAGCTCACAGGGTGCATTTCTCAAGACTGCCCCTGCATTCAGAAGAATGGTTAATGCAAAGCAGAGTAGAAGAGAAAATCAGAATGTTCTTGCTAAGAGTTTCCGTGACAGGCTAAGATTTAACACAGGGTGAAGACTATGGCAAAGTGCAATCACAATGTGTTGGGCTAAAGTAGATGGCTGCAATCAGTGCTGCAGCAGGCCCATTCCCACCGGCACCAGGGCTCCAGAACAGATGTTATGTGGAGAGAATTTGTCAGAAGGCCTCTCTGTCTTTTGGATTCTGTTTTCAGGCACATCTTTTTGGTTTTAACCAGCGCTGCTAGATTAAAAAAATTAGCAAACCTTTTCTTAACTATTTTATCTATTTTCTAAGATGGTAATGTTAAGCATATTAATAATTTAATAGCGATACATGTTAAATGCGTCGTACGGCCCTATTTGCAAAATTACAAAATGTGTTGTAACTCGAGATTAAATGATATTGTACATAATATGGGATTTTCCTAAGAAGAGAGAAGATTTTATTTAAAATTAGTCAAAGATTGTGTATGTATTTTTGAGAAATACAAGATAATTTTTTTCTGTTCATAAACAGATGAAAGACTTTAAAGAATCTGTAATCAATGTTGAATAATCCATGTTCGAGTAGTTAATTCAGTGCAACCCAGTTTATTTATTCACTAGTTATTCACAACAAATGTCCAAATGCACTTACTAAAAACAAATACAGAACAAACAGATAGAGATGCACAGTGAATTCAGTCCAATTTTATTAACTGATTCAAAATTCAATTACCTAAATTCCAGTTTGACCCTAGTCATAAAAAAAGCAGTCAACTGCAGTTTATTATGGAAACTTGTAAAAAGGTCAACAAACCAAAGGCAGCAGTGAGGTCATTTTTTTCACTATGTTGATTTTCATTACCTATTTTAAACATTAAAACATATATTAATAAATTAATACAATAAATTAATGCCTGTTGAGTACAAAAAGCGCAATATTTTTAAAGCTCCTGTACATTTGATTATCTAGATATTCATTCATCGTTTTAGAACAAAGCTTATACTCTACCCCAATTTTTTCTAAAGAAAAATTCAAAGCCGTCTTCTTAAAATAAAGGCCAGTATCCACTCAGAGACCTTAGTTCAAAGTGTTGCTGCAGTGCTTTGACCCCCCATGTGGTTCTTGAGGAATAATCGGTCAGCAGTAATCCAACAAGCCTATGGTGGGCCACATGTTGGAAAGCTGAGAAAAGCTATATTTGATTATTCTGTGCTGTTACCCACTGTACTGTATACAGCCAACTACCGTCAATTGAGTAGCTCATGTAGATATGAATGAGAGGAGATAACTGAGACTTCGCTGTGAAAGACGGAAAGTTACTAATGAAATGTTTAGCAGCACTTCTGACTGTTAAACCAGTAGCACACATTGTACTACACAGATTTGTACTTTAGCGTTTCAAGGCACAAGTTGGGGAGAAACTTTTTAATTGCTTATGAATCCTGTTTAAAAACTAGCTTTTACTCCCTCACTTTCAATATGTGGACTTTTTTAATACAACCTCAAGTTTTATTCTGTTATTTGTGGTGCATGCTTTAATGACCCTTTTACTCCATTATATTTCCTACTGTTATATGTGCAGCACTTTGGTAAACCATCTTGTTGCTTTCAGAGTCCTGAAGTTCTTTAATTGGTATGGTGTGATATATTAATAAAAACATTTGCATGGGCCGTCTGACCAATGTAATCATTCATTTAGCCAACAAGTATTTGACTAATTGAGAGCAACTAATCTTTTGTCACCAGGCAGTGGTGTGATAATTAAATATGGAAAAAGCAAAAAGCAAGCAGGTGACATTAAGACAGAAGTAAATTATTCCTTTCTGATACTAATCATCCCCTAAAAGCACCCATGCTATATAAAATGGGGACTATTAAGCAAAACACATACTTAATTTGCAAGGCTGGACTTCTGTTTCATACAAAATAGCTTCATGTTTTAAAATGCAGACCCATGTAAAAACTTTTTAGACATGCCCACATACCTGGGGCCCACATACCTGGTTCCAGAGGAACAGCATCTTGATGATCTTTTGTTTAAGAAAATGAAACTATCTACTTTTTACAATTAAGTGGACTGTGTGACTGAGACAGACAACTTACGAAGCCTTCCTTCCCACCGTCACTATATGCTGTATACACTATAAGTGTAAGGAATTGTTGCAAACACTTTCGCATGGAACAATCCCATTATCTCGATAAGCATCACAAGTATTATAAATTATATATATTATAAATTACAGTGTAAATTAAGGTAACCTGCGCACTCTAGCATCTTAAATTTTGTCCCTGTTTTGTATGAAAACTGCATCTTGGTTTCCTTTAAGAATAGCAGAAAAATAAGCAAAGACGAATGAGAGAAACTGGACATTTTCTATGTCTCCCCATGACTGCGTTTATTTTCCACTTCCCGCTTTCTTGTGTTGCCTACATTAACAATTTAATTGAAAATTAAGAAAAAGAGTCATTTCAGAATATTATTGGACCAAATTCTTAAAAGACTGATGATGTCTTTTAAGAATCAGCTGTTGCAGCAATCTCCAGCAAAATGAAAGAGATGGATACACAGAGAGAGGGATAAATAAATAAAAAACAAGATCTCTGCCAGCTGAAAAGATAGTAATTTGCAAATGTTGGCTGCCTCTAGTAAAATGTTTGCCTACTCATAACATAAATTGCCTGTGTGTGGGCTTCCCCTGTGCTACTCATGCACTGCGTTTTTATAAACTGAAAGATACACGACACCTTGTGTAAAAATGTCCAACAGGACTTACTTTGTTCTTTTATTGCAGTAGTATATTCTCAAATGGAAAAAAAATAGAATTTCCTTTCACTAATTTAATTCACCGTGGGAAGGAAATTTCACAGTTAGAAAAAAAAATGATGGCATAGTTATTGGCTTTAATAAAAAAAAAACATGTAAAAGATTGTTTCATCACTGTGAAAAGGACATTTCTTCACAAAAAAAGAACCCTTAACAAAACAAACAAAAAAGAAAAGTCACTGCTAGATGAATAGAAGGAGACGGAGGGAAAGGAGAAAGGAGAGAAAAAAACAATAATGGTCTCTACAGTTCAGCATCTGCTCATTAATCTTTCATAGACAGCCAAGTGGCAGCTGCAGGAAGCCCAGGTTATGGTATCAAATCTCAATTTATAAATAGAATAGTTTATAGAGCTAGGTGGCAGAATACCGTCATCCAAACTGCCCTTCTCCTGCCTCTGTCTGTGGAATCTCAATATTTTCAACTTCCAGAGTTTGTTAGCATTCAGCAATGCTGTGTAGTCTCAGTGTAAGACATAAAAATACACATCTGTCAGAAGTGATAAAATGATGAAACTGAAGTGGAAAAACTGTCATATGCCTACTGTGTGCAATACATATGCGCCACGACTTTATGAAATTTTGTCAAAAATGTATATCGACCAAAACATGCCCAATCATGTTTGGGCAAAGATAGGCTCCTAATTGATCCCCTGAACAGTAAAAGCTATAAACACCACATTTTTGGCCTGATTGTTTGTCACGAGAAAATCCTCTCATGAATCCTGTTTGCGATGGTGATGCTTCACTGCCACTGACCCCCATTGCTTCAAGGTCGGCTTGCTGACAGCTGAAGAATGGCAAAGTACCTGTAAGCTTATATCATGGCACAGGTGATGTTAGGTGGAAGTGCGATCTTCCCTGCTCCTCAGTCCCTTAGACACAGTGGTGACAAGTGAGCCTGTTATTGATCAATGCACCGTGAAAGGACCTTATATTATATGACAAGTTCATACAAGTTATTTATTTATTTATTTTACAACAAATAGATGCCAGTAACTCACTGGGTAAAACAAGGTGACTGACTTCTTTCTTTATGTCTAACTTTTCGTGTACCTTTACAAACGCTTACCATGGTCTTTAAGGATCTTTAAAGCAAAGATAAAGCACAAGGTTATCAAATATACACCAAGCTGAAAAATATGTTTGAATTAAAGGAAATAGATATGTAGATTTGGATGGTATAGATTAAATGAATGAATAAAAGCAAAGTGTATATTAAATACAGTTAGAGTAAAAAAAAGTGACAATAAAAAGCTGCCAAACTGGCATAAAACAAGACATGTGGCGGTGTGGTTCTGTTGGTCTGTGCAGTATATGTCATCATTATGCAACATGATTGGCATGATGGTCTGGGGTTACAGCAAGCTATAACCTCTCATAGGAGGTGAACGTAACATCATTCAGCTGTCTAGAGGGTCATGAAAGTCATGATTCGCAGGGGTTTTTTTTCGCAGTCAAAGCTTGGAGTTCCTGGTTTAAGTCTTGAAATGTCTATCTCTTTATAAAACTTAGAAACATGTTTATTTCTTAATATTGTCTCCATCCATTCCTTTATTACTGTTTATATAGGCAACTGGTTGCGAGTTTACCCAACTAATGCTAATAGAATATAGATTCATATCCCTCACATCTCTAGTCTTTTTTCATCTTTCCTTCTTTCCTTTGTTTGTTGCTGTGGTTCAATGGTCCAGTTCACTGAAGTATTTATTTTTCTGTATGTTTCCATGTGTTTTTAGTACAAATTTCACTGTTTTGTTTTAGAAAAGAGATTATGCTGTTATTTAAACTGCGGTGTTATAAGGTGTGCTGATACAACCATTCATTTTGTTTTATCTCACCTCTCTCCAACTGCCGCTTCATTATTCAAAGGCCAACCACACAGTTAGCACCAGCAGATCCTATTTCGAGAAAGTCCCACTAGGACCAATCAATGCTATTAGATCTGCCGGCATGATTAGACACACTCATGTGTTCTCCTTACTTCTTTTGCTGGCCTGTAGGAAAGCTTGTGAGCCTTTTATTTATGGATAACCAATCCCAAGATATATCACTTAGGTTCCCAAGGATCCAAACAAGGAAACATTTAGACTGAATGAGTCTTTTAACAATAATATTAAACTTGCTATACTATATTATTCATGGTTTGAATAAAGAAAGAATTAACATTTTACTGGGAAGACTTAAAAGCTAAATGTACAATGAGGAATAAAATTGATGTTGTAAAGATTATTTTTATTTAATTTTTTATATATTTTAAGCCTGGTTTGGCACTGAGTCATCTTTTTAAACCAAACTAAAAGATTGTCTTTAGTTGCTGGGAATCTCCCAGTACTAAAGGAAGTCTGACCAGAGATCTATTGCAGAAACCTTTGAAATAATATTGACATTTTTATTTCAGCTCAGTCAAAATGGCACAAATTAAATTAAAAATAAATTATTATGAAATAAAGTTAGTCCATTAGATGGTTAATTAATTTGTTACTTTATTTTTTTTACAGATATTCAGTACCATGCTGGCCCACATAATTTAGCTTAGTCGTGACCGAAAATATATATTAAAAAAATAGATATACACTTGTTCAAATACTGAAATTGTTTTTGCACAGAAACAAAATTTACCAGTTAGAAATGTTGGCTCTGTCTGGTGCCAGAGGTGGGCTGTTTGGTCTGAGACCTGAGAAGTGATTTGGACTCGAGGTCTAAAGAGAAGAGAATTGCTTTGGACTATACGTTTTGAGAATTAAATTCATCATTAGGTCTAAAGACTCTGAAATGGGTAATGTAGGCTTAATGACAGCCACTGATCAGACTACAGACAGAATAGGAAATTGTGGCCATTTTACCCTTATGCAAAAAAAAAAAAAAACCTACATAAAGTTAATGTACTGTGCCTTATGATTGCAGTTTGGATATAAAATATTTCTTTGAATGAACAGAATTAAATTTCATATGAATATGGCCGCAACTATCTTATTCTCTGTCTTTCTATATGTCATTTTAACTGAGTTATTTCACATATGGAAATTAGGTTTCCATAAAACCCCCTTACATATGAGTAAGGGGGAGGCAGTTGGTAGAACAGGTTGGTCAGACCCAGACGTCCCTGGTTTGAACCCGGTTCCCTCCCTTCCTGGGTATGATTGGGGGGGTTGCTTCAGGTTGGGCATCTGCAGTAAAAATCTGCCAGGTACATGCGTGATGTACATGGAGGAGTCAGCTGCCGTGCTGCAAGGTGCCGAAAGAACAAGTGAAAACACATGGGTAAACCAAAGATTGAAAGGCATGTGAAAACTGTATTGTGTAATGAAAAATAAAGAAAAGATGGGAGAAAATATTTAATCTGTGGAATGTGTTTCCCCCATGTGAAACAGACGTTAGCAATAATGGGAAGAGTTGGACTGCTGTGATGCAATAAAGATATTTTTCCTGTGATTTTTGCGAAGGATTGCATAACTTTTGATATGCCTTTTTAAATAAAATGTGAATAAATATGTATCTTTACTTTTTCAAAACTCATACTCCATTTTTATTGTTATTGTATGAGATGTACATTTCACATTTCCTATCAGTAACACATTTCTTAGTTGAAAGAGAAAAAGCCTGCCAGGGGAATGAATGATTTCTAACTTACCTGTAAATTGGGATCTTCGCAGTGAATGATCATCTAATTGAGAAATAAAACCAGAGTAGCTGTGCTGTACATTTTCAATTTCTTGATAAAAACACTTTTTGTAGAAATATTTACGGAACAAGTGTGAAGCGTTTTGGTTCACGTAACTCTTACATCTTTCCATTTTTAGTTCAATAACCTATAAAAGCCCTTCAAAATGTTTGCACAAAAAAACCCATTTATTTTTCAGTTTCATGCTCTTTTATTGTAAGACTGGTCTACAGAACTTTCCCTTCAAACATTCTTTGGTTGCAGCTGTAGAAGTTAGCAATATGTGTTGGTAAGAAGGCAATTACCGTTTGGTTTCAGAACATTTTATGCTTGGTGTGTACAGCTGTACATAGATCTTAGAGATGTAATTCAACAAGCAAAAATGTATTTTACTTACCCACCAAGAGATGATTCAAATTACGAAGCTCCTTTTCTCTTGTCAGACTACAAATGCATAGAAATGGGGACACTTATTAATACTTAAAGACTTGAAAATTCACACAAACAGCATTAAGGGAGCCTTAAAGGTTGCAAATTCATTGTTTGTGGCTCCTCTAAAATTTTGATTTAAAGTTGCTGTTTTTACTAATATTTGAAGAAAATGTGAAGCGGTGTCTTGTTTTCACACACAAATGTGTGCATTTCTGATTGTTGAATCAGTTATATGAAGGATGCCTTATTCCAGAGAAATAGATATGATTTTCACCTAACTAGATTGTTTGGTACATGAAAACATTATTTATAGTTACTACAAAAAAAACAAACCCTACAAAAGAAGCCAGAGCATGAAAGCGAACTCCTACTTATGTTGTGTTTAACTCTCATAGGATGATTCAATGTTGACTGTATTTTTTTTTGTCATCTTCTGTCATTCCAGCTGTCATTTGCTGCGACCACCCCAGTTCTGGCAGACAAGAAGAAGTACCCCAACTTCTTCCGCACCGTCCCGTCCGATAACGCTGTGAACCCAGCAGTTATCAAATTCCTTAATTACTACAACTGGAGCCGGGTGGGGACCCTCACACAGGATGTTCAGAGGTTCTCAGAGGTCAGTTCTTTGTGTGTGTTCTGTATAAAGAGCACATTATAAAAATTAAACCTGAACAAAACTTGAAAACTACATTAACTCTAGCAATAGAATGCTGACGTTTGTGAAATTTCATATTCAGAATTGCAATACCTTATTTAATCATTTAAATTTTCTTGGTTGGCTTTTGTTTTTTTACTGTATTTGACTCCCATAAAAACAAATAGTCTAGGATATCTAAACATTGGGGTGAACATTCAATTTTTTCTCTTTTTTTTGCATTTTCAGAGTTCTGATTATATTTTTTGCACTTATGTTGTAAAGACTGCTGTTTAAATTGAAAGATATCTGTGTATATTGTAATAGTTTACCAGTAACCTAACAACTTGAGTAGAAAAATAATTAAACATTAGGCATAATAATCTAATAATATTGTTAAAGAAATGTTGAAAATATTTTTTTCAAATGAACAAAATTTCAGTTTATTTCTAAATGAACAAAATTCCTAGATTAAGGTTGAGTAACTACTCTGCAAGCCCTGTCTCAGTAAAATAAAATCAGATTTTGTATTTTTTGATTGCACATTTTAAGTACTTCTAAAGGAATGTTTTCTAGATTTGTGGATAGTGTTGTTTACCCAACATTTTGTGTCTCTATAGATCCAACTCTATGCTCTGTGGATTTTGCTAAAGCCAGAACAGTTTAACTCATCAAGACCTGATGCAACATATGAGTAATTCGGTTTTCATTCCCAGAGAATGCCTTAGGCCTGAATAAGTTAACTCATTAGAGCTTTTATCATTGTGCCTCTATATAGGAGAGACATTTTCAAGTTTTATTATGATGAAGCATTATATCACTATTATATGCCTCAATTTATTGCACTCTCATTTAGGAAGAATGTTTTGCCTCAAGCTGATTCACCAACTATAGGTGCAGCTGGGAGCACTCTAATCTTTAATACTTTTTTTTTACAATTATCATTAAGATACTGTGAGTATGATTTAAATGGATGGCAGTCATTCATTATCAAAAACAACTAAATGTATAGTTGTTTTTTTATAGTATTTTTTTGCCCACAGGACACAAAAAGTCCTTAGGGACTCGTAATCTCTTAAGATTAGATATTTTAAGAGATTTGTCATCAAATTAACACACTTGAAACAAAAGCTGATAATTAAATCTGGGAAATCTTGACTATTTATAAAAGGGGGATGACAAATAAATAAAGACCCCAGAAAATAAATACTGTTTTACAGCAACTCTCATCATTTAAATCATACATTAATGCTTTTCACTGGCCATCTGAGCAACTGAAACTGATGCAAAAGTCAGCTTTTAATTTGTTCATCACATTTTATTTGTTGTTTACTGATAAGTGATACTTTTGATTTAATAGCTCAGGTTGAAATAAGTGTCTCATACATGTAGTGTGTAGTCAACCTTAAACCTATAAAACCAGGGCCCTTAAGGAGACAATAAAATGGAAGTGAGGTAAAAAGCAACGCAAGATGGATAAAATGTTGCAATCAGAATATTATTGTGAAATTTTCAAATTAAAAACTCTGTTGGTTCCATTTGGTCTCGGTATCTAGGCAGGTCTCTATCACCACCATCTGGAGAGAGAAATGGAGGATTCATTCATAATTTATGAAAGTAAAAAGAAAACCACAAACACAAAATGAGAGTTGAACCACAGACATCGTGGAGTAAGGACAATAAGGTAGCTACATGTATATAAATAGTCACTGGTATATCATCAAGTATAAAATAAAGAAATCTAGTGACAACAGAGGACAGGGAAATCCAAAGACAACAATTTAACAAGAAAACCCTTCCTAAATAAAGCTTCAGAAGGAGTTAATCTCATAAGATCTTCCAACCACAAAGGGAAGTGAGTTTTAAAGATGATATATCTTTTACTATTTGCAGCAAAACAGAATACATGTGTGTAAATGAGAGGGGCATCAGTTCAACAGTGATGTTACACGAAGTAGAAATAAAGAACAGAACTTTAAGTACGGTCAACGGTCCTGAGCAATGGAGAGTGTGGAAGAGAGGTGAAGTAGTGTGTGTAAGCAGGTTGGAATGCATGCAGAAAAATGTCAGATATGATGTGCGATAAAAGGGTTTCAGCAAGAACGAAGAGGAAAGGTGTACGAGACAGCACTGCAGCAATGTTATATGGTTCAGAGATGGTGCCAATGAGGAAACGCCAGGAGGCAGAACTGGAGGTTGCACAGCTTAAGATGTTGGATAGATCAGGTATGGGTATGTCAGAAGGACACCTGATGTTAGACGTTTAGTGAATAAAATCCAAAAGGCCAGAATGAGATAACTTGGACATTTTAAGAGAAGAGACAATTATTTACTTGGGAGATGGATGTGGAGTTTGGAGCCATAAAGGTGGAGGCCAAGAAGAAGACCAAAAAGCAGATTTTTGGATGTGGTGAAAGAAGACAAAGTTAGCTCATTCCTTTTTATTGGGTTTCTTTGTAGTGATACTGACGAGCAACCACAGGCAAAGTAGTCTGGCGTTGGTGTACAGAACTTGAAATTGATTTCTAGACATAAAATTATCCTTATATTTGGTCTTTAAAGAATATTACTGCATTACAGGATTTATTTAGCCCTCCAGTGTTGCTGTTCAATCACTTGAAACATACTAGATCGATTGCTTCTAAAGTCCTACTTCTGAGAGAAAACAAATCAACTCTTTAGATCCAAGCTGATGGTTACATTAAAGAAAATGGTTATTCAAAAAATATGTGGATCACCTCTTAAACAGATACAGCATCAGGTTGGAGGAAAAAATCCTTTGTATAGCTTCCTGCATTCAGTCAGGTCTGCAGTATATGTGTGTCTATCAGTATAACGCAGAATACAGCATAGACTTTTTATGCGCTGGCTGAAGTAATCATCACCATTGGTACTGATTTAGCACTTGTCTCATTCATAATCAATTTAGTTCAGTTGAAAAATACTTTAATACCAAAGGGAAATTAAGTGTTGTTGTAACTCATATTATCAAAGTTTCTTCAAACAGTTGCTGTATGCAATGACGGCTGTAGGCAGGAAGGACCTCCTGCAGCTGTCTGCGTTAAAGCGGTTATAAAGAAGCCTCTGACTAAGGACGCTCTGAAAATAAAGGTTCCTTCTTTGTTTTGTCAACAACTATATCACTAACCATTCAGTGCATGATGTTAAGGGTCTCCCAACTGCGTTTTCATAAAAACATTGAACAATACAAATGCAAAGATGTCTTCCTGTTTGAGATGCCTCACAAGTTGATGGCTTAATATGGCTGAATCCTATGATGATACACAGTTTGCCAAGGTAACATTTGAAAATGTATAGTGGTGCTTTATGAAAACTCTATGACTTCTTCCCTTGGCAGTTCTGAGGTGTAGCTGCAATAGGTTAACCAAACAAACTGATTTCTAGCAAGTCTAGAGTGTGGATGAACATCATTTGACCTGAATTTTGTGCTATTCCTACAAACAATTTATGAAGGTTTTGGCTGTGAGTTCCAGTTTCGAGGTTTCAGGAATGTATTCCCATCTGACTGTATGTGGTCATAATGTAAAGCATTATTTATACATTTGATTTTAATTCTTACATAGTCATATACCATATCAGATATGAATTTTTTTATTACAAAATATGATAGGCATATTGACAGAGATAAATGCAATATTGGGATCATTTGTTTTACTTTTAAGAGAGTAGGATGTGGAAAGGAGGGGAGGGAGAGTATGTATGCGAACTCTCATTGTAAATCTTGGAGAAACAAAATCCCTTTATCTCTCTCTTCCTGAAGACACCAAGGGGCTTAGGATAGGCTGAAAACAGACAGCCAGATTCAATCAGCCCACCACAAGATTGGCTTCTAATCCTGATTTACAAATATTCAAGCATCTCTTCCACACTTCATGATTCTTGCAATCTTCTGTCAAGTTCAAAGCTTGCAGTTTTGCAGTTATTTTTGAAAATTATTCACTGTTACAATTTGTTGATGAATAATGAAGATTTGTTTTAGTCTGGTCATAAATAAGGAGAAAAAAGATTAAAATGAGAAGACTTGCTTTTGCACAATCTTTCCTTAAAATTTTGTTCAAATTATTTAATTTGTGTTCATCACATTGTATACTGAAAGCTAATGTGGATATTGTTCATAGCCGTAGTTATAGCAATCTAACTTTAAGTGTAAGATGTATCCCGTTTTCTTCAGTTCAGACACACAGAATGACGACACTACAAAAAAAGGCAAAATACTAAATTACCACCGATGGAGAATATTCCCTCAGCTATTATATTCTGTAGAAAAATAATAAATATATGAAAATTGGCACAGAAATATGTAATTTAACAGCTAAACAGTATAGATTTGTAAAACCTGCCTAGAAAAATAAAATAATGATATTGTCAGTTTCCTGACCATGTTTTAGAATGATGCCTTTCCAGAATAAAAGTTTTAATGTTGCTTTATCTTTCAAAGCTGGCATTTGTTTCTTATCACTGAATTTATTTTAAGTAGATTGAATAACAAAACATGGAGATATTTTACTACAAGTCAGTACCAGTCTTGGTAATACTGCTATTTTTTTTTTCTTAATTTATACTTATAATCCTAAGTATTGACAGCTGATATCTAAAACCAGGTGATCTGTCAGCCAGTTCATTAAGATTTTCAGTTATTTTAAATTGTCTTGAACAATTTGTGTACTATTATATTTTATCTTTGGATGTGATTTGCATATTTACTCATTTCCAGGGAAGCCCTTGTTTTTCTTTTCTTATTTTGGTGTTTCTGAGCCTCTGAAATAGTTTTTGTAAAGTCTTCCCACTAAATAAAGCCACCTAACATAGGGACTCAATGAATGGAAAACAACCAATTTTAAATCGGATCTCTAGGAATTTTTACCAGGTTCTTGGTTTAATTAATAAAAACACCAAAGCTAACACAGTCTGATAGACATCAAACAGTATTTTGTCATCAACACTGTGATTTTTCCAAAGAGCTAAGCTATCTTCCACTTTGTCTAACAAGGCATTTTTAAATTATATTGGATATGGTACTGCAGATGCTGGATACACTCATTTTTGAATTAGAAATAGACAATTTCTATATTTTTTCTATAATGTGAGAAAACATATGAGGGGATTTGCGGTTTGAACTATTTATTCACTGTTGATTCAGGAAGAGCATCCTTATAAAGGCTCAAAGTGTGACTTATTGTTCTTATTATGTACTGTTAAGGAATACAGTTGCACTAATAAATGTATCTTTTGTACTGAAATACAGTAGCCTGTTTGATAATAGAGTTAGTTTAACCTCTTAGCTGTCATGATGACACAGGCATCCTCACAAACCCCTGGACTTAGATGTAAGCGTTTTGAGGACATTTTGAGGACGGTATTCACTGAACAAATAAAATATTTAGGGCCCTTGTAAACGATTATTTTAGTAACCAAATAATTTATAATTTATTCAGATGATTAATTGAGTAATCCAATAAAAAAAATTATAAAATAAAATATTGGACAATTCTGCTAAAAAAAAAAAAAAAATTTTAAATGTGCAAAGAACTGGTTTTGAACAGCGGTACCTCAGCAGGTATTTTTCTTACTTTATTCAGCACTGGACTCTAAATTAGTAAAAAGTAGAAAAATTGTGAACGACATTCATACGCTTGAAAAAAATCGTGACTGAGACTTCTATTATTGTTTATAAAAAAGGCCATGCTCATTGGAGGCACATTTCAAAGAAATTAAGAGTGGTTCAAGACTTTTGCACAGCATTCCTCTGTCTCTTCCATTCTGTGTCCCCCTCCCAAGGTTAATGTTATATAATGCTTGTTAAGGACTAAGTCTGTGGCTTGCCCATCCTGCACAAACACCTACAGTCTGGTGTCCCCTGGGAATGTAACCTGTAAGCTAAAGTCTATTTCTATTCTTAGGCCACACTGAAACACACACTTTATACACACATCATGTTTATACATGGACACTAATGCTCCCTTAATGGGGCATTTGTGGTTTGTTGCAGCTGGAGATGAGTATGAGTAAGGGCTAGGTATTTGAAGGTATTAAAATGCCTATTCACACAACACACATTCTCTAAAAGACACACAGCAATCAACATTATTGAAATTGCCAGACAAACAGGGCTCGTCCAGGAACACAGCAGCAATCATCAGTCAGTCAGATGACAGACCTGACTGAGAGTAGGATTAGGACTCTATCCTCTGCCTGACTCCCTCTGCGCTCGAGTGTTTAATTATACTGTGATCGCTGATAAATGTAGCAGAAATTACTGTCTCAGCACCCACTCTATTGCAGTTCCTGTCTTTCTTTTCTCAAAAGTTGACTAAATTGTCATTCCTTTATAAATAACCGTGCATTGCTCCGTGAACCTGTCTCTACAATTAGTCATTCATGACATCAGTAAAAGAAGGCGGTCATAAGAGCAGGCAATTTGAGCAACAATGTGTGATGCTAGTTTATATAAGCTCCAGACTGGCTGTACAGTTTGTTGAATGAGCACAGCAATTTATACGTGTACAGTACAATGCAGCAAGGACACAACACTATGACATTTTTTATAAATTACATAGAACATTTATAATATTGTCAACAAATTCTAAAACTAATGATTTAGTCAGAGAAAACATATTTACATGGCATAAGTTGGTTTAAATACCTACAGTTGAAACCCAATATTTACATACACAGTCCAGAAAGAATTATAGTCCTCATTTTTCACTCTGACTACACAGTTTGACCTCATAAGTGTTACTTTAATGTGTGTTTTTTTGTACAATATTGCAATAAATGCTACAGCATGAGTTTGGTTCAGGCAAACATGTGAAAATGAATGTGCTTGCACGTTGCACACTTCATACTGCTGGTTTTTCTGGGACTCACGCCATACATAACTAGGCTATTGAAATGGGGAAATACTCTGTAGGCTAAAACCACTGATCATTTTTCCACCTGATGAAGACTGGTCCTTCGTTTTTGCCATGGCACCTTTGGTGTGTCCAGTAACCCTTTTCTGAGGCAAATTTTACTTGCTTTTCTACATGATGGCCTGCTCAGAAGGGACATAGGATTATTCCTTTTCAGTATTTGATGCCGTGAATTCCCAGACTGCCCCAGACAACGGTGGATGTTTATTATTACGCAGGAAACTGCCCATTTGTTCTGATAACCAGCTTTTAAGCCATCTGTCCCCTCTCAGTTTATGCAAAGCGCGGCATTCAGGAAAACACAGATGTGGTGGTTGTTGTCTGAATTAACAGCAGAAGCAAAACAAAACAATCCAAAAGAAATTATTTCTCGAAATTCACATCTCTTAGTGGTTTCCTTTTCCTCTGCATGTCTGACTGAGTGTGGTTGTTTTTGAATATTCTGACCATCTGTGTGTTGCTCCAGTGCACCTTAATAAACATTTGGCTGACCCGCTGCCATTCCTCCCTTTTCTAAACATGTTTTCCTTTTAGCTGAACTTCAGCCAGGCGCATCAGAACAACACTTATAATAACACAACAGGATGTCATAGCTTGTCTATAGCACCAAACAAACTGTTTCTCAAGAGCAAAACCAGGTTATATTGATCCACTCTGGCCTTCCTGTTGTTTCAGCTCGGCGCGCTACAGTGGTGGTAATATCTGTACAAGAGTGAGTGATGTTCAGGGTGATTTGGATATCTCTCCAGGGCACCACAACAGGATGCGATTTTGATGCAGTCATCAAGATCCATGAGGGAAATAAAGTGGAGATTCTGTAGACTTATTGGTACTAATTCAGGAACGTATTTAGATTTACAACATTGAAACACTTACCAATAGTGATGGTAATTGTAATGATAGCATTGTGTTAGCCTTTTATACTTTTACATCCTAATGTCATTCAAAAGAATGTCGGTGTTGTGTATAAAGAAAAGACGCTACTTTTTTTCCTCGGAAATTACAGATAAAATCTTATCAGAAAATGTTCTATTGGTATCTAAAGATAAGTTATTAATCCTCATTCTAAAAAAAAAAGGTGCTCATTTGGTCCTTTCTTTCCTCTTTCCTTAAGACCTTCAGAAACCTTATTTTTATTTTGTTTACCTTACAATTTAGTCTATGTTTTTAAAAGCTGGTAGAGAAACACCCCAAAAGAAGGAGGAGAAAAAAATGGAAAGAAGAAACATGTATTCTGTACATTGTAAAATAATTTGTAACAAGTGGTTTAAAAACAAAAGAAAATGTGAAAGGTAATTGGGTATAAATACTTCTGCACTTCAGTGTGTGCATACAGTTTTTTTTTTCTTGTTCATTAAAAGTGTATCCAGAGCAATTTAGGACACACAAATATGTGAGTGAAGTACAGAACATGGACAGATATAGAGCAATCAAACAGGACCTTCATCCGTTAGCTGTGCTGCACTGTCATTGCCAACTGTGCTTGGCAAGCACATTTGAGAACAAATACCTTCTGATGTTTCAGCCTGTCCCAAGTGCCAAGCTCCTGGGTGGGAGCAGACTGATTATAGCTGCAGGGCATGGCCTAAGGAAATCAGAGAAATCTGATTCAAGACACAGTGAACGAAGTCAGTGAGGCTGCTGAACAAAACAGAGGTCTTCAAATGTAATTTACATTCCTGAGATAAAACCGAGACAACAACAAAAGGATAAAAGCTGACAAAACAATGAAACATGTCTGGGAAAATTATGCCATTTCCTCAAATGATGGATGCATCATCCTTCAGCTAATCAGTTCCTGCATGCCAGAGTTTTACCTAATGGTTTTTCAGGGTCTGAAAAAACAAATTTTCACTAGTTATGAAATTTGAAGACATGAAGGATGTCTGCAAACTCTTTCACTACTGTATTTTTGTGGAGTAGTGGTCATGATTGGCTATTAGCATGCAATAACATCACTGCTATTAGTTAACATCTCAAAATATTTCCCATGCACAAGTCATAAAATAATAGTACAGTAGCTGTTTAGGTTCAAGCACAGCCGGTCTGCCATCCCAGTGGGACTTCTGCTTTATTCTCTTCCTTTTATCACATTACTCTCCATTCAACTGAGTTAATTCATCAATATAGACATGCAGGGGCAGCAGATACATCAACCAGCCAGGAGAAGCAACTAAGAAAATAATGTTCACATTTGTTCTTTCATGTCTCAGTCTATAAAACATCAAATACGCATTCTTCTTGAAAATGCACACAGTTCATAATGTGAAAAGTGAAACTAGAATCAACACCAAAAAGACACCAAACTTGATGTCTTCCTGTAATATACGGGTTGTATTTTCTAACCAATAGTGACAAAATGAAGGCAGCATTTCAGTGTATCAGGCTGGATTTCTGCCATTTTATAATATTTTGCATTACACTATGAGCACAATAACCTCAGAAAGCTATAAAAAGTAATAAAAATCACATATTTGAATTCTATTTCGTTTAAATTTTGTTTAATAGTTAAAATTATGATTGTTTTTCACTTCTGTGCACATTCAAATGCACTGAACTTATTGGTTCATTTTGTTTGTGTTATTGCACAAACAATAACACAAACAACAAACAGGGAACAAACAAATTGTGTGCAATATATTGCACGGAATAATTGAAAACACCAAAGAACTTATTGCAACAAGAAATTCAAGATACAAAAAGAAAAATTCTGTTGGGGTGCCTATTTTCTTACTTATTGTTTTCATTTACTTGTTTACTTTACTTGTTTTTTTACCCCTCTACACAAAAGTATTTATACCTTTTCAACTTTGTAGAACATAACCACCACAAATATTCCTGTATTTGTTTGGGATGAATACTGTGTTATGTGTGTTAATGTTATAAAATGCAACAAATATGCAAGGTGTATGCAACTCTGGCCTGAGGAGTAGGGTGCTCTGTCTAGGTCAGTTGAAAACTCCTAAAACTGCCTGGAGCCAAACCTTAAAGTTTTAACTGAACTGCAACTGGAGAGCACAAAAAATGTCTACAAAATCTAACCCAAACTTTTTGCTGTAATTCTCTAAAAGTAAGAAATCTCAAGAATGATTGAGTGAGACACAGCAGGTAAATCAGTGAAGCGTTTCCTAGAAGGAGCTCTGCATGCTAATGTTACATAATTTTTTTTTATTATTATTATTTCTGCAAACCTGGATAGTATGTGATATGTCTAAGTTTATATTGTATTGACATCTACACAAAAGCAGTTCCAGGGAGCATTAGTTAGTGATTTCTTTATCAAAGCAACACTTCCACTGAGTTACTTTTTTGAATGTTTATTGAAATATTCAACTTCCAGATGAAAGAATGTCAATTTAATCAAAAGAAATTCCACTGCTGGGTTCTTCTGTGAACTAAATTTAATGTAGAAATTCAAATTTAAAACTCCACATGTTTTGTATTTTGTTGAAGTGAACCACAATATTCCCCCAAATCAAGTGAAGGCTATCATACCATATTCATCTTTTATGCAGCTTCTATGATTCCCACTTGGAGTAGCCATGTCTCTCAGGGAATCTCTGTCTTTCTTAGTTCATGTCACTCCTGGCAGCTTCCTCCAGGACATGCAAGGGGCCAGGATGAATAATATAGAAAGACTTCAGCAGTGACTGTGTGCAGAGATCTTAGATTGTGAATGATCTCTTCTTTCTTTATGTTCCCACAGGTGAGGAATGATCTGACCTATGAACTGGAGAAAGCAAACATCCACATTGCAGATACAGAAAGTTTTTCCAATGATCCATGTGTCAATGTCAAAAAACTGAAGGTAAGCAAGACCTTTTATGTTACAGATACACTAAAAATAAAGACCTAAGTTAGTAAATTTTTTATGTTGTAAAACTTTTCATATTATATTGAGATAATAAGCATGCACATGCTCACTTTACCATTCAGATTTGTAATAACATCAGATATTTTAGTACATTTTGATTAAAAAGATTTCACTTTCACTCAATATGCAGTATCGAACCCTAAACTGGTTAATTTGCGATTGTTTTAGCCAAAAAGAAATAAAAAACCCTCACGATCAATTGTTTTGTTTCATGTATGCAAGAAAGTAAATTCAGCTGCAGATGGCATTTAATGATGCAGAGTAATATAACAACAGTTTGGAATTTTTCTAATAATGTCACTATTCCATAAGAATAACCTATTATTTTGAAAATTCTGTTTATTTTTGGCAATAGTCATAGTTAATTTTGTATAAAGTAATCAAAATGTTGTCCAAGATCAGCTAACTTTAGCATCAGAGCAATGGGTTTGTGGGGATGAAAGATTCAAAGTAATGGTTGGTTCAGGCTATATGACTCTATATTAAAAAGAAGGCTTGGATCTAAATGAGCCTCTTACTCTCCATGCTTTTTATAAGAGTAAAATATTGAGCATTCACTGTAGTTTTCATGATGCTGCAGAGATAAGTTGATAACATATAGAATACTTGTCTAAACAAATAAGCACACAGTTTTATCATCTCATGTCAAAACTGTTAAAATTTTAAAGCAGTGAGAAAAATACAAGCTAAATGAGAAATGTAATTAGTAGGAAACATATTTTCTCTTTTCATACTATTCCTTGGTAGATGACATGTTACATTATTTAAAAGACATATGAAGAAGCAATGAGTAGTCCATGAGGCAGAGAAGAAACAGAATGATGAGCTGTCTTTCCTAAAATAAAAATGTAATCTGCATGTTAAGGTATGACATTCTAAGCTGACATCAACGGATTTGAGCTAACTGAAGATATGCAAATCATGGTATTGCCTCAGAATCTTTGCAGAACATTTGTAAAGAGTGGGCGTGATCCTCTGACACTTTAAAAGTCAGATTCCCACTCAGCATGTAACAGTGTTTTACTGTCTCCATCACAGCAACATAATATGATAAGGGTTTTTTTTGTTTTCTGTGTTAGGATGCATACGAGGCTCTCAGCATCACAGAGCGATCCACAAATAGAGCTCTCTCACTCTGTAATGTTTCAGCTGAAATATTCAAAATGCAGACAGGGAAAGGTTTGGCAGGAAATTGTAGCTTCCCACCATGTTTATTTTTGTTCAGTTAGTGTGTTTTTACATTTTTTCTCTTGTTTCTTGTCTTACATTTTGAAGAAGGATTAAAACACAAAACACTGGTAGAACAAAAAAGGCCTTCATTTGAGACCTGAATAGTCTATTTTTAATTTTAGTTTATTATTCATAAATTTGTCTGTAAAATATCTGTGCTGAGTTGCTCGTGTTTTTTTGTGACTGCAGACTATTCGGGCAGTTTCCCTTTAATGGGGACGTACATGTGGAAAAAATATATTTAAATATAAAACAAGGTATTTTTTTTACACCTTAGTTATTTATATTATTAGTAAAAATCAGATACTGCCATCCATTGCAACTGCAGACCAAGAAGGTTTCAAATTTCAACTGTTCAGGAATCTCTCTAGGGTTGAATGTTCTCCCTTTCCCTGTTTGGGTTAACCCCAGACACTCTGGTTTCTGTCTGTTTATTATGAACTATAGAAAGGAATATGTATGAGTGCAGGGTTGCTTGTCTCATGGATCTTTGCTAGCATGGCCAATACATATTGGCCTCCATCGCTCTAGGAATATGCCTAATTTCAGCTTCTGTGCTACATTGTATTTGCATCTGGCCCATTTTTTTTGGTTCTGTGATCTGTTCTGTCCCCTTCATTTCTGTCCAATGGAAGCAATGATTGTCATCTTGGGTCACAATTTTTTTTGTGTTTTTGTGTTTTTTTAAACAAATTATAGTCTGGTTGCAAAGAAGCACAACATGAAAGCAAACTACGGCAAAAAAAAAGTCGTCTTTTGTTCTGGACTACACAAGCAAACCAAAACACTTTCCTTTTGTAAATACACCCCAAGATCTCTTAACATTTCTTAATTTCACAAGTAAATTTTTATCACACGATTTCATAGAAAGACATCAATCATTACCTTAGTGTATGTGTAAATGCATAAATTGTGTAAAGGGAACCATTCAGTTTATGGGACTGCATTGTGTTGAAGTCAACACAGTACTGTGCAATATTTGTTGGCGGTCCGGTGGATGTAGAGCGGCCTAGAATCAGCTCAGGATAAATACCTTACACTCTTGCACAATCATTATAGGTTTAACCATTTTGTAAAGTATTTTATTGATACCAATAAAAATTCTAAAGCACTTCTGCTACTTCAAATCCCCAAATAGCACAAAGCCAGAGCAAGAGTCTCACTCTGAGAGCACTGAACAGCTTGAAGGACCAATCGACTCTGTGTTCTAGTTTTATACGCCTCTACAGGTTTGAGCTGATGTTAATATTTCAGCTGAGATTTGCCTGTATGAGCAACTGCTCAAATAGTTTGTCATAATTGCACATAATCGTTTAACAGTTAATGTACACATAAGACCATCCTCAAAGAGTAAGTGTTTGACAGTTTCTGCTCATCATGCCATAGTTATCATGGTGATGGGGTCCATATTGTTTGTAGAAACAACAAAGCCTAAATGGACTTTTCCCCAATCTCACAAGAAACCATCAATATCACATTTATGTTTGTGCTTAATAAGCCGTAAATATACTTGATTGTGTACAAGAGGTAAAATATCGCTCAACTCACTAAAATATATTAATCACAATTATAATGATACAAATAACCCTGTCAAGGATGAAGCAGCCAAAGTTGCCCTTAACTCCACCCTCTCTGAGAACAGTAATTGTTACAGTTACATAAAAGCTTGAGCAATGGGGCTTATTTGGGCCTCTTCAGTGCCTGAGTCTCTATGTTATGCTCTAGCACAACACACTCACTCTTGCCCTTGCCTGCAACTATACAACCTTTTCTATGTGTTACCAGGCATGCTTGGGTTTTCACTCAGACTGTGGCTCCTGGCTATCATTGGAGTCATTTGGATTAAGTGCCTTTCCTTGAGGGAAGAGCAGCACCGTTGAGTTGCTACTGGCATGTCTTTACCACACATTTACAAACATGTGCAAAGTAGCACAAAATCACAACTTGGGGATTTAAAAAGTTGCCTGGTCTTGTCCAATTGTACAAATATGTAAAGTGTTGTGAAAGATGGAGCCTGGAAGACTTGTTTTAGCTCCAATGAGTAACCACTAGAGATGTGTTGGAATTAAGATGACAGTGATTAGTTGCCCCCTCTGATCTCAGGATGCTCAACATATGGTTGGCCACAGCCTAAGGGATAACTTAATGAACTGTATTTGTAATTGTTTCCCTTTATCCAGACTAACAGGAGGATGTCATAGGTTCACTGAGTTTGAAGTCTTCATGTCCCTTTTTATTTTTAAAGCTACTTCTACATAATTTTTCAAATTTCCATTTTTGTTTTTGTATTTGATGAAGTCAAAAAGATTATTTTAACTTTTTTTTTTAAATATTAAAAATATATATATATTTTAAATATATAGGTAACTTACAATATCTCCAAATAGGTCAAACAGTATTGTAGGAATGTCATTCCTTTGAAATATTTTCTAATATAAATGTTTAATTTCAGCCTTCAGAGTTCAATCACTTAATGAAAGCTTTGTCACTATCTGCAGTGTTAGGATTGAATATGGCTCTGTAATGGACCTCTGGCACATCTCATCCATCCTTATACAGATTTACATTCATCAAATCTGTCAGCATTAGTGTTGTGCAATTCTGGATTATATGCTGGCATTTTGATGGCATCTGATCAAGATTTTGTGAGCATATATATGTGCTGTACATGAGCGTGTGATCACTGAAATCTTTTTGTACCAACCTGGAACAAGCTGAATTTCCACCTGGGAATCTAAATCATTTACAGAGTCATTCACAAAGTAATGTTGTGCTCTGAATCCCTGAGCAACTTTTTTTTTTCTGAAGCCTGGTTTGAGTAATTCAATGCACAGCGACCATCTCTTTTATTAATCAAGTGTGCAAGTTGATATGGATTTATTTTCTTGGCTAATAAACTCATTCAGATCAATCACACATTAAATCCTCTGATGAGGTGGATGTAGTGAAGAGAAGAAAAGCACATGAGATGTTCTATTTAGAACATTTTAATGCAGTGTTTCTCAGTTTTGGTCTTTATGGACCACTGCCCTGCATATTTTAGATGTGTCCCTGTTCCAGAACACCTGCGTCAAATGATGATCTCCTCTGTGTGCCATTAAGTGCTGCATAAGCTTCTTAATTACCTACTTATTTAAGACAGGTTTGTGGTCAAAAGGAAACGCCTAAAACATCATAGGTATTGAACCCTGAGAATTGAAGTTGAAAAAAAGCTGCTTTAATCTGACATTGACTTCATAAAATAAATACTGATCTGAAACTGTCAACTTGCCTTTTCAGCAGTTGTACCCATATGTTGTGCCGAGTTGTGCCCATGTATTTAATCATGGAATATCATGTTATTTTTTATTGTATTTTCTATTAACTATGGAGATAAATGGTCATAAAATTTCAATATCCAATGTGCCAAACATTTGATTATGATTCACACAGCTTGTCTTGCTTTTTTTCAAATGGAGTAGCTTGCTAATGTGCTAGTCTAACTTCAACAAACTTGCCTACTGTTTTGATATCATTCTCTGGTTATCCAGTTAATATATTTACTGCCTTTTCCTTTATTCCCATGTGTTCTTCTGTTTGATCAATGTTGTGTCTATACTTATCTCAGCAAAAGACTTTCAAGTGACAGAAGAATAAAGGGTGCTGAACTCATATTCCATGACTGAAACCAATTTGTGTAGCTAAAATAATGATGGTGTTTCTCAAAATCTGTTTTTTTTGTCTCTTCAGGACAATGACGTGAGAATCATCATTGGGCAGTTTGATGAGCATTGGGCCTCTAAAGTCTTCTGTTGTGTAAGTCATCTATGCACAGTTAGCTACCTGTAAACATATTTATTAAATACATAAAATCTGTTTTTGTGTATTGGTGTAGCATTTTTTCATCAAAATATTCTACTTATAAAGATACTGGGTAAAATTTGGGGGTGGAGGGTACAGTTTAATTTATGGAAAGGTTGTGGATTAAACCTCACAGTTTTCTGCAGGGTCAAACACACAAAATAATTTAATGTGACATTGGTCAGAAAAAGGAATTTTGAGTCTTTAACCATCTCCTGGCAGTGACCTTCAGGAATTACTTATCAGTTAAATGCTGTTTATCTCTGGCAAATGTTCTAATGTTTTCCGGTTTATACTTAAAAATCACAGCAAGATATAACAGAAAAAGTTCTGTTGAATTAACCACTATTAACAGAAAACATAAAGACAGCTTGTTAAACATAAATTTAATGTCAGTTTTTGTTTTCATTTTTGTTCATTTTTCCAGGCATATAACTTGAACATGTATGGCAGCAAATACCAGTGGATCATCCCAGGCTGGTATCAACGAAACTGGTGGGAGCAGGCGAACAACACCAACTGCACTTCCAGGAAGCTCCTAACAGCCATGGAGGGATACATCAGTGTGGACTTTGAACCGCTCAGTTCTCGGCCAGTGAAGGGCATCTCTGGCAGGGTGAGTTTCACCAGCTGATGCAATCTAAAGGCTTTCTTTGAAATTCAGAGTTGGTGAAGAAGACAGTAAATGCCTGAAACAAGGGAATGGTTATTTTGGAATCTGGAAGAAAATTATAGGCTAAAAATAGGTTGATAATTAAAGTGTTAGCACTAAGTAAAGAACACCCCTGTCCAACTCCTGACATGATGTATACAGATGTTTTATTGTCAGTTTACTCGATCTAAAAAAACTTTTCCTAAATCAATTTTTCCATCTGTTGTCCAAGACAAGGTTTCAAGGGTGATGTCTTTACCAAAGATTCCCAGACCTCCTCCTTCCCTCAGCTGCTTACTCTTGTTTAGGGAGATATTCTCTAGCAAACAATGAAATATAATCTCTGTCTGTCCTGAGACCTCCTTCCAGAGAGAAATGTCCAAAGACACCTCCCTTGGAAGACTTGTTGATTGCATACTTCCCAAATACCCAAATCACCCTAATTAGCTGCTTCAGATTCTCTATCAAACTCACCCAACATAGACTGGTCAGTTTATTTTAGCTGCTTGTATTCCAGATCTCATTCTCTCAATTATTACCTACAGCTCATGGCCACAGTTGAGCATGGGAACATAGATTGACAGGGAAATTAACTTGGCTCTCTAATAACAGCAACAGACTGGTCCAACGTCTGCATCGCTGAATATGCAGCCCCAATCTGCCTATTGATCTCCTGCTCCATCTGCCTTCACTAGTGAACACGACCCTGAGATACTAAAAGTCTCCTAACCTTGGTGTTAACTCATTTTCAACCTAAAGTTGTTGCTAAATCCACCATCCCACGGCAACCCTTAACTGGAGTTTCTACACCACATTGTTGCATCTAAACATAATTGGTGACAAGGAAGGAAGGCTAGTGAAGTACACTCATTGGGACTGAATCCCCAAAGTGGATGTTTTAATTTCCAAATTGAAATGTCAGTTTGTTTATACCTTAGAGCTCTGTCCCTACTACTTGCTATTTCCTGATTTTAGCATTTTAATTATGTTCCCTTGTAAATGCAGTCTGACATTTTTGTTTTTTTTAATGAGTGATTCTGATCCTTTTGAAAATGCTAAAGATACATTTTCTAACTTTTTTTTCCCCAACAACTTTGCATATGTTTGAAAAGTGTTTTTGTTTTAAATTTGTATTCAGGTAAATATGTCTGTTTTTCTTAAACTAAAAGTACAACAGAACAAATATAAAAAAAATAAAACAAATCCATCCTCTTGCAGTTAAAATACCTTAGAAATACCACTGTAATAGTTCCAGCTGCTGAGATGATAAAAGGTAAGAAGATGAATCAACATATTCTCAGCTTTATGTTGCCTCTTCTACTTGCCTTTCAGACCCCAAAGGAATATGAAAAGGAGTATTACAGGGAGCTCCAGCAGAAAGGTGTGGAGGCAAGCAAGTTTCACGGCTTTGCCTATGACGGGATCTGGGTAATTGCAAAGACCTTGAACCGAGTAAGGGAACTGCTCCGGACAAAAGAAAGGCAAAATATGTATCACAACTTCACTGTGGACGATCGGGAAGTGGGGAAAATGGTGCTTGATGTCATGAATGAAACTAACTTCTATGGAGTTACAGTAAGTCAATAAGATTATTCTTTTTAAGTAATTATTTAATGCATTATCTTTTAAAGTTAAACACCAGTTTCCACAGCATGTGAAGCAATTGGAGAAGCTGCTGTTGTTACAATAACCCATTGAGTTCATTCAGCATGCACATATTCAGGTAACGTAAGACAATTCAAGCGAGAATCCAGTGATTTATTACCAATGAAGAAAACCTGTTGTGTTATATGGAGTGGGTGAATGCTATAACAGCAAATAGAAGAATGGATCACTGCTCTGCAAAACTGGAATCTTGTTTGCAGATTCCAAGCCATCCTTGTATCTGAATGAAGCCTAAAGTGATATCATTCAGATCTGCACACTCTCTTCCCTCTATTTAAGATTTATCCTCGCTGTGACGGTAAAAGCTTTTTGTGCATTGTTTGCTTGTGCATGAGTGTATGTGTGTTTGAGAAGGCCTCCTGATCCCATGTACTAGCCACACAAGGCTGAGATGCTTCCAGCTTCCAGCTTTTATGCCTTTAGTTGAGCTTAGAATACTTATCTACGTAGAAATATAAAAATTATTTGGAGCAACATTGGCGATGGTGGTAGGAGTTTGCCTTGCGATCGATGGTTGCTGGTTTGATTTCTGGCCCGTCTGCCCTTGTCTTTTGTGCCCTTGGCAAGACACTTCACCCGCCTTGCTTGCTGGTGTTGGTCAGAAGGGCCAATGGTGCAAAATTGCAGTCTTGCTTCAGTCAAAATGTGCAGCTGTGGCTACAAACCACCATCAGTGTGTGAATGTGCCCTTTGATATCTTAATTTGATATACAAAGGGGAATATAAATGTATTTATTATTATTATTAAAATGAAGTCAACTTTTCTAAAGTTGACATTATGCATAATGCAAATGCTGCACTCTACTTTCAGATATATTTGTGATACTTCTGCTCTAATATTTTCTCAATCATTAAAAGTTTCCTAATGGGTGGTGTTATGTATTTTCCATGCACATAGAGCCTTTTAATAGCAAAATGAAGTAACTATTTTGCTTATAGTTTTTGTAAACTTGCTGTAAATATCAAACATATCTGAAAAGAAATTTGACTTTGCAATTGGATGCCTCAAAATTGGCTTCTGTCTCTTTAAGAAGCTCCTGCTCTTTCCGCACATCATCACAACATTGTTCTTCCATTATGGCGTTTACAACCATTTGGAGCAGTGAGCAGTATTTTGTATGATAGGATCAGTAGATGCACACTTCCACCAGGTGTTTGATATTTTCTGCTGCTGTAAGTCTGGAGGAGCTGAGTAGGGGAGGAGGATAGAGGTTCTCTGTTGGGCAAAATCTCCAAAGATGCATAAAAGAATAAAAGCAAAACTCCAAGTATGTTTTAATGAGGGAAAAACATTAAAACATGATGTAAAGCGGAAAAAAATTATTTTACATAATACCCCATCTTTAACCATTTTGACATTCAACGTTATAAATTGTCTTATGTAATCATACATTTTGTCCGTGTTGCACTTAGTTTTAAAAATCTACTTAGTGTGCCATTACTAGTAAGTGATGAAAAATATGTAGTACTAATAAGTTAATTAGTGGTTTTAGTGTGTACCATTTTACCATTATTTTGCTGAGGATAATGGAGCAACAACTGCAAGCTTCAGACAATTACTATAAAAGTGCAACTGCCTCAGACTTGGTCTGTCTCTTATTCAAAATCCCATAAATCAACTTATCCTTCAAGGCCTTTTTTGCATGAAAGATTTCTGCCTGCTCTACTCTGCACGCCCCCTGCTTTCTCTGCTCTTGTCCACCACTTCAGCATCTCCTTCTAGACTCCAATAGCAGTTCTCAAATCATAGTTATTATTGATATTATGCAGTAGGAATTTGTCTTTCTGAAATTAGTTTACAGGAAATTCACAGTTACAGGTTACATTGTCAGAAAAGACACGTTGAATGTGACAATATATTTTATATTCAGAATGTTGTGTAAGCAGCTAAATGTATATCATGATTGGACAACAGCAATATTAAATTTAGTAAGAATACTGCATACATGCCAAAAAGTGTTAAAGCAGAGAAAAATGCAAAAGTAATTAAATACATCTTTGTTGCGAAAGGTTTAAGATCTCCCAGCTATTTTAGCTGCTCTTTTAAAGGATTACATGAAATACGACTTAGCACATAGAAACTTCCACCCACTCACGACAAAGACTGGGGGAGGCAATTTCCCTTCCAGCCACACTCCATACATCTTTTATGCTATTTTGAAATTTTGATTTCAAAAGCAACTATTACACAACCTTGCTTTGTTTGTGAATTAAATGACTTTCAGTAGGTTGACAACATTAATCCATGCATAGGCACATATGTGAAGATTGTGCTGATCCTGGCGTCGCTGTAGCTGAGTACAGTTGCAGCAGCAGGAGAGTGATGATCGAGGACTCCGTCGTATCGATCAAGCTGGTGTCAGGGCTACTGAGAAGAAGACAGACATTAACAGGAACGCTCTTAGGATAGAGAGAGAGCATCTAGCCACTAGAAGCACAGAATGAGGCAAACAGCATATGTAGAGACCCGGCAGTCTGTGATTTGAGGATGGCAGATGTAATTTTTTTTTTTTACATTTGCTTTGCTGTTCATGAGTAATCCGAAGTCATTTTGTTGGCACCAGTGTCTCTCTGTTAAATGGTGAGTGCCACTTTCTGAGGCATCTGTTTTTTTTTTTTCTTTAAGTGTGCACCCCTTCATGAGCGTGCTCATGTTCATGCGTGTGCTTGCACATCAATGTTACTCTCCCATTAGCAGCGTTGCAACCTAAAAACCTCAGAAACCCTGTGGATGTCACACCTGCAGCCCACAGACTCTCATCTCATTTGACCCAAGTGTTGCTGTCGCTTGCAGTATTCTCACCCTCACTAACAAAGTGATACCTGACCGCCTCCTCAATCTCAGCTCAGACACCTCACACACACACGCGCACCCCGCACGCACGCATGCACGCACACACATACATGTGCACATGCTTAAACACGGCGATTTCTCCATAAAACACATACCACCTGCTTGAGTCCCAAGTCGTCTTGCATATTCATTAAGAAAACATACATAAATGGGTTTCAATTAGGAATTGTTTGACAACATTAAACCATTGATCTAAGACTTGTAAAGTAATTAAGGTGTTTTAAAATCATTATGCCCCATCACCATTTCATTCACTTGTAGTTTTTGCTGGGTTATTTTACCAACTTTCTCAGTCATGAAATGGAGTCAGATTTTTAGGACCTTCATACTACAAAATGCATCATTTCCAATAATCAAAGGGGAAATGTTATATGATTTTCAATAACCTCGTCACATATTTGTATAAGAAATTGTGGTTATATGACTCTACAGTAGTAAATCAAATCAACCAGGAGCAGGTTACGTCTGGTGGCTGCCCCAAATGGAGGAGTATAGCTAGTTAAACATAACATTTGAAAACTTTTAAGATCATTTACTTTTATGATTCATGAAAATACTTAACTACAAGAAAATAATAAACTGGGACACAATACTTTTAGTACATAGGAATAAAACAGATTATTTACAGAGAAAAGGGACCAAGGATCAGTCCAGTCTGATAGTTAAAATAGACACCTCTGTGTGTTGTGCATAGTGTACTGTACAGAAAAATGCCCATAAACCATGGCTGTGTGCAAACTTAGTACAAGACTCAAGGTTCCTATATTGTGCCAAGATGTACTTGTTTTAAAGAATCTTTATTTATTTTAATAAATTTTAGTACAAAATCAAAAATCATTTAACTGGTCTAACCTGAGCAAAACTATTCTACACAGAACACAGGTTTTAAAAAACACAACCTGAGATTAACGAATGCTTTATTATATTTGTAAAAACACAAACAAGTGATTTTACTAAAGGATATGATCAGATGGAGACGGGCACGAAGGCATCGTTGCATAAACTGGAACCTGAACATAACATCAGATTATAACATTTATTTAAAACACAGCTTTATGCTTTGTGAGACCTGTTTATCTAGGATGCAGAAGGAGGGGCCCAACCAGGGTGACGTCTATGTAAATCCAGCCTCAGCTGATCTGATCATTAGAGCGAGCACGTGTGGCATGCAGCTACTCTTGCGACCAATATGAACTCAGAACTTTAATAGCTTCAAGTCGAGTTTCTGCTCTTGTTTTCAACCTACATGCTCTGACCCCTATTACACACCCCAGTTATCTCAGTGTAATCCAAAAGCAGCTGCTCAGGAGTACACTGCAGCACACACGTTCAGGTGCAGCATGTTGTGCGTCAAAATCTAAAAGATATAAAGAGGCTGAGTGCTAGGAAAGGCTATCTGTGTGACACATGCAAGTACTGTAGTAGCACACTAAGTACATGCACACAGAACCACATGCATTCACACTCTCGGGTTAACATCAAAGTTGCCACACAAAGAATGGGATTCAAAGGGAGGGGTGGGATCCTTCTTTGCCACTTCAAAGCTTCTCAGTTTTTAAGAGAAAATCATCTCCGGCCACCCCACCATGTCCCCTTAGCTATGATTTAATCAGTCATTGCAAACTATCCGTCTATCTGAGTGTGTGTGTGTGTCTGTTTGTCTTTCACCTATTTTGTTAGCCAACAGCTAATATGTAAACCCAGTTAAATGCGTAATTAAGGAGCTCTGTGAGCAGATGGTGGGCTGAATTAATTGAACACTCCTGGTAGATGAAGCAGGAGAGAGAGATAAAGGGAAGACGGAGTGAGAAGAAGAGTATAGAACAAGGAAGATAGGAATGTATGAATAATTCAAAAAGATAAGGTGAAATAAGCACAACTAGTCTGAAAGTGTTTGACAAGATCACCAAACATGTATTCTCATTTTGACCCATGGGTTTGTGACAGACGCTACCTGGATGAAAATTGATTGAACCACAGACTTTATAATGTCGTATTTAGTCAAACTGGAATAGATGTTTGACTAGATATATATTTCCATCAGGAATCATTTACTCTGGCTGTCAATTTTTTTCTCCGTCCAAGTGTGGGACACACAAACGGATTGAAATGAACATTAACTCCAAGAGTTAAATCACTCCGCCTTACTATTCTGAGATTGCTCCAAGAGTCTTAGCGCCTGAATTGGCTGAAGGATAATTTTGTTTACCTCTATAAACAGATCAATTTTGGCCAGTTTTAATGAAATAAAATTAAGTATGTCAGAACCGAGCCTCTGCCCTTTCCCTGCAAACACAGAAAAGAACGCATTGTGAATAATTTTAGCTGAAATCAGCTCCTTGCTTAATTCATTGAATAGTTTAGCACACATCTTCTTCAGCACAATCTAATGTCTTAATAATCTAAATAAATACGTGTTTCATTGTGGTTTGCTTTGCTTATTTTCAGGGTCAAGTCATGTTTCGTAATGGAGAGAGGATGGGCACAATAAAATTCAACCAGTTTCAAGGTACTTTTCTTAATAACCTGCCTTTATTTTCTGTCCTATTTGTCTTCATTTCCAAGTGCAAAATATTCATTTTTTATCTTGCAACCAGACTGTAATCTATTTTATTAAAATTTTGTGTGCTTGCCCAAAACACAGAACATGACTGTGGAGTTGAAGGGAAGGCATGTTTGTTTTTGTTTTGTTTTGTTTTTTTGTTTTTTATACGGGCAATTATAATTAGAATTTAGTCACTGACATAAATAAACTCTTTGATAATAATCTGATTTATTAAGTTGGTCTGTGCAAGTGTAAAAATTATGTTTGCAAAATGGTTCCAGCCATAGCTTAGTAAGATTGTCTCTTAACACAGATTCTCAGTTGCATTTAGGTATGAACACTGACTGGGTCAATCTTACACTATAAGCTATTTTATCAAAATATACTTTGATAAAATAGCATATAGAAAAATTAAAGCACTTTTCATTATTTTACTTCCAAGTAGTAATTACAGGGTCCATAAAAAATATTCACCATTAGATGTTTTACCCTTTTTATTGACTTTAAAAATCAGTCATGATCAGCAGAATTTGGCTTTATGTGCTTTTAAATAGATATAGAAATACATGTATTTTTTTTTATCTATGTGGTTCTGATGGAACTGAACATGAAATAATAAAACGTGGAAACATTTGCATGGCAATTTGTTACAGAACAACACATCAAAAAGAAACTTTTACCAAAAATATAAACAATTACATTCTCTTTTGGGCTAACTCAGAAAATATTACTTCTTCTTCTATTTGCTCTTTTTTTTAAGCATTTTGCTATTATGTGCTAATTCCCAGCTGAGGGTATTCTTGTCATGCTTGATGTGCATAGACTGGATCCTTTGAAATGTTTGAAGTTGTGGCTGAAGTGTATCACTGAAATGTTTCACATTCTGTACCCCCACTTTGACTTTCGCAATTGTCTGCCAGAAAAACAATCAGTATTTGTTGAGACTGTTTTCTCCTGGGGAAAAAAAGAAACATCTCCCCAATGCTTCCTCTATAGAGCTGTACCATGCTTCTGGTTTGGCAGAACTTGAATTGATATGTCCCCTCCTGTGGTTATTAAATGCATTTGTGGAGGTTCTGAGTCAGAATATTAAAAATAAAAAAAAACTTCTGTTGTCTTCCGATAGTGATAAACCCGGTGGTTGTTTTTGAGCTGACAGGATTTCCTGAGAATAACCCAAAAGATCGGATCTTAAAGCAGGAGATTCCCACCTCCCAGGCATCTTAGACTGTATGAAGCACAGCAGCATGCTGCTGATCAGTCCTCTCTCTCAGCCTAACCATCTTATCTTTCTGACTGCAGAGAGGCTTGATCCCTCTGGCTGGTTACAGCTCACACTCGTACACTATGCGTATGTATTTTCTCTGTGAAACCAGAAGAAGTATTTGGAACAGAGCTAATGTGCAGAATCAGGATTTCCTAATATCTGCATCTATCCAGTCTGTTAGAGTCGGTCTACTCTGTCGAGGGGTTTCAGTGTGCAAAATCAGTTGCAGCATTCTTTAATGATTACTGTCCCTTCTCTATTTCTGCTTCACCACTTCATCAAGTCACCCCAGTGTTTTACTCAAACGTCTTGCCTTTCTTAGGCTAAAACAGGGTATTTCACAATAAATAAAAATGAACTTTTTTGCAAGGCACTAGAACATAACACAGATTGAATTTTCCTCATTTTTAAACTTAGTTTTGAAAAAGATCATTAAAGTTGTTATCTGCTTGAATTGTTTTCTTAGAAATGGTTCACAAAAATGTTTTTTCTCTCTCAAAAATTTCAACAGAGGGCTCTCTCTTTTATTATATATTTGTGCTATATCCATCTCCTTTACCATCTTTGCCCCTGATCAACCTTTGCTCTATATCTTGTGTCTCACAGACATAGAAAGTGATTTTGTCACCCCTTTTTGACACACTGCACCAAAGCTCTTGCTGGTTGGAGAGGTCATGAGGGGTTGCCCCATTTTAAATATTTTAAAAGGTAGTGATCTTCCACACGTCACTGTCATCTGTCTGCAGCCTTTGATTCTCAATTTCTCCCTGTCGGTACGCTTTCAGTCAGCGGTTTCTGACTCCTGTTTTCCTTCTAATGGAGATGAACTGAGCGATAGTTCTCTATCAGAGGTTCTGATTGCTAACACTGTACCTGTGATTTAAAATAAACATGCTAAAAAGCATGAAAAAAATAGAAAACCATTACTCCAATGTTTATGGTGCTCTAAGAATTTTCTCTTATTACTGTAATATTAGCAAAATATTATATATTTGTACTGTTTTCTCTATGTTAGAGCTGAATTCTGAAAAATAGTCACACTTAGGTTTTAACTGTCAAGAAATTTCATAAAAAATTCTATTGATATATAAAGTATCCATTAGCTGTGAATTGCTTTTCTGTTCATTTATATAGCACAGATTCAAACTAAATGCCATTTTTGGGCTCTTTACTTGTCAAAATAGGTGAAAATATATTGAAATAATTTTAACGCTAATTCAGATCAGTCCAATTCATTGTGTTAAAATCTTGTCATATGGTGTTTTTTCAAATACTTATCAAGATCAACTGATACTAATCCTTTTAAAAAAATTTTTTTTATTAAACTCTGTGATCCACAGAGTGGTCCACAGTGTCAAATGCAGCACTTTGATTTAGCAGTTTTAACAATGAAGTGCGATCAATATCTATGTTTACCAGCAAATCATTTAGCTTTTTTCATTTAGATTATTGCAGGTTGTTGATTTTAACCCTAACTTGGCAACAATTTGCAACAATGAATAGAAAGCATTGAAACACTGGGCAAGGGTTACTTTTTTTATTGGGATATGAAAACAAGAAAAAACAGGGTAAATTAATGGCAGCAACAAAATGTTCAAGGGCTTCATTGAGGAAAGAAACAGCTAAACAAGCTGGGGGCAATTTCTTTGATCTGGTTAGAGTTCCTTTGCCACAACACTAAAGAAAAACTTTGAACCTCCCGTTTTAATTGACAGAAAACTGTGGTTTTCTTTAATAACTAAGAGACACTTTTACCTATCATACGTCTAGCGACAATTGCATATCTGAATGTGTACAGCTGCTGGTGGCAGGCTTGCATTTAGTATAGCAAGAACCTAAGAAATTCAGCATATGTCTGATATCATTTGAGAAAATTAAGTAAACCCATATTTATTTAACTATTAAGTGAAGGTATAGCTGTCATGCAGGATTAGATACATAATAAATGAAGGATATTGTAGGTGGTTAAGGAGTGGGGATTTTTATAAGTTTATACTCCCACCCTTGAGTACGTCCAAAAAAAAGAAATTATTCTTCATGGTGGATTTTTGGTACATATTCAAAAAATAAACAAACTAATAAACAAAGTAACTTGAAAACTGGTTAGAATGAGCTCAGTCGTCCTTTGACAGTCCAAATTTATTTTGTGTTGTTCCTTTGGAAACTTTTCTTTCATACTAAATTAGCTTGAAGACAGAAGAGTTCATCAAAGCTGATGTGAAAGTGAAGCACTGCGAGTTCATTTTATTTGTACAAACGGCAGAAAATTTTGTTTTATTTCCTCCAAAAGCATGTTGTGAGTCTGTGCCTAGAGCAGGTTTTTCTTTTTTTCCTCATCTGCAACTTGTTTGATATGTATTCTAGTTTGCATAAAATGTTTGATTTATAATAGTGAATTCACTCATTCGCCTGATTGTAAGGAGGGACTTTGTTTGCAGCTAAAAATTACATTTGAATTTAAATGGACCCTGGTACAGTTCTTTCTTAATTAATCTGGATCACATAAAATCACATGATCACCTGTAAAAGGCAACTTACCAGGTTGAAAATCCCTAGGTAGAATCGCCTTAGTGTGACATTTTCAGCTGTCGTTGACTTTCTGATGAGGACTGAAGATAAGATAAAGTGATTCTCCAAGAGGAAAGCAGAGTGGAGCGGAGTGGCCCACTGGTAGATGATGTTGTCTGTCATTTTTCTTGTCAAGGACACTTCTGCCTAAAAGTTCAATTGGTCTTTGAGAGTGAAAATGGAAAAAGGTGGAAAGGCTTGCACAGGCACACCTGAACAAACTGCAGGTTGTGTATGTTTCCTACAAAGAAAATTAACAGCCTGTCTCCTTTTTTCCCCCTCCCATTTGCTTTCTCCATCCTCCCAGTTGTAAAATCTAACCAAGTAATAGAAGGTGAATGGCCATGTTTGCCTGACAGGGCCATTCCTCCTCCAATATTACACGGGAGAGGCTGTTTGTTCATAGATGTGCTTGAGAAACATTTCTGGGTAGAAGAGAAGGGTGATAACAACAAGCATTTAGATTCTAGTTTACATATAGACCCACATGTTTCTCCTTTTACATCAGTTAGCAATTCTTCCAGTTATTGTTTATCTGTGGTGTTTTATTATGTTTTTTGTTTTTTTTACCTTTTAAGTTTGACCAAAATAAGATGAACTATTAATTAGTACTGTACTTAGGACAACATAGTGGTGTTTTGAGAGATTTTTTAATTGCTTGCTATGGAAGAGATGCTGCTTGAGTAAGTGCTGAGGAAGACGCCATGTGGAACTTGGCTGACCAAACGGGGAGGCACAGAATGTGGTGTGCTTGTAAACACAGGCTGAGCAGCAGAGCAGGTTGCTGGGTAAGGCTGCAGGAAACAACTGCACTACTGTTACTGTCTACTAAAGATTGTTCAGTTGATAACAGAATGGCTTGATTACACCTGGAGGCTCACATGCAGTATGAGACTGCTGCAATCTTTTGCTTTTCAGCTATGTCCTTGGCAGCATAGTTGAATGTGGCTGTAGGTAAAAGCAGTGCAGGAAGCTGACACTCCCTACAAAGCAGTGGGTCTGTTGTGAAACCAGCCAGGATGTTTTAGTGCATATTTGAGTTAAATGGTTGCTTTTCTACAGACATTTTATATTTGCAGTTACTTTGCTGTTTTATTTATTTTACTATATATAAATAAACCCATTGTAAATACATATTTATGTTTGTGGGGATTTTTTTAAATTATTATTTTAACAGATGGTCAGGAAGCAAAAGTGGGAGAGTACAATTCTATCGCTGACATCCTGGATCTCCAGAACAACTCCATCAGGTTCCAAGGTAGGACAACTTTACTTGTGGAAACTATTGGGGTAAGGACGTCAATCTTTCCTTGCAGAAAAAAGCTCCCCTGCTCAGAGCCTTTCCTTAAATCCTAGAGAGGTTTAATACCTCACCCAAGGCAGGACCAGGTATTTCACTATAAGTTGCCAAAGCAAGCTAATTGAAATGCAAGGAGACAATGAAACCAGTTAAAAAATTGTCCTAATATGCTTTTTGATAATTAATGCTCGGGTAAGTCAGAGTATCAGCTTCTAGCATTCATTCACATTCGAGGGCTACCATTTTGGTAATGCACAAGTATGAAATTATGTTATGCGAACAAATGAACAGGCTGTTTGATTTGAAGATTTCTTATGTTTGTTTGAAATACCATTTGTTTTGGGTGCTGGTGATAATTATAAAGTGGGACTTTCAGAAGCCCTATTTAGATTACATTAGATTTGAATTTAGATTTAAATAACTTAGGCATTCTATATGATAATTATGCTGAGTGTAATGCTAGAGTACGTTAGGAAAAGCACCAATTTATTGCCCCACAACGTTAAGAATCAGTGGTCACAAATATGACCAGCTGTTATTGATGGTCCATTTTATTATTCAACAACTGTAGTCTGTATTATAAAAATGTATTTGAGTGCTTAGTATTCAGAACCCAATTCATGGGCAGTGATTCAGGTGCTGCACAACATCTACACTCAGTCCAAACTGGTTAAAATTGCTCATAATTTATGAGGTAGTTATTCAGAAATAAAGTCTGCATATTACAATTTATCAGAATTCGTCAAAAAGGAAAAACTATTAAATGAAATTATTACATTTCCATGTAATAATTTAGGCCTAGACACAAGCAGTCCAGTTTTGAAACCCTGCAGCAATGCAGGGTTAAAGGTGACCTAGATGTCATGAATTTGATTGAAGAAATGTTTATTTGAGTAACTGAAGCTCGATTCTGAATTGGGGCGAGAGACTTGAGATCTAACTTGGGGGGAAAAAAATTACTTGAGATCATCTCTGATTTAAACTTGGCCTGTGCCTGCCTGTTTAAATAATTTTTCATGTTATCTTTTCTCATATTAAGTGTATTTTATGTCTCTAATGTCTATAAAAATAAAACAAAGGAATTAGATAAATTAAATATCTGAAATTATACACTTTGACAATATGTATGGCACAACTGTTTACTATAACTCATATAGTCCAAAATAGATTTTTTTTTTCTGTCAGCATCTGAATATTTTTGAGCCTGAACCAGGATCACAATTCACCTTCCTAAGCTGGCCTCTCGCCTCTAAATTATTTACCAGTCCATTTTCCCTCTCTTTCGGGTTTTGCAAGTGTTGACATACTTTGGAATTTGTTTGATCCTTCTGGCTATTCTCCCCCTACGGCGCTCTTTCGCTCCATCTTCCCTTCTCTGCCCCAAATAAAGAAGCTCCTGCAATGAAAGCTTCTTGCTACATCCCTCACCACATTAAACGCACAGAGGATGCCCATGCGATTAATTCTAAATACTAGAAAATGCAGCTCTTGCCCACAATAACCTGAATGTGGCGCCGGTAGAAAGATTTACATGAATATTTGGAAGCTGAGCTTGAATAAGTTAATATTTGCTGCAGTAGCACATTCTTTTAGAAGACGAATGAATCTAAAGGAGGAAAGTTCAAATAAGTAGATTTCTTTTTCTTTTTTTTTGGAAAAAGTTTAGCACAGAAAATGGTTGAAACTTTAAGAAGTATGAAAATAACCTTTTCTCCTCCTTTGTGTCGTAGGTGTGGAGCCTCCCAAAGATCGCACATTTGTTCGTTTACAACGGCGCCACATCAACGTGCCACTGTACAGCATCTTGTCTACTATAACCATCCTGGGCATGCTAATGGCCGGGGCTTTCCTGTTCTTTAACATCAAGAACCGAAATCACAGGTCAGCATCTGGAAACAGACCAGTACAACCTTGGCAAAAAATGACAGCCAGTGAAGATAAAATGCAGACTTGTACTGTGGGAGAAAATATTAAATTAGCAGATTTTGTAAAGGGAGAAGAAGTAGAGAGATGCATGAAGGCCAGACAAGCTTATGTGGGGTGAATAGTAATAGAAATAAAAATGAATCTAGTCAAATAATACAACTGTTTAATATACTTGTGGTTTTTTAGACTTTTTTTGCATAAGTATATTGTCAGTCTTAAAGCTCCGCTAATCAGTTTCGTCGTTTATTTAATGTTTTGTTCTCCTTCAGACTAATCAAGATGTCCAGTCCATACATGAACAACCTGATCATCCTAGGAGGCATGCTGTCCTACGCCTCGATCTTCCTCTTTGGTCTTGATGGAGGTTTTGTTTCGGACAAAGAGTTTGAGACGCTCTGCACTGTGAGTCCACTTCAAACTTTTATTAACCTATTAAATATTAAACGCAAGCTTGAGTTTGATTCAACATCCTACAACCGCAAATTCCAATTTGATTTTGGAAGATTTGAGTTGATAGCCCAAAAAGTACTGCACAATTTATAAGTGGATGAAAAATAGTGTGGTTTTCAAACATTTATGGAAATAAAAATCTCAAGGATGTTGCATTCAGCCTCTACTAAAAGTGCAACCGATTGCCTTGAGAGGTCACCTTATTAGTACGCAATCTCGGAGTGCAGCTGCTCTGTGAAGGCCTCAGAAGTTTGTTAAAGAAAATTCATTAAAAAAATGCAAATCTGCAAGCCTACTGAAACATGGCCATCCATATAAACTGACTGAAAAACATTAATCAGAGAGACTACCATGAGCCCCTTCGTAATGGAGGAGCTGCAGACGTCAACAGCTCGGGTGGATCACGGCTAGCTATTGCTCACACAATAAGCAAATCCAGCTTTTCTGGAAGAGCTACAAGAAAACCATTTTTGAAAAGACAGAATCAGAAGAAGCAATATTCATTTTGCCACAAGCACAAAAAACATGTGAAGGTCAGAGGAGACCAAAGCAAAAACTTTTTCATCTTTGTGGAAAATGCTGTGTGATGAAAAGATGTGCAAAGCAGATGGTAACATACCCAAAAGACTTGCAACTGTAACTGCAGTCAGAGATCATCATGCAGGGGCAAAAAACACATAATATTTTCTTTCTACTTATGCAATACTTTGGTTTGGTCTATCGTATGAAGGCCTAAAAAATGAAATAAATTTTAAGGGGTATAAATGCTGTCACAGTGTATTGTCTATTTTAAAATTTCCATGCTATTTTCCTATTTTTATTTTTACTTTATATATCCTCCTGAGACCCAGCAATACATTTTTGTCCTCTGTGGAGCACATAGGTTTTTTGTTCATAACTCTGAAACCATACATGCCACTGTGTTAAATCCTGTTGGTCCTTAGAGAGGACATACTGGGCTCTCCAATGATATGACATGTGTGGGGGTGGGGCTTTTCTAGAATTTTCTTCCTGATTCTTCAAAATGGCTGCCATCCCGGTGAGCACATTTTATCGAAAGAAGAAAGGTAAGTATATTATTTTCTAATTATGAGCTTTGTGAGTTTAATATTCAGATTGCTTCTAGTAAATGAACATCTAAGGAATAGTTAGGTGAATTTTCAGAGCAGTTTAATTATTTGTTGGCATAAAACATAACCTGTTTATGTGTGTCCTCCATAGAGGACATCAGGATTTGCTTTTTATTTTTTAACCTGTTTTCATAGAAGTCAGCTCACTGACTGAGGCAGAGAAAATCCTAAACAGGATTATTGATGGAGACTCAGACATAGATTTGTCAGATGAGGAGGACCAACAGGGACAGATTGACGGTGATTTTGAGGTCGGGAGTTCAGAGGATGAGGCATCAAGTGAGGAAGAGGAGAGTGAAGTTGAGGATGCAAGGGCCCGTCGCCCACTTTGGACCAAAACTAACACGTAGGCTTCTGAGACAAGAGTAGATAAGCTTAGACAGATAAGAGTATTTTTTGGATGAACTATCACTTTTAGAGGACATAATTATTTAACGTATTTGTCTGTCTCTTAAGATTCCTGCCTGTGCTAGAAGACTCCGGAGAGGTTGTCTGTACTGCCCCAAACTGTGTAGACTGGCCACCATCAAAATACTTTGAGCAGTACATTGACAACAAAGTTTTTGAGGACATGTCCTTTTGCACAAACCAGAGACAGATTCAGGTGTCAGGCTCAAGTCTGAATACAACACCTGAGGAGATTAAGACCTTCTTTGGAGTCTCGGTGTACATGGCATGCCTTGGTTACCCAAAAATCAAAATGTATTGGGCCAAAAAAACAAGAGTGCCAATAGTTGCTGAGTCCATGACAAGGGATCGCTTTTTCAAGATCAGATGTTCTCTGAAAATCACTAATGATCTTGATGTAACTGAAGAGGAGAGGAAGCTAAATATGCTTTGGAGAGTCAGTCCACTTCTGAAGAAGGTGCAACAAGGCTGCCTAAACCTACCCAGGCCAGGAAATGTTTCTATTGATGAACAAATGATTCCCTTTACTGGTTGATGTCCAGTCCGTCAATTCGTTCCTGGCAAGCCAAATCCAACCGGATTGAAGGTGTTTGTTCTTGCTACTCCAACTGGAATTGTATTGGATTTTGAAGTCTACCAAGGAAAAAACACCTTCGTCGGCAGAGACACAGGACTTGGAATAGGAGCAAATGCAGTTCTTCGGTTGACTGAGTCCATTCCCAGGGGAACTCACCTGTACTTTGACAGGTATGATGAAAATGTCAACTGTGGTGCTGTTGATGATGATTCTCTGTAAACAAATGACACTTATTTAACTTTTTTTTGTGTTTGTGTCTGTCTGTCTGTCTAGGTACTTCACCTCAATAAAACTACTGGATAAATTGCTAGAAATGGGTCTGCCTGCAAGTGGAACACTGATGAAAAATAGACTCCCAAAGGATTGTAACATTACATCTGATAAAGAGTTGTTGAAACAAGGAAGAGGCTCCTCCGTAATGGTGACAAGGAAGCATCCTGAGCTGGCTGTGACAAAATGGGTTGACAATAAACCTGTACTCATGGCATCTACAGTGCATGGAATAGAGCCCCAGGATACCCGGACCAGATGGTCACTGAAAGACAAAAGGCATGTTCAAGTGTCCAGACCTGCAGTGGTGGCAGAGTACAACACCAACATGGGTGGGGTTGATATGTGTGATAGAATGCTTAGCTTTTATAGAATGGCTAACCGCACAAGGAAATGGACTGTACGCACAATCCTACACTTCTTCGATCTGGCCATCACCAACTCCTGGTTACAGTATAAGGAAGACAGCCACGCTTTGGCACGACCTATGAAGAAAACTCTCCAATACCATGACTTCAAACTGCTCTTAGGTGAGGAACTGATTGCCCAGGGGCAGTCAGGCCAACCCAATCCAATTGAATCTGATGCGTCGAATGATGAGGAGTACGTTCCATCACAGAAGAGAAGGAGGCCCCAGCCAGATAAGGAAGTGAGAAAGTATGGAGCTGTCCATTTGCCACAGATGATGGACAATCCTAATACTTCCAGGTGCAGAGCAGAAGGGTGCACTGGAAAAACCTACATAAAGTGCATCAAATGCAACATGTACCTCTGCATCTCAAAGAAGAAGAACTGCTTTATGGACTACCACAAACCAAAACAGAACTAACACACCTGATTAAACTACACTAATCAGCTTGCTTTTGATAAGTTGAATGAGGTGCCTGGAAATCTGAACCACTGGCTTAAATGATGTAGCCATTTGAAATTTACAGCACTAAAGATTGTCAGAGTTCAGAGGTAAATGTATGCCTCGAAATGTGTTCATATTTGCCACAAGAGAGTCCCGATGTCCTCTCCAAAGGACATACTCTAAAAAATAAATAAAAACATGTTTTGAAATTTTTTCAATTGTAGTGATGTTTTTTCACTCCAAAGAGTCATGTAGTGTAAAATTCAAAAACTTTTTTTTCTCTGGGTCTCAGGAGGATATTTAAGATATGCCAAAGCAAAAGTAGCTAACAAGCCTCTCGCATGGACCATATGATCAAGGGAAAATTGATTGAATCTCACTGCAGGTTCTGCAGCTAGCACAGAGCACATTAAGTGTCTCGCCTCAGGTAGCAGTACCGTGTGACTATGTAGATACTGGATTAATTAAGGAGTTTTGATTACAGTGATAACTAGTTTCCACTGTGATAACACCATAGCCGACACACACACATCACAGACACAAGTAATGACAGGCAGGGCACGTCTCGAGCTGCCGTCACCTGGATGAAGCTGCGCTGCAGAGCCAAAACAGAGCCTGTCACTTCCGATGAAGTGCTACAGCAAAGGAGCGCAGAGGTTGATAGATGTACTACTGATTAATGAGCTGGTCTCCCAGTGAATAGACGGCCTAATTTTTCTTGTCATTTGTAGCCAAAGCTCTTCCAAAGCGTCACTCAAAAGAGCACACGTTCCAGTTAAAATACTAGGTTTTTGTGATGTAAAAAAAAATGTAACCATGATTACAGCATGATCACTTTTCCCAAATATAGTTTGACTTTTATGGTGTATAACTAGTAGATAGTAAAAAATAATAAAAAATATATATATAATGTCGGTTTAGAAGCCATTTTCTTTGTCAGGTGACCGTACAGATTTTCTGTCAACGTTAGTCCTGGACGTTGGCTTGGACATTCCAAAGTGTTCATTTTCATCTTACAAAGTTTTTTTTGTTGTTGTTGATTTGGTTGTGTACTTGGATTTATGGTTAAAAATAAAATTTCTTTCTATGTCAACTTTCTGGGTTAGAATTGACTCGTATTAGCAGCTGTGCACCAATGTATTAAACAACCAGGACTTGTTGGAGGAAAAATAACTTTTCAGAAATGCTGCTAGCTTTTTAGGAGCCTCCCTGACTGGTTTCAACCTGTTTTCATCCAGATTGAAACCAGTTTTTGTAAAATCCTGTTGCTCCATTTGTTCTCCAGTTATTTATGATGGCCTTGTGCATGTGTAATTTTCTAGGTATTTTATTACCATTCTCCTTTCTGATACCTTTGTGCATTGAGATAATTTTGATCATTTGTAATCTTTCTGCAAAATATGACTTTATGTCAAGCACACAAATGTGGAAAAGTAAAAAAAATAAATAAATAAAATAAAAAAGGAGAACTTCAGCAGATTCACTGTAAATGAAGCCAAATATGAAAGTGAGAACAAAGAACGGTCAAAACAAATCAAAAGTAATTTTAACCAGGTATTAGTTTACAGGTGTGCATATGGAACCAGGCTGTTTTGCCATTTGTTTTAAATAGTTTTGCCTCTTTCTCATCAGTTTTCCAGCTGAATTGCACAAGCTGTATGTCACTAGGTGGGAACAGGTCTAAAACGTTTTGGAAGAACTGATCTCAGTTTTTTGTCTTTTTTTTTTTTAAACTCACTAAGGTGCATTAGCACCTGGTCATGCTGAAGTACACAACTGTCTACTCATTTCTGATTTTAGATTCTATTTAATTTTCAAGCTTCTTTAACTCATCAGCTTTGTGTTTTGTGCTAAAACATAAAAGGTCCACATTATTATTTTTTTTTTTTTACTAAAATAAAATGCTCTCAGAAGTTTGACAGCCCCATTGCTAAGGATGGTCTACCAGAGCTCTTGGAAGTAAATAATAAATCTGACAGCATTTTATTTTTAGGACGCCTTGCAACACTGTTTTGAACAAATTTATCTTTAGATACTTGTCAGATCATATGCTGGTTTGAGCTTTGATTACCCCGTTATGACACGTTGCGAATGTGTGCTAATGTACCGACAGGTTCGGACATGGATCCTTATTGTTGGATACACAACTGCTTTTGGTGCCATGTTTGCCAAGACGTGGAGGGTACATGCCATCTTCAAAAATGTGAAGATGAAGAAAAAGGTAAGAAAAACTGTAATTATTCAGTAAAACATGTATGTTTCCATATTGTAAATACAATTTATTAAAGGACAGAGATAATTTTGACATGCTTATGAGGTAAAGTTAGGAATAGATCTATTTGTCCCTAAAAACATCTTTGAACACCAAACAAGATACCTACAACTTTATTTAGTGATAAGCATCTTCATTCGGCACATGTCCTTTCTAGGTTACATACATATGAGCATTGATATTTAGCTGATCGTGCCCAGACTTGAATCAGATAGAAATATGTGTGAATACTGCTGGCTGCAGCACCTTCTCTGAACAATGTCTCTTTGAAGAAAGGAAAAAATTGAAATATAGATATCTTTTTAAACAACTGACCCGATCTGTTTCACTGGCCCAGTTATATAAAGTGCTGCTCTTTCTGTGCTGCAAGTCTTCATGGCCTTTTGTATTAATAGCTGTTCCCCTCTCCCACTCTATTTCTCTTCTCAAAATTGTCTATATTATTGGAAGGGTGGGTGGCCTTACATTGAACATGAAAAGACAAAGAAAGAAAGAAGGAAGGAAAGAAAGGAGGAGGGGTGATTGACTGAACTTGTAGAAGAGGTAAGGAGGGTATAGAAAAATAGCGGCAGAAGGGATGGCGGAGTGACAGAAGCAAAGCAGGACAGAGTAAGAAACAAGACAAACAATCTGGCCTCAATGGCAAAGAAAGTAGGCTGGGAACGCTGAAGAGGAAACAAAAATCTGGAGACCGGGTACAGATGATGAATCAAAAGAGGTTAAAAGACATAAACCTCCAACATTTTATTAAAGATTTTTTATAACTCTGAACCTGACCCCTTATATTTATTTTATGAGTTGGGTTATTTAAAAATAATTTCAGGAAACAGAGCTGTTTTGTCTCTTTGAACTTGGTATTGCTTTGACATTTCATAGCCAATTATTTCAACTCACTTCCCCTCCTCTCACCTTCTCTCCCTTGCTAACAAAGACAAAACAAATGTTTCCTTTGAGGCAGTATTCACCCCTGCTGCATAGTTTAGCTCTTAACACTCAAGATGTGTGCTCTATTGGCTCAGGGCCTGGGTTTGTGTGCAGCGGACACACACACGTTCCACTTCATCCACATTGATTGAGTGCAGGTGCTTTGGCTTCAGCAGACTGATAGTTGCTGTTGGTGCCCTGAAACGTCTGCCAACTGCTGTCAGGGGAGGGACAGACACAAGTGTTAGCCATCTTTTCTTCAAACTGTGGATCCAAAGCAGCAACACTATTCACCCCTTTCCTCCTAGTTTTCCTTCATCAGTTATTTTTTTCCTGTAAAATGGAAGAGTATGTAATTCAAGAGTGAGTTCCATAAAGTTTCTGCTAGGTGGACTCCAATGAATTATTTTTCTGTAAAAGAAAACTATAAAAAAGCAATTAAATCTGTACAGAGACAGATAAGAAGGTTTCCAGAATCCCTCTGTCATGGACTGACATGAGGGTGTGACAACCTGAAGTAAAAATCCCACAGTTTTTCAGGTATTAACAGACATATTAAACATAGAAATATCTGACATGCTCTAATTGCTTTTGTTGAAACAGAAAAACAACATTTTTTCTACTACTGCTTAAATAAATTAGAATTTGACACAAGACTTAAGCAAAAAGAAACAAAAAAGAGAAAATTTTTCATGGCTGGACATCTAAATGATCACCATCTCTGGACAAGACTGGTACAATTGATCTAGTCTGAAAACATATTCATTGTTTCACCTTAAAACTCTTGAAATTGCACATTAAAATTCAGACAATTCACATAATTGTGGTCATCTATTTCAAATAATCTTTTGTCACTCCTTTCAAAACAATTGAGCTTATAAAATATTGTTAAAACGTCTAGCATATTTGAATGGTTCCCAAGCTAAGGGATCTGGGATGAAGATACCTTGAACGTTTCCTGGAAAACAATTAAATTTACCTTCCTCTTATTTCTTTACTAGAATTAGACTGCATAGTTCTGGTAGCCTATATAGTAAAGATATTTAATCTTGCACCTGAAAGCACCTATTAAAAAGGAAAAAAAAAAAGCCACTGTTACTACTAATTACTTTATTCAAAGCTCAAACCAGGTCAGTAAATAATTCCTTTCTTTTGAAAGTAAAAAGGAAAAAAGTTATTGCACTCTCTTTCTACAGGCCCATTAAGGCTCTACACATATTTCTTTTTTATTTCTTTGAGTTTTTCTAAAATCAAGTTGGATACTTGAGACAAAAATCTGTGCAACACCAATGGTATGTCTGAATGCCAATATTGCTGGTGGAAAGAAAACAGGTAACACTTCAGTTAATTTACAGTAATTACATGTACAATTTGTCTGAAAGAGTCACTTGACAACATAACACATCATAGTTTAGCAGATGGAAGTGTAAAGCTTTTTTTTTTCAATAGTTTTGAAAAAATGTCCTTCCCTGGTTTTTCCTCATTAGAGTATTTTGGAACAGTTAATTTGAAATTTAAAGGTGTTTAGATATCTTGGTGTTAAATGATATTTTAAACCTTTTCTCTAAAATCTTTACGTATTTATAGGCACCCATATTAAAAAAAACATGTTTTTTTTTCTTTTACTTGTAATCTGATTGGGTGTTCCTTTATTTATTGTTTCAATCTGAGATTAACCTGGGGCAATGAAACATGAATAAATATAAATTTTTTCTACTCGCAGCACTTTACTGCATACACATCTATTTTTTCTTTGGTTCACGCACTACCACATTGCCAGTGGCTGTTTAGTGTACGTCTTTCTGCAATAAATCGGACATGCCTAGCGGAGGGGCTGTGGATCCCACCTATCAATATTCTTTGTCTAGCCACGGCCACATTTGCTCGGTCTTTGCATCATCAAAAGACTGAGCAGATCAAAAGACAATCCCCTCATGTCCCTCGTTCGGAGCCCACCGGGGGAAACGGACACCTGTGCGAGCTGCATCCAGACTATGTGATACTTTCCAAACAGAACGTGACCCTGTCTTCTCCTGACCTTTCTTTTGATTCGTGGTTTCAGTCAAATGCTATTATAAATGAAGATCACAAACAGGTCATGGCTTTCATCCTTCCAAAGTTCAGAGTACAAAAGACGAGTTTTAGACGTGAGCAGTGCTGGCTCAGCATTGGTTCCTTTTTAGGCAACAGGATTTGACTTGCTGACAGAACTTCTCATGGATTATTGACCAATAGCTCTTCTGGAAGTGTCAGATTTTATTGTTTTATAGTAGTAAAAAGGGAATATAAGTCCTTAAAAATGTTAAAAGAAAGGCATGAATAAGCCAAGATTAAAGTGAAATAACTCAATAAATAAGGTGTGTAAAAATGTCCTGCTTAACATACCTTTATGAGATAGATGCTAGTCCGTTAAAGGCCCACACGTTGAACTACTTCACAAAAATATAAGCATATCATTGTCTTCTTCCTCCACAGATCATAAAGGACCAGAAACTGTTGATTATCGTCGGTGGGATGCTGCTTATCGACTTATGCATTCTAATTTGCTGGCAGATCGTGGACCCTCTCAGGAGAACCGTGGAAGAATACAGCTTGGAGGTCAGAAAGGCTTTTTTTTTTTCCTCCTGGTCAAATATGTGCTCTGTTCCAATATTTTTGTGTCAATCTGACGGGGCTTTTTTCAGCAAGGAAGGTCCGATTGAGTAACACCGAGTTCTTCGAGCAAGGGAAATGTCTTCATTATACTGTAGAGTGAGCATATTCTCTCCTTGTGGTTGTTGTTATTTTTGGGTCAGGATGTGAGCCATCGCTGCCTTCTGTGCTCATTCTATTCCCGGTTGCCAGTTTCAATGGGAGACATTGGCAAGGGCCAGCGGAAAACAGGCACTTAGCATCACATTCATTCTGCCGGAGAGGTTGCTGGGTGTTAAAGAGATTTTAACGCCGCTTTACTCTGAGAAGTCAGAGATCTTCCATTGGAAAAACGCAGCAGTATTGATTTTATAGAAATTGATGCCGTGTGATGTCTGTTGAAATATTAACAAATGATTGTGTGATCAATTATCTTTAAGAAGATTAGTGTTTTTAACACTGGATGAAACTTAATATGTTCAGAGTGTTATTTTTTAATGGAATTATCATTTTCCTGCTAGAGGCAAAAGTGCACAGTTTATAGATATAGCTGTATCCATGAGTTTCTTAGTTGCTACTGCAAAAGAAATGCCTTAAGCTAAGAGAGAGTCATACAGGCAGTAAATGAATTCAAACTCACATTAAAAACATTAGCTATATGTACTTTAGTGTAATTAATACTGCTTATTCGACCTCTAAGTTTTACTTTGAAGTTTACATGAAATCCTATGAATTTCTCTGAAGATTTTAAAATGGACCATGACCCATTTTAAAAGTGGATTGTGTTGATGTTGATTACGTTTTGGGATTAGAAATGTTTCTGTTCAGCCTTGGTGAGGAATTAAAAGTTTACATACCATGGATTCCAAAGAGCTCTAACCCAGATATGTTTTATGTGTGGTTGGATGTGATTAAAGAAAATTAGACCAATTAATTACAGGCTTTGTAAATTAGTGTTGTGATTAGTCACACTTTTGCCAAATAGCAATATTTGGCAAATTAAACAAAGTTTGTCAATTCCAATACATTTTGTTAATGACTGACTCAATAAATACAGATGTACAATTTGTATTTTAATGATGGACGACTTCTTTCTCAATTTAGTAAAACTGGTTTTGCTTTCATTCCCATTGTTAACCAAGCAGATCAAGAAGCAGTTAAGTTTAAAATAAGAAAACCAACAACTTTAAACATCAAACACCTATAAATCCTGTAGTTACTTTGGGGAAAAACCTTAATACCTTTAGAGTTTACAAAACCAGGTTTCTGTCATTTAGTTTCTATGATCTGTGTCACTCTTTTAAGTCACTGCATTCTGGTGGAAATGTGATTTATAAATCCTCTTCTTGAAATGTATTTTTGATAACGCAACAAAGCAAAAGCATAAAAACTTTTGGGATTCAGAGTATGCTGTCAATAAAACACTGACACAGAGTATATTCATCTGTTTTCTTTTCTCTTACCTCATCAGGATGTCTCATTTGACCACCGGTTTTCTCTGGTTTTACATTTATCGGGGGTTTGTAGTGGTAATGGTCTTTGAAGGTGACTTAAAAGCAGTGTTCAACTTAGTTTGACTCCAGTTATTGAGCACCGTTTCATCACATCACCATGCCATTAAACAGTGATGCCATCGGCTCTCGTTGCTCCCTGCCACCAACCAAGCACATGAATGGAGGGGGAGCACGTAGCTCACAGATCAAAATGCTCTGCATTCACTTTCGGTTGGGTTGCCGATATTTATTCATTTAAACACCAGTTCAGACGGCCATTATGCCTTTTCATTCCACAATGTTAAATGTGTGCACTTACTTTGGTTATTTTTTCTCTCTTTTTTTGCTGGTATTAATAATCTTAATTGATAAATTGACATACAAGCAATATTTTTTTTAATTCTCATAGTTATTTAATGTGACCCCCACAATAAGTGTATGCAGCTTCCTATAGATTTTGCTCATACTGATTGGACCTGGACTCACTGTGGGCTTCTTTGATGCATCCCACTTGGGTTGACTAAATGCGTATATTGCAAAACCCTATTAAGCTTCTTTTTTAGGAAACTGATTCTCACTAAGAAAATGACTGTGAATTGCACAACACATTTAGGGCCCATTTGATTTCTCATTTTATCTAGAATTCAGCCACATTAAGTAGTTAACGTGGGGCTATTACATAACGCACATACAATTTCAGCCCAATTTATCAGCCATTTCCTGTCTATATGCTGTGTATGATGTGGTCTAGCTATGATATTTTGAGTGAGATAGACGTTCTGTAGCCTGGGATGCTGTGGTGGCACAGGGGTTAAGTACCACCCACACAAGGAGGCCTTAGTCCTCAATGTGGCTGTCACAGGTTCGAATCCCAGCCTGGTGACGTTTCCCGCATGTCTTCCCTCTCTTTCATTACCCTACCTTCTTGCCCTAGCACTTTCAAATAAAGGCCATTAGAGCCAAAAAATGTAAAAAAAAACTAACAATGAAAAAAAAAGAAGAAAAAAATGAGGTCAGTAGCCTTAAAGGTTCAAAATGATAAATAATGGTTTTGCCATGTTTGAAACGTCAAGTCATGTTGACAAACTAAACGTCTATATTGTCAGATTCAGTAAATTAAAAATACTGTTGAAAAGTTTATTTATTTCACTAACTAATTTCACTTGGTGAAAAACATTTGTAGATTAATTACACAGAAAGACATTTTCAATCCTTCATTTCTATTAACTTTGATGATTTTCCGCTTACAGTTGATGAAAACATGATATTTAAGACCAGAATAGTACATTACACCAATAGAAAGACTTTTTAAAATCATCTTTCTTCAAATGCCCCCAGCCTTTAATTCTATTAAGTGGGACTTTTTTCTTGGTGAGTCACTCCTCAAGTCTTTCAGACATTAGTATGTAGTTCAGAAGATGTCTGACTGCCTCCCAAGAGGCCAGAGACCTCGAGAATATATAGCATCGGTTGATTCTAATTGACCTTCGAGGAAACAGCAGGAATCGAAAGGTCAGAAAGAGAGGTAGATTCTTTTGTGGATTTTAATGAAAACTCCTTTTGATCATTTTTATATGGATTTTCTTGCTTTTTTATGCTTGTCACAAGGGTCCTGTGGGGGAAGAATTTGTGTCTCATACTGCGCACCAGGTTTAGAAATTGTATCCTCTGTTTTAAATAAATTGTGTGTAGGTACAAAATCCGAAATTCAGTTTCAGGTCACATTTTTTTTTTCTTCTTAGTCTGTGAGGGAAAGATTTCTTCATGGCATCTTAAAGAACAGATGTTTAGTATATTTCCAGACTAATTGAAACTCTTTGGCTTCTTATGTTCAATTTGAATGTATGTCTACACCACAACTCTTAAGCTCTCGAGAAAGCCCCAATTTCATTTTGCTGATTGGCCTTTGTACTTTTGAGCCCTCCTAAGAGGGAAAAGAAAGCCTTGCTTGACTTATTCTTTTGTGAATGTTGTCAGTGTGTGCAGTGGGGTCCTCATGGAGTATTCTCTGACTGTAAGCCCTCGGCCATGGGAGTGTTTTGAATCTATAAACCACTGAGTGTAGGAATCTGTGTTTCCCCTGAGGATGTGGATCTGCATGCCTGTGCTGAGGCACATTCTTAACATGCCTGCCCGGTGTGCCAGACTTCCAGCAGTAAAGGACCCTTGGGGCTGAACCGGAGGAAAAGCAGCCTGCAGCTCTTCTGCACTAAGGGCCTTCAGGCCTGTAGGAGGGCGACTACAAAGCAGATGGGAACTTCTCATTTTGGGTGTAACAGATTTATTTAAAAAATGTGTATATTTTACACCATTATACACTAACATATATGCATTACTTTACAACTGTTCCACCATTGTCTATCTATGCACTTATATGCTTCCTCCTTCACTGACAAATTGAAAGGAGGGGGATTCCCTGGCTCAGGGACCAGAAACACTTTGTTTGACCGACTAGCAGTAATTGCAGCAAAAAAAGGACCAGTAGTTCCCCGTTTTATTTTTTGTTTGTTTTGTTTTTTGTGAGCCGTCATATCGTACTTGGCCTGCATCCTCCTGTGACTTTTCTCTTGTCTGTAGCCTTTTTTGCCTTTTTATTTTCTTATTGTCTCCTTCTCTCTGTCTTTGTCAGAATCTGCCCTGCTCTCCACTCACATTTTCCCACTGTAGTGAATTGGGAATTGACCATGGGTTCACAGAGCTGCACGTACTTGCTTCACCCGAGGGTCTGCGGTATATCAATGCGTACTTTATGAAGCGCCACAGTAGGATAGTGCTGCACATTTGTTGCTTGAGTCATTCCAGGCACAGATTTCCTCACTGACTCAGATGAAACAAGGGCAAGCATTGTTTACTGAAGAGCTTGTTGAATGTTTGAGGAGTTCTCATTGTTTTGAATAGATCTGCAGACAATTTAATCTTCACAGCATTGTTTCTCAAAGTAAGCCAAATTGGAAAAAGATTAAAGAAAAAAAAAACAACAACTTGATAGCCAATAATTGTTCTGAAACATCAGAGAAAAGTTCCAGAAGAATCACTGACAATCAAGCTCTATTTTCCACTTGGCTTAATTTTTGGCAGGTAAAGAAGTACATAAGTGAAGTTTATTTAAAAAGCATTTTTTACAGATATAAAATTACAAAGCGCTGTGCGACAAACAAACCAAGCATGAGTAGCATAATAAAATCGTGACATGAAAGTCTGGGAAAATAGGAATCTTCAGTTGGTTTGTAAAAACGTCCACAGTGTCAGGAAAACAAAGCTGCGGGGACAAACTGTTTCCCAGCACTTTACGCTACATTCGTTTCTTAGTGACCTCAAGCTGTTCTAACTTTTAACAGTAAAGCACAAGACATTTTATCTTATTTTGGATCCCCCTCAAATAAGATGTCATTATTTACATGCAAGAATAAGCAAATTAGGTAAGAGTTACAGACAGTAATCCAATAATACAATATAATACATAGCAATAGTGTGAGTATCTGTACTGTTTGACCTGCCTGGGCCAAGAGACTCATGAAAATTGTTATATTTTTGTCCTAACTCAAGTTTACTTCTTATTTCATTTAAATTTTAAGATTCTTATGCGTCACAAAGTAAACACATTCTTTAACTTATTAAACAGTATCTAATTATATGCCTAATGCTTGGTAAAAACCACCCCCTTGTTCTACACTTTACTTCATGCAGAGGGTCTGAACCCTGGGCTATTGAGAAACGATTGTTTTCTGGAAGCATGGACTCTGTTGAAGTTTTAAATGATTGGATGTAATTTTACCCAATCGCTCATGTTTGAGTTACCCAGTGGAAACATGGAGAAAAGTCCTGCAAAAGCAACGCCCTCTGCTCAGTACCCATCAGTAGACACAGGTCATTCCGCTTTGCAAGTTTCATTGTAATTAACAGGAAGATGAAACTGAAGAGGGTGAAAATGGATTGCAGAGGAATACACTCTGCAATCCCTTTTCTAATACGCTCACAAATAAAAATAAAGGGCCAGAGATCAGTGGGATAGTGCAGTGTTTAAGATGACAGTGACCTCTGAGTTTTATTGTGTACTACAATTGAACTCTGCAGCGTTGATTACAGTTTCAGATCATGTGGCCTCACCAGACATGATTTGTAACCTTGACATTGTCCTCAACAAGCCTGCGTTGATGGGTTTTCCTCTGAAACACAACTCTATCATACTGAATTCGGTAAAACACATTCATTTGACTTACCTTGAATGACATAACATGATGAACATTCCTCTCCATCTTTACTGACTGACCTCTAAGTAAACCATATACATGCATGAGCGTTGCTCTTCATATTTGTGTCATTCTTTATCAAACAGCTTTGTGAACATAGGAATTATTCCTGCAGCATCCCTAGAATGCTGATGGAATGGTTTGGCTGCAGCGAGCTTGTAGATCAGCATTGTGGCTCTTTAATAATTAAACATTTGTTAATGGGGCTGCCGCCTGCTACCAGATTAAATCTTGCAGTACAGACACATGTTGTGTTTTTAATGTATACACGTGCTTTAATCGTGTGAGCTGGGGTTTACTTTTATCCCCATGGGTCTATTTTTGAAGATCACCTTGACATCAGATGTAAAAAAAATGTGCCAATTCATATTAGATACACATTTGTGTTTAAGGTTAAATTATTGTCTTCCGTTGAAGTCCTGGACATTGACTCCTGCAGGAAGGGCAAACTGTCATGAAAGCCTGGTTTGCATTCTGCTGGATTCTGCTGCAGCCCCTCACAACACAGCCCCCATGAGTCTCTCCTTGTGTCTCCTCCCCCACTCCCTTTTTCGTCGTTTTTTTTTTTTCCTTTTCCCCCAGCTTGGGAACTGCAGCGAGCATCGGTGGGCAAACAAGCTGCAACAGAATATTGCAGTGTGGCATCACCATGGCAACGGCCATGGTTCTTGACACCGATAATGCGGAGAGCAGGACTGTTGATTCATGGGACAAAAATAACGGGTCGGGGGACCTACTTCATTATTTTGATATAGGCAGAGAAAGTTTTAAGCATCTGTTTAGGATTAAGTGCACTGGGACGTAGAAACCTCTGCAGTGTGTGTGGGTGCGTGTGGGCGTGTGCACATAGATGGCTGTGCTGCTTATTTTTAACCAAACTCACAGATTTTGTCTTAGCTTCACTGCCTCTGCTGCCCCCACCTGTATGCACTTAGAGGAGGAAAGTGAGGGAGGGGAAGGTTGAGTGCTCACAAGAATGCACTCACCTGTTCCTGATGTCATATTTCTGTAGTCGCATGCCAAAGTTTGCCTCTCTATTCATATTTACTGTAGCAGTTTTCTTCCTTTGTGCTGAGGAGATTATAGCGCTATTACTTGTTTATAGCAGCCAAGATTTGGGCTTTTATTAGGAAAATCATTCGTACCTCTTGCGTATTTAGGTTAATATAATCTCTAATTTTTATATTTCATGTGATGGGTCTAAGAGTGGTTTGGGAGAGACAACTATGAAACAAAATACACAAATTATTTTTGCAGAGACATTTTAAAAACAGATTGCGTGACATAATCCTTGGTTCTTTGATAACAGAGTGAGGCGCTTCTGCGACATACTGGTTGTGCTCTGTCTGTGGCTCCACCCACCGTCCACCATCACAGCTAACCAGGCCCTCTCATTCAACTCATTCTAGGCAGGTTTCTTTCTGTGCACATGCAAAAAGGGAAGTGTTGGTTAAACACCTCACTCTGTTATCAAAGAACCAGGGATTACGTTAACTAACCTAATGTTCTTTTTCTAACGCTGAATGCAGCACAAATATCCTGAACTGATACACCACGGTTCAGTCAGCGATGCCCAAGTATCTTTAGTGCCCTTGGGAAAAATTTAAATCAAATGCGGGTCCCCGCACCAGATGATTGCATATCATGCATGTGATGACATGAAATGATCAAATGTTTCATCTTCAAACATGGCAGCCACTGTCTTTTACCTGCCTGCCCCGTCCAACAGCAACCTTTTCTCACTTACATTTATCTGAGTGCTCTTCCAGCCTTGGCATGGGACTCTCTTGGTTTTCTCCACAGGTTTCAGGTTTTCTCACATTCAATTCTTTGTCTTTTATTTAATATTTTGTTGTTTTTTCTCCCCTCAGTTTACTTTTGGGGGGAACTGAATCTCTCTCCTTTCACCACTCCTTTCTCAATTAGACTGTGTTTTTTTTTTTTTTGCTGCCTCCTCTTAAGCCATACCTCTATCTTTTTTTTCTTTCCTTTTTTTTTTCTCCGAAGAGTTTTTGTGGCGCTAGTGGCTCGTATTTTTTCGACAGTAGGCAGACAGGAAGGAGGGGGAGAAGAGAGGGGAAGACATGCGGCAAAGGTCGTCGGGACCGGGAGTCGAACACGCGACTTAGTCTCCACGTTTGGAGACTAAGGCCTCCAAACGTGGGGCGTGCTAACCCCCTGCGCCACCACAGCACGCCCCCAAACCTCCATCTTTATTTGTTTTTACTCTACTGCTCTATTCAGTTGATGCTCAACCAGCATGCTGTAAAAACAGGAGGAGAAAGGTGGGACGGAAGTGACATTAGATGAGATTATTTCTCCCTCTCTGTGCGTTTTGTTTTGGCTGTACCTTAACAAATGAAGTGAACAATTCAAAGTTAAATCTGGTTAATCAAAGTGATGTACGGCACTAAAAGAGGTCAACTCAAAACATAAATAATAACTGAATTGAACAAAGGAGTATCAAAGCAGAGATGAAACATTCTACTGATGTTTGATGAAGAATAAACATGGATGGCCTAAGCTTTTAACAAAATATTGCATTTGTCTACTTTCCGCTTTTCAAAACACTCAAAGAAACTGTGCAGTAATAAAGATGAGAAATACTCAGGGAAACATAATATAGCTTGTGGCATCATATTAAAAAAAATATTGAGAATGCAATTGCTGCCAAAGGTGGTTCAGCAAAGTATTAAGCAAAGGCTGTGAATACTTTTGTAAATTTGAATTTTCTGTTTTCTTTATTATTATTATTATTATTATTATTATTATTATTTTATATTCCATATAATTTTTGAGTATCTTAAAACAAATAAAGTCTGAAAAAATAGTGGCTATGGTGATTTCAATTTCAATTTTACTGGACCCTTATAGGCCCGAGTGCATGCCCACTTACCCCTTACATTAATCCTTCATGCTTTTGAACCCCCCCAGACTATTACATCACTACATTTGCCATTGTGCTTCATTGGTGCCTGAAAGACAATTCGTCATCACCCAGGGCTCCTGGATCATTGGGCAAAGATTCCCTTAGAGGATGTTTTGATATCATTTTTACTCATGTCAAGGGTTGAAGGCAAAAATGTAAGAGGCAATTCCACACACGAATGATCTGAAGAAGATTTGCCGTTGGCATCACACAAGACATGTGGTAAAATTCCCCATATATTCTCTGTTTTTCATATGTTTCAGACATCGTGAAGGGGACTTCACTGGATAAAATAACTTTTACTCTTGTGCCCTGAAATCCAATGCTGGTTTTTCCTCCAGAAAGTCAAGTTTCTATTTAATGATTTTTCAGTGAGAGAAAGGAGACTGTTGCTACCCTTTTTGACACCAGAAGCAAATCCAAATGTTAAAGGCTATCTGTTTATGCAGACTGAATCATAGCACTTGTTGGACTTTCTTGGGTAGCTGGTATTTGTATATAGGTGGTATTTATACTTGGAAAATGTATTTCTAATAGCCAGCTGGAATATTAGACGTTTTGTTTGTTTTATAGGTAGGTACTTTTTCCACAATTTTGTAATTAACTTTTATCTATTTGTTAATATTCAGTTGACTTGCGACTTTGACTAAAAAAATAATAGAACAAATTTGCTATCACTTCAACTGAAACAGCAGTTTTTCTCCTGGGTTATTTTGTTTCAAGGACTGGATAATCTTATTAGGTCCATTATTGGCATCACAGTTAGTGGTTGTGCTGACTTCCTTGTTTTTTTATGTTAATGGGACTGTTTGTTAGAACTGAATGGAGAAATGTTGAAAACTCCAAGCAATCACTGATTATATATACATGGGAACGTTAATAATGTGCAGCTTATTTGAACAATCTGCGCTATATGAAGGTCATCATGAAAAAAGCAATATGACTGATAACTCCAACAACTAGAGATTATTCTTTATAATTTTGTCTTTGTCTCTTTAAATTAAACATTCCACTTTGCAATATGTTGCGAAGTGATATTTGGTAGAAGCAAAACGTAAATAAAAATATTAAATATTTTGTTTTTCAACAATAATTTAGTATAATTGGTCCCTCATGTTTTAACTGTTCTGCACGCTTGCACGCACTCCCCACTGTAGCTTTAGTCAAGAGTTAGTGGTGTGAAGGTCATCAGGCTCTTATCTGTCATCACTGTCTGTCAAAGCAGGTGGGCAGAGGACTTCTGTATACATCGTATTCAATTCAGTTGATCTTTAATCAGAGTCTTTGAAAAATGTAGCTGGTGTCTCTCAAGAAATATGCATGAAGATTCAGTTCAGTCCACTCCAACTCCTTCAGAACGTGCAAAGGTTTACTCAAGAGCAATTGTATTCACAGTAAAAGACATGGATGTGTTATGACGAACTCATAAATTATTTATTTGGTGGAATGAGGAACGTCTCTGCAGCATCACTCATGCAGCTCCAACAGTATTAAGGTGGTGCTAAAATGGGCTTTGAGCCTTCTTTGTTAGAGTTAAGCAAAGCACTGACTGAGATCAATGCCTTTTCAAAGTAAACTGGGTCATTAAGGGATAACCACCACCCACCTAGGGCTCATCCTATCGACCACTTCTGGAGGAAGAAACGATTGGAGGGAGAGAACAAAAGCATTGAGTACATAGACCTCACACATTCTCGGTGGTTTGCATGGCGGGATGAACACCTGAGTGTTGGTTCCTGTAGGGAATCCTCTGTATTATTTCATCTATAGTAGAGATGTTGTGACTCCATATGTGGTTGTATTCAAATTCAGTAAACGTGGTCAAAAATACATAATTCTCAATGATCTTGGTGGTTGTTGCTTCATTTTATGGTTATAAAACTCCAAACCATTCTCAATTTCCCCAAGAAGAAACAAAATTCCCAGCAGTTTTCCATCTGCTGCTTGAAGAAGAATGAGTCAAAGATAGAATAACTTTGGTAGCTTCAGTCCTGATCCTGCCACTTATGTTAATGTATTTGACATCAGCACAAATCTTCAGAAATCTTGAAACATTCTCGCTCGTTGTGAGTCACAAGTAGTGCTGATCTTTGAAAATTGCATGCTTTTTGCCTGTAGTTAAGTAGATATTGATATTTGAAAATGTTTGCATTTGTCACCATTTAAGGATTTTTAAATTATGGTTTGCTGGCTATGGTTCAAGAGAAGAAACCATATATATCACTGGTAGCAACACTCCCACCACGTCAATTAATTCTCTCTCACTTTACCTAGGTGGCATCTTCATAAGAGATATTCCAACAGATGTAAATATATATGTAGTTTAATCAGAATCTCATTAATTTAGTTGGAACTGTTAAAAATGTACTAATTTTTTTTGGTCCCTGAACTACTTGAAATAAGAACCTTTCTATTCACCAATGCACACCAGATTGGGTCTCTCTATTCTCTAAGATAAATTATACAAACAACAATTACAGTGTAATGCTGTAGAGGCTGGATGTCAGAAAATTAGCTGTGATTATAATCTCCTTATCAAAGCCAAATATGATCACTGTTAGCATAAAATAAGCTGGATATGTTGACCTCAAATCTGTTTCCTATGCGAGACTTCGGGATATCCAGCCAAGTTGACAGATTTAAATTTTCTGAGGACTTCATAACAATTTCAAAAGTTATTTCGAGAATATTTGCAAGGTTACACTTTCTAGCTTTGTTACAACGCTTCCATTTGTCTTGCAAAACACAAGACGTTATGTTATGTGCTTAGCTGACAGCGTTATCAGTGAATCACGGCGGAAAACACTCTAAGGACTCCTTTGGCGGTTCAGTATTTGTTGACACCGTAGCTGGTAAATTGGTCGTGTGGTTGTGCATGACTGAGTCTGTTCAATTGAATCTGTCGAAAATGGATTTCGGTGTCAGTTTTTGCCTCGTCTTACCTTCTCTCCACCACAGCTGCCAGCGATTATGATGTGCAATGTTGTTTCTCTCGCTCTCTCCTTCACTCCTTCTCTCTTGACTTCCTGCATAATCAAACATCAAATAAAATTTGCACAAGCAGAGAAAAATTCTCCTGACCTCCATTATCATTCACACCTTCATTTTACCACTTTTTCACTTTCTGCTTTGCACCCATTTTTCCGTGCTCTTTACAACACTCAGCAGTAGCAAGACAGTAGCTGATTGAGCTTGAAGCTGATGAGGTAGCTTTCAACTGTAAAGTGGTAGCAATGTGAATCATTTACAAACATGTCAAATATAAATGTTTATTTAATTTGAAATTTTTTTTGTCTCTTCAAACCTAACCTGTTTGGTCACTGATACACAGTTTCTCTAAACCCCTGGGTCAATTCCTGCTCTAACAGTCCCTCCAGCTCATATATAGTCACAGATAGTGTGGAAAACATACACAGATGGTCCAGGTAGTCAAATATACAGTACAAAACTATGAGACCTGCTAGATTGCTAGAAAAGTGCACTTTACTACTGCTTGCACAAAGTAGCAGCGCTGCCTCAGCAGGATGAGCCTCGGAATACAAATGCATTCATTTAAGTAGAAGACCTTGAGCCTTGGGCATACTGCAGACTTCACACTCACAGTATAGGACGGCCAAAATGGCAGGGACTGGGGAGGAGTGACAGGAGACTCAAAGAGACTCAAGGGAGACCACGAGGGGAGGGGACAGTGGGAGTAAGAGGACAGGGTAAAGGAAAGAAGAATACTGTGCTGCACTAACGACTAGAAAGAGTAATACAGAAGATGTGAACAGCTACAAGGAGACTGAATAGGCTAAAATGGGAGAAAATCAGATATCACCATGAGATAGAGATGGACACATTAGGGAGGATGAAGTTGACAGTATAGTGTTTGATGAGAGACAGTGTGAGAGGGAGAAAAGGGGCTGTTATAGTTACTTATTACACTGCCAAGGGTGACATTGATTAGCGCTTGCCTGGGAGCCTATGAGCTAGCAGTCGACAAGAAGGTCAGATAATTAAATCCAATGCTGCTGCAGCAGCCAGGCGCTCCATCTGGCCTGCTTCGAACTTGGAAAATATATGCAGATGTTAGGTACATTTTTGCACATGGACAGAGAGAAAAATAATGTCCAAGCTGGTGAATGTGCTTGAAAGCAACGGAACCAGTTTAAGCAAAAGCCACTCTGTGGTTTTAAAGCCTGATAGGAGAGACATGCAGGACAAGAAACCATGCACATATACACACACGTCCGCACACCCCCTCATACACAGCTGCATGTTTTTAGACTGTGGGAGAAAACTGGCATATTCAGAGTGAGACAGCAGACAAAATTTCAAACTCAGGACCATGTTGCTGCAAGGCAACAATGTTGACAGCTTCACCACTATGCAACCGCTGATAAAGACTGGATCGTTCAAGTTAACTAAGTGCTGAACACAGGTGGAGATCTTACTAAAACTATTAACATTGAATGAAAACATTCCAAGATTCTTGCATAACTGAGCAAGGATGACATTTTAAAGAAACTGACAGTTAATAGTCAGAGTTAAGTTCAACCAGGAGAATCTAAAACATTTATGAATGTAAGGGAGTATAAGTGGAATCCCATTTATTTTTTTCCTTTTAACAGAGTGCACATTTGTTCCTGGCTTTTTTTTTTTCAGGCACTGAAATATTTGATTTTGTTTTCTATTTCTTTTTAAAGCTGAGAGCCTGTATTTTAGTTCATTTATATTGCACTTTTTTAAAAATGATGTCTTTTTTGTAAAGTGTTTATATAATGAATGCAGGGCTGTTGTAAACGAAAATTTTAGTATTCGAGTAATCTATTGATTATTTTTACGATTAATTGAGTAATCGGATAAAAAAAATTTATAAAATAAAATATTGGTAAATCTGGCATAACACCAGTGTTACTATCAGATATCAATATCAGTCCAATTTTTCATATTTGAGCTTCCCTAACAGTTACTTTTTTGTAGTTTAAAAAATTAACCTGTAACAATAATAGCTCACTTTCTAAGTTGACAAAAAGAAAAGTTATGCAAAAATCTGAAATTCTATTCAATTTAACAATAAAGAGGCGGGCTCACAAATATGTTTATAAAAAATGTCTGTACTCCAGCTTTTAGTTTACGTATTTATCTTCAATCAGTTTAATAGATGAACATACCTGTCAAGCTTTGGGTTTGAGAAAACGGAAATGTCGTCCGGAGTGGGGGGGCTTAGGGTAGGGAGTGGGGGGCAGGCAAACGAATGAACGTAAGATGGGAAGAAATAGACCAGGGGGTAGACGAACTTAAGTTTGGGGGGGAAAGACGACCGGTAGACCAGGGGACGAGCAATATGGGATATTTACGGCATATTTGTTCGTCACACTCAGAAACTCATCTACCAGCCATGTACCGCCACGATGATTTCCTCCACCCTTTTGTTCAGACCAGGAAGATATGAAATTTATTGTGCTGTTCGTCCGTAAAGTTACACTTACACTGTAAGCATCAACTACTCAGTTGCCCGCTGTGTTCAGTCTAACCACTCACCTGTATAAATACTCCTGCAACTCTCTTCCCGCCGTTCGCTCTCAATCAGAAGCTCCCAGAGGAGAAAAACTGTCATACTCGAGGCATCGCGCCAGTCATTTTAAGGATGCTTATTGGTCCCCTAAAAAACGATGAAAGCCCAGACATTATCATCAATCAATAAAATCCCAAAGGGCTGAACTTGAAAATTTGGACGTTATGCCGCTAACACTTAGCTTTCGTCAACAACTCAGAGGCGGAAGTCAGAGCTCCGCGCAACGCAAAAAATGTCCCGGCCGGAACACGGTGCGCTAAATAATAAAACATAAATTAACGAAGCTTCGGGGCAGGTAAATTTTCCTCAAGGAATTTTAATCATCGAGGTACTTGAACCATTTGAGGAATCGTTTCAGCCCTAAATGAATGAGAAAACCACACAGATATAATTTTGTTATTTCATGTCGTTATCCAGCTTGTTCTGTGGGTTGGAGATTTTCTTTTTTGACCTAGAAATCATTAAGCTTGATTTAAGAAAATCTGCAACATTTGAAACTGCAAAGCTCCTGGGTCTAAGACATTTTCCACTATCTGGATTTAGTTGTTGTAGCTATTGTAGCACCAGTGGCAGAATACATCTGTCTTAGAGAGAGGAGAACATGTACATTGTACCACAAGCTAAAAGGCATCCAAACAAATAACCAAATGGCTAAACAGTTTTTTATAGCTGAGCAGGTTTTACAGTCCTTCTTATTTTACTATTATTGCATATTGTATTATTTGTCCAATCATTGAGTCATACCTGATGAGTAACAAACTCTTAAAGGGACACACAACCTCTGTGCAGGGTTTAATTTTCTCTGTCGGTTTCCATCTGATATATGTTGTGAATATTCTGCAAGTCTCTCATCAGTTTGGGACATGACATTGTGACAGATGTGTTGCAGCCTATCTGAGTGATATAGTTGGTGTTTCCGTGTGTGAAACTGTCATCTCTCTGCTGAAATACTGTGATTTTGTTGCCTGTCATATTTATAGACAACTCTTCAAAGAGCACAAAGCCTTCTTTCCCACTTTTTTTTCTTCTTTTCCCTCATTTTGAGTGAACCGAAGTGAGATTGAATTTGACCCAGTTGAGTTTCTTTGATCTTAGCTTGCATTATTATTTTTTTTTTTTCACACCAACATATGCACACTTTTTCCTCAGCATTTAAAATGTCATTATGGTATTAGTTGCAAAAAATGCCAATTTTAAATAGAAAAGCGTGGATAATTGTATTGAAAAGAAGGTAAATCAGTGGGTCCGAGAAAGAATTGTAATAGAAATTTTGTAAATCAAATTACAATAATAAAAAGGTTACAGAGTTAAGAAATGTTTGCCTTGATTTTAACAACACCATGGAGAGCTTTCATTGTGTTCATAACCGAGTCAGCATTATAAGCTCAAAGTTAACCTGAAGAATATATCCTTGACTTTTACACTGAGTGATCTTTATCACAAGTAACAGATAGGAAGATTTATGTATATTATTCAAGATTAAGAACTATTTGAAAAGTCCAGTAATGTATTGTCAGTGGAAACTAACATAATCAATAATTAAATTTATGATTACATAAAATCTTTTGAATACTTTTACTAAGTAAGAGATATCAAAATTTGACGCAAATATGAATAGAAGAGTTAATACACTAAACCTCTGCTAAAGGACAGAAGTTTTATGATCTAAAAATTTAATGTTCATAAATTGCTATGTAACTAATGAAAGATCGAGCTTTTATCACAAGCTTTTATTATTTTCAGAGGAGTTTTGAAATTGGACATCTATCAGCAAATTTTCAGTTGTAATAACTAACATTTTCTGGGAGTTAAAAAAGAGGGAGAAAAAAACTACCTGAACCACTCTGACCTGTAAGTTTTCAGGACTGGAACCACCACTAAATAAAAAATAGAGCACCTTACTGTGCTCTGAAATTGGGTTGCTGACTCACTTACTAAACTGACTGGACTTCTGCTCGTGCTGTTCCTATGCCCCTTTTTTTTGGCTTGGATTATGACAAGGAATTCATGGAACAGACAGACTGTGTGACATTGACCAGATTGTAGGGTTAGCTAGCTCTAAAAAGATTCCTGAGTTGGTGTTGGAGGACTAATATGCTTTTAGTTCATTTTAAGTAATTTTTCAAATGCAGAAAATGTACTTTTTAAGCTACAAACATACTCATTCAACAGACTCACATTTAATGAATTCAAAGTCAAAATGTCTAGACAACTACTCAGATTTTTTTCAAAACTTACAAAATTTCTACAATAGCAAAAAAAAAAAAATACAAGATCCTTCATATATCTGAAATTGCAATAGAGGGCTATTCAGGCAAACGTTTTTGAGCACAACGATTGTCAAGTTTATAAAAACATTCAAAAGATTGTACTTTACCTGAAAGGAATAATAAGACATGTGTTCAGGCAAGGTTATTTTGAAATAAGAAAAGTGTTCAAATAAATAGAATATAAATCAGAAGTTTTTGTGAGCACTACAACACTCAGTCAAAGATTCAACTTAAGATTCAGACAATGTTCGACTGTGGGTGTTTTGTTACTGCTAATACGTTTTCATTTCTCATATTCCAGTGAATTACTCATAGTTGTGGTGATCATCTGATTGCAATAAGCTGTCCTCACGCCAGGTTTCAGCTTTCTCATGTTTCTCCTTAATGTGTCAGCTGCCAAGTTTGCCTTACTCAAACCTCCGGAAGCACAAAGAGTAGAAAGAGATTATGAGTGCCTTGGATCAATACAATCTTAAAGTGCATGGTGGGAATTAAGGCCGCTAGCCATATATCAGTATTTTAGCTTTGCCAATCCAAGGACAGCAGCTTCTTTTAAGCTTTCTTCCTTTTTTGTTTAGTGATGTTATTATTTTTTTGTCACAAAGATATTTCTTACTTTGAAGAAAACTGCTGAATTAGAACCATCATTGTCTTGCACATACCTTTTCTCTTCTAAGTTTATGTGGACACAAAGGCATGTTGGCAAGCTTGTTGCACAGGTTCAGAACTTGAAATAATAGTTCGGAAATTCCAGTCATTGATAATAAATTACCTGTCATGTGCGAACGGCCAGTTTCTTTCTGTGTTAAATCATCTGATTGCTTCTCTGCGGTTGCATTGCACATCATCAGCTGCAGCGAGGCAGGCGTTCTCTGTGTGAGATCTGAATGGTGAAATGTGTCACTGTGGATTAGTGAGGGCACAGCGATGCAGAAGAGGTGTTAGGAGTGCATAAAGGAGAGAAAAAGCAAGAGGGTAGGAGAGGGAGGTGATGGAGAGAAGGTTTGTAGATGAGGAGATAGCAGGTATTAGATCTTTGAATGCTGTAAACAGAATCCACTGATTACCAGATAGTGCATCGTATGTTTTCATAAATGCATTATATTTGTATTTTTACAGTCGAGGTGTTGCCATCCTGCAAGCATCACACCCCCTATTCTTCACATACCCACCCAGTCTGCCTCACTGCCAGCCATCTGTCTGGTAATTAACCTGACTGATACACTCTGCCTGTCCTGAAAGCCTTACCACATTTTTGTGTGTGTTTGTGCATTTGTCCGCTTGCGTTTTATTTTTGCCTGCCTGCGCACTCACATATATAAACGCTGATCCTAATGGGTGTGTGCTCAGTGTGTACTTATCAGACAATATCCTGAGCTCTCAACATCTCATGGGGTACTGCTCAGTCCATCATGTAAAATGGAAGGAGCCTGGCAGAAAGGCAGAACCACAAAAAGACTTGGCTAGACATCTGAACTTAAAGGCTGGTCAAGGAGAGCAAGAGCCTGTAAGCCCATTGTTTCTGTGGAGGAGATTCGCAGTGCAGGTGGGAGAAATTGTCGATCAAGCCTTACCGAAAGCGTGAGAATAAGAAAACAGTAAGAATTTTGGCTTGCGGATTTTTACAAGTGTAGGTAAAAATGTTGGAAAAATTGCCACCTGTCATCAAATTTGAACTTTTCGGGCTTCACACAAAATGATTTATGTGGTGGTGAATATCACCCAAGACACACTATTCCAACATTGAAACATGATGGTGGGGATACTTTTCACCATTAGACATATGAATGCTGGTCACAGTTGAAGGGAAGATAGATGAAACTAAATGTGAGAAGCAGGTAGAGACATACCCAGAAACTGAATGCAATACAATTAGATGTCATGCTTTTCAAATGCTTATTTTCAAATTATTTTAAAAGCCATGCATCATGTTTCTTCCTATTCACAAATATGCCCTCTCTATCACTTATAATCCAGAGGATATACATTGAAGTTTGTTGGTGTCATGTCCAAAATGCAAGAAGGTTCAAAGGTAAGAAGAGATATTTTATCGTCCACTAAATGCACATGAAATATGAATTTGTCTTCTGCATCTCACCAGAAAAGAACATATTAATAATCCTAAAATTCATATAACTAAAACAAACAAGTACATACATAACTCCCTAAACAGTGTCATTCACGTAATATATACATTCATGAATGAGAGAAAACGGAGCTGTTTTAGACTAGCTTTAGCAGCTGCTGTTTTTATACGGCTGTACAAAGTGAGGGGGAGAGAGAGAGAGAGAGAGGGAAAGGTGCTTCTGCAGTGAGGAGTCAAGTTACAAAAAGCCATTCATGAGTTGCATTACCTCGTTCATTTTTACTTTATGCTTTTTCATATTTCCCCCATTATTTCTGAAATTGTATATTGTCATTTACATGAACCGTACAATGACCTTTACGAACCACTAAAAAAATAGTGGTTTGTAATATATTGCTTTAAATATATTTCAAATAAAGATGTGTTTGGAAAGGCACTGGTTTTTAGAATCTGTTCCAGCACTCTCTCATTCTACGCATGTGGGCATGATGTTTTTCAGCTTTAAAAAAAAAAAAAACACGGACAGTTTGCATGCCTTTGAAAGACGTACGCTTATCGATTTGTGTTCCGATTAAACGTTACTGCCATGTCCTCAGAATGAGATTCACGTAGCCGCAAGAGCCTGATTGGACTAGAGGATCAATAAGGTGGCAGAGAAATGGAGAGACAGAAGATGGGAGTGTGCGTAAGAGACAGACAGAGGGAGAGAGTGTGAGGTATATTTGCTGTTCTTCATTACACCTATAAAAGAAAAGAAATGAGAAGTGGCAGCGAGGGAGTGGTAATATTTTGTTGCAGCTACGGCCCAGCTCAGCCCTCAAGTACTTTGCATTATGCCCTTTTCAATTTTGGCTATAATGCTACAAAAATAAAACATAATGTGTTGACCTCATCTGTTTCAATTGCGAAACACAACCTTTCAGCGGTAAGACAACAATGTGTATAACATAGGACAAACGGATGCGATAATTCCCTTATGTTATGTGAATTCATACTTCACATGTTTACATATTTTAGGAAGATCTGGAAATAAAGTGGGCCAATGTCAGAAGAGTCCAAATGTGAGTATTACTGCAGGGGAGAGACAACACATCAGAGGACCCATCTGCTTAAAGAAGCTGGGTATAATTAACAAGGCTTAAGGTTTTAATTGATTCATTTCAATCAGATGAGAAATTCTACCTTTCGTTATGAAATTATTTCATCCAAGGTCACATTTTGTCATTACATTTATTCAGCCTATTTTGTACTTGTACTTGAAAGCATTAATTCTGTGGCCTTACTTCCTTATTCTTATTAGACCTTTTTGATGAAGCTCGCAAAATACCCCTTGAACTTTTATGTACTTTGTGGGATTGTGCTGTACATGGTATCCCAGCACTGAGTCGTGCAGGTCTACTCTTAGGATTGAATTATCAACAATGACCTTTCCATCAGCTGTAACTAGTTTTCTTGTTTGTTTTGTAATCACCTCACGATACTGTCCCCCCATTGTGTTACCATAGGGATGGTGGGTTGGACCTCATCCCTGGCCCACATCAACGGAAGAAGTTCAAGGGGTGTGAATACATTTAGGAATTATTGTATTTCTTTTTATTCAAGTAAACCATCGTGATCGTCATCTGGCACAACAATCCTGAGAAGAGAATAGGAATAATAGACCCTCTGCTTTCCACATCACTCCAATCACAATCGTGCCTGTAAGGGAATGCGTCAGCCCTGCAGTGCCCTCCAATGGTGGGTCTATGTCCAGGGAGGAAGTAGCAGCACCTGGTGATAGTCCCCGCGGCCAAACTCCACCAGCTGAGCCCCGAAAACAAGCACCATCTGACCATCTGATGATAATAATAATATCTCTGTCACACTGCCAGCTCCATGTGGCAGGAGTATCAGAGAGAGGCTATTACTCTGCTTTGCCAGAGTTCCCTTATCATCTCTTCCCTGTTCAAGGGGTTGATGTCGCATTTTGTGAAAAGAAAAAAAAAAAGATTTCTCTGTGGATGCATAGGTGTAGGAAAAACACAATGCAGAATGTGGGGGGAAAAAGCTGGACTTCTAACAGGTTTGGGGTTTGTGTCATTTTTGTAGAAAATACATAATGAATGAAGAATCTACTTTCATGTAAATGAGATATAGATGAAGATATGATGCTTTACTTCATGAAAACATGATGTCTAATGATGTCTAATATGCTGCAGATTTTAGAACAATGCTGTTGTCGCTCCATGCCCTGTCATTATTGACTAAAAAATTAATTCAGGGAGAAAATGACTCAACTCAAGCAGTTCTCTGATTAGATGCTTCAGACTGCTTCAGGTGTGCAGATTCTTACCCACAAATCTCTCTTAGATACTTGCTAGAGGTTATTGCTGCAAAGTTGCCTCAAGTCTGAGGGCAAATTGGGTTAAATTATCATGAATAATTCTATCATAAACCACAGGACAGATTTCCTAAACTGAGAAATTAAGACATGGGTGCATATCATAAATGTCCTTTTAGGATATCCAGAGCTGGATAGATCTTCCACAACTGCAGTGGTCAACAAACACAGGCACATCTGACTCATTTTAACCCTAAGCTATTCTGTTTTTTGGAAAAGGGGGTCAGATATTGTGTGACTTCTTGTAATCTTAGTGAATTCCCAATCAAAAGAATCAACAGATGTTTGTCAATTCTTTTGAGATTTCAACTTTAACCAATTGGTGAACCTATTTAAAGTTATTATGGTACAGTAGACAATTAACTGCATGGTGCAAAGCTCGGCATGTTTAAGTACGGATCTATTTAAATTCTATCTCTGAAAAGAGAGTCCCATGAGTACATTTGAATGCCAGATAAAAGTTAGTTCCATGCCTCTGAGGCACAGACAACTCCATGCTCCTAAACAAATTATGAAAAGTCAGTGTTTTGCCAACTCACGGTTGTTTCCATGCATTAGGGTTAAATCTAAGGCCATTGCGTGGTGTCAGCAAGTCTGCAATATTCTTAGAAAATGGCTAATTTAACAGTGTAATGCATTATACAGCACACATTGCAGCTTTTTATGTTGCCTCCAATAGTGTTTGCCCCATTACTGTAAAAACCGACCAATGCTCTTAAAATGAGGGAGGGGGGAAAAAAACAGCAAAAAAAATACTACAACACAAGATGCAGTTTCTCTACAAAGTATTTGTCGTGAGCTTTCTTTTCCTCGTCCTTCACTAGGAACATCCTGTCTGCTCTGCCCGTAACAACTGGAACAGAACAAAACCTCACTCCTGTGAAGGAGAGCTGATGGCTTTCTTTAGAGTTCAAGCAAAAACGGTGCTTCTGTCTGTCTGTCTATTTCAGGCTTTCCTGTTAGCTTGTCAATTACCTATATTACTTATATATCTTGGTGCCAAGGACGCACATTCCACTACAGTGATCAATACCTGGCTTCTCTATCCTATCCGAGACCATACTTCACCATGCTTCACCTCCACACCAATCACCCCTGATTGGAGCAGTTTCAGCAGTGTTGGCAGTGACTGTTTAGTGTCCTTGGGGAGGCAGGCAGTGGTGGGGCAATGAGGGCTGAAGTAATTGATGATTTCTTTCTTTTTTCTTTTTCTTTTTACTTTTAAGTTTTCAACTTGATGCTGCTATAGCAAAACGATGACAAAGCGGTAGACTGTACATAAACACTGCTTTATCTCACACACATGCACATTAGGCATTGTAAAAAAAAGAAATCTTATTTATCTTAAGCTTACCCGATTTCGGTAAACTGTACTGCTGGGTAAATATAATGGGCATCAGTATTGCTGCGGATAATGTCGTATTGTGATGAGGTATCACAGCTCTGGAGTGAGCATGGTCTGAGTTGTTCCTTCTCACTGGACACTGGTTGCCAACCATAAGGTATTGTGTTTGTCAGAGTCAAACTTTAGCTAGGCGAAGAGACGCCCCTGGGAATATCTTACTCACCCAAGCTGGATATGTGTGTTCACATGTGAGTGGTTGCGAGGGACTGACAGGGCTGTCATTTTAGGCCAATGGTGTTGAACTCACTGTGTCAGCTCCTTCAGGCAGCTATTGGTCCTCCTATCATTTTACTCTCCCCTACTTACCCTCAGTGTGGTGAACTGGTCACGTTCTTGTCATCATTCTCTCCTGACGTGTGTGCATAGAGAAGTTGGGCAGTGGAAGGTGTTGTTGCAATTGTCTCTGCATAGCTGTGCCTGAGTGAAAATTGGGGGTAGGCAGGCATTTGTAAAATTTATTCGAGTGCATGCTTCCTTTGTGTATTACGGAGCACTTGTACTTCGCTTTTGTATTCCTGCATCATTAGGTCTCTCCCCAAGGTTGGGCGTAAAGAGCTGGACCCCACAGGATATAGATTGAGAGCTGAGGCGAGAGAGTGGAGAAAGGATATTAATAAGGGGTAGGAAAAGGTAGTGCATGCATGAAAAGAACACAAGTTAGTTCAATAAGTTAAAAGGCAAATGGATTGAGTAAAATAACAAATTAAATGAAGGGAACAATGAGAAAATTCTACCAAGAGAATCTTTTGGGAAGAAACATAAAATACTCTTTATGAGCATCAGCTGTTCACATAGCACTGTACTGAAAATGCAGTGAAGCTGTATAGACAATAGTGAGAAAGCATTCCTTCTTACAAACACAGTGCTTTAAGTATAAGGAAAAATGCTGGGGGGGGGGGGAAGTCATCCCTGGGAGAGTTCTGGCCCAACTTCATAGAAAGGGTGACGAGAAGACTGTAGGTACTGAAACAGCAACTTTAGTAACAAGCCCTGATAAAGAGCACAAGCTCAAATCCATTGCTTTGCTAATGAAGATGATTCCTCTGTACCTCAGGTGTTCTACAACACTTCTTCTAACACAGCTAAGCTGTTTTAGAAGATGGCCATGGTGTGCATAACTTAGCCGTTTGTACCACATTTTCTCTCCAAAAACACAAGGATACAGTAAGCAGGGTAAGTCAATAATCTAAGGAAACAGTCATCCCAAAATGTCATGTTCACAAGTTGTTAAAGTGATAATTAGATAGTTTTACAATATAGATAGATATGGTTTGTATGTTAATTTATACCTTAATTGAAGACAGTTAATTTTTTACACCACTTCATTCAGAGGTTAGCATATTTTGTTTTATGGTATATGTTTTTACATAGTAATTGCTATGATGCACAGAGTATCACCGTTTTTAAATCTCATACCTATAGATCTCAGTGTATATGCAAGTGTTTTTAATATTGGATATCTTTAATTATTTTGCAAGTCTGCATTTGACCCCCCCTCAGGTTGCTTGGAAATACAGGTAAAAGCCAGTAAATTAGAATATTTTGAAAAACTTGATTTATTTCAGTAATTGCATTCAAAAGGTGTAACTTGTACATCATATTTATTCATTGCACACAGACTGATGCATTCAAATGTTTATTTCATTTAATTTTGATGATTTGAAGTGGCAACACATGAAAATCCAAAATTCCGTGTGTCACAAAATTAGAATATTACTTAAGGCTAATACAAAAAAGGGATTATTTAGAAATGTTGGCCAACTGAAAAGTATGAAAATGAAAAATATGAGCATGTACAATACTCAATACTTGGTTGGAGCTCCTTTTGCCTCAATTACTGCATTAATGCGGCGTGGCATGGAGTCGATGAGTTTCTGGCACTGCTCAGGTGTTATGAGAGCCCAGGTTGCTCTGATAGTGGCCTTCAACTCTTCTGCGTTTTTGGGTCTGGCATTCTGCATCTTCCTTTTCACAATACCCCACAGATTTTCTATGGGGCTAAGGTCAGGGGAGTTGGCTGGCCAATTTAGAACAGAAATACCATGGTCCGTAAACCAGGCACGGGTAGATTTTGCGCTGTGTGCAGGCGCCAAGTCCTGTTGGAACCTGAAATCTCCATCTCCATAGAGCAGGTCAGCAGCAGGAAGCATGAAGTGCTCTAAAACTTGCTGGTAGACGGCTGCGTTGACCATGGATCTAAGGAAACAGAGTGGACCGACACCAGCAGATGACATGGCACCCCAAACCATCACTGATGGTGGAAACTTTACACTAGACTTCAGGCAACGTGGATCCTGTGCCTCTCCTGTCTTCCTCTAGACTCTGGGACCTCGATTTCCAAAGGAAATGCAAAATTTGCTTTCGTCAGAAAACATGACCCAGGTGAGACGCTTTCCGCGCTGTTTCTTGGTCAACAGTGGCTTGACACGAGGTATGCGGCAGTTGAAACCCATGTCTTTCAAGCGTCTCTTGGTGGTGGATCTTGAAGCACTGACTCCAGCAGCTGTCCACTCCTTGTGAATCTCCCCCACATTTTTGAATGGGTTTTTTTTCACAATCTTGACTAGGGCGCGGTGATCCCTATCACTTGTACACTTTTTCTGACCACAGTTTTTCCTTCCCTTTGCCTCTCTATTAATGTGTTTGGACACAGAGCTCTGAGAACAGCCAGCCTCTTCAGCAATAACCTTTTGTGTCTTTCCCTCCTTGTGCAATGTGTCGATGGTCGCCTTTTGGACAGCTGTCAAATCTGAAGTCTTCCCCATGTTTGTGTAGGCTTCAGAACTGGACTGAGAGACCATTTAAAGCCCTTTGCAGGTGTTTTGAGTTAATCAGCTGATTAGTTTGTGGCACCAGGTGTCTTCAAAATTTAACCCTTACACAATATTCTAATTTTGTGACACACGGAATTTTGGATTTTCATTTGTTGCCATTTCAAATCATCAAAATTAAATGAAATAAACATTTGAATGCATCAGTCTGTGTGCAATGAATAAATATGATGTACAAGTTACACCTTTTGAATGCAATTACTGAAATAAATCAAGTTTTTCAAAATATTCTAATTTACTGGCTTTTACCTGTATACAGACTTCTCATAACGTGTCGGTAGAAACCCTACTAGAAAAATAAGACGTCAATTAGGATGACAGACAGATGATTAAAAAATGCTAATAAAAGATGACATGTGGAAGAGATGAAAATAGAAGAGATCAAGTTGGTGTAGAACAAACTATACCAGTAATGTAAAATGAAAACATCACTGAGATTTTTAATTTATAATTAACTTTTTTTCAAATTGCTGATTGTCATATAATTTTATTTTAGTAGTTTGTGATTTTTTTGACTTGACCTAAGTCATGAATGTGACATGACACGGAGGTCAAATTTTCTTCAACTATTCAAATCAGGAAAGACAAGAGAACAATTAATTCAAAAGGAGGCAGATGTGTGTTGATCTTCATAAGACATGAGTCTCTAAAGTTGCTTGCATATCCAGTCAGAGCAATAATTTAAAGCGCTGAAATAATTGAAACTGGCAAACAAGGCTGGATGGGGAGCAAAGCTCAGCAAAGAAATGTAAGCATCTGGAAAAATATTGCAGTTTACTTTCCTGAAAAATCAAACACCACTCCTAAGACTCTGTCACTAACTCCGCCATGGATGCTGTGGTTCACTTGTGAATAGCACCACCAATTACAAAGCAACAACACAGAGCTAACAGCAATTCTAAGCCTCAAAGGACTCAATTACTGCTGTTGGCTTGCTTGGACGTGGAGGACAAATAGACAGAAAAAGACATTTAATGTCAGATTCCTAAAATGATGGTTTCCCCTTTGTTATCCCATATGCAACATGGGTCTTTCCAGACAATTTGCAGTGTGTGTGATTTCAGACAGTAACAGTTTGAGCGGTTTTCTAAGAGCATGTTTCTTCGTTTGTAAAAAACGAAAAGCTTGTGGTTTTATTGTTTGTTGTTCTGACTTCCCTTTGTACTGCGACTGAAAGTGCAAGCAAATGAAGCGACTCTGTGAACATGTCCTTGCACATGGCAGGTTCAAGTGCAGTAAGTCTAGCTGTTCAATTAGTGTTTCATATGTCAGGTTCTTTCTTCCAGCCTCCTGAGAAGGACTATATGATATACTGGCTTATTCTTCTCTCCTACAGCATAAACAGGCTTGGAGTGAGAAAGGGCGGAAATTATTTCCTGACACTCAAGTCAGTTTCTGGCATGCATTTGTTTGACAAAGGATGATGGGAAATGTAGTGGAGCAGGTAAAATGGAAAGAGGTTATTACTGACATAATGATGCTGAGCTTTTATGTCGGTGCATTGTGCTCCGTAATTACTATGGCGGGTTTTACAATAAAGGGGAGCAGCACCAAAGGTCGTTATAGTATTAGACCACATCAAAAATTATCGCCTTGGGGGGAGGGGGAAGATGGAAGGAATGAAAATGAGCTGAGAAGAAGAGAAGTGAGTGCAATAATGAAGGAACTAGATTGAAAAGGTCATCAAGGAATGTCAAATATGGCATTAGAGAGCTATAGCAATTCTGTACATATGAAACATGCAAAGTGAAATGAGATGTTTTATCATTTATCTTTCCATATGCAACATTGAATTCCGTTCAGTTTATTTGCAGTGTGCCAGTTCGCAACAAAAGTCCCCTCAAGGCACTTTACAAGACAAATAGGTCCAATTTATATCCAAAACATAATCCATGTCATGATTGCACTGATAAAAGTAGAAGGAAATAAAAATAGCTTATGATCTTCTCATATTGAATTTCTCTAACTAGTGATGTAAAAGAACATTGTTGGTTATTTTGTTCTTGGAATCATCCTCACACACTGACTTTACTACAACTACCGAAGCAGTTTCTTTGTTCCTTGCCTTGGTACACCAGAAAAAGTGTGCTGCTAAAACGAGACACATTGCTATAAAAAGTCTTTGTCTTCTTGCCGGTTTATTTTTTGCCATTTTTTTTGTCACACTTGAGTGTTTTTTAGCTCATCGGAGTAATTACAAAATCTGAGTAAACACAAGAAGCAGTTTTCAAATAGGAAGGGGAACTGATTCTCCAAACTAACCTGGCCTATGTAGAAAAAATAAATTGCATATCAAGCATCTGAGATATGAGATGGCTGGAAATGATTCTTTTGTATTGCTGCAGAAGAACTTTGGCCTTGTTTTCGTTACAAAATTGTTTTTAATTCGGTTACACTGGAGGGTTTTTAAGCATTTACGACGAGTTGACATCGTAAATGCTTACATTAATTTTAGAGATATATTCACTGATGTACTTTGGATCATTGTCTTGTTGGGTAAGCCAGGTGCACCTGAGCTTAAGGTCAGCTATTGATTCTGGACATCCTCCTCTCTCTTTCAACAGTGCTTTTTTTTGCCTTGGAAGTCTTCTATGAAATAAGGACTGTAGCAACACTTGAGGTACAGAGGAATCCCCTTCATTAGCAAAGCAATGGATTTGAGCTTGTGTTCTTTATCAGGGCTTGTTACTAAAGTTGCTGTTTGAGTACCTACAGTCTTCTCGTCACCCTTTCTATGAAGTTGGGCCAGAACTCTCCCTGGGATGGCTTTTTTCCCCCCAAGCATTTTTCCTTATACTCAAAGGTATCATAAACACCTTAACTGGGGCAAGTGAGATCTGAGGTACTTTAGATGTTGTTCTGGGTTATTTTGTGACCTCATGGATCAGTCATCAGATAAAGAATCACCTTAGATAAATAACATGACCAATGTGCATTAATGCTATTCCAGACTGCTATTGCAGCCTCTAGATAAACATTTGATCTGAGATCCACAAACTTGTCTTTTAAATACAAGAAAAACTTATATTTTGTTAACCAGCTGCACCGAAATATTAAATGAACTAGAAATACACCAATAAAAAATTAGCAGAATCACAACACCATCTTAATGAGTTTAATTCGGTTCAATAAGACCCAAAAACCTTAATTGTATGTCTTTGACATGACTCAAATTAACCAATAAAGTGGTTTTATAGCATTAAATTTTAATGCTATAAAACCACTTTATTGGAAATAAAACACCTGGATGCTGTGGTTCACTTGTGAATAGCACCACCAATTACAAAGCAACAACACAGAGCTAACAGCAATTCTAAGCCTCAAAGGACTCAGTTACTGCTGTTGGCTTGCTTGGACGTGGGGGACAAATATACTGACAGAGACATTTAATGTCAGATTCCTAAAATGATGGTTTCCCCTTTGTTATCCCATATGCAACATGGGTCTTTCCAGAGGGTCAATAAAACATGGAAACCGCCATCCCTTTAATGATTAAAGGGATGGCGGTTTCCATGTTTTATTTCTTTTTAGTACAGACAACAGAGACAAATTCTATTAATAAATACAGTTTCCATAGCAACAGAGTATGTTTGAATCTTTATTACAGCGGCTCATAATTTTACAAAGTATCTAATACCAAAAACGTCATACAGTAATAACGAAGTCACCGGAAAGTTTACAAATCTTTTTGAGGGGGTAGATAAGTGCAAATAGTTTTTCGGCCACCTTCATAATTCTGATCCTGCCGTAGACACAAATGCAGGTCTGCTACGGCAAATTGCTCATCTCCCACACGAGGCATTATACATACATTTAGTTGAAAAGTCTGCCTATATTTATTAATTTAATGTAAATTACAGCCAGGGCATCTTCATCCAATGTTTTTTAGCCCTGAATGAATTAGTTAAAGAAATGCACCACTTCGCTGTCTTTGACAATCCATGGGTTTTCTATTGTTCTAGAAAACCCATGAATCAGATGTTGTTTTTAAAGTTTTGAGGAAATGTCTAGTCATCACCATAATAATATGAAAGTAAAACCGTCTTTATTTTTTTCTGCTTTTATTTACTTTACAGCTTCTGATGTGTTTGTGGCTTAATGGCCTGCAACCTAAAGAAAAAAGCTGCGCAAACTGCTTCCATCCACTAGACTGCATGAGCAAGTTTGCTTCTGCATGCAATGAGTGCAGTCTGACATGTGATCCAGGGCAGTAACAAAGCAAATAGAATGTACAATACAATTGCCGAAAATGGAGGAATCCGCTTCTTTGTGAATTCCCCCTACATCGTTACAAGTACGAGGTGATTGTTACTGGGGAAGTAAATATTACGAAGAAAATTGCAAGAGCTCATAAATTTAATAACACGGTGTGAAGTGATTACATCAGTTTGTATGAGGCATTGCATTGTAGAAAAACGTTCAATCATTGGCCTCAGTTCTGAAATACTTATCAGCAAACCAAAGAAACCAAAGTCAGTGTCCCATAGGAACTTTTAACAGTTCACGTATGGAACATGTCTGGTCCAGCCCTGTCAGCTCACTTCACACAGCTATGGACAAATGCGCTGTCGTTTGATCCCTATAGATATGCAGAATGCTGATGTGTGGAACTACATGCGCAGTGCATTTTTCTGTATCAACTTTAAAAAGTGGCACCAAAACCATACAGACAGGACTCCCAGCTATTGCCAAGCTCTTCTCGTCAGAAAGAAGGAGAAACAAAGGTGGATATCTCACTTGCACTTAATTTAATTTCTCACCTGAAGTAATGTAACGTGTAATATAATCAATAAGCTCACATCTAAAATGGCACCTGTAGTGCCCAACCAGCCCAAAACATCCTATAAGATCCAAGTTAGAGGACTCCCCCTTAATTAGGGGGTATTTTCCCAACAGCTGCAGAAGCTGCATTCAAGTACAGTTGGGGACACTATGTTGTTAAAATATGAAAACAATTCCAGAGTGATTTAAAGATGTTTTTTCTCAAATCAGGTAATAGCCTTGTTTAACATTGACTATTTTCAGCTGGTTATGTTGTTGTATGATTTATTCCTAAAGCCAGGCAATGGCTAAAGCTGCTTATGCCACTTTATTAAATCCAATCAAGTTTCCAGTCATTTCTATGCTTTCCACTTTTTACGTTTTAGGCAAGCCAAATTTCCGAAATGTAAAGTATTCTTTATTTATTCATGAGAGAAGTAAAAAAATAAAAATCCTTTGTTTATTTTTCTCGATTAAAGTGCACCAAACCATGACTTTAAAACCCGTATACGTGCTGAATCATGATTTTCTAAACATATTACCCACAACTTTCCAGGATTATCTGATGAAATGAGAAAGATTCAAAAATCAATCAACTCAAGAATGTCTGTCAATTTTTTTTTTTACTTTATGCTGCCCACAAATGAATATTACTGATGCAGACTCACATCTGCAGCAATCTAAAGCAACAATCTAGGTTCCCTAAATTATCTGACCCTGACTCTGACCAAAGTGCTTATGCATGCAAGTTTCACAGCGGGGTAGTTGCTCAGGCTGGATAGTAACAAGGTGTTTATGCATTACAATATCAACTGCTGGGTAAAGTCCAGAGCTTGGCTTTATTTCCTCAGAGAAATATAACTCTTGTGGTGATGAAAACATCAGTTCACGCTCTCATGCCTCCCCATTGATAAATGGATAAAAATCAATAGGTGAAGACCGCCTGTTTGGAGTTTCTTAAAGATGGAAGTCGGCACAAGTAAGCGCCTGTTTCCTTCAAGGTTCATTGATTTTCTGTGACTTATGTTCAAAGACCTCAATCACCTCTAAGATGATACATTCAGAAAGAAAAAACAATCTTTATAAAAAAACTTAAGGAGAAAATTCTTATGCCAATTCTTAAGCAATGCACGTTATACATCAAACAAATATGCCCTTCTCCTGGTCAAATTCAGAGCATATTTAAGTATTTCTCATTTTTCTTGTGCTGTAGCTCATCCAAAGAAAGTTACATAGGTGCCAAATGTGCAATTTTTAATTTTACTAAACATGCTTCATTGACAACTGTGACAACAAGGACAGAAGGGAGTCAGAGTGATCGCTAACACAGAGCCTTAAGTACCCCGATGCGCAGATGGGAGCCTTCATGGAACCTCGTGTTATGACACAGAGCTCTTAATGTTTGAGAAAAGGAAAGTATGAGAGGAGCCAGAGGATAACAAAAGCTTTAGCACACAATCAAACAGACTGCTGTGCTATATCACACCATTTGAATATTGTAATGAGCCCACTGTTTAGGGTTAGCAGCTTATTCTAATGATGCATTTAGCTTTTAATAAATCATTTAGGGCAGTTCTCTGCTGGAGCACAGGGAGATCGGCATGTGCGTGTTTAGGGGGGAGGGAGGTGTCATTATAATGTAGCATTATGATGTATTTGTGTCTGCCATTGGGCTTGGGTTGAATGGGAATCCACAGCTTGATAAGAAATATATATTTTTAGCACTAGATTCAGCTATCTTTATTCAAATGTGTGCTCGTGCGTTTATGTATACTTGCTATATCTTCTTCCAAGATACTTTGAAGAATCTTCTTACAAAGTTGCCTCTTGTAGAAATACAGATTCATTACTTTAAGACCCTTAGCCTGGTTTCGGTTTGTCTTTTGCATTTACAGTCATATTTCTGTCTGAGCAATTTCTGAATATATGTTACCTTGGAAAAGTATACATATGTATAGAACTTTGTCTCATTTTGTTACTTTGTACTAGAGGTGACATATGAAAAAACTTACCCATAAAAAAACTCATGGCAGGCCAGATTTACTTCAATGTACTTTATTAGAATTTTATGTGATAGTCCAACCCAAAATAGTGCATAATTGAGAAGAAGTACCAAAGTGACATTAAAAATGTGACTTGATTTAGGCCTCAGCTTTGACAGAGCCATTCAAATGGATGAATATGCTTTGGTACAAACCATTCCATTGTAGCTGTGTGGTTTTTGTATGGCTGATGTCTCACCTGAACTTCTGCCTCATTCAGGAAAATTCTTCCAGGATTTTCTTGTATTTAGCTTTTTCTGCTTATCAACTGTCCAGCAAATTCTGATTGACATGTTTGCCGTATCTCCTACATGGCCTGTGGCAATTTTAAAACTGGAATTCATGTGACGTTCTTCCAACATCAGTTTTCTGTTTGCCATTCTTTCATAAAGGCCACATATGTTGCAATGCACCGCTAATAGTTCGGTCAGCATATTCCTCCACCTCTGCTGTAGATTTCTGCCACTCCTATAGTGTCACTACCGTCTATTTGCTGCTTCTCTGAATAATGCATACCTTACCCATCCTGTCATTTCAAGTGGCCAAGCAATTTGTCGGTCAATTTGCAGTTGTGTTGTGCTCTTTTTAGTTATGGATGCTTGATTGAAGTTCGAGTTTGAATTTCCTCAATGCCGAATATAACTGGCTTTTTGGCAACAAACTAATGGACACTAATAGTAACGTGACTGCCATCTGAAACAACAGCAGTAGCCTCGCTGTTAAACAAATGTATTTTTTTTATTCAATAATGTGATGTCATGTTTTTCCCACTTTCGAAACAACTACCTTCCACTGACACAGACCACTTTACTAGTTTAGAGAAAAGTTCGAGAGAGCAATATTAAAACGTGACCAAAAAAATAAATGGGTGGAAAACCTTAAGTTCTGATTCTCTCAAGGGAGTATTGGGGCTACCACATATCAAGACAACATGGAAGTAGCTCTGAGTCAAAACATTCCATTGTTGCTTCTTTCTTTGAAAGAGGTGAAGCAAAGAGGCAAATATATGTTACCAGTCACCAACTTTTTTCACACTTCTGCTAATTTGGGGCAGTTGTGGTTAGAGGGATTTGCAATGGTTGTTTAAGAGAGATTAGTCTTCAAATGGGATTTCAGACTTGTACAATATTTAAATGCAAACAGCCACATTCAAATAAACAGATCATTTTAGCTTCATTGGTGGGGAAACAGTTTTATGATGTTTAAGACTGAACAATAGAGGGCATAGGAATTATCTTTTTTGTACTCATTCCCACTGTTTTCTTTTTCCCTTTGTCATTCAAACACTCTGTCCTTTTTTTGTCTCAACTGAGCCAGAATAAAATTTGTGAAGATCCACCGAAGTGGAACATGCTGGTCGCCTATCTGCCACAGTTGAGACTCTACAGTAAAACAGACACTAGCTCCTTTACCCTGGAACAAACACACACGCATTCACCCCCATGTACAGTTAGATGGTGTTCACACTCGCTGTGAGTAGGGATGGCGGAGACCCAAATGGCTTGGAATGCCAACGGCGTCTTGCTGCCCTGCCACTATGGCCCGCTGCATGTAGGTCAGCCCAGACTGGAGGCACGCTTCACCTCCCCTACCATCCGCATCACCGTCCCTCGGATTCAACTCTCGCCGACTCCTCCATTGCTTAATTCAATGCTTCAGTCATAACAGTGACTTTTTACCCATACACTCATTCACTAAATGGGAACAACAGTAGAAACCAGACATTTTAGATACACTTTACTGAAAAACAGGGTTTTTTTTCCTTACGGTCTTACTTTAAAATTGGATTAAGCTTTTTCTATTTAAGGTCATTTAGGATTACCAATAGTATATCCACTTGCTAAATGGCAGACATACGAGTGAGAAAAGTTTACCTCACTAAAATGTTTACCTATACTAATATATATATATTTTTGTATATATACATTTGAACAATTTGGGAAAACTCAGATGACAAAATCATGGCTTTTTTAGTTTTTCAACAATATTTGAGCTAAATGGAGGCTCACTTGCAAATATATTTTAAGGAAATACCACAAACATGACTACTCACTTCATTTTAGTCAGTAATTACTATGAAGCTTGCTCCAAATAGATGACTTATAGAAGGGGATTATTGTATTAAATTGTGAATGTATTCCAGAAACATTTAATCTTTTAAGTAGAGAAGATATTTCAACTTCTGGTATTATATGGCTAATGGTTAGAGAGACATTCATGCAAGATGTAGACAGATGTGAATTTACACAAGTTTGACCTGGAAATTCAGAGTCTGCTCTAATATAAAGAAGGTTCTGTTTCTCTAGGATACATGCAAGGTTTCGTAACAGCTAAATTATTTGTCGCAGAATAATATTTTCAGATTGAATTATTCAGTTAATATGTGCATCTTGGCACATCTTCAAGCTTGTTAAGAAGGATTCTTAACAAATTATAATATTATAATACCTATTAGCTAAAATGTTTTTAAGCTCTGCTGTGTACCTGTTTTTACATTAATGTAAGGCTGAAATTTATTTTCAGAAACTGATATTTTAGTGTCTAAATTTCATTACTTTAGCCAGAAGAGTAATAGCACTGTCCAACACATGTCAGGGAAATAGACTACTTTTCAGCTGCAGGTAAAACATCCAAACAGGAAGAAATGAATTTTGAAGGGGAAATTGTGTGCAGACTTACGATAAGGACAATGCAATTACAGATACAAGAGTTCCAGGCAGCCGTGTGCATAATTTAGGGTGGAAACTTGAAGATTCTGAAAGTGAATGATCAAAAGGTTGCTCCTGATAAGATGAGGAAATCAGAGTTGCTGTGATTTTAATTCTGCTCACTAAAAAAGTGCGTTTTAGTTAGCAGTGCTCGTCTCTTGTGTTTGACTGTCACTGCATGCAATTATGCACCTACGTTCAAATGAAGAATGTTGTTTTTCTATTCACCGTTGCATTTTCTGATGTTACTGAAGCATTTAAATACTGACATCTATCCATCCATCCATCCTACAGGCAGGTCACTATAGAAATAGAGGGACCATATGATATTGTTTTAGACTGAAATGCTTTCCGATAACTCTGGTATTGCCAGTCTGGATAAGTATGGAAATTTGACATTTAGAATTTCAAGGAACCCTATCTACACTATAATGTTGATATAAGTCATAGGTTGGCATAAAGACTGTGAATGGTCATGTGGTTCATGATGTTGTTTTGATTTTTTATGAACAAGGAACCTAAGCAGACAGATATTTTCCCCTATATCTACTGTCTTCTTCCCTGTCCAGCTGTCTGTGTATGTTGAGTTGATCACTCAATGCTCACTTCTATCTTCCTCGTCTAAAGGCCATTACTGCTGTTAAAAATTTAATAGACGCTTCGTAAAAACTGTGCTGACTTCTTTTCAAGTGATTTTCTACAAATTATTGAGATGCCAGGATGACTTTTATCCTCACATCTGTTTGCCCTCTGCCGTCTTGATGTGTTTGCTTTTCACCAAATGTCACCCTTCATATCTCTCATCCTGAGCTTTCCACATCTCCATTTTTTCTTTTAGTGGCTCTGTCCTTTCAAGCCATTCTCAGTATGCTAAACACTCCTTCCCCCATTTTCTTGAACTTAATGCTATAAGCAAACTGCAGCATATGTGCTGGAAGGTTGCTTTTTTTTGGAGGTCTTCTTTGTGCATATTTGCAAAGACTGATATCTGACAAATGCGAATTAAAAGTATATATAATATGTACACATTTTAATATAAATAAAGCTGTTCTATGAAACACAGAGATTTCTTTGGAGAACATGACAGAAAAAGCAGCACTAGGAAGAACAAGAAACAGCAGGAATGTGATAAAAGTGCAGAAGATTAAAGGTTATGTTTTAGGTTATGAATCAATATCTAAACTTTGAATATCACACAGAGTATTGTTCAGTCAATATAGCATAAAGCTATATTGTTGAAAGAAAACCTGGTTGAAGTCTGCCATAAGCTATGTAGAGGATACATCAAACTCAGGTCAGACAGATGAGGCCAAATCGGAAGAATTTCAGCCTTGACACAAACTGCCGTCTATTTAACTGACATAAAGCTATTTTGCAAAGAATAGGCAAAAATATGGAATGTGCAAAGCTTGTTGAGACATACCTCAAAAAATATGCAGCAGCTATAGCAGAAGACTTTGGCTTTACAAAGTACCGACCATAAGTGACTGAATTCAAATCCTGTGCTGTAGGCGGCATGCAGAGTCTTGTTAGTTGTATCACAATATGGGAAATCTCAATCAATTCACTGTTGCTAAAAGTCAACATTTGCCTGCTCTTTTGGAAAAACTTCCGACTGCCGTGGCACACATAAATGTAAAATGTTTAATCCCTGAAGTAGTCATGAAAGAGTAATACAACACAGTGTTTCATAAAAACTTTTTCTACAAACACCCCCAAGAAAAAAACAAAACAAAGTTGATTGTAGGCTGTTTTCGTTCAGTGATTCCCATTTTCACTCGCTTTGCACTTTTTTCTGTGGGTTTTTTTGCCCTGTCATTTTTCATCACAGTTATTTTCTCCTCGACTTCAGGGTAGCACACCAACATAAATTGTTGACAGAGTCAAGATCTCCACCTGTTTTTGTTGGGGGGGGGGGGTTTCCACCACAGTGGAACTGGCTCTGACATTATGACTGATGCTTTCAGACGTTGTTTTCCTGATAGCTCAACTGTACAGAGTTTCGTTATTGTGAGGAATATTTTGCCCCCCATACAGATTAGCTTTTTTGTCACACTTCACATGCTTCAAATCACCAAAGAAATTTTAATATCAGACAAAGATAACCATAGTATTTACAATAAGTGGTTTTCAAATTCTTATCAATGGAGAAGGTATCCAGAATCATCTTCTGAAAAATAAATTGTTCCTCCTTATTAAAGTATGAATTTACTCTCTTTTGCACAGCTTCTTTTGGCATATTCCCTAACCCTATACAGACTATACTGCCACTTTAAGGAGGATAGTCAGCGCACACAACTCCAAAGCCAGAACAAAAAGACGTGTACAATCCAGAGGAACATCCAGAAATTTATGACCAGCACTCACTCTATGTATTTTTTTGTTTTGATGTGAGGAAGGTGAATAGGTTTCAGTTAAATGCCACGGCCAGCACAATGCACTTGCCTACATTAAATTGAAGAGTGAGATCCTGTGCATGTTGCTTATCAGTTTCTGATACGGCCATACCTATTTAATTAGAAACTGGGTTAAATAGAACCTGTCACACAGCATGAAGTAAGGTAAAAGATCTCAAAAAGCATCCCATTATTCCCCAGTTTAAAGAAATTCCTAAACAGATGAGAAACAAAGTCACCACCCAGAGTCTATCAATTCAGAAAGAGTTACACAGCCATTTCTGAGGCGTTGGGACTCCAGTGAATGAGAAGTAGTGGATAGCCTATGAAAGTTACTCTGAGAACACATCGATGACTCACACAGGAAGTCCCAAAAGAACGCAGCTCATCATCTAAAGCACTGAAGCCCCCTCTTAACTCAGTTAAGGCCTATAAGAAAAAATTGATCCATGGGAGAAAATAGCTGCTGACAAAAAAAAGAACACAAAGGCTAAAAAGCTCTTTTGATAACCCTTCTGGGTTATACAGTATTTTCACATAATTCTTCTGAATTATGTGAAAATATTTTCATATAATGCACCCAATTTTATCTGCATTGCAAAATACTTTTTTACTGCACTATATGAAACTATTTTCATTCACTATAGTTTAGTCACTGATCTTCAGTACTTGTAATCACATATGCTCACAAAAATACACATAACTCTGCTTTGACAATGAACAAACTCTCAATTTGCTGCCTTATTTGTACTCTATCTTTTTGCTCCCCTGTAGGCAGAGGCTGAGATGCACACCTAAAACAGCCCCTAGTGCAGCTGTAACGATGAAGCCAGGAAAAATCAAAGAGAATGTCTTCTTTGTGTGGGTGTCACTTTTGGTTTCATGTTTTTTAAGCTTTTAGATTACTTGAAAGGAACATCCCAACATTTAATGGGGGATTAGTAAGTTATCTGCCTGTGAAGTTTGGGTTTTCTTCCTTACACATCACAGCATTTGAAAGTGTTTGCAGTCCTTTCAACTACTGTTTTTAATTCATTCAGTTCAGTCAGAACAAGTTGAAAAGACTCCAGGCTGTCTAGAGATAGATAATTCATCAGAAGGTGCAAATCCATACCTGCTTTTATTTTCTTTAAAAAAAAAAAAGTTCAACATTACTGCAGAACAAAAGGGAACTTTATTTTTCCTGTGCCGATTCAGCTTTGAATAAATTTTGTGTTTTCTTCCAGTATTGAACGATATATTCAGGAAAAGGATTATTCTGTTTGTACATGAAACTGTAATGCTAAATATTTTTGACAAGCCATTTTAAATAAGCTGCTGATATTTACTAATTTGTTATATTTTCACATTGCTTAGCATCCATTGGCTGCAGTTAGAAAACATTCATTCAACACATATTGATTTTTAAAGATGGGCTTGAGCAAAAACCAAGGATAAACAATCCTTTAGAAGTTCTATTAAAGTTCTTACTTCACTGAATATTATTCCATCTCACCATTCTGTTCTTTATAGTCACCTCACAAGCTGATATCAGCTGGATAATTAGCCGGGTTACATATATCACCAACATGTTCTGAAGGAGTAGCCTGTGCTACTCCATGCCTTACACAGGATGATACCACTCTGCCCCTCTGACATTATTTGACACATCAATAAAAGAATGTTGAACTGTAAGAACAATAAGACTTGTTACAATTTTTTTAACAAAACTTTTTTCAATGACTCTGGAATACCTTGATTATTGTAGTCCCACATCTAATGAATCTGGAGCAGCACACTAATGGTATTTACCAGCTTTCTTCCAATTAATTTTGGAAAACTGGTAGGAAGACAACATTTGGGTTCTGCGGATGCAGCAGTTAAGTGTGCAGTCCACAAAGAACAAAGGGAAAAGAAGAGGATCCATCAAGTTAACCTGGCGGTGGAAAAGATTTGCAGATATTTGTTATCTGGTCTAGACATGTTTCATAATCATAACCATATGTCAGCTGTGTCACAATATAATGTGTATTAAACACTGTGGTACAATGAAGAATGTAAGATACAGTACAAGACTTTTCCTTCAAGCTGTTCTAGCTAGTAAGCTCAAACTCTGGAAGGAAGTTGCTACCGTTGAACTGAAATCCACTTCTGCCTTCATTGTAACCTCTAGCACAGAGTAAATCCATTGCTTAACAGTTACATCTGACACTGACAAGGAATGTAGCATATTTGATTAGTATATCCAACTATTCCAAAACCAATATCAAAACTGCAAAGTCTACCAAACATCCAATACTTGATTTTACTGTTTTTATCTGCTCAGTCTACTTTTGTCCTTTTGTTATTTGGCAATTCCCTGTTTCGTTGTGTGTTTCCTCCTTGCTTCTCCACCTGCACCTTGAGTTTTTCTTCATTATTGCATCATCTGTGTTCGTCTCTCCATTGATGCACTGCGCATGCTTGCAGCCCTCGCAGAGTGATCCCATTAGAGGGCTAATGCTGTGAAAAATGACAGTAAACTGGCACTTTCGCTGCCATCGCCACCAGTTTGGGGCCGCCTGCCGCCTCCAGACCTGTTGCCTGGCAACTCCCCAGACAGCATTTCTCCAAAAGGCGAGAACTTCTGTCTGCTGTGTTGCAATACAAGCCCAAGCTTAATAAGCATTATATCTCATTTTGTCTCATCGTTTAGTTGTTAGTGACACAAGTTAGCTGGGAGCTAAAACTACGAGCACTGATGCAGAACGTGTCTCAGTTTAGCTAATCAATAAAAGGATTTGCAAAGAGTGAAACGTAAGAGAACATTATTGGGACAGAATGTTGTTCACCCAGAAGGGTGACCGTAAATGATAATTATGTATTTTATTTTGAAGATTTTTGTGTCTACTTGTCAACCAAAAGGTGGGAATGGATATCTCAGTATAGCCTTACATGTAAATTGATAAACTGTGTGACTGAAATCAGTAAAACTCAGTTTTTGTTTTTTATGGGCATAATTGGGCCAGCAGAAGAGTCAGGCTTAGTATCAAAAGGAGAGGTTTGACAAGGGGAAATGTATTTAAAAAATAATAATATTTGGCTAATATTTCACATCAGCCAAGAACATGTTTTTGTAAGCCAATTACATTATAACATATTTTTAAAAGATTTTACTAAAATTAATTTCTTTAAGAATAGAGTGCATAAAGCTATTCTCTATTTAATCTACATTTTAAAAAATGCATTTTGTAACATTTCATACCCCACACAAACATTTCTGTAGCGTGTAAGTGTTTGCTTATTACCTTGAAATAATGTAAATGTTCTTGTGACTCTAACTGCCATCTAAAGAACAAGTTTGATCCATAAAAATTAACATGAAGGACAATCATTTGTAATTTATTGCTTCAAATTTTTACTTATTTGGATTTCATGGACAAAATCACCAAATAGGAACGTGAGCTGAACAGACAGCTTCTTATAATTACTTACTGCATCAAATTTTGTTTACTATTTTTCTGCTCAGTTCCTTTCCAAACCGGTTGTCTAGCAGAAGTTAAGAAGAAGCTAATTGAGGCATCATGGCGAAAATATAATTCTTAATGTTTCAGATCCCCTTCTCAGCACTATGGCAACTAATTGTCGTTCCTTGTAAGGAAATAAAAAATAGCCACTCTGTGCGTCATCTCCTGCCCCAGTTTTCGATGTCTCCACCAGTGTGATGGCTTTTCAAGTGGTAACCCATTTTTATCCCAAGCTTCACCTAAAGCTAACAAGAAACCCAAACTCCAGTCGCAGCATATTCACAGGCATGAGTGACACAAACCAAGCAAGGTTGCTGGGGAACTCTCAGAGGGGGTTACAAGAGTGCTTTGACAGAGCCTGTGATCTCACGGCCAGCGATGCAATCCTCAGTCTTTAATACGTTTCTGTTTTGAGACATCAGCGCTTCTTAAGAGGCTGGAAAAAAAGTATATTATACATCTGAGTTGAGATTAGGAAATTAAAGTAAGAAAACAGCATTGTCATATAATATAATAAAAATAAAAAATTAAGACTTTCCATTGCAGGGCCATCTTATAGAGAATTTAGCCATGCTCACTTGTTTGTGCATGCTTGCATTGCAATGTTTATAAACATTGGATCAGTCAGTTAAATCTTATTCATAGAATATTATTCATAGTCAGGTGCAACACAAAGTGATGTTTAACCGGTACAGTTGCACAGTGAAGTGACCTAAATGATCAAATCACGTAAACGCATAGAGCAAAAAATGCTAAAAAAAACAACAAAAAAAACAAGCTGTTTATAGAACAATATTCTCATAATATAACTACAGCTTTGTTCGACTGAACTTACTATCTATTTCTTAACACTAAATAAAAAGTTGATCAGAAGTTGACAAGTGCATTCAGAATAGTCACATAAATGAATGCCATGAAACCACTCAATGGCGACATGTAAAGAATAAACTAAATATTCAAACAGCATGCTATTAATTTGGATTGAGAGTTAAAATACAGGGTATTGCAACATTCCCTTTCTTCACATTTTTTTATAAGCTGAATTTTAGGAAGCACATTGCTGTACTATAAATATTCACACACTTGTATGCAGCAACCATCTGCTGAGGTAGTGTACATAAGTCTGAGACAATTTAGAAGAGCAACATGGGATTATTCTCAGTATCATCACATGTGGCTTCCAGTTATCATACAGTACTTTGCAGATGAATTTAGGCCAATGTGAATATTTCCTTATGTTATTGGAAATTTTATGACCAATAGAAAGTAGCTCATAGTTCACAAGTCCTATTTGTAATTTACCAAAAGCCTACTAGTAGGTTATGTCCGTGAGCGCACAGCCAGTGCTACAATGGAATAGTCGAGACCAAAGCATATTCAAATGTTAGGACTGCCCAGTCAAAGTCTAAAGCTAAGTCTAGTGGAAAATCTATTCCAAGACTAGAAAATGTATGTTCAAAAAGGCTCTTTATCCAATCCATCTGAACTTTAATGTTTTCAAAGAATGGGTAGAATAATGGCGTCTAGATTTGTGAAGCTGGTACGTAAAAGATTTAAGCTGGATCTATTGTGAGACCTCGTTCTAAAAAAAAGGTTTCCGCAGGTGTGCATAAGCTCACCACGCCTTCCAAATTTTCATCAGTAAAGAAACGTTGATAATTATGAATGATTACCCATTCACTCTAAAGAATCCCAGTCAAATGCATTAAAGGTTGTGGTTGCAATATTTCTATTTTTCTAAAAAAAAAAAAAAGAAAGGGAAGTATAAACTTACATCTTGCATCTAACTTACCCATCCATTCATTTTCACTAATCTTTGGAGAGGCCTGCAATGAGAGCGAGTTTCGTTGCATTCCTTGTAGCAGTAGTCAGTCTGTGTTGCCTATGCTCCTGCATCAGAGGCGTCTGCAACAGGAATTTGCCAAGTGACTAAGTATTTCCTGTGTGTGTATCTTTAAAGTTTTCACTTAGTCATCTGGCAAACTTTTTTTCCACAGAACAAGACACGTCTCTGTGTGCTGTACTCATTTCTTTCCCCCTCCTCTCGTGTTGCCAACAGGCGGACCCACAAGGCCGAGACATTGCCATCCGTCCCTTCTTGGAGCACTGTGAGAACACCCACATGACCATTTGGCTTGGCATCGTGTATGCCTACAAGGGACTGCTAATGGTGAGAGAACAAAAAAATCTGACAGCATAATCACAGTCTGGACACACATGCAAACCCGCTTACTCTGTGTGCTGTCTTAATTTGCCGATTATTAAAAAATATATATCTTATTAAAATAATTTTTTTAAATTTAAAACTTAAAACTGTCATATGTACCTTCTTTGTGTCAAGAATGTGAAGTTAGAAAAAATAGCATCTTCACTAAGTAATTATTGGAAAAATTCTAACTTTAAGGATGTTTTTCAGGATCTGTAATTATGAAAAATTACAGATTTTTTATAACAAAATGCTAATATTGGCTCAGGCAAGGTTGAAAGTGGACTCGCACTCTGCAAAGCAAATTACATTTTAAAATGATCTGAAACATATCTATTCCCTTACAGCAGATAAATGAAACGGTACAATAGTATGAAATAAAGTATGATAATACACTGTTTCTAATAGACTTAAACTTAGAAGGGCTGTCTGTCACTGTTGCTGAAAACTTTGAAAACCTTTTATCTAGATTCAGTTCAGACATCAGAAAGGGTTCAACAGAGTTCAGTGTTTCTACTTGAGAATCGTTAGGTTTTTGTCTAGATTTAACCCGTCTTTTTTCTAAAAAGAAAGAAAATGAATAGAATGAATGGACGTCTAAAATATTTTAGGAGAATTAAAGAAAGAGGAGTTTTAGCAGTAAAACATGCTCTTCAAAACAATAGGATGGAAGGAGGGACACAATGGTTGATGCATACAGAGAATAAGTTGCCAAACACAAATATTGTGGGTCATTCACCACGTTCACACTGTTTATGTAGTGAGGATCTGGTGACCATTTTTAAATGGCCTTCTCTGATTACACCAACATGCATCAATGGAAATGCATTGTAATCTGTGTAGCAATCCTCTGCTGCAGCTCCCCTGTCCCTCCAAGCAAAGACTTTGCACTCACAACTATCTGTTTTTGTCTTCCGAGACATCTCATTCAACAAAGTTAGCTTTTGATTCCTCTTTTCTGGCTTTTGGCCGTTTTGAGGCATCCGTTTTACTGCAATTTGTAATTTTTCCTTTTTCTTATAGCTGTTTGGCTGCTTTCTGGCGTGGGAGACCAGGAACGTGAGCATCCCTGCCCTCAACGACAGCAAATACATCGGAATGAGCGTGTACAACGTTGGCATCATGTGCATCATCGGCGCGGCGGTGTCCTTTCTGACCAGGGATCAGCCGAATGTCCAGTTCTGCATCGTAGCTCTCGTCATCATCTTTTGTAGCACCATCACCCTCTGTCTTGTTTTCGTTCCTAAGGTTGGTTTTTAAACTTAACAGAGAATTATCACTAGGCATTGGCTGGTATAAAATTATTCAGTTCATTTCTTTTTTTTTTTTAAATCAATTCTATCTAATCAAAAAGAGATTCCAAGTCAATTACCTACATTTGAAATTGAGCCTGGTTATCAAGCTCACATAATTTTTCAGATTGTCTTTATTTATCCTATTTAAGAATTTAATTGCAGCAAAGGGACAGTCGCTTGTGATGTGGCATTAACTTTGCAGCAATGCCTTTACTGGGCATGAATATTTATCATGGTAGTAGAATTTTGAGTAAAAATATGGCAAACAAAAATAAAACAACTAAATTTCTAACATCTAATTTGTTTTAATAGAAGGTAACTATTATTTCTACAGCTGCTAAAATGTTAAACTATTTACTATTATAGGACATCAAGGGTATCTCAAACAGTAGATCATTTTGAAAGATGTTTATGCATTTTAACATTCGCTGAATTTAGCAGCAGTGGGTTGCACAGATATGTTTGTGTAAAATATTATCACACTTTGTCATTCTGCTCTTTTTAGAGTAAAAAGTAGGTGTATTAGAAGCTGGCATTCACTGGCTTATTCAGGGAAGATGCTTGAGTAGCCAGCTGGCTGTCTGCTGCCTGACATTAATGCTGCTCTTATTTTCCCAACTGCAATTTCATAAGGGCCTTATCTTTCAGTGATGAGTAGGACTTTTTCCAAGCAGCGACTTCTAGAGCAGCCAACATTGTGTTTCTTGTAAGCAAGAAAAATGTGTGGAGATGACAGTTATGGACATTGTGCAGATACAGGGGAGGGGGAGAGGGAGGCATAGATTGATTCTGCTTCATACAGATAAAGAAAACTTGGTTCCAGAGCATTCTCTAGCTTCTTAGAAAATCTACTTTGAACAGTGGAAAATATATGGTAGAAAATGTTTTGAAAGAATAACTTTTTGAGACCGCTTAACACCTGGACACTGCGATCTCAGGTGGTCTGATACCTCCTGGTAGGGATTCACTATGTGGCTCAAAGGGAGAAGTTGAACTATTTTGGTATCTTGTCCACAAGTGATGATGGTATGGAGCAAGAGATGAATTGGTATACTGGTGCCTTGTCTGCAGTAATGTGGGTTGTGCACCAGTCGGTTTTGGTGAACAAACAGCCAAGTCAAAAAGCGGTGCACTCAAATGATTGCTATAAGGCTATATTCTAACCCTCACCTATGTCCACGAGATTTGGATCATGAGCGAGACATTGAGAACCTGGATACAAGCAGCTGAAAGGAGCATCAGTTTGGCTTGGCTCATCGTTAAGAACCTCTTGTCATACCTCTCCATTTCTGTATGCCTGAGCCACAAGCCTGTGCTCCTATTCATGTTATTTTGAGCTCGGCTAAACAGCGCTGTTCCACTCAGAGACGTATCGCTTTCACTACAGTCTCTTACGGGATGATAATGTCTTACTTTGTTTAGCAGAGGAGAAGAAACATACTAAAAAACTCCCTCTCCTTGTTGTATTTTTGATAAAAACCCTTTTGCTCACAATCTGACCCATCAGTTTCATATTCTGTTGTGTTTTATTTGAGTGGCGTTAGCCATTAGAAATGGGAGGGAGGTACTTTGACACCACTAACCGGTCAATGACTGCTTATCTCCAAATTCCCCAACTCACTCCCCATATTCCTGGCTCCTCAAATGCTCCATTAACAGTTGCGTTGTGTAACGTCAGTCTGAGTACAACAGTGACTAACATCCCATGACCCTTCCAACAGCTGATTACCATGAGAACCAACCCAGATGCAGCCACACAGAACCGGCGGTTAAAGTTCACCCAAAATCAGAAGAAGGAAGATTCCAAGACGTCCACCTCGGTCACCAGCGTGAACCAGACCAACACTTCCCGACTGGATGGGCTGCAAACTGACAACCACCGCCTCCGCATGAGGATAACCGAGGTCTGAGCAAAATGGCTTCTTGTTTAAAACTCCTCTTAACAAGTAATAATGGTACCACACATAACAGTGGGTATAGTTAGAGAAGCTTTTAATGCAGTAATGGGGAAAAAAAGACATCTTAAAGGCAATGTAATTACAGGTACAATCATTTCGCTTGAAGTTTGAAAAGAGAAGAAACAGTCAAGCATTTATCTCCAGTAAATCTGAGACATAATAACTCTCCCGCATTTAGTTAAATTTCAAATTTTTTTATCCACTTTGTTACCTCTTGGACGGATAATTGTTAATACCTGCTCTGGTCACTGGTCAAGAGATTGTCACAATTTTCTATGCATCCTCATTTTATATAATATGAGAATATACAGTATGTTCTTTCAGTCTTACATTTCAGTAATTTAGGGGTGAATTTCAGCTCCTTCCCCCTTTTTATGTTCGATTTGAAATGATGACTCAAACTAAGAACTTAGACTTAGACTTAGACTGACTTTATTGTCATTTTGCAAGACACGGATGTTTATAATGGCTTCAGCTATCAGGGGCTGCAGTTTTTATTATGGACTCAGTGCTGGTCCAAAAATGCAGAACCTCCAGGCAGACAGCTAAGATGTCAAAGTTTACTGACAGACAGGGTAATTTAGAGTGAAAGTGCAAGAGCTGAAACAGGAGGTGAGAGCTCTGAGCAGAGAGCACGATCTGTGGTAGGCAGAGAAGTACCAGGAATCTGTTGCATGGAATTGGTTTTGTGCCTAAAGGCGTGTTGAAAATTAATTCTTTCACATATTTTTACATTAACACCAACATGACGTGTCTTAAATGGATTTTATGTGGTAGTCCAACTGGACACCTTGTTCTCAGAATGCTTTCCAAATAAAAATCTGAAAAGTGTGGTATGCATATACACCTTTTGAGACTGAAAAAAAACCCCACATTTCAGTTAGAATGGATCAAATACAGTTTTGGTCTCATATGTTCAAAACACATTCTCTCAAATTGCTGTGTTTACAGCATGACTGGTTGCAGGCTGCAACAGCCAATTATTCTGGCTTTCATTCAGCAATGTTTTGTTCCTCTGTTTCATAAAGTCCATATTTTTGGACTGCACAATCTCTACAGCTCCTCCAGAGTTACTTCATCCTCGACTTGTCTGCTGTGTTCATCTGTCTTCATAATGCTGCTTGTCTGTTAATGTTTTCCGCAGCTGTATTTATATTTCAGTAGAATTACACACAGGTGACAATTAGTTGGGTGACTTTTAAATGAAATGGGTTATATTTAGGTGCATTAGAGTAAAAGGGGGTGAATATCTTTGCAGACCACAGTTTTCAGACGTCTATTTGTAAATAAATGTTGACAACTTTATTAAGTTTCCTCCCCTTTTGGAGGTCTGTCTCATAAAATCCATATGATATAAATACATGGCTATAGTATGACAAAATGTAAAAAAAATGAAATATCCATGGATGTATGAATAGCTTTGTAAAGCACTATAACACCTATGAGCAAGAACTGAGCTGGCTGATGCAGTGTTTGCAATGCAGCAGTGAGTTGAGACTGGAGGGCAGTACAGATCGCCAGGTCAATTAGGGTGAGCAGGTGAGGCCGGGGTCCAGGATACAGGGACAGCATCTCTAATCAGATGGGACAGGGATGGGGAAAGAGAGAACTCTGGCTGCAGGCCATGAGTGGGTTTTAAATTTTGCTTGAAATCACAGAGCAGCAACTGTGCAGCACTTTCACATGGATTGTATAATGTTGGCTACTCAAGCTACATTGTCTGTGAACAACAATGTTTGTTTTTTTTTCACAAGTGTGTGTGTACGTTAATCCATGTAACAACAAGACATAGCAGGACCTAATGCTCTATAAATGTCTTTTCTGTGTGTAAAGTTGGATAAGGAGCTGGAGGAAGTGACCATGCAGCTACAGGACACCCCAGAGAAAACTCCTTACATTAAACAGAACCATTACCCAGACGCCAATAACATCCTCAGCATACGCAACTTTACAGACGGCAAAGGTGAGAAGCTGACTATATTTCAGTTTGTGTTTTTTCTGAAGTGAATCTTTAATCTAGTTCTGAAAAAGTACTTATAAACGCTTTACTTTGCTGTTGAAACGTTTTACTTCAGAAACACACATTTATAAACGGATTAAAGCTTGAAAATATAGTTAGAAAATGAGTTCTTGGTCGTTTGACAGTTATGAAATATCTAAATAAACTGAGATGTGAGTAATAATGATATGTAGTTCAAAATGTTATTTTTATGCCAAATAAATGAATAATAGGAACTAATTTAGGCAGGGGTGAGAAATAATTTGGTTTTCCCAATAGCTCAGTTGTGTACCTCCATGGGCAGCCAGTCCACTCAAAGTTTTTTTGTTCATTTCAGTTTTGTTTAAAAGTGGGTTTTCCTCAGGGTAAAACTGTTCAATTTTGCTGACAGAGGTTTTCTCTTTACACACCAATAACTGTCCTCTCTGTAGTCACCTTAATTTTCTGCCCTTGTTTTAAGTTCATTTGATCTAAAAAAAATGGTGGAGCAATGCCACTACTATTAAAATGTTTCTTATAGATTTCGGAAGTAATTTTGGCCTAGAGTTTATAATGGTAAGGAGGTATTTACCTTTTTTATTATTTTAGTCTTTGGCAAATGGCCTATGCAGTCAGTCAAAATGGTTCCTTCATGACAGGTAAAGGACAAATGGGAGCAACTGTCTGAAATCACCTTGTTAGCTGTTCTCACAACCTGACAAGCATGACAGCTGTGACAGTATGAAACCACATCTTCAATTTAATTTCTTCCTGTTAGACTATGTTCCTACAATTAAAGATGAACACATCTTTATGTGTGATGCAAACAAAAGTGGATGACTGTTTTGGCTGACAAATTCCAGCAAAAGGAAGAATACAGGTTAGAAAAACGGAAGAGATTAGGGCGCGGTTTAAGTGACTCATCAGTACTTGTTGAGTCGGTCTTTTTTCAGTACAGTCCCTGTGTCCCTCTGTGTCTCTTTATTCTTCTCCACTGCACAGGTTGTTTAAATAGCTGTATCTTAGACATTATAAAATCTGCTGCCTTAAATTGAATCAGTGAATCATTGGTTCAGCCGCTTTGCCTTGCATTAGGCACCGATTTAACAGACACAGAATGATGGAGATGGAGATGTACTACAGCCAGATTTGGCTTGCCTGATGCACACACCAGTACAAAGTTGCTCTCAGGGACATTTAATGGATCTGTCTGAGTTTGGTAAGGCAAGGAGCGAGACAGCTGTGCTCAACCAACGTGGACGACGGGGAGCGGAGAGTGTTGAAATTCTATGGGATTCCTCATCTACAAAGGAGCCTTCACACATTAACAAAGCTAATCCCTAAGTGTCACATGACATGTTTGTTTGTTTATTTATTGCTTTTGAGCCAAGAAAATAATAGATTTGAAAGAAGTCTGTTTGTGGTCTGGTTGTGCTGTGGCAGTGAAGCAATGTTTCTCGTGTACACAGGGTGAGAAAGACACGCCAGGGTTGTCCTAATTAGTAGGTAATTAATGCATGAGCTACCATCTGGGACGATTTTGACCTCCAGTTTGTTCTTCATTTAACAAAAAATGCACAACTACCAAAACACTGCAGCTAAATTTGGTTTGCTATTAGGTAAGGTATTTTTTTCGGTGGTTTATTATTGAAACGAGATATTCTGCAATGGCATCTTTGCATAACCTGACTTATTTTGTCTAACAATTATGATTAACATAATCATTCTATCCAATCTTCCACAATTATTATTATTATTATTATTATTAGTATTATTATTATGTATAGCCAAATTGTAACTGGATGTGCTCATTAAGATGGATGGCTCTATCTAATGTCAGAATATTCACAGGAAGCCTGTGTTTTGATGCACTGATTTATTTATTTATTTATTCATTTCTGCATACATATTCATTTAAAATGTTTTTACTTACTTTCAAGCACAAATACAAAGTTATGATAAATAAATGTGTTTTTGTATGTTTGTACTGGGAAGAAAAAAAAATCATTGGAACACTTTCTCAATTTTTATTAAGGAAAAACTTAGTGGGAAAATAGATTGAATTGCCACCGCAATATTCTCAACCCTTTTTGTAAATTATAATGTGGTAATTTTAATGAGTTGTATGTAATTACCAACATGCTGCATAAACACACTTTGAACCCATTCTACATAAACTTGGCTATTTAGCCAAATCGACTTTTCCATGATTTCCTTTAAAGCAGAGATGCTCATAAGTCTCGATTGTGATCTTATAAGAAAAGAGGCCATAATGAGATGCAAAGAAAAGCTGAATGTGAGGTGCTGCTCACAGTCATTCTGATACACAATCTGGATCCATAATCCCAGTTCATGTAGCTCTTTTTAAAAGATCTCCAGCATATCACCTTTTCCCTGCCTTGTTTGGTTTCTGCATCATCACTGCCTCCAAGCTGTTGTCTTCCGGATTCATAATAGATCTGCTCTAAATATATTGGGGACCAGTGATTGAATTTAAGAGAAGGATGCTGTGTCAACATTCATTACACTCATTCACAGAAGGTTAGAGGCAAAGCTACACTTTCCTGCCTCCATCTGACTCCCTTACTGAACACATTCAAGCAAACGACAAAGCTGGTTTAGTCTAGGTGAGGTGGTCTGAATAAGAGCCTAGATAATTGTTTGGACATCTTTAAATCATCATCATGATTAAAATTTGTCTACTTTTGAATCCAGATATATATGAAAGTTAACAAAGTAGCTTATTTTTTGCATGAAAGCTCCATGAAGCTTGCAAAGATACTAGACAAAAGACACAGAGCTACAAATGCAACGAATGTAAATTAAGTCATTTTATTTTAACATTTTTAGCATATTGTTTAGGCACAACAATCTGCTTGAAAGGTACATTTTATTTTGTATTAATGTAAAACAGTTGATACTGCGATGCTGGTTATAGGAGCCCTACAGCTTTAAAACTACTTTTGATTAGATATTTAGAAAAATAACAAAACTGTTTACTTGTATAAAATTTATCCGAACACTGTTTTATAAGACTCTTTATGTTCTGTCTGTCAATGAGGTATGCAAGAAGCCCATCATGACTCAGAACAACCAAAAATGTCTGTGGCAGGTTTGATTTATACCGTTATATCCTATTACAAGCTGCAATAAATCATAAGTGTATAATTATATGTTTAAATTTAATAGTCACCATTGTTTCTATATGGAGGTTGCTGTCGCACTAAGATGTTTACATAAACTCATCATGCCCATGAATGTCATTTGTAGGCAAACATTTGTTGAATCTAAAAAAAAATTTTTTTTTAAACATACAGAAATTTGGAAATATACAGATCAGCACTTTTTCCCCACAACTCTTAACTTAAATTTTCAAGGTTATTTCTTTTCATAAAGTAAACTGCTCTAAAATAGTTCAGTAAGCCCAGATGTCCAATGGGGGAGGAGGGTGCTGACATAAGTGAATCAGGTCAACAAGTTCTGAAAAGAAATCTGGGACATGTGTGGGGCAAAAAGGAGCAATCCAGTTCTAGCTTGGTGTTATTAACGATTATAAATTTTCAGTTTAATGCTGATCTTTGCCTGTGATTACGACGCATAAAATGTTTAAGGCTTACTTCAAAAACTCTGGAAGTCTTTGCTAATGTGGAATATATGATAAATATTCCACATTGTGGAATATATGATAAATATTCCGCATTAGCAGAAGCTCAATAGCAACATGCAGTGATATAAAGAAAACATAACATTCTGGAAAAAGTGTATGGGTCACAGGGACAATGTCAAATAAAAAGGATTTTCATTATGAGCCAAGGTACCTGGAAAATAGCCATGCTTAACGTCATGGCAGTGCATAACGACTGAGATACGTCCCATTTGACAGATTAACAATTTCTCCCAAAATGTCTACACGTGTTTCAATGCAGACGGAGAGAAATCGATACTGAAAAACCACCTGGAGCAAAAACCGCAGGCGCAGTGGGGCTCCATGGATCCTTCCAGAATAAGCAGAGGTCCCCTGGAGGATATCAACTCACCTGAACAGTGAGATCTCATATTTCCATAGCACATCCATGCCTGTGCTCCTCCCTGCCTCCCCTCCCTCCCACTGTTTAGTGAGCTTTCTCAGCAGATGACACATCACATGTAGCGCAACCACTAGAAACTCTCAGGCAGTTGCTCTGGCAACAGAGCCCATTGAACACATGGACCAGCCCTGCACTTTCCCTCCCACTTCCATTAAAAGACATGTGAACATGCGTGGTCTCTTAGTGTGCAAAACATACGATAACTCTCATGCGAAACCCCCACCACACGCACATGTAGACATGCACATGATTGATTTGTTGCCCCAACTTGAAAATAGCTGATCTCTTGGACATTTAAGATGCGTATGAAACTAGCGCACATCCATGTTCACCTATAATTCATAAGGCAGCAAAGCTGAGACATGACGACTTCATCAATGAGGAGGGTACAGCATTTCATGCATCATTGAGAGTTCTGCCTCCCACGCTGGTTTTAACAAGAACATGAGAAGAACGCCAGATTAATGGTGAGAAAGAAGACAGCAGACAAAAAGGGCATAAAATTAAGAAGAGCCCAGAAGAGGGAAAAGACAAACTTAAAGAAGAAAGCTGTTTAGACAGACAAGAGAGGAGGTAGAGACTCGCATGGGCTTATATAACAACTGATTTACAGTTTGCATTGGAAGCAGCTCTGAAAATAGATAGGGACGAGAACAGAAGTAAAGGAACACTTGGAGCTATTCCCATGCCACATAAATGTTTGATCACACCGAGGGAAGAGAGATGAAGAGGTAGCAAGAGAGAAGGTGAAGAGGAAGAGAAGACAAATACACAGAAGTTTGAAAAGAGTTATAAATAGATAATCTAGCACAGACTGAATACTTTGTGACATAATAAATGCAAAAAATAAAAAATAAATCACAAGGCATAATTTATAATTTAATGTACCATATTTAAAGGGAAAGAGATATTTATGACTAAGCACAATTATAAAACCGGTCATGATCAGGCATAGCTCTACAAATGACAATGACTTTAAATTTCCACTAATTGTGACATTTTTCTAGGTCTTCTGCTGAACAGGCTTGAATTTCCTTACCCCCTGCTAATTTTTTACTTTACATAACAAGTCTTATGTAATATCTTTGCCAACGACTGGAAGTCGATTCTGGTGAGGTGGGGTGCGAAGTGTCACACTGGGTTGAAGCATGAAATGTTCTTTTCGTCAGATGATCCCAAAAGCTGGAGGAGTGGGGTCTTATGGGCTTAGTAAGAATGGAAGTAAAGCTGGGGAAAATGGCTGCTCATTGCTCTGCGGTAAACAAACAGAGGAGTAGTGAGAACCTGTAGTAATCTAACTCACTTACTCAAGCTATGCTGGTCTGATCTCATTCAGATTTTTCCATTGTTTGTATGTTTATGTTTTATATCTAGGTGTAATTGAATATTTTACGTAGCAGCTAGGACCAAATGTATAATATACTCTAACTGTATATTGCAGAAGAAGTGGGCATCATAACATTTTACAGGATCATCAAAGCACATATTTATATTTAATTTCTGTAGAAATAAAAAAAAAAGGCGGTTTGTCCAGTTCACAATTAACCAATGTTTAAAACCTCACACTTCCCAAGAACTATTAGATAACTTTTGTTATCCATCTTTATTGGGGTAACAACTCTATTTATCCACTGTTACAAATATTCTTATATAATGTGTTTACTGTATTTAACATATTGTGATTTTAAATATCTACTATCCAAATGTCACAAGATGTTTTAGATACTTATAATGCCATTATTACAAGTATTTAGAAAACTACAATCTCATTGTTACAGGTAATTGTAGACATCTATAGTCAATTCTTTAAAGTAATTTCAGATAGTTGGTCTAGTCACATGTTGTTGTTTTTTATACAGTATATATAGTGAATTCCCATCATCTGAAATGTCACCAATGGTTAGTAAGGGAGGTTTTATCTGTAAAGGTCTTTTTTGAACAAGGAGGAGTAAATTGTAGATATCTGCATTTCATGTCTAGTCTAGCCTTTATGGTAAAACAGCAACGTTTCAATTTTCAAGAATCTTGACAAACATTAAGGCTTGTTTTTCCAAGCGCTTTGGGGAGTTTGAAATATATAATTTTGGGGATATTTGCATATCAATGATATATGGCTGACATGTTTACCAAGAAAAATGCTGTTTTTGACATCTTAAAAAGTTACTAAACAAGCTGTAGGAGCTTGGTTTTAATAAATGTTTCTGACAGTAGCTTTCCAGACATTTAATTGTTTTTCTTTGCTTTTGTGATACAATGCAGCGAATCAGTTGTCGTTTCAATATATTTCAGCTCCTTCGGCATAAATTCAAATTAAATAGACAATTTAATAGTCCTTGTTGAGGTTTTCAATGTCTCATATCAGATAGAAGCAAACTCAGAGTGCAGTTACAAACAGTAAGAGATCTAGTTTTAGTTCTAATTTCAAAATTAATTTGTTTCATAGTTAATTGTCTTGGTTGACATAATTATTAAAGAAGAGTGTAAAGTATTCTTATGAACTCAGATCGTGCACCCACCTGTGTTTCTCTTTGCAAATCAGTGATGCAATATCAAATCTATGCTCAGCAATCATGTGTGGGGCCAAATATGTGAAAGCAGCCCATGAAGCTTGATAAACCAACACCTAAATGATCCAAAAGGATGTCGAGATCAATTAGACTTTACAAGCCTGAGCACAAATCAAAGCAGCACAACTGACCAAGGCAACAGTACCTGCTCAACAAGGCTGTTTTTAAATGTCATAAATTATAAATGTCATTATAAATTTGGCAGCAGTATAAGTATTCGTCACTTATTGCACCATCTGCCCATTTTCAAAAGCTGGTCACAAAATGTAAAAAATTTGAAACATTTTTCATAGATAATACAACATTGGAAGATCGTGGGTTCAGGATAAGATAAAAAATATTTTTGCCATTTCCTGCTTTAATTGACATATGTCGAGTCTACATAAAAGATTTGCTTGGTTTCTGTGAGAATATATATTTACCTTACATAACATTTTGCTAAAAAAACATACATATATAGATCAGAAGATGCTAAAATTGAGCACACAGGTGCAGCTAAATGCTTAAAAATAATCTAGTAATTCAGATTTGTGGTAGAGGTACAGACAAAGTGCACATGTAAAATTATGTTTAAACATATACTTCATGTTACTATATTTTCTGATATTATCCCTCTCGCCTTCTTTGCAGCATACAGCGTCGACTGTCCTTGCAGCTGCCTATCCTGCACCACGCATACTTACCTTCCATAGGAGGGGTTGACGCCAGTTGCACCAGTCCAAATGGAAGCCCGGGCTCCAGTCCGAGGCACAGACACATGCCCCCTTCCTACAGGGTAATGGTCTCTGGGCTGTGAGCCTCATTTACTCCCCCACTTCGCTCTTTGCTGAGGAGACACAAATGGTTCTTTTTTTCTACAACAAACAGACTGATATTGTCAGCGTATGTGCGTATTCCGTCTTGGACTGAAAAGAAGATGGGGATGAACAAAGAGAGGGGGGAGGGATAAAGTTTTACTCGTCATACCTCTGCACTCAGGTCTCTTGAGGACTGACGCCGTCAGTCAAAACTGGGTGGGGGAGGACGGTTGATGCTTAACTACTACTTCCTCCCTGCTTAGGTCTGCTCACACATATGCACAGTCAGACACAGATATCTACAACAGAGATACACACCCATATCCAAGCACAGTGACACCCCAGCAGCAGCGGTGGACCAGCCCTAATCTGACGTGTAGCCTTATCTGCTTCAAAAGGGATTGTTTCTGTTTCTTATCTGTCTTATGTACTATATGTGCTTGCAGCTACATGTGAGCCACACCAACTTTAACATTTCACTGCTTTGGTGACTGGATATGAGTTTGGGAGCAACGAGAGGAATTTTCGAGATCCAACTAAAGAGAGCATTAAAGGAAGCGTCCCTGTCCACTTCTCAACGTTGTGCAGAAATGTAAATATCATCGCTTTTGACACTGATGTACTGTAAGCTTTGTAAATGCTGTGAATGGACAAATGTATAGGATTTAAGTGTGGTGCTTGTAACAAAGGCAGGTGACAGCTTATGGAATATAACATCCTACAAATCAGATATATGACAGAGGCATAAATCTGTTGGCATAGCTGTTAATATATTAGCTTACAAACGGCATAGATGCATCAAAATTTGTCCAGGTCCCATGCCTCTAACTCGGAGTGAGATGCACGTTGCTCTTTTTTTGTTCCACTTTGCTTTTTTTTCTAGACTCGTTTATGTCAAAGACCTCCTGTCTGACTTTGTAAAGGCCTTCATACTTTACAATTTAATCAGTCCGTCTGGAATCAGACAGCATGTTTTATAGAAACAATAATGCTATGCCTTTTTCACAGGTCTCTGAGAAAATAGAGCAAAAAGAGACCAAGGGAGTGTTTCACAGCTTTCTTTCTTTTTTGTTAACATGCCAAGAAATTCAAATACAGATGTGCACGTAAAAAAAAAAGAAATCCAAGAGAGCATCCAGTGACTTCAGGTGCTGTTGGCGCTTAGTGATGGGTGGGGTCACACTGAAGCTTGCAGACTGGTTTTTATAGACTGTTAAATTGTCTATTTGAACTTGTTCTCATGTCTTACCAGCACAGTTTAGAGCAACGGGGTGCAGCAATAGCACAAAATTACAAGACTTTGAGATAAAACTTTGTGAGGAGGGATAAAACGAAAACAGGTGATGTTGGAAAAAATGTAGGTCTACCAGTACCACGGCTTGATCGGACTAAATGGTTAACCTGAATTTCCACGCACAGCAGCAATGACAGTCGACGTGTTGAAGTCTCGCGTTATAAGCCCCAAACCTGTCTGCAGCGTTGGTTTCAAAGACGGTGATGCCACCACTGCTGGTCACGGTGATTTAGCACAGACACAGGGCTTTCTCTCACAGATAATACAGAGTATCATGAAAGATCAATCCACACTTAGCAACAGTGAACATACCTCAGTTGCTACAGAAATGTACATCAGTGCTGCTGAGCTTCACCCAAGACCGTCATCAAGAGTATCGCTGTTCTTCGTTAAATTATTTTCCTAATGCAGGAGAAAAAGCATAAGGGGGACTCTGCAGGAAAAATACTTTTTTTACCCAGAGCGGCAAGGTTCGTTCTCAGCATATTGTTTCACCATTGGTGTCTTGGTTTTTATTTTTTTAAGGCGTTTCTTGAGCGCCGTGCCTGTTGTCTTATATTGTAGCCTGCGAGACCCACACTACATACAAAAGGGTCGAAACTGCGCTTACCCAGCAAAGTACATCGGCCACACATCTGTAAATCGAACAATCTGTCACAGACTAATCTAAAGTCCATGTGTCCATGACCGGGGACAGCTTTGGGAGTACATGGCGGAAGCTCCACTCCAGCCGGAGGATATTTCTCCATAAATACAGTCAAACACTTCTCAGAAAAGTTGAGAGGATTCAGAGCTGAAGTTGGGGAGACAAGGATCTGCTGTCAGACATATCGAGGTTTGAGCTCCTCCCATTTCCAGGCCCCTGCTATGATGCACAGGAGCAGGAGGGGGGGGGGGGGAAACCCAAGCACAGACCTCAAAAAGGAGTCATGACTTCTCTTGCACCTTTGCCAACCAGAGAATCACAATCACAGAACATGTGAGTGGGAGACATTACCGGAGGGTTGGATCTTCCTTCAGGAGAAGCAAAAAAACCAACCGCACATTTTATATATTACATTATACGTGATTGTGTACAACTTTGCTGATACCCTGATGATGGTGTCCATGTATGGAGTATTTGGTATTTGGCTTTCTCAAGACGGCATGAAATAAAATGTATAATTCACAGAGTTACCTCTGTTTTTTTTTTTTTGTTTGGTTTTTTTTGCAACTGTTGTGACAAAGCTACGCTGTTGTTCCATCATATCACCTGTAATTTGATTTTATCATGAAAGGGTCCACACCCCTGTTCAAAAGTCCTATATTTCTGATCTAAAACAGACCATGATACATCTTTACCACCTTTAACCTGACATATAACTTGTACCATTCAACTGAACAACCAATTTGTTAGGGTGGAACGAGTGCAATAACGTGTTTAGCTTCAATTTTAGCATGCAGCCCTCTGAAGGAGTTTATGAAAATGCTGCCTTTAGGTGTCACCACATTTACTCTCTCTACCTTGTGGGTAGAAGTAAAAATCTTCTATATTGTTGTCATTCTATTGTTGATATAAATGTATGATTGGACTCACTGTGATGTTGGAAAATTACAACCTCTCTCCATATTCAGCTTTCCAGAAGACATTTGAAATGCTTGGGGTCAGAATAGGACTGGCGTTTTGAAAAACAGCGCAGCTTAGTCTGGAGAGAAGAAACCCCCAGAGCAACATGCAGCCACCACTATGTTTCAATGTGGGTGTTGCTTTGGTGACATGCTGTACTGTTTTTGTGCCAAATTATCTTTTAGTTCTTGTTTAAAAAAAATAAATAAATAATAAAAAAATTCTCCCACCACAGTTTGTAATATTTAATCCATACCTGGATGATTTTTAGGAGAAAGTACTTCAGACTAGTGATCTTACTTATTCAGACATTTTGGGGATTAGAGGAGATTATCACACGTATAATTCAACCAGTACTTAGAAACTTGTGCAGCTTCTCTACTGGAGTCACATATGGGTCCATCTTTTATATTTTTTTACCATTTGCCCAGAAATGTTATTATACAAGTTAATAATATACAGAATTTATGCCAAATTAAAGGTGGATTTTTTTTTAAGAGTATCATAAAATAATCTTTTATGTCCCCAAAATCAGATTTTTCAACAGGGGTGTTTACACTTTTTAAATCCACTGTAGTACCTTACAAGCGTTCGTTTATTTTATTTTATTTGTTTTACCTCTTGATCAGTTCGCACATGTCAAAGCCAAGATGCTCAGTGGACTAACTAAATATCATCTCATCTAACATGCTACTGATTTAGCACCTGTTCACTGAGGGCAATAAAATGAAGGTAGCAGCTTTCGAACAAACCTACTATAATCTACTTGTGTGATTTAAAACGATTATGAAATCATTTTATCTGATCAGTCCAAAATATCAAATGCAGATCATCAGGTGTTTTTTTTATGTGCCCTATTTTTATTCTAATACAATTTATTTCAGTTCTCATAAATGAATAAATTTTACAAATGCAATTGCAGTGGGTCAAGGGCTCATAAATAACCTGTAATAAATAGCATCATGCTGATGGTTTGTATTTGCCACAGGTCTTTTTACCTTCTCAGTTTGAAGACCAAGGTGACATATATGAGGACATCTTTGTATGTTTCATCGTCAGGTTGACTGGAGAAAAACGACACAAACCAAGATATGTTACACTAACAAAAAATATATATATTACGTGGAGACACACGAAGGTCCATGCTGTTACTGTTTTGTCAGTTTTGATATGTGGTACCACATGGCATTCTGTTCAATTAAAACTTTAAAATGGTGAACAAAAACCTATGTTAAATGCAACATGTTTAAGAGGGGCAATAACTTGTTTTCTTATTACAGAAAGAATAGAGAACTATATATATAAATATATATATGTATATGTAAAGATCTTTACGTACATTCTCATTTTTACATAGGAAACATTTCACAAATCTGAAGTCTTCTTTTTATTTACAGTATCTGTAACTATGTTATGTACAGATGAGGTCTAGATATGAAAATCTTGTATAAAATGAGTATCACACTTGGAACACCTGAACATTTTTTGAGCCATTGGTTGTTATTTGGGGGAGGGAGGGATGAGGAGGGCAGGGTGATGGGGATATTTGAAAAACATTCTTCTTTTGTTGTCTGAATGTTATGGACAGCCTTTACTTTTCACATCATCGTTAAATAAAGTGTGACTGAAAATAATGCAGCGTTTCTTTTATCTTCCTGTGCTGTGTCTACAAATCTACAGTGTTTATAGGCTTTGTTTATTAAATAAACATTATTACAAGAGCGTATGAATGTCAACATCCAAACATAAAGATAGCAACAGCCACATAAATAGCGTAAACTTGCCTATTGAAATATATTTTTATTACAAGAAACCAGATGCATAAAGTGATATGGCCTAGTTCTAGTCTGATATTAAAACGGCCGCATGGCAAATTCATCCCTCAAGATAACTGTTGTTTTATATTTACATGTATCATTGGTGATATGAAGATACGTTGTTCAGCAAAACACTTGGCTTTTCTAAAGTTTGAAAAGCCAAACAATGAGCTTCTGTACCTGCATGCATGTAGAATAAACAATAACACATATTTTTTGTGCCAATTGCTAAAATCAAAATGTTGAAATTTGGCATATTTAAAATTTCTTTTGCAGAAATTAAAAACTGGATTTGACATAAATATTTCCTAAAACAAATACAAATTTTTAAAGGGGTGTAATTTTTTTTTTCCCCCTGCAGGACTTCACATTATCTGTTAAGTGAACACAGGATTGTTGGTCACTCAGATTTATGACTGCTAAATATTAAATGTGATAAATATTAAAGGCAGTAAAAAAAAAAATACAGGTAATTGAGGTGATGCAATGAGATGCCCATTCAATATTAAAGCTCTTAATCTGCACAACAAACAAAAGACACAGCGAGAGGGATGCCTGCTGACGTCAGAAAGAAAGACAGGGAGAGGGAATAATACATTGGGATTGAAACTCTTGAACATTATGCTTGATGAATTATTAAAGTACATGAGGGGAGCCAGTCGGTGCACAGGATGGATGGCAGCAACTTGTCTACATTTTGATTACACTACAGTTAGTCAGTGCTGGCAGAATGAAGAGAAGGTATCAATAAATAATCAATCTGGTGATTTTAAAAACAGTCAGAAAATGGATACAAATTTAACATGTTATTTTTCTCTCTGTGCATGTTTTTGGAGTTTCCTGAAAATATTTGCTACTTCTATTTATCCATTTGTCAGAAGGTGGAGTTTTAATTGTTGCATTTGCTAAATAATTTTTAATCTGACCTCAAAAGAGTCAAATGATCTATTTTGTGTCACATTATCACTGATGCCCCATGTGGGGCCTGCTAAAAATCCATGTTTATAAAGCATGTTTCTCCTTTATGGATCAAGAGGAAAGAGCAAATGATGAAGTAAAGATATACATGCTGAAAGCATTTTAAGTTTGTAGCATGACAAAAATGTGAAAAACCTCAAGAGGTATTCATAGTTTTGCAAGGCTGTGTAACTCTGTGCATGCATCTCCACTCTACCACTAAATTTAAGATTAGGACAAAAGGACTGTTTTCTTCCAAACCAAAGCTAAGCTAAATGGGAGCACAGACCACACACACACTTACACAGATTGGACAAACTAATAAAAGGCAAACTGCTTCCTCTTTAAAACATCTTCCTGACATGCTGGCTTTGTTTGTCTAACAAAAGCATGAAATGTCATTTCAATTGTGTAAAAACGGTGCTCTTATTTCCCATTATGATCTCAGACTATAACCCTGAGAGAGCTATGGCTGACTCAGAGGTATAATAACATAACCATCTCAAATATTTTCTCATTTACTTCTTTTCTAAAGCAGGACTCGAGAGGTCTGAGCAACCTTTGTCAGTGGCTTTATTTGCTGTGCCACTGGTCCCCATTTTTTATGATTAATCTCTAACATTTAAAGGCTTCTACAAGTGACGTCCTTGGCACCACGTCATGGCAAACTATTTTCACCCAAAAGGTGGTCAAGGGCTTGTTCGACAAGCCTGCAAAAAAAAAAAAAAAATTGCATAATGTCTGAATTAGTTTGCAAGCCAGAGTAAAGACCTCATAACATAAAAATAATGATGAAAAGCAAGAAGACTGTTCCATTTGAAAATAAAATATTGAAGATAACGCTTTCATAATAGCATGACATGAAAGTTGGGGATTCCTCATGATGTACAGCAGCTTTTTCCTCATAACTAGTCTTATAGTTTGAAAACAGAGAACTACTCCAAGAGCAGTAGTTCTCTGTTTTTGTGATTGCACAGTTTGTGACTGGACAGACATAAGGCTGCAGGCAACCACTGACCCCAGACAAATTCATGGTTAGCACATAAAGGAGGGCTGCTTTTGGGTTTGAAACCCAGCCTGCGGTCTTTGTATGTTCTCCCTGTGCGGGTGTGGGTTCTCTCCAGTTACTCTGGCTTCCATCCACAGCCCCAAAAACATGGCATGTTGTATCCCTTGGTGAGAGTTTTACCATGTTAGCCTTTTACGGACAGGCAAATTGTTCAGGGTGTACCCCTCCTCTGGTCCAATGACTGCTGGAGATAGGTGACCCTTCACACACACCAATGGGCATAGATGATGGATAGATAATGGTGACGGCACACCTGGATGGTTTTAGAGTAAATATCCTGACATGGATTGTCCTTGAAAAATATGTTAGCATATTTCACCAAACTCAAAGAGCAAACTGGACAAGGTCCATGTGATTAAACAGAATCTTTGGTAATACATATTTAATACAAATCAATTAGTTAAATACAGTTCATAAAATGTTGTCTGCATGAGGAGATAAAAAAATGCTTACAGCTGATGATGTCAGACTGTTTTCAAAATAATGTCTCATAACATTGGCATTACTGTTTCTGTCTTTGTTGCGTCCTTTCAGTTTCAATCCAATTGACTACTATTTTTAAATACTGTTATTCTCTTCCTGCATGGCTGTGGCGTTATGCATTGAGGCTCCAGTTCTATGTTGTGTACATAATGTCATCACTAGCTGCATTCGCTAAATTAAAATTTTTTTATGTTGTGCTGCATTGCAACAGAAGCCCCCTCAATGGTGCCACTTCATATTTCATATGGAATCCAGATTGAATTTAGTCAATTTGTTCCAATAAAATCCAATCACATAATGTCACCCTGGTCCTGATATCAACTCATCTATTGTCTATACCAACCTATACTTGCGGGGTTGTGGGGGTACCAACTAGTGCATCACAGGATTCAAGCAAATTCAGTTTAAATTGATCCCAGTTATTGTGTAGTGCAGTTGAAATCAGTTGACCACATTGCTAATTAATATTAGGTTATCTAATGTAGGAAGGAGATTATATCAAGTCAGTGACTATAGAAATCTCTCCTCCTAAAAAGAAAAAGTTTGGCATAACTTTTGAAACTTTAGGCTATTTGCTTGCCTGCCTTGTATTTGCTTTCTTTTCTTTTCTTTTTTTTTTTTTTACATAATTCTTGACTTCAGACTTGGAAAGTAGAGCTACAAGTCTGAACACAATTCAGAAGGAAAATGTAAAAAAAAATGAATAAATAAATAATCACAAAACTTATCCAATAAACAATTCTTATTTCTCTTAATTTGGTGAAAACCTAATTATGACAATACAAAAAGATATTCACAAGCAATAACAAAAGCTCATTTTTTAACAAAGTTGTCGTCTTAAAGAATTCAGTCCAACACAAATATTTCCATAGGCATGCGCTAGATAGAGAGCAAAGGTTTCTTCTCAGTAAAGTATCCAAACCAAATGCCACCCTGCGGTTCTGGTGTTTTAACCCTCCTGCTTCCACCCATCAAACCCGTTTGGCTCTGTGCAGACAGACTTTGGGGCTTTTGTGCAGCAGGTTCTGTCCTTTGACTGACCCATGGCCTAACTTGCTGTCACAGGGACTGAATGGTTTGGGAGAGAGCAGCTGTGGTCTGTGTGGCCCACACAGGCCTCTGGCCCTCAGTCCAAGCCTCTCTCTCTACTTGCAACAGACATAATAGTGTCAGTGGTGGCGGTGCTAAAGAGCCTGTTTGTTGATGTTGAAGATTTTGACAGAGTGGTCTGCGCTGGCACTAGCAAGCTGGACCCAGGAGCTCTTCTCTTCGAGTTTTCTCTCCGTGTCACTCGGCCCATCCATCTCGCTGTTCTCCAGACCTACCCGACCGGCCCGCGGCCTCCAGCGTAGCCGCTTCACTGCCAGTGTGTGGCTTTGTCTTTGAAAGGACTTTTGATGAAGGGAAACAACAGACAAAATGCAGACAAATATCCAGCACACATCCTGTACAGACGGTTCCATCTGTCATCATCAGTGGGGAAAAAAAGTCAAAATAATAAAAGTTCACCTGAAGGTTTCACCGGGGACGTAAAAACCTGATATCATTTCATACAGAAAATTGCCAAACTGAGAAAAATACAGGGTGGTTGTAAAACAGGAGGGGAGGTTGGCTGAGGAGACCGGGTCGTCTAATATAGCGTCACAAGAAAAATACTGTCTAGATAAAAACAGAGGGCAACTGGTCAGCACACCGAAGCACACTGAAGTACTGGTTTGTACCTGCTGCCTTGTTTCTTTTCTACTCTAGCAAAATAAGAACACAATGTTTCCAAACTCAGCAGGGAAATTAACTTAACTTATAACAAACCACTGCTGTAGATTAGGAAATAAAATCCTGTACTTGTTCTTACTTGAGTCTGATATAACACATAAAAATTCAACAATTTGCTCCAACATTTAATTCAACAGGCAAAAATATTGTGTAAACTTTTGGAAAGCTCAATATCTAACCCATTAGCAATTTAGACATGGATTGCTATGATGAATGGCTAAATAAATCAAGCAGAAAGTGCTTTATTTTGAAGAATTGCTAGTGTCTTCCCTCCGACATAGTTACCACCAGTTAATCCCTACATTTAAACTTTCCAGTCATTAACTATAGAGTTGGCTGTGGAGACCGTTCTTCTCCGAGTCGGAAGATTTGCAAGATTATTAGGAAATCATGACTGAAATCTTCTTTAAAGCATTTGTTTTACATATGTCTCAGTATAGAACATAAAGTTTGTAATAAATAAAAGAAAGGTGAAACGCAATGAAATTTTACTTTGAATAACTAGAAATTACTGTTTGTAATGTCACGAGTTTAACAGCATAAAATGGGACGCATGAGGAACATTTATTTTGTTCAGAACCAATAAGAAGGGTTTAAGACATATACCCAGCATTAACATATTGTCATAAGCAATTAATCAGTGAACAAACTATGAATGTACAAAGCTAAAAAAGAACAAAAAAAACTCACCTTCTGATCCCGATCACCTGTCAGAGTTGTGGTCTGTTACTTACATACAGACTTAATTTCACTCCTGACTAAAGCAGATAAAGACAGAGACCCAGAGTCTAAGTCAAGTCTTGAGTCTATAAAGCACAAGTGTATCAGAGCTCGGAGTCAATCCGAAGCCCCTCTGCTTCCATTTAGGACCTGTACACCTGTTGAAAGGATACAAGGTGTCTGTCCCACCACCGCTAATCCAGTCACTCCCTGAAACCCCCACTTGACCGGGTCTCCACCTGTAGAGCAGGATTTGTCCACACTCCAGACCAACTGCAAGTAAGTAGCTGTGAAATGCAGAAGAGAACAAATGCATGTCTGTTAACCGTAGAGCAGAATCTTCTATTACCTTTTTAACCTCAAACTTACATTTCTTTTTTAGATAATGCCTTTTTTCACAATCACAAGGTGGTCGCTTTTAGAAAAGGTGAATTAGGAGTAGACATCTTTAAAACAAAAATAAAAATAAAAATTACAATAAACTATAAACTAATTGTTGCATTACGGACTCCATGTGTCCTTAAATATTGTTTCAAAAATGTACTGGAAGAATACATCAGTTTGTTCACATGTGAGGGGGGATTAAATAAGCAGATGAAATGAAAGGTTTTGGATCTTTTTGCAAAGTTTCTCCACGGATGTATAAATTAGGTTTCACCAGCTGATGGATTCAAAGCAGAAAATAACTGAATAAATAGTAGCCTGGCAATAAAGTAGTAGCTTTGTTTAAATTTTCATATTGTGTTAAAATGCAGCTACTTGCAAAGGTATTCCCAGCATCTGAAGATGTCAACATTTTGTCTTGTTGCAACAGGAAGTTTAAGGTAAACTGCAAGCAGAGCTTCTTATGGCTTTTGATCAACAGTGCTTTTCTTCTTGCTATTCCTTCACAAAAGGCCAGATTTGCAATTTACAAGTAATTTTCAAATCGGTGCATGGATTTTATTAACTGGTATTAGAGAAAAGGGATTCAATAAAAATGCACTCCAACCCTTTCAGATTTTTATTTGCAAAAAATAAAATAAATCTAATGTATTGTTTTCTTTCCACTTCCCAACAACTGTGTTTCTCTCCAATAAAATTACAATAAGATACACTCAAATTTGTAGCAATAATGTGACAAAAATTTTTTTTAAAATGCAGGGGTGTGAAAATACTTAGAAGAAACTATAAATAACACTGAATTAGCATGTACCTGCGATCAGAACAGAGGGACGGACAAAAGGCTACAGCCGTAGCAGAATCCCCAACATCTAAGATGGAGGAACATGGCTTGATCTCCAGAGGAAACACTGGCTCTTCAGAGTTCTCCAGCATGCATGGCCCCCACACGATCACCTAAACACACATTAACACACAGAAACCCTGCCTGAGCATCGAGAAGTACTCCCTTCTCGCTGCAGCCATCTGGCTTCCTTACTTCATTACCTTCAAAGCATATTATATTCAGAGGTTTTGGAACTGGATCAAGACTTGATGTTTACCTTCTTGTCCCGACTGGATGTCACAAAGTATTTGCTGTCGGGGCTCCAGTCGCACGACCAGATGATCCTGCTGTGCATGGCTGTGTCCTTGGTTGTGTGTGCGCACAATGAGAACGAAGGCTCTGCAGGGGGAAACAAACAGGAAGGCTGATGACAGGGAAAATTTTACTCATGTACAAAACAAAAGGTGTTATAGGCCAAATAACATGTTTCATTTATCTCCCTTTCAGCAGAGAGGATGAGTTGATGGCCAAACTCTGTTATGATTATTACAGCATCACATCAGCATGTCTGGATCCCTGCTCGGCGGTCAACAAAGCCTCTCCTGGGTGACAAATAAACAATCCCACAAGACGGAGGACCTCATTCCAGCCCCTCCATTTCAGTCAGTTTCGGTTTATGAGCCGTTGCTGTTTATTTCCTAGGCCTAAACCATTTTAGAGCCTAGATTGATTTTCCCCAGAGAGCTTGTTTGTATGCTGCTGGCAGCTGCCTGTCTGTCTGTGAGTCTGCAGTCGTCACGCTCTGCACCGACCTCCGTACGCGCACACAAAACTAATCGGGCAGGTACATGCAGCTGTAAAATCTCAGAGTTAACACAAAAGACCAAGCTGAGCATTTTGTGGTGCTTTTAAAACACTCTCCTCCAGCAAAACAAGCGCACATTCACAGGTTTACTGTTAGGGGCAAACATGTGCAGCAGCTTCGTCCATTAGCAGGGCTCTGAAGGACAGGGCGGCTCTTTATTCAACGAGACTTACTTACTCGCAAAGAGAGAAAAGAAAAAGAAGGGCACAGCGAGTCCAGAGTAAAGCGATACAGAGCCGAACGTATTTACACAAAAACATAGTAAAGTTTAATAATATGATACAGGGGTGCTCAATCCAAGTGGGAAAAGAAAGGCGTCAAACGAAACACGCAGACGGGAGGTGTGCGAATAGAAGGAAGTCAGTTTGTTTGATGTGCGGTGACTTCGTTTAACCTTCCCCCGTCTAGCCGGCGAGGCTGTGTTTGCATTCTCCACCTTGAGTGATTCAGCAGTCAAGCAGAGCAGACGGGAGTCCCGACCTTACCCTCGCTCGCCCTCCTCTGTTTAAACCACACGCACGCGCTGCTGCGCCTCCATGCAGCCCTGCTGCACAGGCAAAACAGAAAACGCAGGCCTGGTTATCCCTCTGTCAATGCACATTAAGGCCAAGGCAGGGCAGCCAGCAGAAACGCTGAGACCCAGGAAAGGTGGGAGGTAATCCTCTGGGCTTAAATGTCCTGCTTCACTCACTGTTAATGCAGGTTTGAGTTATTTGTCTGAATTAGGGAGCAGAGATTTTCTCATACAAATTAACTCATCAATGACACATTTCTGTTTACAACTGGGACCCTGAAACACTGAGAAGCCCAACAGAAATCCAGGTTCAGTAGAGCTTGCGTTCCCGTTTATTTCAGACTGTAAGCATATTGTTCCTCTTTCTGTTAAGCAATAACAGCGACTAAAGGATTCTGTTGGTCATATCTCAACAGAATATGACCAACATATAAATGCCCAACAAATAAATCCAAGTCTAAATATCCAAATGACTCTGGCAATCCTAATTAAACCTATCTAGATGACTGCTTAAAGAAAACAAACAGTAATAATACTGGATTACGTGTAAGGTAAAACAGCAAAGTAATCCTGCGACTGCCAGAAAAACAGAGCCTCAAAATACAACAAATCTATAAAAACACTTCAGAACTTAACTTCACTTTGTTCATAGATGGATAGGCCTGTCGCGATAAACGATAAATCGATTAATCGTACGATAAATTAAAACTATCTACGTCATTTTAATTATCGGCACTATCGTCTCTTCCGACCTTTTTCTCTTTCAGCTAATGAGACTGAATGAAAAAAGGCTCAACTCCGGTGCTCTCCACCGACTCCTCCCTTCCTCATTTCCTTAGTGTAAAGCCCAGCGCACGACACGATCATAGAGCTGCCAGCCCATTGTCGGCTCATTTTCAAAACCTGACAGACCACACATTAGCCGACAGAAATCCTAGGTATAACGGTTTGATCGGGTTCGTTCCTGCCGTGTGGTGTCCAACAATGGGCACAAAATAATGACTACAAGTCCAGTGAACTAATTTTAAAACCAGACATTAATCAATGCTTTACTACAATCTACCTGCAATGCATGTGGCTAGTGTCAGCGTAAAGTCCTGACCGAATGAAAATCATTAGAACCTATTTACGTCACGTTAACGAAGAACAGCTGAAAGGTTACCGGGTTTATCAACTGCATAGCAATTTCGCTCCAACTCCTCCTCTTGTCATTTCTATATTCTTTGCATGTTAAATAAACATTAATGTTGTTTCCACATATCATCCCCAATGTCCGCTGGACTTCGGGTTGCGCCGTGTCAGCTGTTTGGGATTCCCAGACGTAATTTCCCCTCAGAAAACACGGAGGAGAATCCGGGGTTTCTGATTGGCTGCCTGTCACATTCAACAGGCTGCGTTAAGATCCCAGTCGGAGAAAACCCCTGATTTGGATCGGAGCGGCAACGATGATCTACCATAACACACTACACAATCTTAGAAAGACCCAACGTTTTAAGATTGTTGTAAGACAACTAGTTTCACAGAGCACACCTGTTAACGGTCGCTCGTTCTCTATTTTACAACTTGCATTTGTTATTGAACCAGGTAGGTTTTAGTAACTCGGGCGAGTCCCAAGGATGTTGTTTTAAATATGGGCTACCAGCAACCTAAAAACATTTTCCACCTCTTCCTCTCCAGAATCAAACATCACAGCTATTTTACAACCATCAAAGAACTTTAAGGTGATAGTTGTGTGTGTTGTTTTTGTCTCATGCAAACTTTGCTTTAATTCTACTTTTTTCTATCTAATCATAAGAAATCATAGTCAGTCAGAGAGAGTCATTAAACAGGAAAAGCAGGTTTCCTGGAAAAAGAGGAAGTTTCCAGCCTGCAGATTTATAAAAATAGTTGAGACTATTTTAAAGCATGAAAGTTTTAAAAAATTAAATCTAAACATTTTGAGTAATTTGATAAGATTCAAAGTAAAATACTTAATATTGATTTACTTGTAATAATACTTACACTTATATTTGTGAGAACACTTATAAGAAAAACAAGCAAATGTAACTTTGGTATCAAATAATTAGAATAATAGATTATTCTTGGTTTCTTTTCAGAAAACATCTGTAATAACTCACATTAAGATCATAATAAGAGTAACTAATAAGTTATGGTTATAAAATCATAAATGAATGATAGATCAGAGAAGCTGAAGAAAAAAATAACTAAAACTAAAATCTCCAGCATGGGGAAGTGGGATGAGCTCGGATTTTCTTGACAGGGGAAAAATAGGAGCAAAAAATCTGTAGTGTGAACTATTGCATCAGGTAGTCGATGTGCCCATCTTCTCTATTTAAATCTAATTATTACTGAAGGGCAACATAATATACAGACTTCATAATCTGCCCTCTTTTGGTTGAATGCAGTATTTATTTCCACTTTGGCTTTATGTTGTTTAGTTTTTTTTCCAAGTGAGTTTTTTGTTAATGGAGACTGAGAATCCATTTTATTTTTGTTTTTGGTTGTTTCGTTTATTTTGTTTATCAGTTCCAGTGTTTAGTGTTCTTTTGAAAATAAAGTGTATCTATGTTTGGCAGGAAATCGCATGCATTATTACGTCATTTACATTACATCAGTGTAAAAAGGTCTTCAAACAATATTATCGTTTATCGCAATAATTTTTGAGGCAATTAATCGCTTAGCAAAATTTGCTATCGTGACAGGCCTGTAGATGGATAAAAAGATAGATGATTTTATTTAGAAAGATAGGCATGAATTTGCCATTTATCGTCAAACAAACCTGACAGAAAAGCGTCTGTTAATAAATTACACCCAGGTGAACAATTTCTAAATAGATTACTTCTAAAGGCTAAACTGACTGGACTGAATTTAATTAAGGGGTTTCAGAGTTTGCAGTTGTACAAGAACTAAGAAATTCAAATGGGTATGAATAATTCTTAAAGCACATTTGGCTATATACAGTGTGGGAATAGTTGGAGAAAATCTGTTTAATCATAAAAGTTATCTTTAAAAATAGTCATTCCTGCATTAGCTCCTTTTTGGCCGAGTTTCAATCAACACATTATTTGCTTGGCTCTTCACAGTATTAATTAGTGGAGTCCTTCCAAAAAAAGTCAGTTTGACTTTAGAATTTAATTTGGCACAAACGTAATCATTGGGTTTACCTTATTTTAATTAATTTGAGTTGAAATGGCTTGTGTCTGCCAAAAGGACTGACGTTGTCTTATGTTGAAATTCCATCAAACAGATTTTTAATTAATTTAACTTTATTTAAATAGCGCCATGATGAACTATTATCTCATCCTGAGATGTACTGCATTTAATAGCTACAATTATCACCTCGTGGTTAATAGTAACAGTTTAACTTCACATCTGCCCAAACTTCTGAATAAAAAAAGAAAACCTCAGGGGATTCTTTTTTGGAGGTTTATTAACAACTTTTGACAGTGTTGTGAAAAAGTATTTTCTGCTTTAGGACTCATCGCTGAAAGACTCTTCAGTTATCGTCGTACTTTCCTCCAAAGTTTAGGGGGCAATTACATTTTTTAAAAAAGCCATGCTAGTTTGTATCACTACTTTTTTCCTAAATAATAAAATCCCCATTTGAAAACAGCTTCCAGGGCCAAGTCTTTTTTTTTTTGTTTTCATGGTCAAATTTGAAGGATGATTTCAAATATTTAATTATGAAAAGACTTCAACAACGAAAGAAAACCATAAGGGGGAAAACAGTTTTAAAGAAAAAAAATGTTTATGAAGATCTTGATGCCATTGTATGACAAAACACTTGAAATATGGATGACAGAAATAACACAAGATGTTCTTTACTTTACACATCACACCAACCTGGCACTAAAAAACAACTAAAAGCATCACTACGGTTTGCATCTGAGTAACTAAAAATTACAGTCCACAATTCTGTTTCAGAACAGATGGTCGCAGTCTTCCTTCCTGTTCCATTGCTATGCAGGTAATTAGTGAGACATTTGTGTTGCTGTGAAATTTTCATTCCCCCTTAGGGAAGTTGATCTTTGACCATCAGAATGAAAAAAACAATTTCAACACTTCATTTAACCATGAGACAGTGATGGCTAAATTTAGCCACGTTTTTCTTTTCTCACCTGGATTTTCTGGTGTTGGCAGCTTCCGTCTCCATAACGACCAGGTGCGATCTCTGGAAACAGCCAACAGGAACTTTGCGTCAGGTGAAAAGGCCATCTGGGTGACTGTAAGGGTGTGATATGGCAACGTCTGCAGCTGACGCCACGTGGCTGTGCTCCACAGCAGCACAGCTGCATGTTCAGCTTTAGATGCCTAAGTAAGAGAAGAGGAGGTCATTTTAAATTCAGCACATCAGTACACGTGATTCACAATGTCAGATATAGTAATGTCTGTTTTGGAAAGGTTTTCCAAATCCAGGACGCTCCAAACAGACAAAAGTTGAGAACTTAAAGGGATATAACAGAGACTCTATCTGTAATCTGCAGAAAGTCCTGCTCTTTCTTGCAGCAATAATAAGCCAAACCAAATTGAAAAGTATTTTATCGCCCAAAAACATAATTCAACTTGAAAAGTGCAACCTGCTAATGTTTATATATAGTGTTTACTGGACGCTCATTGATCTGATTTCTCTTAGCATTTTCCTACTTTATACAAAGTATTTGAAATTTTACATGTTCAATTTAACATCATCGGTACTGTTCTCTTACTTTTTTAAAAACATGTCTCTTACTAAACTAGAATTATCCAGAAAAAAAGAAAAGAGCTGTAATTTTTGTCACTACATGCGGTATGTTTCTCTTGTGGGTTGTATAATTCTCTCTCCTACTTCTCCTGTAAATACTTTCTTTAATGCTGTTTTTAATTACAATTTTGCTCTCTGCATGACCTGCCAAGTAATGATGGATTTTAACTTATATTTTAATATTTGTAATTGGTAGTCATTTAAAACAAACTAACATATAGAGTTTCAGAGATAAAAAAAAATGACTGAGCATAGAAACAACATAAATCAGAAAATGTTTCAAACTGAATAAGAGCAATTTATGCCAGTGGAAGTCCAAAAACATTATTATTGATTGTTGCCACCTTTGTGGGCACAAGTGTGTGTTGGGGTGTGCTTGATAGGTTTCACACCCTGAAGTGAAGCATGTGTGCCATAAAAGAACATTTCCTCTCTGACCTAATGCTGTAATGCACAAGAGATTCATGTAATCCAAACTGTGAGCCAGTCTGTTTCTGCAACACTGACCTTGCATGCTGATGCAACCAACGTCTTGGTGCTGTCAGAGGCGAGGCAGAACATCTCAAATCCATGACCATACCTGAAGATAAAGAAGGGCAATCATTCTCAGATTAATCTTTAACAGCCCTGAAAGATATGGGAGGACAGGCAGATGATAAGACAAAGGGCAACAAAAAGTAAAAGAGAAATAGAAAAAGCAGAAAGCGATCATCCGACTTGTTTTAAACACCAGCTTTAAAACTCTGAGCACCATCATTTGAAAACTGGTAAATAATTATGGTATGAAATTAATTTAAAAAAAACTAAAAAAAACAATGATGATCTGGTCTTTCTTCTGACTCATGAGCAGCCAGTCACTCAAAGCCTAATCGTTTTTAGCTCACCATCACCTGGTCATTTCAAAATGTCATCAAACTAAAATCACAGGCTGCAGTTCAGTAAGGGAAAAAAACTCCCATCTTTCTCTACCAGGAAGCTTTTAAACACGACAGCAATTTGGCCAGGATGGTCAGAGCATTATTTATGCCACAAAAATAATGTGGCCACTTACTCATTTTAATGTTTCTATTATGCGCTAAATGATTCAAGAGGTGCAGCCAAATGGAGGCAGAAAAAACTGCTTTTCAACACGGATGATGTCCACACCTCGAATAAAAGGCTGTGCCATACGTCATGTTTATGGAAGATTGACTAGTAAATGGATTTAGCATTGGCAACAAATGGAGGCAATATATTCATCCTAGAGAGGAGCCTCATGGGACGGCTCAAAGTTGGATTCTGATTGGCTGACAGAAAAGAGGGCGAACAGTATTGAAGAGCCTCTAGAAATCACTCACTCAGAGTTACAATAAATGCTTTTTGGCAAAACAAAGAAAAAAGTCCCTCAGCTTGCTTAAGAGTAATATTAGGCCGCATTAGGCTCCCATGTCTGATTTTGAATTTTCAAACACTAATACATATTTTCTTAATTGTTTTTGCATACAACAACATGTAGACAAAGAACTGTCATACACAGATTCAATCTCAAGACGTTTTTCAAATTTTCCATGTATTTTTTCATATATTTTCGTATTTAAAAGGGGGGTTTTGGACTAACAGATGATGTACAAAACAAACAGCAAAACATATTCCTATATTATAGATCTATAATATCGACAGCACACTTGCATTCTTCATAGAGAGCTGGTAATAGTTAAAAAGAATGAAACAGGCCATGAGAAGCTAGTTGAAATGGTATAATACAGCAAACCCAACAGAATCTACGACACCTCAACATGACTCAAGTCAAGAGTTGGATGGTAGGTTGAGTATAATATGGAGTGTTAGTTTTCCTCCATGCACGACGTATTGCATGTAAGTTAATTTTGTTCTTATCTGACCTAAGCAATTTCTTCCTCTGAAAATTGAAAACCGTTGATATTTTCCTTCAAATTCATATTTATCTACTATTTAGTGTTTGTCTATTACAGAAAATTCTAATAGTAAAATTGAAAACATGAAAATCTTCAAAAGAGTACGATTACTTCTGCAAGGTCTTGTAACTCTAGAATTATGGGTTCTAATTTGAAATGACAGCAGCATTATTTTTAAATTAAAGTGAAGGTCGGTGTAAGCAACGGACAAATCACTTGTGAGAAATGACGTTAAAAATTGAAGAAAGAAATTTGCAATCATTTAACAGCAGGTCCCAAACAGAAAAGAAATCAAATTTATACTTACAATTTCTGGACCTCAGGCCACAGTGTATTCTGGAGGAGATGATCCTCTGGGGGTGGCTCTGTAAGTCCACACAACCACAGCCACATACAAAAATGAGAACAACATAGTTTAAAATCCTTAAAAATATCACTTGCGAGGCTCTAAAAACTGGGTTGTTCTGATTTTTAAATGTAGAGTTAAAAATAAATTTGGATTATACTCAAATCAATACATTTCCATTACTTAAATCCCTGTACTGTTAAAGACTGATAGATAGGACCCGAATGTAACAGGAGGATAATTTAAAAGGGAAAAGAAACGGCATAAGTACCATAAAGAGACTGAATTAAAAGCTACATGCTACCGTGAGAGCAAGACAAAGTTTCTTCACGTTCACAGTTTCATTTGGTTTGAAATTTCTTCAGACCTTAACAAGTTTTCCAGGGGATGGACTCAAGTAAAGACTCAAATTTTGCCCTCAGTTACAGATTCTGTAGAAGCACATCTTGTCGTGAAGTTTAATGGAATAGAAAAGTACGCTCCTTGTCCTATTAGTTATTGTTATTGGTCTTCAGCTCGTCATATAGACCTAATTATTCACTCTTCCTGCCCGCAGAAGCCAATCTAACAAGAGAAAATACATTGTTAACAGCAGTTGGCACACTTTATAGATCTCGCACCGCCCGGGGTTATCGATACTTAAGCTTTGCAGTCCCATAAGCTTGCTTTCTAATTAGCATTGCAGATTAAGTAGCGGCTTCACTCATGCTGATGACAGCCCTCAACACCCTCCAGTCCATGGGGAATAAAATGCTTCGTTGTTTGGCTCTTGTACATTTTGGATTTTGGCCTCTCAAGGCAATCTTATCCAAAACATATAACTTGTTTCCCTACTAAAAATTCAGTTCCTAAGAAGATATTTTGACTAAGAGGTGCACAACCAGTGATGACAGTAACTCTTGTTTTTTCTTGTTTTTTGTTTTTTCTCCCTCCATATTCTTCATTTTAGCTGCCATCACTGCCTCTTGTCGTACAAAAGAACCCCCTTTTAAATCTGGAGGGTTTATCACATTTGAAGATAAATATGAGCTTTACAGTACCAGTCAGGCTGAGCGGGTGGAAATATGACTCCTGGTATTGGTCAGATATACTGCTGAACTGTTCCTCTTCTTCAGTAGTCTTCGGGACAAGGTCGCCTGTAAATTCACATTAATGGAATGAAAACACCGAACAAACCTTTCTAAACCAGATTGGGCACAGCTGTTTCCAACTACATAGTTAAAGTGAAATTGATTTTTGAATGAAAAGTGATTATAAGATAAAACGGAGCCCCAGAAGGAGCAGTGAAACACTTAACTGCTGTGCTGGGAAAGCATTTTACCTTGAAATACAGCCTTGTTGGAAAGACCCAAGGCAGGTGTGCTAGCTCCTTCTGGAAGGCTGGCTGAGCCCTGGGAAAAAGCAGACAGATGGAGGAGGAGACAAATTTACAGAACAACTGGGTCTCCATCTCTAGGGCCCTATCAGAAGTATTTATACCTCTAACTTTTTCACATTTATACATGTGTCAAGTATCATTAACCTCAATGAGTTTTGTGTGAATTGTATGTGATAAACAAAGTAGTGCCCAATTATGAAGTGGAAGGTTTTTAAAAAGTATTTACAAACAAAAATCTGAAAGGTGCAGTGTTTAATTTGTTTTCAGCTCGTCAACAAGACACCCCGAAATAAAAACACAAGGCAACAATTTCAGTTGGAATCCAGCTAGTTGGTAAACAACAATACATCCAACATGTGTAACTAATTCTCACTACCTAGTCTGCTGCTTTTAGTCATTAGTCAGAAAACAATAGTGAACAAACAGCATCAAAAAGACCAAGGATCACAGCAGCAGGTGTGTTGAACTAGGGAAAGAATTAAAACATTCAATATACGTTGGACAACACTGCATTTGAGGTTGCGAGATATTTGTGACTGGTACGATGCTTCACATTGACAACAAACCCTAAACATACAGCCTGGGCTACAATGACAAGGTTGGATCAAAGCAAATTCATGTGGTCAAAAGTCCAGACCCAAATTAAATTGAGAATCTGGGCCAAGACTTTTAAATTGATGTTCACAGATGTTGTCCATTAATCTGACTGAGTTTGAGTTATTTTGCAATAAAGAATGTAAATGACTTTCAATATCTGGGTCTGCAAAGCTGTTGGTGAACTCAAATAGACTTGCAGATGTAAGAGCAGCAGAAAGTGTATCTACAACATACTAAGTAAAGGGGTGAATACATGAAACCATGTTCCCCTTTCCTGCCACTTCACAACTATGTACTATTTTATGTTAACCTACAACATAAAATCCCAGTGAAACACACTGAAGTTTGTGGCTGTAGCACAACAAAATGCCGAAATTTTCAAGAGATGTCACGGCATTGTAACCACAGAACAGAGGATACTTACACTGGATTGAAGCAGCTTTTCTTTTGAAATCCCAGAGATGCTAGCAAAGTTCTCCACAAAATTTCGAGGCGCTTGAAACACTCTGAGGACCTTCTCATCAGCTCCAGATACGAACTGAAACCCCCCAACCATGGCCAGACACTGCATGTCATAACCGTGGATCTGAGGCCGAGAGATTTCATGCCAGGTTGCCTGCAGAGTTGAAATCCACAAAAAAAACATAAATAAGAATAAAGAAATAATAAAAATCTAGAGATGATTATGTGGCTAAATGGAAAAAGGTCCTCTACCAAATTAAACTTTCTACATTTAGATCACAGTTCTTTCTGTTTTATCATTTATATTCCAGTTTTGCGTCTGCCTTTACCTGTTTGCTGTCCTGCTTCCTCCATGGAGTGAACAGTCTGGTGGTCTGGTCTGAGCCCACGCTGAGGATGAACTCCCCCTCAGGATCCCAGCTCAGGTCTTGAACAGCATTAAAGTGACCTGATATCACAACTCCTGGTCTCCACCCTCTCTGCATGAAGAGCATAAAGATTTACACTTTTTTTTTTATTCTTTAAATTATATAATAATACTGCATATATTAAATATTGTATTTCAGTGAGGTAGAAATCTGTGTAATTTTAATAAAATAATATCCCGGTTTGCTCTCCAATACTATGGCTCATGTGATGTGACCTCAAGCTAAATCTGCCTGTAAAATTTTTTTTGGGAGATGTAAAAAATTTTTCCATAAGCATCAGAAATTAAAGATGCAATGAAAACTACAAATAGGCAGCACTTACAATAATTAATCTTCCTGTCATCCAATGCAGATGCTCTATCTGCACTGATGAAGATTCACTCACCTCAACATTCTAAATCCACCAACAAGTTGATATTCTGGCCTTTTATTATTATTTCAGCTAAGAATTCTTCGACCACTTGGGGGATGTGACATACTGTATATTATGCAGTATTAGTCTTTCCTGTCAACCTGACATGGTTCAGCGACCAAGAATTATGGGGAATTCAAAAAATGCCATTATGATAAAACCAACTTCATCCGTCCAGGCATAATAGAAGTTAAGCTTTCATGTCAAAGTGTACAAAATCTGACTGTTCATAAGTGAAACACAGACTTCAAAAACATGATGGGACTTGATGTTCCTCAAAATAGGTAAGTGAGGCTTTGTAATAATATTCTGCTATCAAGATGTCGCCACCATATACATTAGGTAAATATACATACAACAAACCAAATTGTATACATGGGAATTGGAATTCTATATCATACTAATCATTAAATCCAAACAGACCTTTGTGATTGTGATATTGTACAGATTAGGATTACAATGATTCTCACAAATTGACAAACTGTGCAACATCTAAGCCCCTCATAAATGAAGGTAGTTTTTTTTTCTTTTTGCTTTCCAAGTATACATTTTCAAATCAGTGATAGAGTAACTTAAAGGATTTCATTTTAAAGGTTATGTATTTAGACAGTTGTGATTGTCACCTCTTTATCCTGATCCTTGCACCAAAGGTGTAGTGCTCCGTGGAAAGCATGAGCCAGAATCATCGAGCCATCCGGACTCATCTGGCAGCCATAGAAGCCCAGAGTGTTTCCACCTACTTCCCCGACACGCACCTGGTTTTGAAGAGACAGAGAGATAAAATGTGGATCAAACCACTGAGTCATCTGCTTTTTCAACACATTTACAAAACAAAGCAATAGGTAGTGGAGAACATTTAGTTACTGGGTCACTCAAGTGAATGCGCCTTGCAAAAAAAAAAAATTTAATAAATAAAGTCATGCGTGTGTCAAAGTGGAAAAAAGGTGACCCATTTAATTATGTCAACATTTTCTACACAGTTATTGGTGAAGGATTTAAAAACTGCTCTTTAGTCCTATGTACACTGTTTGTTTTTCTCAACATTCTGAACAATGACATTTAAAGAAAACAAAAGATAAGGATGAAGTAAAGCTTCTCAAGTGTTGTTTCAGTCTCTCTTAAAGTCTCATTAACTAACAGACTTCATGATGGTGGACAGAAGCGAGGAGGGGAATTAAAAAGAGGACAAATGAGATTAAGCTGACAACTCAGATGAGAAATTATACAAAATGGGACTTATTAGACTTGAATAAACCCCATGTTTTCCTCCAAACAAAAATAGATTTGTCTGGTAAATAATGAAAGCAATTTCACCACAGCATATTACATGAAACAACTAATCATGAAAAATGTCACAGCTTGAGAACCCTGACGGTTTTATACAAAATGGATTTGGATGAGCGTCTCTGACCACAGTGTCGTCCTCAGTTACACAATACAAACTCTCCATCTGGGCTGAATTTCCACTGAAAAACTAGTTCACTTTAAAAACACAAGTAATCAGTGCAGTTGCGGTGAGAACAATACCGGAACATAAAAAACAACTATTTTAGGATCTTCACCACCTCTCCAATTATAGGCACCGTGCTTTTGTTCATACAGACAGTTATGCAACCAGCTTTGTGGCTTCAAATGACGACCAGGGGCAGAGAGCACTTTTTGATTTAAGTAAAAACAACAGCTACACTGACAAATGAATATTTTCCAAGCCTGACGTCACCAGAGGTCATTTGCTGAGGTTATTCTAAACGTCCTGAAGCTCCTTTAAAAAGAAAATAAGGCAAATTAGGAGCAATATAAGCAAGATTCTAAGGAGGATGAAAAAAAGTTATTTTAAGGCTATTTGTTAAGAGAACTGCAGCAAAGAGTTTCATCTTGGTGTCAACAAGGCTGAATCCCATTTCCTAGGCTTAGCCTCTGAACCCTCAGCATTTAATTCAGGTAGTGACTGAAACTGATAAATTATCAGTAGTCTCCAACCTTGTTCACATGTGGCACCAAGATCCCGGCAGTGTGAATGACCCGATTGTGAGAGATTTCTTTTGACTGCTTTCAGAGGTAGGTAGTAAAGTGTATCTCCTTTAGTTTGACAGTGTTAATGCAATTTATTCACATTAACAAACCATTCCCTGGCCTAATGTGACCCCTTCAAGAAGCAGAGTTAGCTGGACGGCTCTCAGTTAAATGACCTTCCCCTAGAAACAAAACCAGCAGCGTTACAAAAACTGCTACTGCTGTCAGCTGATCTAATGAGATTAAACTGTAGGATTGCAGGAAGAAAGCAGAGGAGCTCAATTTTTTTACACAGATTGTCTAATATCATGCTGATATGACATAACAATTTTAACAAATTATGTAAAAAATAGAAAAAAACATTTTATTTTAATAAAAGTTAAACAATAACAATAAGAAAGTAGCAGTTTTGCTTTTTTGGGTTAAAAAATATCCAAAAAACTAGGCTAGTTTTAACAATTTCTGGATTCGCTGAGAGAAACTGGGAAATTAAATAATACTACAAAAACTGAAAATCACAAACAATCACTGCGGTTATGATACAATATTTCCAATAAAAATATTTCCTCTTATTGTTTTTTACTCCCATTAACAATGATCTCAAATATTATTTATTGAGACACTTTGAACTCGGCATTGCAGTGGTTGATGAGGGACTGAAGAAAAAACTAGTACTGAAATAATATTTATAGTATAGTACGGTCTGTTTCGCTTTCAAAAGGTAGCTGGAATCTCCTTAAAATGCTTTGCATTTTCAAATGTGTGTTCAAATCAATAAAAAATGTTTCACCCCACAAAAATATCCAAAGTGTTATTTTTTGTTTGTTTTTTCAGATGCAAGAATGTGACTAGCTGTGCTTCTAGGCTAAAGAAACTCTTAGCAGCATAATGAGGTCAATACCTCAATTTTATTTTCTAATTAAAGTAATCAAATTAGATTCCTCACCACAAGAAAGAACTAATACCAAATCACAAAATAAATGTTGAATTTACCAAACTGGAATATGAACTCCATTATTTTCTTCTTTTTTCTTTCAATGTTGTTATATGCAATACAATATTGATTAAATTTGGGAATATGACATTAGATTAAATAAACACAAAACACTGAAACTTATTGAAATATTTACAATAAAATAAAGATTTGTTGAGGCCACAAGGACCTGATTTTCTCTCTACTCACTGCAAAAATTATAAGTTTCATGGAAGACACTTAGTTGGCATTGTGAAGGGCTTGGTCTTTGACACCTCTAGACTTAATACCCTGAACCATTAGAAATAAAACCAATAAAACCCTTTTCTGACCCTTAAACCCTGACAGGTACATCGAAGCCAAAGGAAAGACCGATAAGAACTGGATCATCAGAATTTAATAGTTCACTATTCCCTTTGCAGCACTCTGAGCCCAAATCAAAATGCTTAATATCTACTTAATCTGTAATTAACTTGTGCCTTACAACATGAACGTTATCCTGAAGAAAATACTTGACTGCCACAAGCAGAAACACAAAAATTAGATGCAGAGAGGTGAGCCTGGTCAATCATCCAGGCATCTCCATGGTCATCAGTGACCTTCTAAATAATGTCTGTAAGAATGCTGGACCACAGCAGAACAAATGACAGCGATAAAGGCATGTCTTTAGGTTGAATGGCCTGATCCTCTGGTGAGGGAGATGAAAGACAACAGAGGGGGAGGAGAAGTAGCCTGGGAGAGACATAAATGGCGAGATTGAGAGGAAGAGATGCAACATTAAGCAGATTGATTTTAAAATTCGGCACACAACAGCAGGCTATAAATCATGAAAAACAAAACACACACACAGAGGCAAACTGCTGTCATCTGCCGTGTTTATGAAGAGGAACAATATAGACACATGGCCTACGCTGGACAGTGGCGTTGCTGTAGAGGAGCACAACAAGGACGGCAGGCATAGGACTGTATATATGGCTCCTGGAGAGAGATCTAAGATGAACATGAAACAGGCTTAACCAAGCAGAAAAAGCCCCTGAAAGTGTTCTCGAATCTACCCTTCAGGTTATTGCATAGCCAAGCACAAAGAGTGACTTATTTCTTGGACAAATTCAAAAGCACTTGCTGTAGGCCACATTCTCTAGTTCCAGCAACAAAAAAAATAAAAATGAGGCCAAAGACAATACCCAAGTATAATTTTGTGTCAGTGGACCAAAAAAATGCATTGATGACATACAAAACCTATGAGTGACTAATGAAGTAAAAGGTTATGTTTTGGAAAGTGTGGTTCAGAAAAAGAAAAAAAACAACATACTAACAGTTACCCATGGTGGTGATGATGATATGATGCTCTGAGGCTGCTTGCTACCATCTGTTGGTGACCTTAAGCTCAAGCATCTCAAGCAGCAGAACATTGACCAGCCAGTTCACCTCTGAGTGACCCAAAAAAGGTGTAAGTTTTGGAGTGGCTTAGTCAAAGTCTAGTCCTACATCCCATTTAAGATGTTATGGCACAACCTTATTACTAAATGTATATCAATAATATGCATTTTAGAATTGAAATGAAACTTAGAATGTAGAAAAAGTTTCCCATTAAATCAATTACATTTACTGCAAATCGTTGTTAGAATTTATTTATTTGGTTATCGACATTTTTTGAATCTGAAGTAAGGCTTAGAAAAGGTTATCGTTTAAACACAAACTAAAAGTCCCTTTGGTGGCTCTCTGTGGTCAGTCGTAAATGTTAATTACCAGTGCGTCTATGTGGCGAGATGTTTTTTTCCCCACAGCGGTAAGCTCTGACCGCCCCACTGCTAATCCCGCTGTCCTTTAGATCCCACCAATTACTCTAATCAGTGAAGATGTGAAGCTCTTCTCTGTAAAAATCGACTAATTAAAACAAACAAGGCTGGTCATTTAGTGCCGCAGAAACTACTACGCCCAAAATCTTCGGTCTCGGTGTGGTTGAGGATCTTTCAACTACATTAATGAAAGCACCTTCAAGGCTAATTTTTAGAATCACGTGTAGAAATGTTTTCTTAGAAAGGTTTTGTTGTATATGGAGGCTTGTGTCTGTGTGTCACACAGCTTCAGAGGTTAATCTGCCTTTGTAGACAGGGATCCTGTCACTTCAAAGGGCTTGTTTCTCAAACAGAAAAAGAGGGACTGAAAGAGGACTCATATGCCATGCACTTTCACACAAATAACACAAAGGTTACTCCAGGTCTGTGGATTATTTATTCATTTGAAAGAATAAAGGCTCCAGGGTGTGCAAAATACCTTCCTACACAAAATTTCTACAATTTTTTCCCTCCCTTCACCTATACCTGCCTCTTTTTTTTAAGACACGAATATGTAAAATTCTCAGTGGCTTTAGGCCCTAATCATCCCGCATTTCAGAGAAAGAAAACTAAACTTTGTTGCTAATCGCCGTGGAAATAAAACCAAGGGATCAAAGGTCCCAAAAAGTAATAGACCAAGCAGTGAATCTTCATCAGCCTGGAGTGCAATCACACATTAGGTCTCCGTTCACTCAGTTGTGTGTGTTCATTTGAAAGGACACACTCCAGGATATATGCATATGTGAACACGTCTTTGATTTTATTTTTGGATTTTGGACCAATATTTGAGCAAGAGGCCGTGTGCTGTCCTGAACCACCTGAGAATATGATGCATTTTGGAACAAAAAAAAAAGGTGTGGACCAGATGGGGCGAGAACTACTCTTTTTCCTCCCAATCCACACTTGTGTTAAATTGAGCTTCCACTCTGGCACAGCCTCAGCTGGCGGGAGCACAAAGAGAGGAAGTTTCCATTGAAATGAGAGAAAACAGGAGAGCTAAAGAAAGGGAGAAATGGGGGAGGAGACAAAGTTTTAACAGCTTAGTTTGGGGAATAAAAGAAAAAGAAGGTTCTGGAGAAAAAGCAACTTATTGACATATAATAATAATACAACTATTAAGTACAGATAAATATTTTTGTTTTGCACTTCATTCAATGTCCTTCCGCTACAGTACTTTAATATTTAGGTTTCATTTGTTTAATCCCATTTCAGAAAGTTGGAAGTTTATATTTATTTCCCTTGGGCATGGACGTCAAGATCCTTTGGGCCTTTCAGTGACGCATTAGAAGTATTCTTTCTTTGCCGACTGATTATACAGCATGCAACTTCAGTAATTTATTTTGCTGAAATGAGCATATTCGTCTACAGTACAATCAACAATCAGCTTGGAAATTTCACGACAAACACTCTTGACTTTTCTATACTCACCTTTCCAGAGTTTTTAGTCATTTGTGTTCTTTTTAAACTATCAAAAATGTTAAAGCTCATGATGAATTTATTGCATAGATTTCTACAGTGAACAGAACGCTACAAAACCTAGGAACAAAGGAAGAAAGGAAGGAAGGACACAATGTAGAAAGAAAGGACACAAGGCATTCAGATAATGGGATAAACAATGAGTTTGTGAGAATTTTTCCACACTTTTTTCTCCACTTATTTAAACTCAGAAAATACTAAAATCAGCTTCTTTATCCGTACATTTCCACACTCAATAAGCCCTGTGCAGAACGTCTGGCTCTGCTCTACAGTTCAGCTGCTTTGGTTAGATTTTATGAGAAAACTGCATGATACGAATCCAAAGCATCCTCCTTCTTCTTGTTCTGAGAGCGCAGAACAACTCAGACGTTACTATCCTCTGTTACAATTGCATTAATTCAGGGCCAAGAAAACAATATCAGTCAACTGCAACGAGAAAACAAAACAATCAATAAATCAATGGCTTAATCTTTTAACAGACTGTTGAACATTTAAAAAAGCTCTAAACAACCCTCTGAGATCATTTAATCCAGTTCAATAAGGTCTAGTCTCCTTTCCTGGAATTCATTGAGAGCCAGTTCCTCATTCCAGCTTTGTTCGCTTTGATCTTTTCAACCCAATTATTGTAAACAACCAGCTAATCCACGGTCTTTTTGTCCAGAACTGCCTACCATGACCAAAACCTCTCACCTTCTATGTTTTTATTTTTAAGCATATGTAAATGTTGGATTGCTTTTCTCACATGTTTTGTCATTCATTAAATGAATAAAAACCAAAAATGAGCTAGAACAGAAGCTTCTCATCACCCTCTACTTTTATGCATTGGGAAATGTGCTGCAAAGGAAGGGGTGGGAGGGTGAAAGAGTTAAACATCGGAGGGGACGACATCAGCATGTCTAAGCTCAGTAGTGCACAAGTCTCAGCTCCTCCTCATCACTGTCTGTCAATTCTATTTCTGACACCTCAATGTCAGAAAGAATGGGAACTGAGATAGTGGAGACAAAGCAGAAGAGGTGGACTATGGCCAGAGAAAAGAATGAAAGGAAGGTTGGCTCTATAGCTGGGTTGTGAAAGCCTCGTTTTGGTAGCAGAGAATGATTTATTGATGTGTGCGTGCGTGTGTGTCTGCATAAACCATCATACTATTAAAGTCAACACCTACCTGCTCCACCCAGACACCAGATCCTTCCTCAGGAGCCCAGATGATCATGGTTTTGTCCATGGAGGCTGAGAGTAGAATAAGAGGCTGTTGCAGCTCACCACCTGCAGGGGGAGACAAAGACACTTAGATGCTTACAAGATGAACGTTTACAGCTAATCTTATTCATAGTAGACTATTGGGACAGGGGCTCTCACAGGTGTTCACAAGCCATTTTTGCTGGTCCATTTTCAAGTTGTTTGTTCCAAGTTCAAATTCAAAGGAGTGAATGTTTTCTTGTTCATCCAACCATGTCATTTCAGTCTGCCTATAAAACTATTTTGATATATGTTAGAAAATCTAAAAACATAGCATGTTGTGCCAGTCACAGGAGTAACAGATTATGCAAATCAGGAATTATAAATTATAAAGACCAACCAACAATAATTTCATAACATCCTAAAAATGTGCATTGTTGGAGACTAACATGGTTTCTACAACCTTATATGTCTAGATGTTTTTTATTACATGTTGAAAAGTAGAGAACAAAACCGTTACCTAATTGGATTTTATTTGTTTACATTTGTTTTATTTGTTAACAAATCGAGAAGGAGCACAATGATACAGAGTCTATCCGATTCTGCAGTGTCGTAAAGGGATGAACCGCTTTTATAGAACCTGAAAACTCTTTGATCAGTTCTATTTCAGAACCTAAAACACTCAAACATAAAATAAATACAAATTATTTGAATCTCAACTTCTTATATGTGACATTTTAACACAGTTTAAATAATAATATAAATAAATAAAATTAAAAATGTGATCTTAATTGTTGTGATTGCCATCTATGCTTGACTCAGTTTGGCAGCCATAATTTAAAGAACAGCAAACAAACAAACAAAAAAACATAAGCATTGAAAAAGACATTTCTATTTTGCATGTGAAGTTGGACAAAAACTTCTGATGTGGCAAATTAAATAAGGACATCAAACTATAATTAAATTCAGGTGTTCCTTTTTCTTCATAAATGTCTATCTTATCTTTTATATGATGGAATAAGAAATAAGAAACGATTAACATTTTTCATACCACTTTAACTTCTTTTTTCCATAACTGCATAATGACAAATTCAAATATTACTCAATATTGTGCAGGAGTCCTTGGAAAAAGCCTTAATGCTTTTTTAATTTAGTCTACCTTTATAGACAGGGGGCTGCCAGCTGACTCCATAAACCCAGTTCTCATGTCCTGCCAAGACAGTTTCAAGGGACACTGCAAACCTTGAGACCATTCCTGTGAAGAGAACAAAACGACCAAATGACAACAACAAACATGTCAGTAATATCAGGTAAACATGCCCTGATATTAAATCAAATAGAAATATATGTTGTACTGATTATAGGGAACATGAAAGTCTTTCTCTATAAAAAAAAAAGAAAAAAAATCATCTTTCCTCATTTGCTTAATTAACACATTTTTCTGTAATCAAGTCTGGCTAGCCCATTCACCTCTGTCCTTCACTTCAAAAACGTCCTCTTTCATTTTGATGACGGTGTGATCATCTTCTGTGTGGGTGTCTGTGCCAGATTTGGCACAGAGCCTCCACACTCTGATGAGAGAGTCCTGTGAACAGCTGGCTAATAACAGCTCGTCCCCTGAATGAGACATGGAGAGAGAAAACCTGAAAATCTGCTCTCTGAGAAGCCTCAAAGTTACAAGGTCTAACACTGAATACGTTGCTGTGAAATCTCCACTAAAAGTGGAACACTACACAACATCTAATTTATAATAGATGAGGGGAAGACTGACATGACACTGTCATAAACATAACACCAGTAATGAACATGAAGGAGTCTTCATAAATGTTTATGACTGTTGTCATAAAATGTCATTTGGTAAATGACATTTTTAATGCAAGACCTGTTAAGAGTGAGCTCAGCTGAGTTTTATTAATCACACAAAAAAGGGGGAAAATGGAAATATTCTGTATCATAAAGTAAAAATAGACCAATGAAAGCACTAAATTGCTGCAAATTTGATTGACCAAACTAGTCAATGTGTTTTAAAGCCTATGTTATCCTTATACAATTAAGCACTGAAAGTGTAGCTGCTGTCAAGACAACTGCATCTGGTTTATTGTTTTGATGTTTGGTTTAAGGTAGCAGTAGTTAAAGTTTATTTAATATTAAACATTAAGTTTAATATGTGTCGTAGTTTTAGTAAATTTGTGTTGATGCTCATTAAGTTCGGTTAAGTGTACATTCAAATGTGGGGGGACCTTTTATTTTGTTCCGCGGACCATGTGTTGCATTAGCTGGCGCACTTAGAGCCACATGGGGCGTTCAAAGCTCAAGAAGCTGAAACTTTATTCCTCTGGAGTCAATGCGGCTAATGAGGTACGGGTTTGTTTATTTGTATCTTTTATTTATGTAAATACTCCATTTATTGTGAACTGATTTGGGTTTGTGTTACCTTTTGTTTTTAGTTCTGACGGCATTTTTGGGACTTTGTAAGACGTGTCCACAATAAATGGCTGTAGAAACCAAGAACTGCGTTAAGCCTTGATTAAACTCGAGAGGAGTAACAGAAAGTTTTAGATCAAGAGCCAATGAAGTGGCATCATTGTAAAATCCAGAAAAGGTATTATCTTTTAAGATTTTTTAAATAGTTCTTAATACATTTGTCTCACTTAAAGGACCCCAGTTTCAAAATTGTTTGCCACCAGTAAACAAACAATTGGCTAGCCTCAGAAGTTTTACATCTCATGTGAAACAAAATGACACAGACAGATATGTGAACACTGGAACTTGTACAGTTTACATTTAATGGATTGTTTTTCGTCTTCTCTTCATTAAAGAATTATTTTACTGTTTTAAATATTTTTTTATAAAAGCAGTTTTACACATCAACGTCTTAACTGTATTAAAGATTTTTTTTTACTGTTAGTTTTAAATATGTTTCTTTGTATTCTTATTTTTTTCTAACCTGCATTATAAGTATTGAGAAATCTTTGCAAATATTTTTGCTTAGTTTGATTTGAAAGCCATGGGCATAAGGTTGGGGTATTAAGCAAAGGAGCAAAGGACACAGATGGCCAAATTAAACAAATGAGATGAGCTCAGACTGTATTAGAATTCAGCTTAAATTAAAGATGATTCTGATTATGCTGTTAAATGTTGGACAAAGAGGGACCTAGCCTTAATTTTCTGGTTATAATTATCATCATACCCCAAGGTATCATGTCCAGAGAATTTAACAGCTGCTCCATCAGGGATCAATGAGAGGTTAGCATCTAACTGTGATGTAGCCAATAAGACAGCAGGACTACAAGCCAACACACAGACATGTGTGATGCTGGTTTTCTGCTGAATGTCCCTGTCCTTATACACAATGCATGTCAGCTTTTTTCTGTGGTGACTAGTCCAGTTTCATACGTGCCAAAAAAGACAGACATATTATCATAATGCTATAAATTCCTTGTTTGAGAAAGATGTCAAGCTATTAGGTCAATAAAAGCACTGACACTTGACAACACAAACTACCATTTGTTTTAGTTTCTGACTAAAAGTCTGCTAAAACCACATATAATTGTGACGAGAGAGCTTATGTTTATTCTTGGGTTCAAAACAGTTGAGAAAGCACCATCATTCTAGAAACTATATTTTTGTGACACTGACCTACTGAATCCTAATAATAAAGTAAGGATTTTCTTTTTCTGCCACTGCTGCTGATGAACAGCCCAGTGTATCAGGTTGTAACCTTCACCTAAGGCCAGTAGAGCCACCAATTATCTGATGACCAAGCTACATGGGGCAAAAAACAAAACAAATAAATAAATAAATAAGACAGTTAAAGAATAATTCTATTTCAATTTATTATTTTTGGAACTACACCATTAATCCAACCACACCAGTCCAAATATAAATACATCCTCTCAGTCTGTTTTTTTTTTTGTTCATTCAATACTTTGATAGATAACACTTGAAAATAATACATCTGATTATTACAATTCTTTATCAAGGATTGCAACTAATAAAGGTAAGGATAAAGGTTACAATGCAAGTGCAGAACTAGAAGTTCCTGATGTCTTACGCTTGTTAGTTAAAGGGACAGCTGTTTTTTCTGTATTTTACCAGTCATAATGAATACTTCAAAAGCATATAAACACATGTAATTCTTCTTTCCTTGAATCTGCCAATGAGGCAACAGAAAATGGCTTTCAAGTTTACAGTGTGCTGATTGCATCTTACCAGACAAACTCACCAGTACATGCCCATTTCACTCCACGAACCCAGTCTTCATGCCCTTGCAGTGACATGGCTTTCTGCAGCTGCAAGGGAGCCATTTCACGGAGTCAGTAGTTGCCTTCAAGCCTCAGAAGCTCAGATTAAACAATTAGGATTCATGAACAACCTACCCCTGGGGGAGTAGTGAGGCTAGCTTACCTGACCGCTCTCCTGCACATACAGATGCACCCGAGAGTCATCACCCCCGCAGGCCAGAATGGGAACTAGAGATGCACATAAAGACAAAACACACAAACCATGGGCTTAATATCAGAATATGAGTTTTAATATGCAGAGGCAGTGGAAGAATGATGTAAAAGGAAAAATGTGTGTGCAACTTAAAGGATGTTGAAAGTGCAGCTTGTGCTTACCTCCAGTGCCGGGCAACAGAGCTAGAGAGACATCCATCATGAAACTGCTTCCAAATGATACATTATGGAGGCACTCAACTGAGGAGACATCCACATGGAAACATTTTCACATGTGCTGCAGCGACACAGTCACACAATTGTAAACAAATGGATTGAAGGCCTCAAAAAGACTTATAATGTCTATTTTAAGTATGTTTTCACCTGATGCATAAAAAGAGCAAACTAGATAATGTAATATTTACATTGGAGAAAGAAATTCAAGCTAAACTTATTTCCAGTTTTCAGAGATGCCTCTAAAGACGGTAGAGCTTCACTTGTGTCCTTTTGCAGTGACAGGCAGCCAAACAAAAAAAAACACTCAGGAAAAGGAAACTCAAATCCCAGACAACTTGAAAAGAGGAAAAGGAGATGAAGGCGATAACTTGAAGCTCCACTGACACCAAGGTGTCAAAACATATTTCCGTCAAAACCACATAGGAATTGTATTTTTCAGTTTGACCCCCTAAAATCAACTGACCACTGAAATAAAATCTAGCATAGAATATTTGTTCAATCAATATTTTATAAAGAAGGAAAAACATTTAAATGACACACGCTTAATAACAGATTCAATCAGCCCAGACAAGAAGAATGTTTTGCACGTAGTGAAACTGATATCTACTTTAGTCATAAGGTACAGAGAGAACAATGAGCTACAAATCAAACACAAAATATCATTAATAGCATCTTACAGTGTTGCAATTCAAATAAACCATAAATAACCTCTTCATGGTCAGCTTAATATTAAGAAGGTAGAGATAAAAAAAAACCCAGCTACAGTTCAAACTGATAAGAATTTACCATCACAACATCTCTATGGTTTAACATGCCCCTACTCCACCTATTGCTGCTCACTGCTGGTTAGCTGGCCAAGAAAAGGATCCTAACTATTCCCTTTTGAACAACAAAGAAACATTTGGTTGCTTGGAATCATATCCTCCCCGCTCCCACTGAACCTGCAGGAATTAAGGTATAGAAAATGGATGTCTACTGAAATGCTTCCTGTTTTTCTAAGCCTAAGTATAAAATTAATATAATAAACAAATGTTTTTACAACATTATTATCATTTAAAATATTGAGTTTTATGTCATTTCAGCAGTAGTAATAATTGCTTTTCTGGTTTAAATAAAAATCAGCTAGATCCCTTTTTTGTGTTTTTTTTTGTTTGTTTCTTTTGTTTTACACCACAAAACCACAGCATAATGTGAGCATTTCATAGTGGCTCAAGCCTAATATGAACCATGTTGAAGATATGGCTAAGGAGAAGAGTACATAAACTCAGAAATTAGACCACAACAAAGAAAGAAACTATTGCAATAACTGACCCACTACCTGTAGAAAAACTAACATTTTTGGTGGAGTTTTGAATCCAGAAACGGTACCAAATTTAAAGCAGGGAGCATTGTCCAAAGATAGTGGGCATCAAATGAATATCACTTATGCTTCCCCATTCAAAGGATGAATTTACTTTAAGTTCTGATAGACACCTACCCCTAGAGTAACAGTAATTCTATCAGCCACTGTAAACCTATGAGAGTTAAGATAAATTTTTGCAGTAACACCAATAGGGAATAGATAACATGGCTCAGAGTAACAGTAACAAAAAACAAACAAAAAATGACCCAAATTGCAATCTTAGCTTTATCCTTCTGCAGACTACAAACTACCAGCTGAAACATAGAAACTCTTATCCACGGTAAGATAAAGAGCAGTTAAAAACTTAACCTGTTAAAGCTGTTGAAGTATGAAACCATCAAATTAGAAAGTGTCGAATGCAGCAATAAGATCAAACAGGACTGAAATAGGAACTAGGAGCTCTTTATGAGTCACTGCTGACTCTGTGATGTTTGATGATTTTAACTGGAGCCATTTCTCTTCAATGATTCTGCTTGGAGACAAAACTGGTTTGGAATTCAATACTGTAAAGTGAATTATCAATTGAAAATTCAAGCCTTTAACCAAGAAAAGTGGAAGTTAAAAACTGGTCTGTAAACATTGATTACCGATGGATCTGAGTGGTTTTCCTCAGCAGAGGTTTCATAATAGCACACTTGAGGAAAAATAACAGATAATGCCCCTTTACGAGAAACAGTTACTTCTCCGCTTTCTGTTAAGTAGTGAAATACAGATGTGAACAATTTAGAGGGAGTGTATTAAAAGAAAAAAAAAAGTAGTGAGGCTCACGAAAATACACACATCACTGTTAACTTCCTTTTTTTAGAGATGGTGATAAATAATTTCCAAATGCTTTCCATGTCTGTTTTACTTGTTTACTACCTTCTTTGTCGTCACTGCAGAGCCATAATCTCACTGTGGAATCGGACGAAGAAGAGGCAATGAGGATCTTAGAGTCCTCCAGGTAGACGGCATCCACAGCATTGACAGGACCAGTGTGGCCCTTACACTCCACTGACTGGACGAACTATGGCATTACACAAAACATTTGTATTCAAGGCTTCTATTTTTCATCACTAAAATTACAATGTGTACCATAAAAATATCATTTTCACAGCACAACACTCAGATAAACACAGAATATTTTTTTTCTAATCAGCTGAAACTGAAGCCACCTAAGACTCAGAAAAGTTGAAATGTAGGCAGTTTACCTTCCCAGGTTGAGCTTCCCAGAGGATGATCCGATTGTCTGAACCTCCTGAGACGACATGACGCTCTGATGCTGCGACAATAAAATCAACATAACGGAATTAACTTACAACTCGTTATCGACAAACTGGTTCAATAAAGAGTATGGAGCCTTGTACATAAAACATTTTTAGAAAGCCCTTTTGGAAAACAAAGGGTCACCTTACAAAAAAACAACAAATAATTGAATAAATAAATAAATTCATACATGACATTATGACAGCAAAGAGGACTTCTTAAAACTAAATGCAAATATTAGGTGAGGTCAGTGAGAGGACCTAAACTGTAGAAACACATTAATACAAACATAATTAAATGTTCCACAAGGAAGTAGCGAAGTGGGTGTAATATTCTCAATTATGGTGAAAAGAAAATGAACCTTTTTTGAAATGTAAAATTAAAAAAAAGATCCTTAGAAAAAAATCAACCTCTAAAGTAAATAAAACCTAAATGTGAACCATCTGAATCTGCCATAATCTATTGAACCAAAACTGTTTCATGACACAAAAGCAGGGAGTGTAAGAGTGTTTTACTGTCTTTGCGACTTGTATAAAATGTTATGCAGTTGAATTAATAACAACTCCAATGTGTGATCAAGTTATTGCTTTCAAAATAAAACTGCTGAACTCGTTGTAAAACTTGCTTTATTGTGTTTCACGGTCACTTTAGCCAGGGAATGCAGTTTTGCTTCTGCCTATTTTCAACTATAGCTAAAATTACAACAAAAAAAACTATAATAAAAAACTTCAACAAGTAAGTGGTTTCCTAATAAACTCAATGGCAATTTAACAAATATATGATAGCAAAACAAATGCATTGATTAAGTGGTCAACAGTAAGTGTGAGTATCCACATAAAGAAGATGCTCTGGCAGTTTTTTGGTATTTATGTGTGTTCTGGCACAACATTAACACAGAAAGACATCACCAATGACCTTACAGACATAGCTGTTCATCAATCAAGGACTGGCGTTAAGATCATTTCCAAACAACTTTGAGTCCCTCATGGTATACCAACATAGATTTTTTTTTTTAATCCGTAGTACAGGCCATTCTTTGCTAAACTTGTCCAAAAATTGACAAGTTTATATGCCTTAAAAAGTGTGTTAAATGTCAATATAATTTGGAAAAAAACGATTAAGGTATGTCTGAATGGATTGTAATAAGTTAACATTTTTGCAGCCTCAGTTGTTGACTTTCTAGTAGTCATCACACCACACAGAAGACCATTTGATATGTAAGAAATTAATCAAGAGAAGCGTACATCGGAAAAGCGTCACTTTTAGAAACATTGATGTGGAAACTGATGCGGAGATGTGGCCGCATGCCGTTTTCCATTTGTAACAGCAGGTGGCGTAACCGACCAAAAGATTCAAATATATTGCTTGCTACACCAAAATGAATTTACTTTAACAGAAAATGTTTAATATTCACCCCTTTTTGATGTCGTTGATTTGGTTTTCTTGTTAGTGAAACTATAGTTATAGGTTTTATTTATTTATTTGTTTGTGTAAACCTGATGTTATTACCCACGGTTATCACTACCTAGGAATTCCTCACAAAGTTGGACCTGAGAGAGCTTTCATAGAAATAGATTTTCATACAAACCAGTAAATTTAAGTTAGATAATGAAGTGGTAAAGAGACACGCTGATAAAAAAAATAATAACTGTCAATTATTGCTAATGCATTGAAGATTATCCTGGCCATTACATGATGACTAGCAAGTATTGACACATCGCTGTCAAATTTGTTTACATTTTTCAAATAATGTTTCTCTATTGAGTTTGCATGCTAACTTTACTTCCCCGCACTCTACACACACCTCATGGCTTTGTACAAATGCTCAATGTGCTTAATAATAATAATAATATATATATATTTAAAAAAACTTCTCCACACTCACCATTGTCTTTCTTGTGAACCCACTTGACTGCATTTACTCTCCCTTTGTGTCCATTCAGCAAAGCGACAACTCTTCTTTCCTGAAATTCAAACTATTCATGTTAACCCAAATGTTTTTCGGCGTTTTAAACAAACACTCCACACGAACAACGTTAGCATTAGCACTCAGCAGCGAGAAAACAACTAAACTACTGACATGTTTTACAGATTTTATCACCTTTGGTTCGTACAAGGCCACTGAATTGCACGTCCCGAAAGCCACAGTCCCTCCCCGACCCCAAGAAACAACATTTGGAGTCCTATTTGCGCTGCATGCTACATGGCATGTCTCAATTATGGAAGCCGCCATCTTTGCTAGAGACGTTGTGGGGTTACTGTAAAAGACTCCGAGGGTAAACCGTTTCTGGGCATCAATGGTTCCACAGCCAAGTTACGTAAATGTCATGTTGTTAAAACAAATGCGCCACAAAAACTGTAAAACTGGTTGAATGAGCTACAAATACAAACTAGAACTGGACTGAACAGGGGTTAAGACACATAATACATTCATTTTAATTGTAATATGGATCACAAAACTGTTCTGATTAAATTTAAATCATTTGAATTCAATTCCTTTCAACTCTACAACTTTTCAGAATTATATATATATATATATATATATATATATATATATATATATATATATATATATATATATATATATATACACACAAAAATATGCATTTAGCTGCTTCATAAATCTTTAATCCAGTTGAAATTGACATTTAAATTTATTTGGGTTTAAGGCTATTGGATATATTTTCTTTGGAGAAATGTCAAGCCAACAGTCATCCCTCTGATTGCGCACACCATAAATTAGGCATATAAAAAGATTTAAATTAACACTTGACTGATATTCTAAGTCACTAAGTTGCACCTGCATGTTAATGCACTGGCAACGATGGTGACTGTGAGGTGCACCGCCCAGTAACAGCCACTAGGTGACGCAAGATAATCATAGAAGGAAAACAAACTCCTTGCAGTCTATGATTTGAGCCACTTTAAATTTTAATTATTCAAAGTCTAAAAATGAGTATTGTGTTCCTTAAATCATAGAAGTACATTATAATTTGAATCTCATCATGATCTCATGAGGTGAGTGTTACATAGTTTGCTGAATTAGATATGGGGTTGTTCCCTTCTCATGAACAAGATAACAAAAGGGCTGATTTTTATTTATAGCTTGGTTTGGAAAATGTCAACTGCATTTTCTCTATAGAATGCACCCTGAAAGCATCACTGTATCATTTTTGCCCTTTAATTACTGAAAAATAGAGCTGACTTCATAATAACAAGATTCATTTGACATTGTCAGGGAATCAGACTAAAGCTACTCAAAGTGAATTACAATTAAAGAGAATATTGCTGAAACACAAATACACTGTTGTGTCAGAGTGTGTCACTCCCTCTCTGAGATTTGATTGAAGTTGACTGGTCACAGCTGAGCTAGCTGCCTGCCAGACATTCTGTCTTATTAAGATGAAAAAATAAGTAAATAAACAATTAATAAGAGGAAATTTTACAGTCAAAGAGAAGAAATCATATAATTTCTGGATTTTAATGGTGTACACATTTCATAAAATTTTGTACATTGAGTATTACTGCAAACACAAGTTTCCCACTGACAAACACACAGAGAGAGAAAAACTATATGAAGAGGAGAAAATTGGGGGAACAGAGGATGGGTGACTGAGCCTCTTCTGGCTCTGTTCTGACCGTGCTGACTTGCAGCCTATATCTGCGTGACAAAGACAAAACAGGCTCGCTGTCACCAGCTCTCCAGGTAGAAAATAGCCACAGTTTGCTTTGCCATTGTCCCTCTTCCCTCAATCTCAGGGAAACAAGATTTGGACAGACTTGGCAGAGTGAGATGACCCAGGCATCCACAGAGTGTAGCTCTTATGTCAGGAGCAGCAGGCAAGCAATAGCTGAGAAGTTTCTGTTTTATTTTGGTGCTGTGTTGATTATCTGTAGCTGGTTATATAACACAGGATTAATATGATCAAATGTATCAAGTCACTGCAGGAGAAGAGGGTGTTTTGTGGAAAATCCTGTCTTTGTTTTTACTGCCAGGAAAAAAAAGAGTAGTAGGATATGCTTTTGTCTGTGATGTTTAGTCAACATATTCTTGCTCCATGGTGATAGAGTCACTTTAAGTATCCAGCACAACATATTATAATAACAGCACTTGGCAGGATCATACAAACAAAGTTCCAAGTTGCTTTATATTTGTGCATGCCTGTCAAGTAATGTTCAGAGGTTGTACTTTAAAATGAGTCTATGATAAAATTAGGTTATGGTCTACCATTATTCCTTAAAAATATGCTTGTTCGTTCCAAAAAAACATTCACATATCCTGCCATGTTTACATCTGCTGCTGTTTCAAACTGAGAACAGCTGTCATAAGAATGAAATCTGAATTCTGACGAGCCTGTGAGATGCGTGTGATTATACAACAAGAAAAACGCAGCTTAAGTGAATTCTAGGCCCTCCATGCTGGGTGTCTGCATTTCACGTTGCAACTGTCAGTTTTGTTTACGTGTAATTAAATTTATCTTGTTCCTGTGAGAGCCTTCTTGACAAGACAACAGCTGAATAGGACTGAGAGATGGCCTATCCTTGACAGCACTGCTGCTTTAAGTTTGCTTTTTATTTGAATGCATTCATCTCAGCGCTTTTAGATATAATAGACCATAGCATTTCTTTCTTATTTAGAGCATAATGTTGAGATTAAAGGATTAGCACTGCAATGGTTTAAATCTTAATTATATAATGCGGTTTTTACAGTCAGTGTGTCTGACACTTTACCTTCAAAAGCTCATCTATCGTGTGGTGTTCTTTGGGGGAGTCTACTCTTAAAACCTTTGATAGGCACCCTTTGGGCTTAAGTTAGGAAGTATGGATCACACAGCCATGTGGTTGACACATGCTTACTGAAAAATATATTTTTATTATTGTTATTATTATACTGAAGATATCAGAAAACCTACAACTATAGAACATTTTGAGATCAGTACTTAAAAGCACTGTTGGGGCACATATTTGTGACTCCTTACCTCTGTTTGAACTCCTGTCTTCCACAGGGGTCTTCTCTGGTCATTGTATCGTGCTAAGACAGTGGGTTCAGCTGGAGGTCTCAGACAAGGGCAAAGCAGTCTAACACACTGAAGTATTCTTAGTGATTGTGCAAGCAAATTAAACTAACCAGCACTTTCTGGATATGTCTCCCTTTCCCCCATTGAGGTTAATGTGTGCGCTGAGATGGACGGCACTGAAATAATAACTACAAAGCTTAATCTTGTATAAATATGTATGAAGGAACTCTTTTAATGTGCAATTTTGGTGAGAGGGTTTCATCCACTCATCAAGGTTGTGAATGTCATGCTAATTTTTAACTTTAATGATTTATTATAACCATTCTTCTTCCAGGGTAGAATAATAACATAGCATACAAATATAACTTCTTTTTTACATACTGGCACAAATACATCCTTACAAAAATTAATTATATCAATTAAGGGTTGAGCCCAAGATTAGCCAGAATTTAATGTTACCTGATGCATACTTGGCAACACAGGTTTGAAAATGCAAATAGGTTCACTGCTCTGTTGAAACACCGAATTGTATCCAAGTTTCAACCATCAACGTATGTGATTGGAAAAGTTGTAGAATTTTGAGACACATTTAAAAAAGTTCTTTAAATTTATATTCATGTTTTTAAATATCCACTAGTGCCACTGGCCCATCACCATGATGTCCCCACCACCATGCTTACAGGTTGATAGTTTGTTAGGTTTAAAAGCCTTACTTTGACATCTCCTCCATTTTTGACTTGTTTGAAGTTTTAACCGTCTATTCAACCATAATTCTCAAATGACAGAAAATGTTCCAAGATAAAAGAAATTTGGAACTAAGACGGCCCAAGTTTACGACAAAGTGGAACATTCTGGAGCACCTGTCTTACTCTCCTGAATCAGGCAAGGTTTATATGACCGTAGTCTGAGAAGGTTTCAGCCAAAGAAAAAAAAAACTGCTCCAAATGCAACTCTTTAAGTTACACTGAAATTTATTGTCGAGTGTGTGGATAAGCCAAATGACTTATAGAGAAAACTGTTATGGTAAGACAAAATATAGATTTAGCTGTTTGGATACGATGATAATAGAGGTACTATATTTAGAGAAGTCAAAATTTATTTTTTTTTCTATTTAGGAAGATTGTACATACTCTCAAACATAGAGGTGGCAGCATTATCATGCTGCAAATGCTACTGATTATTAAACACACAGGATGGATAGAAAATAAAGTCTCTGAACCATCTATGAATTCTTCAAATGTTCTACAAATCAACAACCTGATATTTGAAACTTGCTCATATTAAGGTGTTCCTCTCAGAGTTGATCTCAAACAAATTCAAACGTGTTCACCTAATTCTTACTTTTCTAATTATGGGAAGTTGTTTAATGTATGATCACTTTCTCCAGATAGTCAGTTAAATACACCATTTTGTGACATTCATGCCAATAATTTGACTGCAGACGCAAACCAGGTGCACATTAAAATCAATTTTAGCAGACATAAACTGTTTGTGTCATTTTGTATTCCTAATTTGAATCTTCTTATCCAATATAGAACTGAGGGCACTCATTTCACATATTCTGATATGCAAAATATCTATCTCTTTAGGCTCAGCGTCCCAGGAGTGGCACAACAAAAAAGGGATGAACAAGAGAGAAGGGGAAGTCAGCACTTCTAAAGCACACACAGAGAGGGAAAGAGACTGTAGCAGCTGTTAGCAACACAGTCACACTGAGCATAAGCAGCTCTTTTTTAATGAGTAATACCCTTGGACCGTGTGGATAAGAATACACAAAAGGAACTTGCTCCCTTGAGTTTGAGGTAAACATTCAAAATGCTGAGTGCCAACACAAGAGTACAAACTGAGGAGCAAATCTCAAAAACTGTAAAACAAATTAGACACAGTTAAGAAAAACAAGTCTGTTTCACCCTGTGACACATTGTGTTTGAGGGTACATGCAGAACTCCAACCTGCTCCCTAACTAAGCTATTTTCTGCAGCGGTATAGGATAATCACATTTTTTATCTCAGTGTACCACTTTGACTTATCTACTCTGACCACAGTGACTCATGCCAGCACAAGTTAATGCAGCTGGAGCAAGTAGCTAAAGTTGGGTTTGCTATCAGCTTATCATTTGGTTGAGAGCCCAAGAGCAGATAAAAACAAAAACACACCCAGATATCATCTAGAAGTGGTAGTAGAGCCATTCATCACAGCTGAGTATCCTTGTTCGCTCAATAGCTCGCATACCTTTTTAATGATGCACTGTATGTGTGTACATGTCTGTGGTGTTGCGGAGAAACCAGTGAAGACATGGCTAAACACCTTTAGGGTGCGTTTTTACATAAATACTAGGTTGGCACACCCACTTATGATGAAACCCACCTCTGACACAGAGTACAAGTCCACCTATACACACTGGGCAGCAAAATAAGCCATGACTCTCAGTGCCACAGAGCTTCCAAACCTCATGTGCTCTTAGTCATCTACTGTGTTCACACTATGAAATATTAAACGAGGTGTCACCCAAGGACATATCCCTGGGTCCAAGCAGGAGAGTTCAATAGACCTCTAATTCATGATGAGTCCTGCAAGCTTTAAATGGATTCTTTATTAACAATTGTGGCTTTGTCTACTGTAATGTGGGCTCTCATGGTGTCTGTTGAAGTAAAGAAAGCTAAGACAAAAAGCAAAGATCTTGATTTATTCTTTTCTCTTTGCTCGGATCTGGGGGAAGTCCCCGTACATACGAACGGACGGACGGACGCCCCTGTGGGACACACCTGAGAAACCTCCAAGGAAGTTTCACATTCATTTCCAACTTTTGACACTTTGATATCTGTTTCACAATTTAAAAAAGTGCTGAGGAGTCAAGCAGAAGATGTAATACTTGCATCAAATACAACAAACAGGGGATTCATTAAAACACTAGAGATTACAACAAGCTAAGTGCCATGTTTTAGTCAAGTCTCAGACACCCAGGCTCTGTTGTTTTGCTTGTGAACAAATTGTGTCTTAAGTCATGATCTAATAACTTTCTAAAAAATTTATGCTGACTTGGATCTTCTCTGAAGTCACAGCGCTCCAATCTGGGAACGACAACACATCAGAGTAGAGTGAGCTCCAGTTGCAAGCTGGAAAAACAGTGTAGTTTGGCAAATGTTGTAAATATAACAATAGTAGAAATACAAAAGAAAAACAAACTATTTCCTTTTTATACAGTCAAAAATTAAAATAATGTATTCATAAATAACATTTGTACAGTGCTATCTGTGCTGCTGGTTTACTAAGAAACAGTGAGAAGTGTTAGTCAATAATTTATATCTTAAATTTTTGCTATGTTCAGTGGATACTCAACAAATTTTTTTTACATATATTTTCAAGTGAAAACTTGAAATAATCAAATTCCGGAGTTCAAAAAGAATGCAGCACAACTCATAGATTTGAACAAACAAATACACAATTGTTAGGTAAAACAATTCTGTTTTTCAGCGCTTTATTTCCTCCGGAACTGGTATAAGTGAATTTACCTGAAAATCTTCATATGAAAGTGACAAACCAGAACGTAAGTGTAGTAAAGAGCTACAAGCCGACTTATCTGGAGTATAATTCTGAGCAATTTATCAAAACAAATAAAGGAATGACAAAATGAAAACGATAGAGTAAAACTTTTTACAATGTTATGGAAGAGGTTTATGGCATAGATCACATAATATGCTAAAATATATCAGAGTTTTCTGTTTGGTAGAGCATCGGGCTTTGTTTCTAAAAAGATAATAAAAAGCACCAAGCTCTTTGTTCAGCTACTCAATTATCTATCACTCTTTACCTGAAATTATGTTTATGGGCTTATGGGAAGCAACTGTAAATAGATTTAGAAAGCTATTTAAAATGTCAGTGGGGGACATGTTTCCATTAGCAAAAGCACAAATCAGGCATTTTTTGTGTTGTCAATGTTGCAGTTTTAAAACTTCATTAATAAGAACCAGTATAATGAAATCCTAGCCTGTCAGCTTCAGAACCTTGCTGCTTTCTCTGGGTAAACAAAAGTAAAAGGTTTTTGGCCATTGGGCAACGTGTTTCAGTCAATCTGCTACTATTCAGGAGAGATCTTTTGCAGTGGGGTTTAATTGTGCGCTGTTTGATTGGTAACCTCTCTCTGTATTTGGAAAAGGAAAATGAGACGTCACACTTCAGGAATGATATTGTGAAAGTCCACCAAAATGTAAAAAGAATACATTAATTCACCTAAAATCAGTTGAAAGTATCAACGTATAATATAATCCGCAGTTAACGCACATTTTTTTTTAGATCAAAAATCCACTGAGCCTACTCAGATTTTCAGAGTTCCCAGACTTTTTAGTTAATGTTTAACACATAAAAACTAGAGGTCACTATGGCAGATATACGGCCAGGCTTTAAATATGGATAATACTCTATTCAATCAGAAATGAATCAGGAAGGAAGTTTTAGACAATAAAGACTAGAAATATATTCCCTCCAACCCCCATCACTACTTTTTGTACACTCTCTACACGTGGAAATAACCAATTCTGTACCTTTCCTGGTTAAGCAGGAGCATTGATAATAAGAAGAGCATTTAAATACACTTTTCTATGGTATAGTTAAGGTGAACCATTTATGATATTTTAGTAAATCCTTAAATCACAAGTAAAAAATGGATTGGCCTTTAATTATGTGAGAACAGAAATAGAAACCCTAATGTTTATGGTGCACAATCTGAAGTGGCATGGCATAAATGAAAACAGCCAGTAGTGGGAACCTACAAGTGTGTTCATGCTGTGCATGCGTGCCTATGTGTGAATGTGGTTGCCCACAGTGGTGTGCTGCAGTCCGCTCCCTGCTGTAGCTGAGTAAACTACATGGACATTAGCGGGCGCAGCGGCGCAACCACCGACCCGGAGGGGGATTAAAGCAGCGTGCGTGTGTGGAGAACTGCTCGATTACCGTCTGTGTGACGAAGTGTGAAGGGAAAAAACAAAACAAAAAAAAACTCGGTGTTTTAAATCTCGAGTCCGCGGCAGCCAGTTTTGCAGCTGCTAAAGCAGCGGAGATCAGGAGCGAACTCAGTAACTCGTCCGTGCGTCGTGATTGAGTGTTAGCGAGCCAGAGAGAGGGGGGAGAAAGAAAAAGCTCGGCGGGAATGGCTTCATCTCCGTGCGGCAACAGTAACTTTGATTCCGGCCTGGAGATCAAAACTCGCTCCGTGGAGCAGACGCTTATTCCCCTGGTGTCGCAGGTGAGTATTTTCGGAAGCTTTGTAACTTTTCCCACTGCTGTTCTGGGGGCTCAAATGAGGCCAACTCTTGTGTTTACCGGTTTGTGTCCAGACTGCGTGCTTCCCTTCTGGTGCGGCGTTTAAACGCAGCTCCGACACTTTAGATCATCTCAGTTATGTCACTGTAAATAGCCAATTCACATTAGCGTGACACCTAATCTTATGTTCCCCACTTGAACTTGTTGGTTACATTCAAAACTTTTACAAAGTATTGCATGTTTTTAAACTTTTATCTGAAACACAAGAGGACCCACGTATTACTTTAAAAATAATCTAAATAAAGAAGTAATATGATAACCATTAACAAAGCAATTCAATGAATTTCCAGACAGCCAAAAAGGATTAGGGTCATAATTCCCTCTTTGCAAAAGTTTTTTTTTCTGAGCCTCGAAGTCAGTTTGGGAATAACGTGTCAAAGTCCAGAAGAGTTTCCTAGAAGTTCCTGGTCCGGAGGTGAGCCGTGATTCCCCACGTGCTGTGTTCGACAATAAACAGGCGAAATGAAAAACCCACTTGAATTTTCGCTTAGTAACTGTTTTGTAGTTCCAATGGAATTTAGGTCAATTAGTTTCATAATAATGCACACAGACAGTTACATTTGTTACATTTTACACCTGTAAGATGATTCCTTTGCTTTCATTTAAGAAAAAAAGCCACTATTATTTTGTGTATTTATTTTCACTGTAGAAAGCATACATAATACCAAAACAATGCACATTAATCCAATCAATTTGCTAGTGGTTTCCATGCCCATATTGCAAAGAATCACTTGTCACCGAGCTGACCTGAGAGAGGCCAAATTGAGAGTAAAGTTCTACAATTTTCTGTGAGACAAAGTTCTGTCTCAAAAATGTCCCAACAGTTTATGGGAATGCTATTTTCTGAACCTTTAATTTGTCATTCTGTTACACAGAAGCTGTTGATTGTTTAAATAAATAGTATACCATTCACCTAAACAACTGTAAAACATTTGGACTTCAGCTTTATAGCAGATACTCCAACAAGAAATGCTTTAAATGTCCCAATCTCGTTCATTGCCTTATGAACAAGCATTGGTTTTTGTATAAATGACAGTGCACTGCCAGCAGAATGATGATTCAACGTTTTATATAGTGTTTACATAAACTGCAGTGAAGTATTTGAGATAGGAGCTTTTTGTTATGAATTGGTGCCATGTTAAAAAAAACTGAATTGAACTGAATTGGTTTTTAATTGATTGATTAAGATAGTAAAAAGGCATCTTTGTTCTTGGCACATCTTGGACTATCTGCAAGCTTCATCCTTTGCAACCAACTGATTTGAATTTATGCTAATGAATTCAAAACTATTTCTTCAGTAAGAGTGATAGATAGATGATTATTTATTGATTTACAGTCACTTTTTGTCGGAACAGGTGGGAGAGGGGCATCATTGTGTGACTCTTCCTCCAAATTGGTTCCAGTCTTTAAACTAGTCCAAAGTACTAAGAAGCAGGTTTTTGTGTTTCTGCTGAGGCTGGTTAGGAACTGAAATCTCTTTGGTGAAAAAAGACTCTGGTCACACTTGTACCTTCTTGTACATCTCATTGAAAGGACTTTAAAGTGTAGGAATGATATGATAAAACATTTTCTAAACTGTTTCAAGAACTTTTGAAAAACTTGATTCCAGTAACGGGACCAAACCGAGAACAACTGTGTTTCACGAAGTAGGGAAAAAGAAGCTCTAATCCTTTGAATGCTAAAGTCTTTTTTTTCTGTTTAGGAGGCTAAAGGGACAAAGACATGTAAAAGCCCTGTTGTTCTCAGTGAAAGACAGTGGCAGAGAAAGAGAGGCACCTCACTGTTGGGCATACAGAGTGGGTGGAAAAATGGTGGGCATGCAAGAGGTGTCCATGAAACTGTCATCCCCTCTCCACCTCCCATCTCTTGTCTGCTTTCCCAAATAGCTTCCTCCCTCTCATTGCTCTGGCTCATTTGAGAGATAAGGTCATCTAGTGCTGAATGGATGTGTTGGTAATCAGAAAAGCACATCCGTTAAGGGGGTGTGCTTTCAATGTAGGATGTTCCTTTAGACTTTCAGTCATTTATAAAAAAAAAAGAAGCTGAAGAAAGCTAAAAGGGAATTAAGAGCAGATCCTGGTGAAGTTATAGGTAGAGTTACAGTTTGTAAATAAGCCTGCTGTGATGTTATACAGAAGTGTAAACTCCTTCCTGCGGAGATAAGCTGGGTCAGCTTTGGCAAACAGCAAAGAGAAATAAATGTGTTGTACGCTGCAGTGGCATTCAGAATATCAAAGACAATCTTCGTAATTTTCCTTTTCTGTTCACATTGTGAGATGTGTCCCCATAGCAACAGAGCTTTCAAATGCTCAAAGAAATTACCTTTTCAAAGACTATCAACTTCAAAATTGTTAACTATTGTTAGAGTGATGGCATCAGTTGCTGTTGTGAGAAAGTTTTTCATGTATTGTAGTTAAATCAATTTGTGCCGAGTGTACCAAGTGACTAAGTAATTAAAAATTAGACTATCAAGCTGAAAACTTCAGCTGTCAATTAGATACAAAAAGATGCTTGAAGAGATAGCCTTGTTAGAACCAGATCCTTATGCAATGCTCTGCTTTGTGCAGACGCTCTGGACTCTTAGCTATTGAGAAGCGATTACCTGTTGGAGGCGTAGTCTCCAACACAGTCAGTGTCTAAGGGGTTATTAAGCAGCAGACTGCAGGCTAGCAAGTTGAAGTAAATAACTTAAATATTGTTTATAAAATGATTTGGGTTGTTTTATCTTTTTGGTTGGATTTTTGACTGTACACCATTATACAGTGAATTTGTGTGTTTTTTTTTTGTTTTTTTTTCTCAAGCTCATACTGTGAAAATCTCACACTGGCTGAAGCAGAGTGTGAATCACATATTGCAAATTGGGCACAACACATGTCCCTATACCCTTTATATTGAAGCTCACATAAAATGACTAGTTTAAAGGAAAAACATATATTTAGTAGTGAAATCTACGCATACTTTAAGACAATTATCCCCTTACATAGTTAATAGTAACTGAAGGATCATTGTTTAGTGGCATTTCTGAGAGGCTGTAATACATTTGAGGTGATTTCATCAAAGCATTATACTAAAGTTGCACAAAATCATTATGTGGGCAGCATGTTGCAAACTTCCAAAGCAACACCAAATGTTAGTGAGTTTGTCTATTTATGCAACATATATGTTGTATAGGTCAATGTATAACTAGCGAGAAGGAAAAATCCTCTCCCCTCCCTGTCTTGTTGATGTCCCCAGGCCTCAGTTATCAGCTTCACTCCCACCAGGCTGTAATTACAGGCCTGGGAGTGTCCCCGCCTTGCACTTTTCTTACATACACACTCACAGCCCTCTGTCCCACTCACATCTTTCTTTTCATGCCTGCGTGTTCACCTGTCATACTGATTCGTGGTTTGTACATTTTAGGGAAGGGTGCAACATGTCAGCGTCGTTTACAAAGTTTTCTTTTAGTTTTAGTTCCCTGTTTTTTAATATTTGTAATAGATTTCCTGGCCCTTTTCTGTCATTTAGATTCTTTTTCTTTCCATAGATTCTTTTCAAGACACAATTATCTTTTCATGCAGTTTTCAAAGCTGCTTTTCTCAGCAAGAAAGTTTTTTTTTCTCCAGATGTTCTTTCCTTCACTTCCAGCCTCAGATTTGCTTTAAGGACCTGATGAAGCAAATTAATTGCTCTGGTGGTGGTCAGAAATGCACTGGGCACCACACAGAGAAGGGGAAGGAAACAAGCACGTCTGCAGTTTTGTGCGTGTGTCCCACCTGTGATGTGGTCTATGACAACAGTGGAAAGCAATTAGCAATAAATTGGTGTGTATTTTCCTTGAGATCTGACCCCTGTTTTCATGTGATGGTTGGTGAACTAGCAGCTTTCTTGGCTTTTTTTAATCGAGTCGTGCTTCCCTAATAAAAGCCCTGCAGCCCAGCCTGGGTGCAGACATGATGGTGTTTCTTGGGCAAATTTTTTTTTTTTTAAAGTGCGTGGGAATACATAGTAGCACAGGAGTAATATCTAAAGCTTTGATCAGTTCAGTGCACATTTAAATACGTGTGACAACTAAGCCTTGTGGTTACACAGCCCTCTTGTCTCCATCATTTTTCTTCAGGACTAAGCATGGAGATTTGCTGTTATAATTGGGCCGGGAAAATCCGTTCTCTGTCCAAGTCTGTTAGCATCGACTTTGTCGTGCTTCCGGGGTTTCTGTAGCACATTCAGTATTGCTTTCCAATGTGCTAAAGAGGGCAGTGGGTGCAAAGAAAAGGCAGTTTTTTACATTTCTTTTTTTGCTCACAAACAGAAGTTCACTTGCATATTTTTCACCCAAATAAGAACTCTGTAGGAAGTTTTGCATTAAACGGCCTACTGAAAATAAAAGACTTGTAACAAAAGTTGTATATAATCGCAATTTGTAAGTAAAATGATACCGAATCTTGATTGCGCAGGAGTGTGAGGGGGGAGTAAAGTGTGGCTTGCTTTTGTATTTATCACCCCTCAGTTAAAACAACAATTATGTAGTTATGTAATACTTTGCATCGCTCTAACAAAAAATATCCCATCAAAAGACTCTGAAGCTGTTGGTTTCAACAAGACTAAGATTTACTAAATAATTTGCAGAGCACTGTACTTCTGTCATAATATCCCTAGCCCTGTGGTACAGTGACATGACAAATTTCCAGGTCGAGCTAAAGTTGATTTTTATACCCAGGCACAGAGGCAGTACTGTAGCCACGAGCTATAACAGATCCTCTTCCTTGAGCCTCATGACGATAATGAAGACAAATGAGGCCCAGGAATGAAAGGATTACAGCGTGTGTGTGTGTGTGTGTGTGTAAGCTCTCACAAACCAAAATGTACTAATCCCATGGTAATATGGGGCACAATAAACCTTCATTGTATGTATTAGAACCTGTGGGAAAAGGAGGAGGGCTTCCATAGTTTTTATCTATGTGCTTGTAGTACGGTGTCTACTATGCCAGTTTTGTTGAACTGATATTTAATCTCAAATGCTGATAATACTAAAACTATGTACAGCTGTAAGCCAAGTCAATTCACACCTATACAATACTTCACCTGGTCTGTTTTTTAGGTACTACTTGAGATCAGATGTATCTTCCATATTTCTTTTTATGCGAACAAATACAATTTATTCATCACTGCTGTTTGCAAGAAACAACTATAAGTCTTGCATGAGTCCAATTTAGCAAAGCAGCATGCTATTACACTAGCATCGCTCTGTTCTCGAAACAAAAATAAAAATGTAGCAGCCCAACTGATCACACTGACCTGCTTTATTGCCACTTGGTTAATAGCGTTTTATTTTTATTTATGTTAGTAGCTTATGTAACATGGGTGACACATATTAGCTGCTGGTTGCTTGTGGTAAACAAGGCAGTTGAAAAACTTCTCCTAATGTATGCTCAAGATAACTAGCATTGCTGTTTTTAATTGGTTGTTTTGTCAGATTTTGTTCAGAGCATGGGTGCTCACACTTTTTCAGCCGGCAAGCTACTTATTACACTACCAAGTCAAAATGATCTACTACAAAAATGCTAAAATATTAATTAATCATAAATGTTTATAATCTAAAATGGCGGAAAAATGCTTGAGTTTGTAATTTTGATATAGAATGTATTAGGAGTCTTGTGTACAAGTTAACCTGATCATATCTACAGTAAGATCAGTAATTAAAACAGAAAACAACTTAAAATGTGACAAACAAAGTCAGACAAGGATCCAAGTTTATCTTGCGCATTGATTAGGATGGTAAGGGGGAATTTTAGCAAACGATTGCAATAAAAACACATCTTTACCAGGTGTTACCAGGGTTGCCAATAAATATGGAGGGAGCTGTGCATCTTTTGGCTATTAAAGTGTCAACAGTGCTTTTCACATCCATCCTCTATCTTGAGAGATTCTATTGTAGTTTCCTCTTTCCTACTCTAAGTTTAAACATTAATTATCAATAGAAAAGAGCTTAACTTATATAATTGTTGAATAACCTGAGATATTTGACAGCAGAATTGGGATTAAAGTCCATCTAACTGCTGTGGTTTGGTAAAGTGGGACCATTCACCAGCTAATGAAAACGCAGAGATTTATTTTCTATATACGTATATACAGTATATATATATATATATATATATATATATATATATATATATATATACAGTATATATTCATTCTTAAATGCCCATGTTCCTTCTCTCTCTCTCCCCTAAGCACAGGGAAGCATGAATGACCAGGGTTAACCTTTGTCGCCTGTCTTGAAAGCTTCTCACTATTGGTATCATGGGAGTCATTACAAAGCTTTGTTTTCTTTAAGTGCCTATAACAGGGTCTGCCTCAGATGTTGGAGGCAGACTACCTTTCATCAGACAATTTACTTCCAGTTAAAAAAAACAGTATGGCCCCTAAATAACCCTAAATATGGCCCCTAAATAACCCGGTAAAAGGAAATCGATCTTTAAGAGACACAAGAGAGATGGCAAGATTGCTAAAAAAGCTCTTGCACATTCTGCTATTTAGGTTATTCAAAAGCTTGAACTAAGAGAGAAAGTTGTTTTTTAATTGTTTCAGTGAAAAACTCTTCACAAAGGTGTCTACTTATACACTAAAGGCTGATTAAGTATTGATTAAACAACTCTAATGACCTGTACTCACTGGCTTGGGGGGTGTTAACTCTTTGTTTAATGGAAATGCTTGTGTTTTGGCCCATAGTCATATTGACTCTTTGTCTGAATTTGTACAGCTTCTTTTAGGCACTGAAATCCACCCTATTATTATCTCTGTAGAGAGATCCGGCCCATTACCAGCTTGTATTTACAGTATATTGTTGTTTTATGGTGATGAGATATCTCATAAGTGGGAGAGCGCAGATGGAGAGCTCAACTAGCAGTTATATGGTGCCTAACGTAGCATGATGTTTAGCATCTGAGTGGGAGCTCCAGGAGTAGACTGAAACAGATGCAAACACACAGTTCTGAAGTAAAACAAGGTTAAATTTCACTCCAGCCAGTTTATTTGGTCCACATTTTTAATTTCTTGTTTAAAACAAAAGCAAGTCAGAAAATGTCTTGGCAGCAACTCCATTAATTTCAGTGTTTTAATTGAGAGGAAGATGACTTGCTGAAGTTGTTGCTTCTGGAAGGGACGATCCTAGCTTTTAAGAAACTATTGTTCTAATGACATTTTTACATACAACCATCTCAAATGTTTTACAGAGAATGGTCCAAAAAAAAGAGAAAATCAAATGTGCAGTGTGTGGACTAAAATGTCTTGTGGATGTAAAAAAATCAGACAAGATTGGACAGATTGGTTTGAGATGACAAAAGGACAACAAATTCTCAAAATTTAAAGTATGAATAACACCAAATCTAAATGCACAATAGTTGTATTCATGCTGGATAACAGTTTGTAAAGGCTTACCAAACGTAGACAATAACAGGCAGCAAAAACATTGTCTTGTCTGATGGGTTTTGATTTCACCATTGATTTTTTGCAACACCTGTACAGCAACTCTTCTCTCCCTATAGACTTTATTCTATGTCTCATTAACAATAAAAGTTATTGAAACTGTAGGAATCTTATGATGGAAACTTTAAAATCTTACTTAACAATCATACTGATACCTGAGCCATGCCTATATTTTAATAATGCAAAAGACATATCAACAAAAGAAACATTTGCTGTTATCTTTTTCCTTTTTTTCTGGGATACTCCATAACATACTCCACTTAATTATAATATAGAAAATAAAACATTTTGTGGACGTAGACGAATAAGGAAGAAAAGGCCACTCACTGAAATTGGAGGGGACTGTGCATGGCATATTCTTATCCTCTGCTGCCTGGACAACCCCAGGTAAACAGATTTCTCTTTGGCAGGCAGCTGTTCGTCTCCCACTGCTTTCCTGTTCATGCTCTCTTTGCTCAGCACAATGATGATTCTAGTGTCGGGAACATGAAATGGACCAGAACACGCTGGGAATTGGTGGAAAATGCTTTGCGAAACTGTATTACCTACATCTATGATATTAGTAAAAAACTTATGTTTGCTTTGATAATAAATGTTACATCAATTTTAAAAATTAAACGGTCTTTTAGGACCATCCAAAGCAGAAATATTTAAATTCAGCCTGAGGCTATCCCATGCGTCCTCTCTGTCTCCTGCAGAAACATGGCGAACGTTGCCACCGGGGAATTTTCTATGTGTTAATTGCTTTCTTCAAGTATCTCCCCTCTTCATAATAGATTTTTTTTAAAGAAATGAAGTTTGACATGCCAGAACAAAGACAGTGTGAAGGACACAGAGCTGAGAATACCAAACATTTTCTTCTCTAGCTTAGATATTTGGAAATTGCAAAGGTAAATTTTTCAGTTAAGTGAAGCTTTACTTTCTCACATACAGTATCTGTATCACCATTGCAAATGGTTCCCTGCATATTCAGATGTTTTGCTTTCATGTTTGTTTTTTTATTGGTGCACCAGTTGATCAGGCTGTGATAGAAATTGGCAAATGTTTCTCTTGATTTGCTTTGGCCAGAGTGGCAAATCAAATATGATTATTGATTATTTATTGAAAAAATTGTTAAAAAACTCATGTCTTAAATAAATAGACAAAGGGAAAAAATATCATCTTCACTTAATTTGAAAATTCACAATGCCACTTTGAGAGTATAGATTCCAATAATCCCTTAATTTTCTTTATCAAGAATGCTCATGCACATTTATTTTATATAAAGATTTTATTTTACAAACTATATTTTTCAGTCTTTTAGTCAAATTATTTAGGATTTTTAACTAGACATGATCAAATGCAGTCCAGATTAAGCGTAGATTTTAGTCAATATGTGACTCACTGCATGATAACATTAAATAGCAATACAAAGATTTCACAATAATACCTTAGACAGACACATCAAACAGTTTTACCTGACAGACTGCAATTTGATGAGAAATGTTGTGGCCACAAGATCTCATTGCGCTCCTAATAATACAGTAGCCTTGTCATTTTTAATGTACAGGTTTTCATCCATTGTTGAAAGAAAAAATGGCACCATACATGTGATTATCAGGGGCCCACTTCTGACCTTGGGTAATACAATCACTTTCACTGAGAGCAACGTTAAGTAGCTGTAGAGGAATCTTTCAGTTCGTGAGGTGACTTTAGGGAGAAGCTGGTAGGACGTATCGGGATGTAAGGCGCTGCAGTACCTCTTTTGTATGCCTTCTGTCCCTCTTGTGTTCCTCTGCTCAATTTCCTGAGTTTGTTTTCCTGTCACACACATCTTACAATCTTGCTCTTTGGTTTTGTCTTCAGCCTTAGTTTCTCTCCTTCACTCCACAAACCCCCGCCACACCCTCCCCCTGCTTTTAATCTCAACTTCTCCAGAGTCCCCTGTCCCCGTATCCCATGATTAATTATGCGTCCCGGCGAAACCTTAGCCAGGGGCTACAGGTTTGCTCAGAGCTCAGAAGCTCAGCTTTACATTTTCTCTTAGAGTCAGTTCCCTTTTCTACATCACTGTAAACTGAGACACAATCCTCAGCCCTGCACCTATTCTTCAGCAAGAAGAACATGAATTATGTGGAGAAAAGGGGGGGTGTTAGGGTATTTAAAGCAGATTTACTTGTCCCCTCTTTGACAGAGAGTACCCAAAAGTGATCACAATGGTGGTATTCTTAAGATCTTTTTGTATGATCGGCACATGTCTTCAGGGGAATCATGTTTTAAAGCCGACACAGTGTTCAGAACACACTTGTAAGGGAAGAGGATCTTAAACATTGTGAAAAGACTTCACACCAAAACTGAAACAATGATTTCTAACATGGCACTGCAAAGATTACAGAGATGTGGGACTCTGAACAAATCTGGTTTTGCACTGAAAGACTTTGCAGAAGGAGCGGGATTTAAAGTTTCATTATTTTCTCAGGCTGCTTTAAAGATTGAAACACTGTGCCTACTCATAGCCATTGATGCTTTTTTAACACAATTGTCTCATTACAACCACAAACATAACTCATTTTTTATTGGGATTTTATGTGATAGACCCATGCTCAGTACAGAATAACAGTAAAATGGAGGAAAAACAATACATAGTTTTAACATTTTGTACAGATAAAAATCTGAAAAGCATGACCTGCAGAGCAATCCCTTTGTTTTGATACTGCAAGAAGTAAATTGAGTCCACCTGCATGTAATTCACTTTAAATATAAATAAAAGATGTTCAGTGAAGGTCTCAAAATCAACTGCATGTCATGCACAACACAAATCTGTTCTCAAGAGAAGAGTGACAGAAAGAAGGCCTCTGCTAAAAGAAGGACTTAAGAAGTCACATGTAAAGTATTCAACAAGCCATTTAACAGCAAACAGCTTTTTGGTCTGTTAAAAACTCTATGTGGAGGATAACACAGCACTGAATTCATCATCCCTGTTGTGAAAATGAAGGTGGCAGCAGTTTTCTGTGGGGATGCAGAGTTAAAACAGATATAGACTGGGGTTATACCTTCTAGCATACATAAAATAAATATAAAATTTTGGAAACTAGACATAATTTCTCCCCCATTTTATAATTATGTGCTACTTTTTGTTATTCAGTCCCATAAAAGCCTATTAAAATTATTTGAAGTGTGTAGTCGTACCTTGATAAAATGGGAAGACGTTTACAAATAAGGCACATAAAAGGGATTTTCTTGTTAATTTTATTTGCATAGAATAATTTGTATTGTAAACTAGTGGGGCAGATACATCTGGACAGCAACTTCTACAATTTAAATGAAAGTTTATAAACTTCAGATTGAGCATGTCACAGATCGCATCTGTTCATTCATCTCCTGTTTTATCGACAGACTGAAACGCTTCACACCTTGCCTTTTCAGTGTGATGTAGGTTTCCTTATCTTGCCGTTGTGTGTAGATGACTGGAGCCACTGGTGACAGCTGGGGCCAGTCATCCAGGAAACACAGCCCAGTGTGTTCTCAATGACACACAGTCAGTGCCAAATCCTATAAATAAGTTAAAGTTGCCTAACTCCTATAAATAAAGTTGTGGTTATTTGGGATGTTTTCACTTGATCTGTTGTCTGAACCACTGGAAGAAGTTATTGAAGATAAAACCTTCACCTGTCTAAATGAGAGGATGTATGTAGTCATTTGCAGGTGTGTTTTTAGAGGTCACTTCTTGTGTATTTTGTGCCACTATGTCCAGGCTCCAAAAAATTTGCCCGCATTGAAATTCAGCCAGTAAAAATATGGCATGTGTCATGAAGTGAAAGCATGTTCCTTAAGCCATAAATGTGTTTGAAAGTCTGTGTGTGTGTCACAACACAAGCTATTATGCTGTCAGACGTCTGGGGGGCTGCATTCCTTCCAGGGTTCGTGTTTCAAGCTCCTACAATGTGCATCAGTGTGTGTGTGGAATCTAAAAACATGTCTCTGTATTCTTTATGGTGGCATTAAGGCTGGGGTTAAAAGTCAAAGTCCCAAAGGATGAGACTCTCAGGCATGCTGAACCCTTCGGCATTGACTCTTTTTAGTTTGCTTACCACTTTCACAGACTCTTCCTGGTTTGCTCTAATAACATTCAAAGTTCTGATGTTTGTTCTTTTTCTCCCACCTTTTATAAGCTGAGCACAGTTCTTTCATTTTCATAGTATCTTTTTTTCTCATATGCCAATTTTTTCACCTTATGTAGCTACTTGGTGAACGTTTATGCCAATGTTGACTTTTTTTCAACACCTGACTTTTTCTTATTACCTTTTCTCATCTTGATAAAATCTTCAGTCCATAAAAGGAGAGGAGGATTTCTAAATGAAATTTCTAAAATATCCTTAATAAGTGTTTTCCCTCAATAAGTGTGTTGCAAACAAAATTGAATCTCCTGGATCTTTCTGCTTTTTCAATCAACAGGAACAGAAATTTGTTTAAAGAAAACCCATTGAGTTTTTTAAGTGTCACTTTTTTCCCTGCAGACCATTCAGTCCGTGATTGAATCTGTCAGCCTGGTTAGGCTGCGTTCAAAACGGTGTTTCACTGCACACTATTATTTGTCGATTGCTTGTAATTACCCGTCATGATGACTGATGGGAGGTTTTTATGGCTGATATCAAGATTTTGTAGTTGTTCTGCTGATACATTTACAAAATCAGCCAGTTGTTAAATTTGACTTGGCATGGAGGCAACTAGCTAAGGATTTTAAAGGAGTGAAAATGATTTATATATGTTGTTTACGTAAAAAATCACATCTACTCTGCTGGTCATCAACACAGCATATTTTTACTAATTCAACATGGTATTCTTTTGTAATAACAGTGTATATACATAGCTAACATAATAATATTCATATTAAAATGTATGTATATTGCTTCCTATTTTGTGCATAAACTTGACCAATAAAGTTGATGCTGATTTTCTTCTTGGCTCTGATCTTAAGGTTTAACATGTTGACAGCAACTGTTGTCATGTAGAAGTTGTTATTCGGTGAGAAAAGGTCGGTGTTAGTTATTTTCAGTAGCAGTATGATGTCAAAACATGAAGTGTGACTATGCAAAGACACTGAAGGAGCTATTTAAAAGCAAGTGTTTTGGGCTATAAACGAGAGCAAGATTTACAGCAGAAAACAGGAAGGCTAATGGGATTCCAGCAAAGTTATGCTGTTTCATCTTTTTGAGGTTTCAACTTTTGTCTTAGTTGGATTTGGGTAATTTTAGCAGACTTTTATCAAATGCAATACAATTAGAATGCTGTTTTGGTAAAGCTAGGCAGATTAACCACACTTTGAGCCTTTTAAGATGCCTCTGCTGCAAAAGCTATGGCCCAGTTTTTACTGATGTGTGGCATAAGTATTGGTGTAGCTATGACTCTCTCTCTATATTTTTTCTATCTCTTTAATTTGTCCCCAGGATACTTCTTTGTAACAATTCAGTTACGAACAAAACGGATAATACTTTGATGTTGCATAGTTAATTGACTTGATTGTTTTTGTGTGTGGGCGGGGATGTGGGGGTGTGTGTGTGAAGGTCACACAGGTACTCATCACTCTCTGAGATGATTGAGAAGCTGAGAGGAGAATACAACCGCATCTCACCAGAAACCACACTGTTTCTCACAAAGTAAAATGTAGTGGGGACTATTCGAGGTCTGGAGTGTAATAGGACTGTAAGAACTATGTCAAAAATATGCCCAAGGTCACTTTGCTTTTTTGCAATGTCCAAAGCATTGGGAGGGATTTGCTGCAGCTTGTTTTAATCTTTTCATTTACCTACATCTCCTTGTTTCTTTCAATTTTACAAGGTAAAACTGATTGAAATGATTAACTTTTTTTCATGTTTGACTTTTTGTACATTCCCATCTCAGATAAACAGAGTGCTACTAACCTTGAGACTTGAGAGGTTTATTATTTATTAATTCCAAAGTTTCTTGTTATGCAAACCCGTGAAAAGCCTTGTTGAACCCACATTATGAATCAGTTTGATCACTGATTGGAAGTACAGTCTGAAAGCAGCCGTTGAGACCCATAACTAGGTGTTTGACTTATATATGAGTAATTTAGTGGAATTGGAAGATTACATGGCAGATGTCACATTTAACATCTTCGATGGTGCCTTTTTGCTTTTGTTACATTTTCTTGTGAGATCAAACGGCTAAAATGGTAACTGTCCTGCAGTGAAAATAATGACAGGGGAAATGATTCTTCTATCAAAGAATGATGTCATTACTTGAAGGATGTGTGACAGCATGAAGTGTACATTTTCAAATGAGTTGCATTTTATCTCAATTGCTTTGCTGACTCGGACAGGGATGTCTTTAATATTTCTTCTTGGAAGAACAAAATAGCTTACATCCAAAGCTGTCTGTTTAATCTGACTGCTCAGATTTCTTTAATAAACAATAAGAAAAAGAAACTTTCAGCTTAAATTTTGAACTGTGATTTATATTTCAGGTCATGTTTATTCTGACGTTCACATCTCGTCCGTACACAGTACTAATCTTTCATGAAAAGTTGTTATATGAATCCAGTTTTCTGATAAAGACTTGCTTTGCTGTGTTTCTTTGTCAGATATGTTTTGTCTTATTGTCAGTCTCGGATGTCTGCCATCTTTCTTTATTTATTGTGTGTCCGCTCCTTTTTACCTGCCCATCGCTCTATCGCAGCTGCCCGTCTGTTTTTCTCCCAGGTTTATCGTTCTTTCTTATCTGTTTCTGCTTCCTGTAAGCTTCCTGCTCCTCATATCGGCCTGACTGATTACACTGTAGCAGTGCTCTGCTTTCAGTAAAGATCGTGTGTGATCACCAGTGAGTGCACTACCAGGTCACTGTGGTCGACCAGCTTTTAGATTTACTTAGCTATGTAGAAATGCATTTGCTTGAAAATCAGGTAAGCTTTCCAAACCTATGATTATGAAGTCTTACAGTGTTTTCAAAGTAAAGATAGATAAATGCTTTATTCGTGTTCAGTCTGATAGATCTTGTCACTGCAGACTGTCACAAACTCAGGTCAGAGTGACTTTGGGCAGTTTTGGAGAGCTAGGTGCCCGCTTAAGACTTGATAGATTTCCCCTTATTTTTAGATAGCAGTGAAAGAGCTGCAGGTAGCAACAAGGCCTCTCCGCTTTCCTTCTTGAACAGGAACACTACCAAACTCTGGCAGACAAATGCCAAGCCAGTTTTCTTGTACAGCCTCAGAGATAATAAAAAAAAAGTTATTTATTGCAACAATCTCAAACATGTAAACTAAAATTCCTTGGCCCGTCTTCCATCCCATTATTTGAATTCTCGTTCCTGGGAGGTTTCAGGGAAACTCTGGGCTCTCCAACTGAGGCAGAGCATGGAGGGTTGATGCCAAGATTTAAAACCAGACAATGAGTGGGATTTTAGCTGTTCATTTGACAGCGAATGGTCTATTTGAAGATTTGAGAGGAGTTTATTGGTTTGTCTTCTCTGTGCCAACCTCGAAATCTATTTTGTTGTTGTTTTGTCCTGTCTTATCTGCCTCAGTGCTTGCCGCCAGAACTAATTGACTCTAAAATTGCCGCGTTCCTCTGCTGCACAAGAAACACCAGAGAAATATTTATTAGACTGAATGAGGGTTTATTTTCAAACTTGAACTTTCTTTGAATTGACCCCCCAAAAAAACCCATACTTTTGATTTTATTTCTGAATATAATATGCATCAAAAGCACCAATAGTCTTCTTGATTAATGTAATTATGCAAGTACTTTGTCCACTGAATCCTTGCTGTCTTCTCCATTAAATCCAAAGGACTGTTGTTACTCATCCCAATTTGCCCAAAACCTGAATTCGTTAACACACAAACAATAAGACGCACAGTGCAGCAGTGTTCAGCGCTCTTTGGTGGTGTGATTAAAAACTGGAACAGGAAAAAGAACCAGCAGATCTGACAAACTGTCCTGCTTAGTCATGTAAGGGAGGATTTCAGCAGAGAACCGAAGGGTTAGATGTCACTCCAGATTTAATGAGAAAGCTGATGATGTGACTGGATAATGTTTACCTCAATATTAATCCAAAATGTGTTTCAGTTTGACAGAACTTGGTTAGTTTATAAATCTCTGAGCTGATTCTAGTAGGTTGCACCTCATTCTTTGATTCTTTTATCTATATTTCAGAAACTATAATGATAATAATAATAATTAATAATAAAACAATTGAAGATTTTGACACTCTCTTGTTCTAAAGCCACTGCATTATTGCTTAGACGAGTTTAATATTTTATTAATTAATATGAAAAAGATAGACACATTTAAAAATTTTTACTCAACAGTGAACAAATCAGGAAATTCAAAGAACAAATATCCAGTTAAGCTCAAAAATGAAAACATGCAGCCATTAAAGTGCACAGAGGGTAAATGGAGATTATTTATATTCACTGTTTTTATTTCACGAAAATAATAAAACATAGGAATTTTAAAGTTTTACTTATCATGTCAGCCAAACCTAATTTACAAATAATTACGTGAAATGACGCGTTGTTTTTTTTTCTGAAGGAGTTCATCAATGAGACTAAAAACAACATGAATAATGATCAGCACAAAGTTTGTGATGTGGAATCTTCTAAATATAAATACATTTAGAAAGCCTGTTCTTCATAAATTCCTTATCTTTTATATTGGAGAAATGTAGAAAGTCTGGAAATCCAAATTCCAGTTTTTATTTGTCCACACTTATCCTGAGTTGGAGAATTACAAAGTCAAAGTACGGTACCCAATTAAAGTCTGTCAAAGGGCAAAAGAACCCATATGTATATAAAATGAATCAGCAATAATAGCATAAGTCCTGGCCAACTGTAGCTTGTACTTCCTGGTGTAATTTGACAACAGGGAACTTTGTAAAATGGTAGAGTTCAAGCTTCCTGAAAATGTTGCTCACCATGGAGACGCTCTTGCCCTCGCAGACCCAGGGTGTCAAGCAGCAGGGTACTGCTGGTGGACTCATAAGCTCTTGTACGTTTTGTCCTGCTCTGTTTCAGTACATTTTTAACTATGTTACCTATGAAATAGTTTTTAAAAAATACTTTTAAAAAACTATTTTATCCTAAAGTGATTTCCTGAAGATCATGACTCCTTCAATCAAGATGCAATCAGGCTAATTTTATCTGTAGGAGCTGGTGTGTCTCTTTACATGTATGGACACTTCATTTTGAAAAGGAAAAATGGATGTTGTTTATCATCCTAGTAGGTCAAAAATGGCGTGGTAGGTCAAGACAGAATAATGTCTTTTATTGTGATGTGAAGATAATTTTGGTTTATTGAAGGCAGACAAACTAAATGGTTAAATAAAACAATATATTACAAAGAAAAAAATAATGATAGGATTAACATATTATTCATACAGAACAAACAGTTTTTAGAATTTAAAGAGATAAAACATTGGAATAATGTCAACCATATATTTGTTTTTAGCTCTCTATCGTTCAGCTTTTTCACAATCTAGGTTCTCTGTATTTGATATTAACATTTATGCATAAAGAACATGCATAAGAAATAGCTTAAGAAATAGAACCTGAATAGTTAACATAGTGAAAGTGAATCTGACCCAGCATTTTTCTTTGTACTGGAGGTACATCTTACTTCTGCTTGCTGACCCCTTCCTTGACTTCCTCTTTGTCTCTCTCTATCTCACTGTCTCCCTCCTACCTTCTATCCAGAGAATTACGTGAGCAGACACTCATGAATAGACATATTGTATTCTTGTGAATGTGAGCAGTGTGTTTCTGAGGCTTTTCCTTGCAGCGTTTTATTCATATGATCATCTTGGCATTTGGACTCAAGAAGCAAGGACATTTTAAAACTCGTTTTAATGTTCTCTGAATACAAGTCCAGCATCTCATGCAGCTAACATAGAGCTTTTCTCTGGAGCACTGTAAACAACATGAATAGCTGCTATGAACTTTTGCTCCTGAAAACAGATAGAAGTTTCAAAATGCATTCTTAAACAAAACAAAACAAAAAATTCCTATTTGCATATCTGGTTGTTGGAGCTAAGCCAAGAAAATTTCTACTGACCAGGCTGTGTGGCCTTGTAATGAGGACTTTACATAAATTTTTGGGACCTTGCCCGGGCTCCATATGTGTGAACATTCACAGCACATTTTTGTGTCTGAAACTTTATGTGCTGCACAGAAAATTAAAAGTGAGAATCATAGTCACCACCACATGGTGGAATTGTAAATTTAACTATTATCTTGTCATATAGAATCTTTGTCTCTTGCTAAGCTCTGCTGAAAACATCCAAAAAGCATTAAAACATATTAGCACATTGTTTATTGTTAAAACATTTGTCAGTTTTTTGTATTTTTTATACCAACTGGGTACTTGAGTTACTTTTACACTAAAGCAACAGACATAGTGGGTTATTTACTACAAATCTATTTTTACTTTCTGCTGCTACTTCTTCAGGTACAGACATCCGGTAATTTTCCCTCTGCATTCCTATTGAGACTTAAATGTGGCCAGATCTCAGACCTGCGCACCTCCATCACGTCATTGTCTCAAAACAAGCTTTCATTGTGTGTTGTGTCTGCATCTGGGAGAAATCAGCTTTTGTTTGTTTTGAACATCGTGTGCTTTTCAAAGGGCAATGCTTAACTACAGATTTGATGATAGTTTTAGTTCTAGGTTTTACTCATATTGAACCTGGTTCTCATGGCATTTCATTATATTTTCAAGACGTCTACTGCGAATCAAAGGTTAGTGTGTAAAATGTCTTATGCCTCCTGCTTTAGGCTGGTTTTATTGTAATGTGAACAACCTGCTTCTCTTAATTGTTGTCAGAAAATGACTGAAAAGCATAACACATGCCTGTAAAGATTTACTTACACACTCATTTTGGGCAAAAAATTCTTTTTTTAATTTTTTTATTTTTTATTTGTAGATTGACTTTATTTGGCAATGAAATTGGGACTTTTAATAACAGCAAGGAAGAATTGGGCCAACATCAGTAAAATTAGCAGCAGGAAGTAGTTCTTCTTCCCATTCTTAAGTAAAATGTCACACTCACTCGATGAAGAGAAATGATACTTCTGTGTCTCTTGTCCTTCCCAAGAGGTTGATTTTGCACTCTGGGAAGCAGCTAGTTATTATTCTCAGTCAACCCTTTCTAGCTCATGTTTGCCATGGAGTCTGTTCGCCCTTCCACATATTCAAATGTCAGCTGTGATTGCTGAACTCAAGCTGGAAGGCCAAGCACTGCCCTTTTCTCATGCATATCCAGTGAGGGGTACAGTCTGATAGGAATCCAAAGTTATTCAACTGCTCCCCCTGTATTCTGCTCAGATCGTCTCTGAGTGTTTTTCCTTCCCGTAGCCTGCCTGTGTATCAGAAAGCCTCATTACACCCCCACCTCACTGTCTGTCTGCATCAGTGTCCACACATGCTTGTCTGTCTCATTGGTTGCATGTCTGTTGGCCTACATGAGCGAGTGGGCTAAAGTTCATGTCATGTGCTCGTCGTCTGATTTGTAGTCTTTTTGTCACATGTTCTCCACTTCCTCACTGATTACAATAACATGTCCACGGTCCAGACCCAGACAAAGGAAACTGGCTCAGTAAGCCACCGGGCAGACTGACACATGAAATAACATTACAAATATGAAAAGCAAACTGTAGATTCAATGACATAGACAAACAACAGTCAATAGTGTTTGCAATATTCTATCAAGTCTTTGCCTTTTCTTTGAGATGAATTGCTTTAAGGAAATGGAAACCATAAACTCAAAAATTAGGAATTCAAATGTAGCTCAATATATTTTAGGCATAGTAAGTAAAATGTAAAATGCTCCTGTTTATATCTCAACATAATGATGAAATGTATTGACTATACAAGAGAAACGAGCCAGAAAATGTGGTCCTGTTTTACTTCATTCATAGTAAAGGAATTCAAAATGAATACATTTTTTTAAGACCAATCTGTGAAAATGTGATTGCTTTCTAAAACCTGAAAGCTACCTATAGATGCACCTTTAAAGATTTCTGGCCAAATCTTCTGTTCAGAATTGTTTCATTTAACAACTTCAGATGGTTTACTACCAGTTTCTCAAATAAATATGACTCTAGACTTTGACCACCGAAACCTTCATTTAGCATTTTATGTAGGATCAGGGGTGCCGCCATGATTCCCCCATCTTGGAATCATGGCGGCACCCCTGATCCTACATAAAATGCTAAATGAAGGTTTCGGGGGGCCTCAATCTAATTGAGGCCCCCCCACCCCATGAAGCTGCTGTTTCAATTTTCTGAGTCTATTTGACCCACAAAAAGCATCACAATTTTAGAGGCTTGCAGCTGCCTTACTTTCTTTGGTCCAGTACTGATACTAGGACAATATTTACTGCTCATGAATTTTACATACCACAGTTCACATACAGTATGCAAGTAGGTTGCTTACATTTTTTCTATTACTGAAATGGCTCTCTCCACAAGCAACAGTCATAGGCAACATGCAAAATATACATAAAGCAATCCAGACTTTTCAAAAAATGCTATGTAGTTGCATTTTATTCAAGCTGCAGTGTATAACTTTAATAAAAAATATGTTTTCTCCACAATTGTTAAAGCTGTCACCATGTCGTGCCAGTTTGTTATGAGATAGATAATCTGTGAAAACAATCATCTCCTCCACCTCCTCCCTGAACTACTATTGCTAGCTAAAGTAATGCAATGTTCCTGCCAAAATAACCAATCAGAACCAGAAGGACGGTCTAGTGCTGTGTAGGATTAATGGTTCCATCAATTACAGCAGTGGTTCCCAAAGTGTGGGGCGCGCCCCTTAAGGGGGGCGCAGTGCCATTGCAGCGGGGGAAGCAATATGGATGAAAAAAACAAACAGTTACACAAAAGTATTTCACCTTCAAGATGGTTTGTAGTTTGTTTTGTTGCAACCTGAAGTGTGAAATAAACTTCAGTGGAGTTTGAAAACAAAATATGTGTATAGGTTTATATCTGGTTGAACGATGTGTGTGCCCAGTTGATTTTTGTAATCCATACGGTGGCCCAGAAAATCTTTGGGAACTACTGAGTTACAGGAAATTATCCAACCCCAGACCATAACAATTGTTTGGTGATAGGATTGTTTTTGTAAAATGCTCCAGTTTCTTTCTCAACATAATGATCAAATGTATTAACTATACAAACTTTCACTTTTTGAAAGTTGTAGAAAAGGAGTACGCAGAAATTCAAATGCATTACACGTTTTTAAAATATTTGATGAGTTCTTGGTATTCAAACTTAATATTCCTAACTCCAACCAACCTTTGGCGCATGCCACGCACTGAGCTACATCCAAAGATTAATGGTTGTACCAGCACTGATTGACTTGTTATTGCCACCAAATTTATTTTAAATTAACACTTCTCTTAGCTCTTTGGCCAAATAAAGGTAAAATAAAGATGCAGCAGTTCGGTATTATTTCAGACTAATCTCAAATTAACTTATTGACACATTAGTTTCACTTCCAGAGACTAGCACACGTGCCTCAACATGTGACACATGAATGCGGTTTCGCTTGGAGCGACAATGAGATGCAGTTTTGTAGCTTAATGAAACATGGTTCCCTGTAAACTTTTTCAGACTCACCAACTCTTTCCATTGTTTAGGGGTAACTGAAAGAGCATAAAATGAGCACTTCCTTAATTTGAGGACACGACTTATCACAGCAGAATATTCATTTTAATTGGCTGCTGGCCTGATAAGCTGTACTAAAGCTTTTTTATATATATATATGATAATTACCAAGTGGTCTCCAGAAAAGTGGCTTTGCTCATTTGGGTTAATTTCTCAGTTTGTTGTCAGCATCTGCAGCGCATTTTGCGGCTAAAATTAGAATGAAAGAGCTTGAAGGCCTGCTATACATTTTTGAAAGATGAGGTAATGTTGCTTTTATATAGTTCTACTCTCCTCTATGCAGGGTTTTACCCAGCTCCCTGAAGAATGCAGCTTAAATACTGCAAGCTGCTGCTGTATCACACTGTACTGTACTGCCGCAGCTTAGCTCTGTGGGTGAACTTGGACCCTCAACTGCACAGTGAGGAGGAGGGAGAAGTTTCCAGAAAGTTAGAAAAGAAAACAACTCAGTAATACAGAAACATAACAAAGTAAAGAGAGGCATCCAGTAGAAGCACAGTGTCCTCTTTTTTTAAAATCCCCTCCTTATTTCACATTATCTCATCTGCTCATCTGTTTCCCCCCTCTTTTCATCTCCTTATATTCTAGAGTCTGGCTATCGACCAGCGCAAGATTGAACTCCATTCTCCTTGCAGCCAATTTGCTGGGAATTTACTCTCTTATTAAAGTGCATGTTCAGAGCAGCTTTCCTTGCGCGTTTTGTTTTACTTCCCACACACATGGCCTCTGGTGAGCAGCTAGTCATGTATCTCATTGCATGAATAAAGGCTAAACAGAAACTTGGCTTTTTGTCAAGGATGCCACGGCTCAGATAAAGAGATGCTAATACTGTCTGGGAACCTTTTTGGACAAACCTACGTGATTGAGACAAATATTTGCAGCATCTTTTTCTTTTTGGTATTTACTTCCATTTGTTAAATGCCTTAAATTCAGCTTCACTGTTAATTTTCTGAAATGTTTTTCTTTGGGGTGCAACAATGATCCCTTTGTGTTGTAACAGGCTGAAATAAGATCTGAAAGTATTTTCTTTTCTTTTTAACTAAGTGATTCACTGCTTGTCTATGGTGACAAGAAGGGATTTTTTTTTCTTTTCTCATGAAGCACACAAAAAAAGATTTTTCTGGAAAAGCTTCACTGCAAATGTGGGCTTTTCAGCAAACATGATCAAGACATTACATTTCTCATGTTATTCTCTTGAGCTCAATAATGTATTTTCCAAACCCTGCTCTGCTGCTTCAAAATGTTATCTACTAACAAAACAAAACAAAATATGCCTCTAGTTTTTGTTGAGCCTTGACTTTTGGATTTTTCTCTAAACTTTAAAATATACTAGAACATCTCAATAGTTAGAATATTGTGTAAAACTGCATTTTTTTCTTGCCAGTCTCTTCAGGAAGTAAAAGGTTTATTTCATAGAGATTTTTTTAGACATAGCATAGAAAAATTTTAAGCTTTTATTTTTTTGGTTAACATGTAAAGATGACCCAAATATGAGTTTCTCAGAAAATTAGAATATCACACTAGACCGACCAAAAACAGAAGTTTTAAGCACAAATTTTAATCGTCCCCTTGCATGAATTACTGCATCAGTGCCATGACGCCCTGACGGCATTGATGCACCAGAATCACAGGTGATCAGCCTGCATATGTGTAATGGAAGTCCAGATCGCTTTGATAGTTGCCTTTGGGTCTGAAAGTAGGTAAATAAGTTTTGTTCTCTCAGTGGAAGCTTCCACTGTCCTTCAACATAATTGTTTACTTTTGTTGCTGTGGGTCAGGACTGAAAATTGCTGATAGCTGTCATTTTTCATCCAGAGGTGATATCTTGGTATTTTCTTTGTGTAGATTCAACTAGGACAAAAAATTAGTGATCTTGTCAGCTTAGACAGAGTAATGTTACTTTGCTTGACATTCCCTCATTCTTGCATGTGAAGATATCCTTCCATTTTTTTAGCGTTTTACTTCAGATTTAGTCTTTCTGCTCTTGAAAAATACAGCTCCCAGCTCTTTACTCGTTGATTCTGTCTGTGAGCCAAGTAGAGCTTAACGGCAATCAGTGAAACAAATGAGACGAGCAAGCAGGCCAACACAGGACTCACCAAACAAGCAATTATTGTAATGAACATCTACAATGTGTGTTTAATAAAAGTCCCAGTGGGCCTCTCGGTTCAGCTTGTTCGAACTAACGCAGTTTTTTCTTCTTTTTTCTAGACACCTCTTGTTAGAAGAGGGATTCTTTGCAGTTCTCAAATGACACAACTGCAACAACTATGTCAACAGAGAAGAAAAGTCTGCTCAGAAATTATGTTTAGAATAAAAAGTTGTTTACGCAATCAAATTATCCGAATGTAAAAATTAAGAATGAGAACAGCGGCAAATAAAACTGGGCCACGGGTGATTCTGATAACATCGAACTTTCTCTTAGCATGGCCATTCAGTGAAACAGAATCTGTAGCCATGGGAGGCAGCCACAAATGTTTCCACCTTTTGTTACCCTCAGATTTATAGTCAGTCACTGTGTCCTTGAGGTACTGGCCTAAATTTCCTGCTAACCAGTGGGTGGAATTGGTTAGCGTATTGTTATTCACAGTGAGGCACATTGAGGTTTTTTCTTTTGGCCTTGTAATTGTCTTCCTTATTATGCACAACAAAGAGATGAGAGCTCAATTGTTTGGTATTGACTGGTTGAATACCAAAGTAGATGGAGAGATTGTGAAGGTTACTAGAAAAGGGGTTGAAATAAAAGTTTTAAGTCTAAATTTGAAAAGTTAAAAACCTTGATAAAATTGAAACAGAAGCATGAGGCAGCAAAGTTTATAGCACATTTTTTTCCTGCACAAACCTTTTGCAATTTTAAACTTTAGAACATAAATCATTCATTGCGCTCAACAATTTGCAGTCTTTTTGTAATACGTTTGTCCTTAAAATGTGATTGTGTTGCCAATGTCTAGTTGATTAAAAACAAATAGTTAATTAGTTACTAATTAACTGAACCTTTAGTTCAGCACTCCAATGTGCTGAACTAAATCACAGTAGGGCACTGTGCTTTTAGTTAAGTTAAAGTTAAGTTAAAAACTTAACATTTTTAAGCTAACTTAAAAATGTTAAGTTTTTAAGAACTTAAAATTTTAACTGAAGTGATTGTAAAGTTTTTTTTGTTTTGTTTTTTTCCCTCCCACTGACATATGTAAAAGGAATGTGCACTTTTCACCTTTCCACAAAGTTCCACTGATGAATACTCAAACACAAAAAGCCTTCCACAGTGTCATGGCACTGTATCAATATTATGTTTTCTCCACCCGGCTCTGTTCCTGTTTGCCTGGCCCAGTAAATGTACCAAACTTAGTAATCCCATAACGGAGGTAATTCCAGACTGCTTGCTTTCTGCTCTCTGCTCTCCCTTTGGAAAACTTTCTTGCCTCTCTTTATCGCTTTATATGCCCACCACTGGTTAGGTTCTGTCCATCAAATCATGATTGTTTTACATAAGACATTATCTGCTGCCCTCGCAAATCACATCCTCATGCAGGTAGTACTTTTGGTAAGCGAATGAAGATACACAAACTGGCATTTTTGTGGACAGCTAAATTTGAGCTCATATTCACTACAACAACCTATCACAGAAACATATTTAAAAATAATCTAAAGCATGCAGAATAGTGGGCATTAGTCACAGTGGATGAAGACCACTACTGTTCAATAACTTTTCCTTAAAGAGAAATTGGTACTCAGGTGTCTCTTGATTTAACTTTTTCATTTTATTGAATTTCTGCGGCACTTTCTTCCTCTCCTCACTTTATTTTTCCTCCTTCTTCCCTCATACATCCCAAATTTCACATTCCTTTTCTGCCTTCAAGCGTGCATGCATGGTTGAATAAATGCATCCAGGACTCAAACAGGTCAATTCAACATCATTCCTTTATTTATATTGGAGGAAAGCCTCCAGGTCCTACTTTTGCTTAAAATGTTAGTAAAATTATGTTTCTTGATGGGGTATTCCATTTTTGTGGAATATTCAAACATCCATCCATCCTTTGAATATGTCAATGTGTTTCCTGTTTCTCACTCAATGACTGCTGGAGACAGAAACCAGCAGCTAGAATATATGTTTTTGTGCCCAAGTTGTTAAAAATTCATGCCTTGCAGTAAAAAGTAATTCAAAAACGGAAGATGTAAAAGAGAGTGTGACACGTAAAATATTACTTGATTGAAAGAAGAGTCTAATGTGCACTTTAGGATATGTTGTCTTGTTGCCACAGACTGTAGAACTAAAAGCATAAAAAGCTGTTTGACATGTAGCAACTTCTGTTTTTAGACAAGAAGAGCATGACAATTGTGAAGTACAGCAGGGTTTTCAGTCGGTTTCTTTCTCTCTTAAACATAAGCCCGTTGGTGCCCTTTGTACCCTGCCTGGCACAAACAGTCTATATAAAGAAGATACTGTGGATAGGATGCAGTGATAATGGACTAACCGGGAGAAAAAGTAGTATCTTAACAAGGAATGGGTTTTACGTAAGTCTTTTGCCGACATGAGCTATGCCCTGAAAATTATTTTACCTGTTTGTGAAGTGACAGCATTCTGTCATTTAAAGAAAGCCACACTTATGTGAAATCTTTCTTACAGCTTCAATCAGACATACCAATAGGCTGAGAGAATCAATGTGTAAGAGACTATCTGCACACTTCAAATTGACTAGCAGAAGAAATGTACACCATGATGAATGATCTAAGCAAAAGAAATATCAATTATTACCAGCTACATACATTTATAGGGCCATAGTAAAAGCACTTGTTTTTTTTAGAGTATTAGTTATTTACTGCCATATTTAACCTTTTTACCAAATATGTTTGGGAACCTAGTAAGTTAATGTTGACTTATTTGTTCTAGCTGTGTGTTAGCATAAAGTCTGGTAGGTTTAGTTCATGGGAAGATGGGCTTGCTGCTGCTGCAGCTTTTTTCACACATCTGAGAGCTTTGCTGTCAATTGGTCAGTAGGTGATGCTCTTCTGATAAGTCATGACTATAACTTTCAATCAATGGTTTTAACTAGATTTAAATAAGTTCTCTCATTTGACACAGTGCTGACTGACGGCGCACAATACATATGTTCAAGAAATCTCTGTTGATTCTCTGAAACTTAGTTTGAATAATATGGAATGTATAAAAGTCTTATTAATTTGGTACCTTTGTCTTTTTAAGACCATGACAAATCAACAAGTTGCTCCAGACATATCAGGGTTCAACAAGGACTAGTCTTTTAAATGTGTTGTTCTGTAATAATTTGTTGCCACCGATTCCCCTCGTGGACCACCTACAGTCATGTGCCAATTAAAAGGACCGCCCGCCTCCTAAAGAACTAAATGATTTATAACATACACACACCCATTCATACACTCAATAACAACAGCTGGAGAAAAGAAGACGCAGCCAATAAATATTTAATGACTGACTTTATCTATTTATAACCGATATGTATTACCAAAAGGACATATATCAGTGTGTTTCCACTTACTTGTCCTGGATTAGATTGTACTGAATAAGAAACCCTAAAAATGTCTGTCATTTTAGCTGTTTTTCTGTTGAAATACTATTTGATATAATTGCTCATGTGCAAATCTCTTTTTCTAAAAGATTCAAATTTAATCTTTTAAACACTGTATTTACCTACAGTGTTAAATATGGAGCCAAGAACAGCTGCTTTGAATATTTGTAATTTTTCTTCATATTTATATTTTATAAATTCTTGGGTCCTTCAGTATTCTTTTTCATTCCTTGTTTGCTTTTCTTTATGACTTTCCTTCCTGATTTACTGTATAGACGTACAGTAAACATTGATATCCTGCAAGAGAACGGATCACTGATATAAGAGTACTATTCCACCAAACTAGTTTAAATGACAAATGGCTGTCCAAAATCATATAGCACTGAGCAGCTTTTTCTGTTCAAAATAAAACTCTAACCCTTATTTTAATAGAAAACAAATCCTCATTTCCCTTCTGTCTTTCTCCTAAAATTTCTGCAGATCACGACGCTGATTAACCACAAAGACAGGCCAAAGAAGCCTGAGCGGACGCTGGCAGCGATTCACCGAGTGGGTCAGGCAGTGAGCGTGGCAGTGGGGCGTTTTGTCGCCGTTGGGGAGGCCATAGCCTCAGAAAACCAGGAGCTGAAGGATGAAATGGGTCAGGCGTGCTTTGAGGCACGCAGAGCAGGTAGGAATCCTTTAGCTGTACCTTGCAGGTGTTTAACATTTTATCTAAATTGTGTTTTTCCTGCTTTGTTTCAAAATGACACTTTGCTGTGCAGAAAATAAACAATACTAACAGAGTCTCTTTTTAGATAACGCTCCATCTTTTTGTTGTAAGCACAAAAAGGCTTTATGAGATTTTGGGCTTTTCCAGACCGTTTGTGCTGAGCAGACCATTCAGTAAGCTAAGAGTTGCTCATCAGTGTTTTGCTAAGCCAAAGTGTGACAGTTTCATAAAGCTTTAGACACGTCACCTTCAGGCTTCACAGTGTTATCAAATTTTAGCAAATTTCGATTAGTCTGGACAACCGAGCTGTCACCCAGTATTACACCAGAAGACCTCCAGAGTGCTCTAAAGACATTGTGGTTATTGAGTTGGGGATGAAGGCGAGGAGAAAAAAACAGCTGCAGCACCTTAGGGTGTTGTGTAGAAGAAGAAATTAATCTGCCTTTACATGGATAATGGGCTATAATTGAAGGTTATTGGACAATGGTAAAGAAATATCAACCTGTTGGATTTAAATTGAGGGCGAAAAAACCCCAAAGCTTTTGTATTGGATCTCTCTTTTTAAGTCGAATTTATACAAAGCAGCTGTAAAATGCATTTTGTTCCTGTCTCATCAGAACTAATAGGTTATTAATTTGTACACATATTCATTCACTGCAATTATATTAGCAAGGTTATGCTGTGTACTGACTTGCATATGGTTTACAAACTACTGTAATAACTTAGAAAAATGTTATGTTGGGATTAGCAAGCCAGTTTTTTTAAAGTTAAAAAAAAGTCAAGGTCATGATGTGCTCAGTTATGGATTTACTTACAACTTCTTGTGAAAATATGCGGGTCCCATTTCACTAATGTTCATAAACTGATGTTTATTATCTAGTGCAGTTATAGGGTTAGGTTTCCATGTGAACTTTAATTTTGAAAAAAAAAGAAAAACACCTGTCAGGCTGGACATTGACTTCACATTGTTCTTCACATTTCTCCACCTGTTGAAAAGATCTGTGGCCGCCAGGTTTATCTAATTATCAATATGTTCTAAATGTGGAGAAAGGTGACAAGGAAGCATTATTTTCTTAGAACACCATGTCTTTCTATACGAAGCAAAAAAATAAAAGAACTAATACCCTAAATTACTTTGAGTTTTTCTTTTGTAGTTGTACACACACAAGCACAGGGACCCTTGTGTGTACACGCCTGTACATGGATGCTAGCAGGAAGTTGGGGTGGTGCAAAAAGGGAAGCTACAAAGACAAAACGTTTAGCAATCACTACACTTACCCACTCTATGTATGGTGTCGCCTCTTTCCTTTCCTACTATTTTTCTACTTCCTTTAAAAAACATTTGCACTACAATACAAATTTATCCTATCCAGAGTATGTTCTTGTTTAGTCCCAGCAAGGGACTAAATAATCCTAAATTAACTTTTAAAAATGTGTCTCAGTCTTATGGACGTTGTACTTAGTCTAATAAAGTTTGCAAGATAATTCTACCCCATTTTTTGGTAAGTATTTCTCTTCATAAACTCTGAAAAAATTTCCCAAACTCAATGTTTTTGCAAGTCCTATTTGTACAGTTGTCACATATGGGGTACATTTCACGGTAAAGATTGAGGGACCTTTTAAGCAAAGCTTTGTTTGCTACGTTATTACATTTTTGAAAAACGAGCCACTATTATGGTTAGAAAACACAGGTTAGCATTTGTGCTAACACCTCGGGAAGAAGATTCATGGTTTAGGTTTTGCAATTTCAAATTTAGGTGTAACATTTCTTAATCTGCCCTTAAACTGGAAACGGTGTGACATTGCTTCCAGTTGGGGGCAAACAGTGTCTCAGTGGCTAAAGATTTTAAACCCAACATTATAACAATAGGTTAACGCTGGGGGAACCAGCTCGTATAGAAAAGCATTTAGTCCTCTCACACTGCTGATTTGTTATGACGGCTAAAACTCCAACAAAGAGGCTGCTGTCGGGAGGAGTTGAGTCAGCTGATGAGTTTGTGTGTGCATAGGTGAAGCGGGGTGTTCATGCATGTGTTAATACATGCATGTTTTAATGCCTGCTGTGACTAATTTACTCCATTTTCACAACGATCCATTCAGAGTTCTGCCTTTGGGTTGGCCCTGAAAAAACTTTAAACCATTGCTCATTATAATTTTTTTTTTCTGCCATCCGACTTCCAAACGTCTTGTGTAATCAAAAGGAATAAGCTTTGTTCTTTTTTTTAATCTTTTATACAGTCAGCGGGGGGAGAAGAGGTAGTTAGCAAGGGATTGATGTTTATTTGAGCCATCTATCTGAGCCTTTCTTTGCAGTTATCATTATAATAAGAGCAAGGTTAAACTAGAATACAAACTCCATTAGAAAATGAAGAAAAAAAATCTGAAAGCATTTTCCACTTTATATATCCAGTCACATATTTGGACTCTTGATTGGTATAACTAGTGAGATTTGGCATCCTGCAGAAAAAATGATGTCCATTTCCCATCTGCATAGTGAGGGAAGTGGGTGCAGGCTGGTGCAGTCTTCATCTTTTTCAATTAAGTTCAATGTGTTACAAATACTGATTGTGAAAACTTAGCAATGTTGACTTCAAGAGTTCAGCCACAGCATGATATTCACATACATATTAGAAACAAAATGTACTATTTAAAACTAAAAATGTATTAACACAGACAAAAGCACAAACAGTAATTGGATTGTATTTTAATAACCCAATTCATAAAAAAGAGCTGATTTCAAAAGCTGTTATCCACGTCCAACAAATGGGATTAAAATTTTTGTAGTAATTCCTCTGATACATAGACAATATATACCTTCCATCACACCAGACTCATATTTTAATTCAAGACGAATTATAATCCAATTCTTGATTTCCTTAGTTTCTTTTTTCAAAGCCCTATGTTCTACATATGGAGAACACAGTGCTGACTGTGTTTTTGCTCACCACTACAGCACAGTCAAGGAACTCAGACAGGATCTCCTCTGAGCCCGGCCATAAAGTTTAACTTAACAGAGCTGGCTCTGAATAGCAGCCTGTCAGATACGATCATTTTGTCCGGGCTGCTTCCTAAAAAGGACCAGCCAGACCAGGAAGAGAATCGAATTGCAGTACGTGATATCAGCCTGTGTCCTCATCTTCTTGCTATCAGAGCTGTTTGTTTTTTTTTTCCTTTTCAGACTCTACTCTGCAATCTGATTCCAAAGTCTGTTTTCTCTTTAGTGGAAGCGTCTAAGGTATTTTTTTTAGAATAAAAATAAGGAATGAGAAAAAAGGGAAGCTGTGAACCCCTGGAGACATTTGATTGGTTGTTTATAAATTCAGTATAGTTGGCATATTCACAAGCTTTTTCCTTAGCTTTGAAGTTTTTAGCATGAAAAATTGTCTCCACAAAGCATGCAGTTTTGTTTTGGGTCAAGTTGGCTCTGTTATTGTAAATGTACTCCCAGAGGTGGAGAGCAACAGACTGGCATAGCATTACATAACAATGTTGCCTCACACAATTCCATTGGTTTTTGCTCCCAGAGAATTGATTTAAAACCAAGGCTGCATTCCATTAATCCTGGAATCCAGAATTTTGACCTGGGAATGATATTAAATCCAATTAAACTTTGTTTAGTTTCCACGCTACACAACTAGTATATTTTGCTCTTTGCTATAAGTGTCCAAGCTAAGAAAAGTTAGCAAATCAAGTGAATAATGGTGTATTTATCTTCACTCTGGGCCTTCAAGTATTACATGAACATGCTGACAAATGAAGATGCACATTGCAACACATGTAACTGGTATAATACAGACCCCCAGAAGACAAAGTAAACATTTTATTTCTGCAACGTTTACTGCATTTTGTATGTGCTGCTGCCTGAAACTATACTGGATTTAATTTTTGGTTGCTGTGGGACCTTTCAAGGTTGGAGTTTTAACTCGGTGGAGCTATTGTAGATTTCATCTGAATCTGAATTTGGAAATTCAGACTTCAAAGTACCTGCAAATCACCCCTAAGAGATGGCTGGCAGAAAATTCAACATTATTGTGTGATGCAACAGAGAAGGCATTAAGAAGTATTGATTTATACAGCTAAATATGCAATCCTTAAAGCAGCGTATTCTTTTATTAGGAAAAAAAAGAGGTAATCTCATAATTTTAGAAAAAACTACCTTTGATTTTAATACCCCTGTTGGGTGGGGTAAACAAATGAAATGTAACAGTATATATTTTTAAATGCATATTTAGTTTTGTTTTGTCAGAGTTCCTAAGAATTTCCAACTCATGATTGGTTCATGATTTCCTCAGACGCCATTTTCTCTGAACTACTCTTCAAAATGGGCAAAACAAGAAAAGATGAACATTTAAAAAAGGCAGAGATGAATGATCTTTGTAATTCGGATAATAGCCACAAAAATAGGTACTCACCTATACCTGTCCTTATCTGAAGTCAGACCAATAGTTAAGAAGTTTAGATAACTATTAACAACTGTTTGCATCTTTATCTTGCCAGCTTACTGAAGTGTGGAGGTTCTTGTATTCTGCTTCTTATTATAGATCCAGATCTCATAACATCCCACAAACCTTAAGGCTCTCTCTGCCCAGATTGCATGTTTGAAAATCTCAGCCAGCTCTCGTTCTGCTTTCACAGCATAAAACACAGTAAAGAATATAGTAAGAAAAAAAAAGTTTCCACAGCATTTCTGTATTCACTTTTTGCCCCCTAAGAGGCGGCTTGTCATCCGAGTTCTAAAGTTATTTATGATGACAAATGTTGCTCTCCTAAGCTTATTGACTGGCTTCATCAGTTAGCAGTCTGAAAGTGCTACTGCACCAACTTATAAATCAAAAGCTGTCTTTCAGCACAGTTTTGATAAGGAATGCAGGAAGATAAGTCATCTTACAACTCAAAAGTTCCATTGTAGTTTTGAAGTTTAAAGGGGTTTTTTTATTCTTTTATTTTGCGAAGCCCTAGAGAAGTGCAAAATTATGAACTGCAAAATCGCTCTGCACTAGTAAGTTTGTGGTTTAGTATGCCTCCTGATGAGCCAGCTAAAGCATTCAGTTCTCATCTCAACTAGAATGTCCTTTTCATATGAATTTACTGAGGTGCCATCAAGTTAATATACAAACCATAGCTCAGTTCGGTTTTGATTCACCTTTGAACTGATGCATGTGTGATAAGATTAGGTTGATATCAATGTGCAAGAGTAAGGTCGGGGACATTCAGCCAGAAATGCATGTTTCATTTAAAATTTCTTACTGTATTTTATGTAAGATATAATTATGTAATATATTTAACTATGATCAGAAAAAATGAATTCTTCATTTTTCTCTTGCCAATTACTGCTTTGAACAGTCGGCTTTGTAAGATTACACATTTCAGAAAAAAGAGGTGCAAGATGAGACCAGTGTTTCTAGAACACTCTCCAGCTCAGTTTTGTATTCAGACTCAGTTTGTGGGATAAAATGAAGCAAATCCACAGACTCTTATCTATACCACCTGGTGCATTTTAACAAGTTTGAAATGTTTTCAAAAGTGTATATATTTCAGTGATGCAGCTCAAAAAGTGACATTTATATTGTATTAATTCACCACAGAGAGGGATACATTTCTATAATATTTCTGTAATGTTGATGGTAATGGGTTACAGGCAATGAAAACCCAAAGTTCAGTTTCTCAGAGAATTAAAATATATAATTAATAAACTGGCCGACATATAAAGCATCCCACTAAAAGCCAAATAATGGAAAGTTGAGTGGACGGAAAATGTGTGGTGGAAAAAAGTGTGGAAACAATAAGGATAGCTACAGACTTGAAGTGACTGTCTCTTTTAAGATACAACTGAATTTTGCATTATGTTTTTTAAATCAATGTCCCAGAGACTAGATTATGAAAGCCTGGTTCTCAGATAGCCTATTTACTGATATTTACCTGAAAATGTATGCATTTAACCATTATAATACTTGTATAACAACACGACAAACTAATTACATAGTTATGTATTATTAGTAGAAAATCTACCTCTGAGGAACAAATAAGTTTCTATTCTATTCTATTCTATTCTATTCTATTCTAGTCAGTGAACATGATTCGACCTCTTTGTCATTGTTTCTTAGGCGACGCTATAGCCCAGCTGACAGACGTGGGGTCAGCCATGCAGCCTCAGACAGACGGGCGTGTCACAGTGTTCAGTGACAGGACTGGGATGGTAAAGGCCGCCCGCCTGCTCCTCTCATCAGTCACTAAAGTCCTCGTCCTTGCTGATCGCATCGTCATCAAACAGATAATCACATCACGCAATAAGGTAAAGCTGCTTGAAATGAGATGTGCTGCCTTGAACAGCATCTGTAAACTAGTCAATCACATACACAAGGAAAACACTCCTGAGTCCTTTATTTTCCCGATGAGTAAACAGTGGCCCCTTTGAAAGAATATCCTGGATGTAATTGAAGGGAAGCAGCACTTTTAGTGACCACATAAAAACACCCGGCCAGGGACCGTGTCTCTCTCATATCAGGCTGTGCTCTTAGCCAGTGTGATACGGATGTCACTTCAGACTGGGCCAAGAATGGAAACAAGGGCCTAATCATGACCGGTTTGCTTTGTTCGGATAGACAGTTGACAGCCCTCTGTTCTCCATTACCTGCAAACACAATTAGATCTCTTCCTCCTCTTTATACAGCACAGATAAAAGCTGTTGCTGCTGCTGTGTTATTGCTGCCGACTAGCAAATCTTCAGTGACTAACTTACCAGCTTACATAGACTGTTGTTTTCCAAAGTACAGATTTTAGGCTGTTTAACTTGAATATTTTAGTCTGTAGTGGCCTCTATTTAACAGTAAATGGGCAGGAAACTTGGAGGGGAGAGAAGGGGAAGACATGCACCAAATGGGAATTGAATCTATGACAACCTCTGCATATGGAGCACATGCTCTGTCAACTGAGCCACCCAGCAGCCCTTTATTTAGGATTTTATCTGTGTGATGATATCAAGAATTAAAATTAAGAATATTAATATAATACAGATTTTAAGGTTTCCGCCACTAACTTCAATGTATTCTTTTCATCATATATGTGATAACGCAACACAAAGTTGTACATAATTCTAAAATGGAGAGAAAATTGTGCCAGATTTTGAATACTTTTGTCAAATAGCAGTGAATTAGTTCAATTCCCAGCTCATTGAGATAAGGTGGACGGTGTCAATAGACATAAATGTTTGAGAGTTTGCCACAGATACTAAATTGTATTTTCATGCGTTTCATTTTAACACATAAATATTCTTTGAGAGTATCCTGAAACTTTGAATGCAAAACCTTTCGAACATACCTGAATTAAATTGATGGCTCATTTTAGTCATGATGCTGTGTTACGCAGCAGAAATGGGGTGCTTAGTACTTAATCCTTTGTTTTTTGGGGGATCCTTTTCTTTCTGATTTACCATTAGGAGTTACCTTGTGTTGATCTGTTACACAAATTTCTAGTTAAAAACAGAATTTTGTGGTTGTAATGTGACAAAACGTGAAATATGTTCCACAGCTATTTATACTTTTGTAAAGCACATCCACAGTCCAAATTTTAATCTTGATCATTTGTGAGCATATGTCCTCCACTGTTTTGAAACCGCATCTGCTAATAAATACGAGTTCCAAGACACATACTTAATCATCTCACCTCGCTGATCATTTTGCTTCTTTCAGGTTCTTGTAACACTTGACAAACTGGAAAGAGTCAGCACCTTCCAGGAGTTTGTGCAGATTTTCAGCCAGTTTGGCAACGAGATGGTGGAGTTTGCTCACCTCACAGGAGACAGACAGAATGTGAGTAGCAATGCAATTATTACATTGCATTTGTTTTCTTTTAATCAAGAAAACCCTATCAAGTATTTTAAGCAAAGTCTGAAAAACCTTTAGTTTCCTCCTCATGTGAATGCTGTGCACCAAACTGGGCTTTTCATAAATTTATATCTATGAGATAACACTGGATTTTGAGAACTGCAGTGTCTGCATAGTGAAGTGCAGCACACTCTGGAAAAAAAAATCAATAATCCAACCATGGAAATATTTACATATTTTAAAAATATCTGAACAATTGAATAAGCCTTCTTTCTCAGGCCTGGCTTCTTTCTGCAAAGTTTCTTTACTTATCCATATTTATTTTGCATCGCCAGTCTTTAGAAGCAACTCACAGGTCAGTTGTGACTCACGCTCCTCAAAGAATATTTACATCACGATTCAGTCTCGAAAGGAGCTGACCTGTGCTTTCTTGTGGTGCATTCTATCAGCCATATTGCAGCACATTTGCAAAACAAAACATGCACTCAGTGCTTCGAAAACACCCTCCAACTTGAAGGGGTTCTAAACTTTGTACTGTCAGAGGACTGATAATCCCACTTTGATGCATACATTCAGCCTCTGCAGCTAAAGCGCTTTGCCTGCGGAAGTCGACGTGAAATGCAGCGGCTGCGTTATTCAGACAGGGAGGGAGGATCCGTCATCCATCTGTCTGAATTTCATCGGGGGCTCAGGTTTTGAAACGCACGTCACGTCGCTCCTAACGCTTCCTCTTCTCATTTGCCACTTTTTTTTTGTCATATTTACACCCCCTCATTCACTCTCCATGTTCACACATGGAAAGGCACATGTCTTTTTCTTTCTTTTTTTTTTTTTAAAAGGGAAAAAAAGCATCTTCAACTATTGAAAGCAGATGAGCGGAGAGGCAAAATAATGACAGATAATCACATCGTCTTTGTAATCTGTGGCAAAGTGCCTGCAGAGGAGTTGGTTCAGCTGCCGTTTTCAAATCCTGTCTGTAGAATTCAATCTGCGCATCTCCCATGTAGAATCCATGCAGGGTGACACAAACAGGTTTTCTTTTTAATATTCTGGTAATATCTCTTTAAAAAAATAAAAAAAAAGATAACCCACAAAGCTGCACATGTGTAACCTGCAGAAAAATCCTGATTATATCTGGGTGACCGAGCAGGATCCTTTTTATGCCTCATGTCCCTTGGACACCCTGAGAGTTGTAAGAAGTCTTTACTAAAGTAAAGGCATCCATTTTCCTTGTGTGTGTGTGTGTGTGTGTGTGTGTGTGTGTGTGTGTGTGTGTGTGTGTGCGTGCGTGCGTGCGTGCGTGGGTGTGGGTGTGTGTGTGTGTGTGTATATTTGTGCTGTAGGACTTGAAAGACGAGAAGAAGAAGGCGAGAATGGCAGCAGCCCGGGCAGTGCTGGAGAAATGCACTATGATGCTCCTCACAGCCTCCAAGGTAAAACTGACCTCGGGTCATTCGTTATTGATCATGTCCAGCTTAAAAATTTAAACCTCACTTCAATTTCAAGTTTTCCAACATGCTTGGGTCTGTGCAGTAATTGAGTCAAGACACATTAAGTTAAAGAGAAATAAAAAAGAGTGAGAGTGAAAGAGAGAGGAGAAGAAGAGGGTACATGGGCTGACATTTCACATCCAACCCCCTCCGCAGACTTGCCTCAGGCACCCAGACTGTGAGTCGGCGAGGATCAACAAAGACGCCGTGTTCCACCGAATGCGCTGTGCCCTGGAGCAGGTCATCGAGATAGTCACTGAGGCACGGAGCTGTGGGGAAAACAAGGTCCTCCCTACTAGTATCTACAACAGCATCAAGGACTTCAAGGTAGAATAACATTTTGTTGTAAAGAAATGAGCCTCACGTTGCTCAGCCGATATCTGATTGGTTGGAAAAGACACTATCCTGACTTTTGAATTAAACAGTGACTCGCAAATGTGTTCATGTATACACTGACATTTTTCACACTTTGTAATGAGGGGAGAAGTGGGGCGAAACAGGGTTTTCAAAATTCTTTGCAAATAAAAATCTTAAAAGTGTGGCAAACGTTTAATTCCTACCACTTTTACGTTGCCCTGGTGCCGCTGATTGCGTTGACATAAGTATCAACACAGCTGTTCTCTAGAGAACTCAGATTTTTATTAGAGAATATTGCTGATGAAAGCATCGTGAGGACCAAGCAGCACATGTTTGGTGGGGAATAAAGCTGTGGAGAAGTTTGAAAATCGTAGCTTGGTTGCAAAACAGAATCCTGAGGTTTCAACAGCAGCATCCCACAAAGCATTGTTCAATCCATCATATGAAAAGAGAAGAAATGCTACAACTGTGAAACCACCAAGACTGGCCAGTTTAGGATGTCTTTTCAATCAGGAAAGCAACCTAGTAGCCTATGGTAACACTGGAGGAACTGTAGAGAGTCACAGCTCAGGTGGGACATCCTGTAAAATTAGTGTAGAATAAAGATGTTTTTGAAAAACATTTACCTCTAGCCACGGTATCCCGGCAACACTGGAGGAAAGGCAGTTAGAGGGGGCAGCAGATTCACCTATCAGCAGGACAACAACAGTGAACATGGCGCCAGAGCTACAATGGAGTGGATTAGATCAAAGTATTTCTGTGTTGCTTTAATGTTCCTGTCATAGTTCAGATTTAAACCTAACTCTGTTGCAATACCTGAAATTTGATGCACACAGATTCTCTCCATACCAACTGAGTGAGCCTGAGCTGTTTGACAAAGGATAATGGGGAAAAGTTTCAGTGTCTAGATGCACAAAACCGGCAGAGACATGCCCCAAAAGATTTCCTGTGGAAGCCGTTTTTTTGTTTTGGTTTGTTTTTTTCTCACGGAAACTGAATACAAATATTTGCCACAGTTTTCAGATAATAATTTGTAAAAGCATTTTATAACATGAAATCCCAGTAAAATACATTGAAGTTTGTGGTTGAAAACTTGGCTGGGAAAAGTTGAGGCATATTGCGGTTGCAGATTGCAGTTGCAGAGGTGCTCTTGCATTCATTGTTTGTCGAAGCTTCAGATGAGACTCAACCCATCAGAACTGCGGTGCATACGTTCTCACTTTGTACTTCTGTTAATACAGTTGTGTAAATCACCACAGAAGCCCTTCATTGCACTTGATAATCTGCTCTCTCTGTTGGAAGATGAAAGACATGAATCTGCGTAAAAGCACTTTGAGGGCAGCTCCTCAAAGAGAGGAAGTATTTAATGACAGGCCTTGAGGTTGCTGTTGCTTTTAATTCAGGGTTCACAGCGTTTTAATGGATAACTTTAGCAAAAGTTATGTAAACTGATCATCATTCAGCATGTAAGCAGATGGTCTTAAAATGAGCTCTTTGTTGAAGAAAGAGAAATAAAAAATGGAAAAGAGGTGGGGGGTGGGGAGTTGGTTTTAGTTGTTTTGTTTTTTGAGTAAGAAGAAGTAGTGTGTAAAAGCTGTTTTTACACAAAAGCACCCTTTTTATTCATGTTATTTAAATACAAACCCTGCTCTTACTCCCCACTCTGCAGGGCAGCGTTGAGTGCCTTAGAGAGAACCTGCACTCTTCGACGCCACAGATCATGGCCGGTCAGCTGGAGACGCTGGTGGAGCGCACCGAGGACTTCACCGATTCGCCCTACACCAGTCATGAGCAGCGGCAGGCCATCCTCAGCGTGTGCCAGCTGGCCCGCCAGGACACCCAGCAGCTGGTGCACGCCTGGATCGAGGCGGTACGTTGGTGCAGGCTCTCGTTCGTACCTGCAGAAGTGTTTGAAAAGCAGCACGAAACTGAGTGAGGAAAATACAGAGTTCCTCAACTGTATTGTGTAATTTGTGTAATTATCATTTGAATGACAGAAAAAACAAATGCGTTCAGTAGGATAAAACGGGGCCTTATTACTACTGATGGAAATGCAATGCGTCAGTCAGTGGACAGAATCAGTCAGACTTCTTCATAAGAGATTATTTAAAAAAAAAAAAAACATGATATCAAACTGTCCCCTCCACAAATATGGGGACATCTTGTAAATGTATAAAGTATCTCTTGCACTAAAAATTGTTGCAGTTTTCCTATTTTATCTGTTGCAAACAAGAGGGAAGGACAGCTGTGAGTCAAAAGATGTAAGGGCCTGTTAACCTGACAAAAAGGCTGTTGTTGTTTTTTTAAACAGAATTAATATATCTGAGAATCTGGACCACAGTACATATCTAGTCTTTGCCATGAAAATATTTTCCCCCTGCACATTTGTTTTTCTGTTTGGTAAATAGACAAATTTGTGTATCAAAAATAACCAGAGAAAATGGTAAGGCAGTTTTCAAATGATAATTGAATTTAAGAAAAAGTTATCCAGACCCAACCTGGCTCTTGTGGAAATGTAATTGCTCTTCATCAAGCACCCACTGCACCTGGGAGTCTTTTGGGAGTCAATTTGGAGGAACTTTGTCCCACTGTTTCTTGCTAAATTACTGCAATTCAGCAACCTTTGTTTTTGAGTATGAATTGGCTGTTTAAAGTTGTGCCTTAAACACTGCCACCACATTTGATTGTCAGTATAACGTTCTTTTTTTGTGTTGGTTTCTGCCATTTGTTGTAGGACACATAGATCTTTCATAAAGATTCATTTTTGTCTCTTCAATATACAGAATATTTGTTCTGAATAATAAAGATGCTTATTGGCAACATGTTGGGAAAAATGTCAGAGTTTTAGAATAGTTTTCCTATTACAGGATCAAAGTTATTATTGGAATATATTTTGGGCAATTTATTTTCATTTTTTTAGATTAAGTCCTTTTATATTTGAATAGTTTTTGTCTTCTTCTACAATTGATTGCTTAGGATTTTAGATTATTGACTGAACCAACAGATAAATGCATGTCCATTCAAAAATCAAAACAGACAATTTTACAGCTTTTTGGCCTCTAGACTCTTAGATTAGGGTTTTGAACTGAACTTAGGCTTTTTTTCATCCTCGCTGAGTATTCTGCTACTTCTCATTTAATCGTTTTGTGAATGAAAACTAAAAATGTGCAGAATGCCTTATTTAAATTTTTTCACACATCATTTTCCTGCGGCAGCTGTCGGTATGTTCCGCCTGCAGACGGAAATCAACAGAAGCACAGCATCCTTTCACGCACTCTTCATTAGCCTCCTCGCTTTCTCTTCTCTCATCTCTCCTCGCACAGTAACCCACCTAAATAATAATATATACATATTTTCTTACCACAGCTCAGTCAGTCAACATGGAAACAGAACGTAGTTTTCCGTTGCAGTCACCAGAAATCTCCTTGGTCTCAAAAAGCGACTGACTTGCAAAATGCAATGAGCCTTTATTCCAAAGCTTTTTCCTCTCTGTAAACTTCTAGCAGTGTGCACAGAGAGCCTGCAGCTGCATAATTGTACTGTAGTGCCTCATCTAATCCCCCCCCAATTGAAGGTCGTGTGGAGTCTTGAAAAGACGCGGCTGCTGCAGTGCTTATACGATAGAAGGATAATATTTGCATGTTATCATAATGCCCAGGTTTAAGACTGTGAATGATGGCTTTAGCTTCGGTTTTATTTCAAAGGCTTCTCTAAAATTTAGAAAATTGTGTGGTATTTGTAGATTACATAATTTGACTTTAGTTAACTCATTGGACAAAATTACAAACTGAAATGCTTTGGGCCTTTTGTATTTCACAAACGTTAGGGAGTTAAAAACACACTCATTTGCCATTTCATTTATTTATTTTTGTTTTGTACTATGAGATTAACATCTAGGTGTGCGTGTTTGTATTTGTGTCACATGTTTGTTGTCCTCTGTGTCCGTCATCACAGCAGCAGTCTGTCCATGCCAAAGAGGCCACAGAAGAGCTGGAGGTGGCCATTCTGAAGACATGCCAGAGCATCAGTGACCTGAGACGAGAGGTGAGCGGCAGTCTGTCTCCAAAGCTAAAGACCCTCACAGACACAGAGACGTGAGCTGTTCAGCACCTGTAGCTCGGCTCCTCTCTTTCCAATATTTCCACACTTCACCTCTTCTGCTCCTGTCAACTCGCTGTCACTTCTGCCCGTCTCTCTGTCTCGGCTTTCTTTAAAGAAGAAGCCAGACAAGTTCATCAAGCACATTCGTCTCTCTCGTTTTCTCTCACACCACTGTTTATCCTCTCGATGCCCCACCACCCAGCTCCATAAGGTCGCAGTGGGCCGCGCCTCCGACTTGCTGAAAGCTCACGGCGAGCATCTGCCTCTGAGGGCCCTCAAAGCTGCTGGCGCCGAAGGGAACCTGGAGGCAGTGGCAGAGTATTCGCGGACGCTCACCGAGCAGAAGGAGCAGCTGGTGGAGGTGGGTTGGGTGGGGTCAGCAGCAAAGAGGAAACTCCTATTTCCTTGGAAAGTTGCAGTTAGGATTATATTTGTCTGACTCATTGTTTTAATGCCATTGGAATTGGTGTAGAGAAAATTTCTGTGTATTCTCCATATTGTAAAAATACATTAAAACATTACATTAAATGTACTTTTTAATAATTGATTTTCAGAAACTCAATAGTACACCTAGTTGATGGCATCCTTAACAATTTCCATAAAATAAGTGTTTTAATTGGCAATCCACGACTCCCTCTTTCACCAATCAGCAACTCTTACAATCTAATGAGTCATTTTCTCCTTGCTCCTGTGCATCTAGATTGCAACCAAAACCCACTTTATTCATTTAAACTTAAAAAATATATATTTTTGCAGTTTCACGGTGTAGCATAGGATACAGTTGCCTGGTGGCTCAACCAGTTCTTTGTTTTGGGGTAATTATTTTTCCACATATGTCCAGATTACATTACAGTTGCATAGGAAGGATAAAATATTCATTATGTCCTGATTTTTAAAGCCTCAGAACACAAAATAGGGTGTACTTACATTGCCTCACTAATAAACTATTTATTGTGACAAATAAAAGAGATTCAATCTCGTGTTTATTTCCAGACATGCAGACTGTTGTGCCATGTGTCGGGGACGGAGCCATTAGAGATTACCTGCATACACGCAGAGGAGACCTTTCATGTCATTGGCCCACAGGTAGTGTAACAAATGTCCCCGTACATTATGATGTTGTGTTTTATCGATGCGGTGTGGCAGCGACAGTAGAAAGAAACTCGTTTTGTCTTTGTTTAAACAATCCAGTGTGTATTTAACTCTTTGCTTATCAGATTAACTGGAATGATCACATATTGTTTTGAATGTAAAAGTTAACCCAGTAAATGTGATAGTGATGAGGAAAAGAAGCCTCCCCTCTTTGTGCCTTCTGCACCTCAAATCCATTCAGAACATGCTGTTCACCTATCACATATCTAATTATATTTGCTCTTGAAAACCATTTGTGGCTGTAATTATCTAGCAGTGTGGACTGTTCCTGTCCCGCGGTGCTAATGTCAGGCTCCACGCGACTCTGTAGTAATGGCTCAGCTTCTAAGTTCAAGGGTCACCCAATCAATAATGCTGTGGTACAGGCCAGGGCTGGTGATATCTGTCTGTGTCCGCTTAGGCTAATGCAAGGGTGGCCCACAGGGTAATTGGCAATTAAATCCAACACGGTAGGCGGCGGATGTGTTGGATGTGTGTAGGTTGGGGTATAACAAAGCATGCAGCTCAGGAGACGTACCGATGCACAATATGGGTTCTTGAAAATGAGATAAGATGAAATTGTAACATTATTAATCAGAAACATAAGAATTTAAATATTTTTTATACTTTTGTTTGTTTTTAAATATGAATTAAAAGTTTCTCCAGGGCTGGCTCAGGGTTGTATCAGGCCTTAAGTAGGGTTTGATTTGGTTCCCTTCTTCCTGTTAAGTGAATCAACACAACTAACAGCATTTCAGTACAAATTTAGTACAATGTGGAAGAGGGAGCCGAGCTTAATTTCAAACAATTTTTTATCTATACTGAAACCATTTCATCAAATATTTTTGTTTTTTAGTTCTAGTAAGTAAACCTATATGAAAAAACCTATGTTTTTGATTTAAAAACGTATAGATTTTTCTTTGGGGACCCTAAACAGTGATTGAGTTTGCTTATGTTTTTGGCTGGCTCTGGGTTTTTGCAAATGACAAAACTATACTTTAAAGAATATTTTTTCAGTGTAGAAATATCTGCATGAGGGATGAACAGTTTGCATATGTTTGATTCTGAACTACAGATGATCAAACGCCATCAGATTTCCTTTAAAAAACGGTGGAAAAGCCCTTGCAAGTAAGCTTTAGCACCTAAGGAGGAAATAACACAATTGGTAAATTTGATCAATCTCTATAAATATATAGATAGATTTTGGAATATGTAACAGGAGCTGTGAATGGAGGGCAACCACAGAATCCTTAGCTAATATTGTTAGCTAGCATTATTATATAGTCAAGTTGTACCCCAACAGTTTCTACAGTGCCTACAAATTTTATGAGTGTAGTATCGCGCTTTGTGAAGTTTCTATAGTTTTTATTAGAAATATTACAAGACATTTGGCGCCCAAAATACTGCCAAACAAAAGTAAAGTAGGGAGAAGCTTTGATTTGAAATTAGCTTTACCAATGTTTGCAGTTGGATTGTGCTTTGTGAGACGAATGACCTCAACAAGGAAAATATCTGTAGCATTTTAATATTGCAAAGTTGTCTGTTTGCATCTTACAATGTACTGTATGCACTTTCTCTCACTAATTTTAAAAAAATGTTTCAAATACTGAAAATGGCTAGCTCTGAGTCTTCTTCAATCAGTAACAACTTCCACAATGAAGGGAGTTTTCAGGGGTGTGTGCTGTGGTGTGTTCACAATTCAGGAAAGAGATTTTATTTTTGCTTTCAAGATGAAAATAAGTTGGCTCTGATCACTAACAAGTTCTTTGTGCATTTCAGCTGATCACCATAACAATAAAAGTTACATGACATTTCTTCACTTTCTTAGATCATCTCGGCTGCCCAGACGTTGGCCCTTCATCCATCCAGTAAGATTGCTAAAGAGAACCTGGAGGTGTTCTGCGAGGCCTGGGACTCCCAGCTCTGTGACATGGCTCTGCTGCTCAAAGAGATCAATGATGTCTTTGAAGGAAGACGAGGTGTGCTCACGATTAATTGATGGTCGTTGTAAACGCGGGCAATTGTGCTGGTTGCTGTTTTGCTTTCAGAATCCAGAAACGTGTATTTGAATCCGCACAATCTATAGACAATTAAGTTAGCAAAGTTTTCTTTTTGGATCTATATTTTAATCCATCTTCTAATATTTTAGCCTTTTCAAATTAAATGAAACATTGTGTAAAAAGGCACTACCTTTTTTTCTTACCCCAGTCAACACATTTTCAGACTACAGCTGATGGTCTTGTAGCTTGATTATCTTTTCACTGGAAATAACAACATTCTCTGTTAAAGCTCAGATGAATCATTTTGTCCTTGAAATCTTTCAGGAATATTAATGAAAGTTGAGACATTGCAAACAGTGTGGATATATTTATTTATTTATTTATTTATTTTTTCAAAATGAATCATCACATGACGTGGGGGAGTATTTTTTGCAACAGTTATCGTCACTGCCCTCCAACTTCTATGCATTCATTTCTTCTCTGCTCTGCGTGTCTTTACTTATTGTTCTGCCAGCAAACTGAAGCTCTCAAATCATGGGCAGACTCCTAAAATCAAAAGTTTTATCTTTATCAAGAAAAAGTTAAATGTTGAAAAAAGTATTTCCACATTGCTTTATTGTCACAATGAAACTTTTTTTTTTATCTTCAAATAAAGGTCATATTCCGACACTCAAGGATTTTTCAACAATTACATCATGTCGGTCAGATCCTCAAAGAGCAAAGCCAACCCAAAGCCGTGTTAGTTTTACAAAACGTTGTAATGGAGGGACACCTTTCAGAATGTTAAACCTTTGTCTTATTAGTCCACAGAATATTTTCCCAGCAGTAGTAATCAATTGTTTTTTGTTTTTTTTATCTTTGATTTTTACCCATTCTCTTTCTTTTTGTTTAATCATGAACACTGACCTTAATTGGTGTAATTGAGACCTGCAGTGCTTCAGATGTTCTACGGGGTTCTTTTGAGACCTCATGAATGAGTCAGCCATGTGTTTTTGAAGAGCTTTTCCACGTTTTCTGCATTTAAGAATAATGGCTCTGAATGTGGTTCATTTGAGTCCCAATTCATTGGAAACAGTTTTGTAACTCTTTCCAGTCTGATAAATGTTAATGACTTTCTCGCTCATGTGTTCCTGAATATCTTTAAATCCTGGTGTGATGTGTTGCTTTGTTAAACATTATAGCCTCCTTCATGTTGGCAGACAGTGATTTCTTAATTGTACAGTCAGGCGGTAATCAGACTTGAGTGTAGTAGACTTGTGTTAGTAGAATTGAAAATAAAATGGGAGTTAATCGTAATACTTTTTGTACCTTGCAAGGGGGGCAATTACATTACTACCTAGGGCCAGGTTAGTTTTTTTTTTCCTTCTTAATAAAGGAAAGGAATCATTTGAAAACTCCTTTATGAATTTGTTCTGATTTTGCCTGATATAAAAAAATATGTTCATTGTCTGGAGAATATTTAGATGGGAAATCAGCCAGAGATTCTGAAAAGGGGCAAAAATATTTTCACAACATTTTACAGCATTGATTTATTTATTTATTTTTTAACCATACAAAGAAGGAAACTCCTTTTAATGCTTTGCTGTTTTAATGCTGGAATGCAGTGGAGAGTTTGACATGAACCCCATTATATGATTCGAACTCTCCCTCAGGTGGGTCAAGGATCGTGTTCATCGTCAAGCTAAAATAATGTCTTAAAATGCTTTATGGGCACCATAATGGGGTTTTTTTCATGTCTTTTATTACAAATGTGGCAATAAACTTTATGAAGCTAGATAAAAATGCATAACAACTAGATAGTGACAAAATGATATGTGATAGAAGTAAAAGCAGCATCCATATCATATATCCCAATCGTTTGTTAAGATTAGAATGTAAGATAACAATAAATGTCTTCTTCTAGGTGACAAAAGGCCTTATCTGTCTCTTCCAAGACCTGGGGTGTGTATCACAGTGTTCATCTTTATAAATGCTTTACTTATGCAATGATGTGTTGCCTGTTGCTTAATAACACCATGTTTTTGTTCCACAGAAACACTCAGCTAATCTGAAGACTGCCAAGGCTGTCAAGTTGGATGCAGAGGTAGCACTCACTGCATGCTACACTTAATCACATCATATTTTCTATGTTCTAGCAGCAGCATATTCATCACCAACAGGGTTTGCCTCACTCTCTTGGAGATGAATAATGTGTTTTTGGTTTTTTTTCAGAAAATGCAGCATTTTTGCTTAGCTGCATTTTACCAAAAGAAGCAGCAGGAAGTTTATTGCAGGCTATCTACAAGTGAAAATGCCCATTTACATTTCCAAAATAACCTCAGTTGCTCTGTGTGTATCTCTGTTGGTGCAGGAGCAGACGAGCATGGCCAAGCTGGGACTGGAGCTCCGTCTGCTGTCATCAGATGTGGACTCGGAGGTGGAGAAATGGGAGGAGCAGGAACATGACATAGTGCGGCAGAGCCAGAGCCTCGCCAGCATGGCGTACAACATGTACCTGTTCACAAGGTACGGAACAGTACTCTTGTACAGTATATATAGCCGTCAACATATTTATTGGGACTACTACAAAATCTGTATAAGAATTCCTAAAAGACAATGTTTTAGAAAAACTCCATCCTTATTACAGTTTTTCAGAGTCCTGTGTCCTTTCTTAGGTGTGATGTATCCAGTCATGAAGCAAAAGGACACTTCCAACGTTTTACAACACAAGCACATCAAAAGTGATGCACGTACTTTAAAGACATTGCGAGACTTTACGTTCGACAAATTATGTGTTTCAAAACACCCAAAATAGATGGGAAACAGTAGCTTTAGACTTTGCTTATTGAAATCTGATGACTTCTTTACATGAGAATGTTTTATTTGTTGAAAATTTGTAGTGGTCCTAAAACAGAATTTTAATTTTCTGTTAGATTAATCTATTCTATGGCTTTTGACACATTTTCACAAGAGGTTCAGATGAATTAGAACGTTGCTGCATCTGGAGTTGGCTGAACTGGTTCAATCATTTCCAAATTATATATTGTACAAAAAAAAGAAAAGAGAAAAAAAAAACAATCTAAGCAGCCACATGAATCTCCTCTGAGGCTTAGTGTTAATGAGATTCTCAATCCCCAAGCCATCAATATTTACAAAGCACATTTTGAGGATCGGGAAATGGTGACACAATATTAGGATTATAGTGATTTGTTTACACTTTTTATTCGTGGCGCTGAACATAGTAGTTTGTCCTTGTCCATCTTTCTCATCTATGTTATTATTTTTATTAATGAAACCGCAGAGGGGAGGGGCTGTTGAAGACAACTCTGGATCTTTTTCATCAAGCTGAGGTAATAACATCCACATCCTCCGACTTCCCCGGCTCCCCTCCCTATTTTCTCTTTTTCCACCTCAATTTATTGAAGTTGCAGATAAATGCATGTTATTCTACCACACTGAGGAGGAAGATCAATGGGTCAGTAAACGCACACAGCTATTCATTCATTAACCCCTTTTCAGATCTGACAGCAGATGTCAAAAATATATTAATGTTGCTGGGAAGGCGATGCAGAAGCTTCCTGGCTGTGTTGGAGAGACGGGGCGATGCAGGGCTGTATCATATTGAGCTTAGATCACTGCCAGTAACATAGTGTCATTTGTGAAATCACAGCACCATATATCACACAAGATTAATTCAGTTTGGGATGAAAAGAGATAAAAGAGAAAGAGAAATGAGAAGAAAAAGGAAGGCATATAGAAAAGAAGAACTAAGAAAAACTAAGTTATTCAAGATGTTTCGCTTTTGCTACTTTGTTGCTGTTGACAAGCTTCCTTAGTGCAAAGTTGAAAAAGATGAACATTTTCTTGTGTTTATGCAAGTTTTAACTTATTTTTAAGGTTTTGTCAGAAGAGGGACTTCAGCTTTGTTCATCTCTTCATACATTTTCCACTCAGGTAAATATACTGGCTCATAGTGCAAATGATACATCAACAATAAAGTGATTATTTTTCTTCTTATTTTTCTGAATGTCATTGTAAGCAATATTGTGCCTGAGTTGGGGTTAGTGTTATGTTTCTTTCCGTACTGTTTCTATAATACCTTCAACGTACTTTATAAGAATTACATTGATTGACATTTTTTCCACTAGTTTTCAGGCATAAAGCCCCAAAATCCTGACCAATGTATTAGAGCCAAACATTGTGTGGTTCTAATACATTAGAGCCACATAATGTATTAATCTAAAACTCAGCATTAACATGACCCTTGCAGCATTTGAAACAGGTCTTTTTATAGCCACCCCCGCACACCCCAAAAAACAAAGCATCTTCCACATTTATTAGAGCCCCTTCTAAGACATTTGTAAAAACCTTAAGATAAAGTTTTCATTTGTTACTATAACATAAACTCACATTTTTTTCCCCCCCAAATCTAAATCATTGTAATTTATTCAGCCTAAAAAATAAGAAGCCCATAATCCCGCAATTAGTGGCAATCCCAGCAAGGCCTTTGAGGCCATTGTCGTTGCAACAACATTTTAGGTAATCAAAATTTCCAGAACTTTTAAATTAGTAATATTATCAATTAACTAGTCTTATATGGCCTGACACAAAAGCCAAGTGTGTTGATCTTTATACATATAATTATTTTGTAAAAAAAACAAAAAACAAACTGGATTGTTATTGACCATTGAATACAGGGTCAACAACACACTGGCTCTATTAAATGATATGAAGCTGGAGTGCAATAAGAGTCGATTTCAACCTAAATCAAAATGTTAATATTTTAAACGTATTATTTTACTATTATGTTCCAAGATACTTTAGTAGATTAGTCCAATTCGAATACACTGAGAACAGCTTCTAACCTCTCACTTCTTCACACACCCACGTCACCCAGCCTGGCATTGCTTGCTTATTGGGTCTGCCTTATAAATCACACTACAAGAGCAGGAAATTAAGGCTGTCACACACCTCTTTCCCTCCCGAGAGCAGAGATCCCACAACAAACACAGCCTCTGTGGCTTCCTTCCTCTCGCCCTCGACCAACTCCTTCCCCACGTCCTCCGAGTTAATTTAAATGGCTCTTTTTGACAGGCTTTAACGACTGTCATTTGTCACTGCAGCACATGCGGGTGTGGGTGTCTGTGCTGCTGTGCACGTGTGGATGTGAGGAGGGGGGTGCCATGTGCTTGACTCTCAACAGAGTCATAATCAAGGGGCAAAGTGTTACTGATGAAGCGTCTACATCCAGATAGCTGCCTATCAAACCAAGCTGCTGTGTGCTTTTGTCAGTGAAAAATGTCACTGCAGTCATGTAAGTGAAGTAGATCTGGGGATTAACCCAGTTGCTTTAACAGAATAAGGCAGTTCATCACTGTTGCTGATGGATTAGGGCCACCAATTCAGATTTTCTGTATCATTTTCATCTTTTTTACTATCCATGTTTTGTCTAGAAAGAGCACTGTAAATTCACACATTCACCCTGACTTCCTGTAGAAAATCTCTGTAGTTCGGAAAGACATCTCTGACTCTCTCTCTCTTTCCCTTCCACTGTTTTTATCTCATTCTCACTGTTCCAGCTGGTTGATGAGGAAAAGTCTGTGGTGATCACAGAAACAGAGAAACTGGTGGTGTTGTGCCAGCAGCTGCAGATGGGGGCCAAAACTCCTGTACAGGGCAAGACTGCCACCTTCCAGAAGGTAACCATACTACACCTGTTAGGGTTTTGATTTTATTGTTTATTTTTAGGAAATATAGTTACTTTGTGTTGCACAAGGTTTACAGTGTTGCTATTAGAAAGTTCTGCAGTATCAAATTTTACATCAGTTTCAGACAGAAGCCACTGGGTCCATGAGGACGCTGTTGTTATCTTGATAGTTAAAGGGTTTTAATTTAGTAGTTGGCTTGTAAAATAGATTCTGACATCTGATTGGTTAACCTGTGCAGTGGTTAGCCTCACTTTGATTTTTAAAACTTGGATATCAAATTAATTCCCAGTGTGCAGCAACACAAGACAAATTATTTATATTGTTACATTTATATTGTTACATATTTTATTATCTAGTAAGATATGGGCTCCATATTTTATTAAATATACATTTTAAAGACTTTTGGAGACATTTAAATAATTTTAAATTATTGTATTTATGTAGTTAATTTACATATTTCTTATTTGATGTCAACTGTCATATAAATGTTTATTCACTGACTTATTTGTATATTAAGTTGATCCAAATTGTGTCAAAATATCCAGAATTTTAATGTAGTTTTAATAATTTGTTTGTTTACTCATAATTTTCAATGTTACAAAAAAAATGTCAGGCTTGGTGGACTTTTATTAAATAAAAGAAATTGACAATGGTTGCAAAGGGTTATTTGAGGGTTGTGTTCTTGGCATATGTTGTATTTTCTCTAATGCAAAAAGTCTGTCCTTATATGGTCAGGAACAAGAAGAAAGTTTAACTGAATAATTTAAACCTTAGCAGACATATCTTGTTAAATGACTTGATGTTTTCTTTGTCTGCAGGTGGACTCATCCATTCAGACAACCAGAAACATCATGACTGTGGTCCTCTCCCTCCTCCCTATTAGTAATAAGCTAAATAAAAAGGTAACATCCACATGCTGCTTTAAGGTAAACGTGTGCTTTTTTAAGTAATGTTATTATTTTGCCTCAGGGCAACAGCTAGATTTTAACAAGTTCCACATCTTTCATTTGTAGGAAATGGTTTTATACTTTTAAAAGTTCAGATTTACTCATCTTGGTGTGAATATATTTTTTTGTCAGAAGGAAATTAGTCCGTTTGTAAGTAACAAAATAGCTGCATTTACATATTAAAAAAAAGATGGACGGTCAAGTCGAAACACAACCAATCCCCATTACCAGACAAACCCTAATTAAAATCTTACCATCAAAGTAATATTCAATGAAACCTTAGCAGGGTTTCATTATTATATTCTTTAATAGTATTTATTAATACTCTGGCAAGTTACTTGTTATATTACAAACAAAATCCTCACACACCATTGATAGAGATAAATAAAATAGATGTTCTGTGCACAATATGGAAATATTTTGCTATTTTTTCCTATGTGAAAAGAAACGTTTTAAATGAAGCAGTTTTGAGACTAAAAGCCTTTTATATGCATTAGCATATAATGCATATGCATTAGCATATAAAAGGCAATGACAATTATAGTAATTGTCATCTGTATCATTCTGGTTAATTTGAGTCTGTGATTCACTAAATGGATTCATTGAACCTGCTAATTAAAGAATTTTTATACTCTTTATAATCTTTTGTCAGAAATGGTCTAAAATTCTGACAGGGAGCCTCAGTTCCCTGCAGGACTGAGGAGATTCAAAGAGGTTCTTTTATATTAAACAAGCCAATTTTAGGCCTCAGTTTGATACAAGAACTATTTTCAGAACATATTCAACATTTGTTTGGTTTGATGGATTTAATAGAAATCACCTTCATATACTGTAGATTAACATGTAAAGCAACATGAGCATCTTTTATTCTTATTTTAGCTCTTTAAATGAGCTGAAAATGTCTGAAAACAGACAAATTTTTTCTTCATGTCTAATTATTTATTTATCCCATTGAATTTGCAGTACAAGTCAGAGAGGACGAGCCTCAGTTCCCTGCAGGACTGGGGAGAACGTCCGGACGCATCTACGCCTGTCAAAGAGGAGGGGGCTCTAAGCAGCAAAAACACAAACGGCTTTGGAGTCAAATCCCTGGAACAGCACATGGCCGGCCTCAACCTCCTGGAGAGCAAATAATCCTGGAGAATGTCTCCTTGTTTTTTTTCCCCACTGTTGTTGTCAGAGCACCACATAGCCAACCTTACCTCTGTGAAATTATCCCATCATCCCCTCCTACCACTATAGCCTGGACTTGAACTACAAGGCAAAGATGACTGCCTTCGGGTCAGATAGATTGAATTTGGCACGTGGGGGATAACTCTGAAGGTGTGCCAAGAAAGAAATGCAAACTGAAGCTCTGTATGTCCAACGAGGTGGATTCACTCCACTTTAGGTACTTAGCATGAACCACTAGTCAACAATCAGCCTTCAAATTTAACAGATTTTTGACTCAATTTTGATTTTCAGGGTTCCTCAACATTCATATACAAATTTCATACGTTTTCAGTTAAAAAATTTTTTTTCTAGCATTCTGTAGATAAACAGAACAAAAACGAGGTCTTTTCACAAAATCATGAAATTGGCCACCAGTTTTCTGTGTGGTTTAGAGGCATCTGGAGTATATTACACGAAGTCTACTTCAAAATCTTTAACTCCTGGATTTGTCAAAGTGTCAGACTAAAAGCAGATTATTTAAAAGCACAGTTTGTGTGCTTTGGTACCAAAAGCTGCAGTTTTTTCTTTGTCTGGCATTATAATCCCACTAACTTTAAGAACCACGTATGCTGTTCCAATTGAATTTGCTTAGACAAATAAATAAATAAAACTACTGCCCCCTTTTTAAAATGTTGAGTGTGCATTCAGTCATTAAGTGAAAAACCAAAATGCTGAAACAATAAAATCAAGTGTGATGCTTCTATTCAAAGATAATAAATGCATCTTTAAGAATTTTTGGACTGAAAATACCTTAGATGGAAAAATAAAACTGGAATATCCAACAATTTTCCACACTTATCCAGACCTCAAAAATACTAAGAGCAGATTGAAAGCTTCTCCAGGCTGTGTTGGAATCCTGTTTGTTAGGAGTCATAGTTCAGCCACACATCTGTTGTCTCAACGTGCCTGTGTGTCCGACCCCCCTTTGTTTTTTGATGTATTGTAACTGTGTTGCACAAGCATGGTGGCAACATGTGTGACTGCCATAATGTCACTTCCAAGCAGATCACATAAAAAAACAAAAAAACACTATATTTGCCATAGCATTTACTATAGAACATTCCCCATGTGACATGTTGATAGAAAAATAGGATTCATGCCAAATGATTGAAAAACATTAGCGGAGATATTTTTTTCCTTTGAGTGACAAGAAAAAGCTAGAGTTGGTGAGTAAAGCTGCTGAGGAATCAGGATTTTATTTTAAAGCATGTTAAGCGAAACCAAATCATCCGTCGGATTTAAGAGTTGTGAACGGGCATCGAATAGAACCGTCAAGTGTACTTGTTATGAAGACTATCAGTGTGAAGCTGCCAAACAGGCCAATATGTATTATAGTTTATGAGGTGTTTAAATATGTAGTGTGGTACTTAAAGCAGTTGATGTGGATCTGAAGGTAATCACTATGGTACTGTGAGAACTGGAGATAATGACTCAAATCTACAATATATAGTAGGCTTTAGGGAAATTCTGTATCTTTTATGAAAGCAACTAGATATTCTGGACATTATAATGCCACCACGGATTTAAAAAAAACATCTAGTTTTGGACCATCTATTTTTTTTGTTGAAAGGCTGATAAAAAGGTGAGAAAATAAATAAAAAATATTTTTCATACATTTGTTTGATTTTTTTATTAACAAAAACAACACAATACACCTGCAAATTATCTGCAGCATTTCACAGAAGACTTTGTTGCTTTCTCTTATATTACTCAAATAACATAAAACAAATTAGTCACAATTAAAGCACTTTTAAGTTGAAAACATCCTGGGGTCTTTGTAACATGATAAACTGAAGGCACTTTCCTTCTGTTGCATAAAAGTGTCTTACAGGAGAGTCAGTCAGTCAACTTTCTCAGTCTTTGTTTTGAACCAACCTGGAGAGAGAGTGAGAGGAGAAAACCAAAGAAACTCTTTCGGATCAGGTTAGTCTTCAATGATCCATTAGGGGGGTTGTGACAAACTGCGTTTGGAAACGACAGCCTCAAACTCTTCTCTTGTCAGGAGGTTTTCAGTTATGCTCTTGCTTTCCTCAAACTTTGGAAGGATGACAGCAATATATCCTTCAGTAGACGGCTGGTCAGAGTGGATGACAAAAGAGAAAAGCGTTTTCAAGCACTTTGTTTCATAAAGTAAGGAAAAAAAGGCTTATACTTTGAGTTATTACTTTACAGATTTAACCTATGATGGATCTAATATAATTTACATGTTAAATTACGAATTTACCTTTTCTAGCAAGAGATTTGGGGTTTCTAAAATGTTCTCATTGACTTCCAGAAGACGCCCCCTTATGCAACTGAAACAAAAAAATATTGCAAAGAGTCAAATATCAATATACGGAAGAGGATTAGGGCCACCGAGAAAATAAAAAAAAAAAGCTGAGATTAAAGTCAGAATTCTGACTTTAAACTCAGCTTTTTTTCTTTTTTTTTCTCAGTGGCCCTAATCCTCTTCCGTACCAATATGCTCAAAAGAGGGAGGGAGGGGGAGGGGGGGGGGGATCTCACCTGTAGATTGTGTACTCCGTGTCATCTGAGCACATTATCCTGCACAAAGGTGCAAAATCTGTAAGGAACTGTGCCCCCTATTGTCAGAGAGGGGAAAAACATACCAGGAATTTGGGTTTAAAAACAGTTCCTATACACCTCTACCAAAAACATCTGAAGCTTCATGACTTTACCCGTTTGGACTTCCCGGACACTTTATTATTCAAGCGACTGCAGCCGTTACTGATCTGGTAATTGATGCTTTTGATTGCGCGTCCATCCTGAAGTATCGGATGAGTTTCTGCTAAGGTCACAACGCACAACCTGCAATAGGAAAATTATATTTTGACACACCTTACAATTTGTTTATAGGTAGAATTTTTTTACAGTGTAATGGACTGAGGGATACTTAGAAGTAAAATCTGGGCTCAACTGTAATTTAGAATTAAATGGTTAAAAAAGGAAACGCACAAGGAGATAAAGAAGTGAGGCACATATAGAAGAACAAAATTAGTCAGGACAAGGAGGTAAGAAAAAAAGGAAGGAAGCACAAAGGAAAGAAGCAAGAAAGTAAGGACAACAAAATAAGGGAATTTTTAGACAGTAGGATTGGGAACAAAATTTCGAATTGAATTAGGACTGGACTTTTAATACCGTGGGAAACTTCAACATATGAATACACTTTGATCTAAAGCAAAATGTTTAGATCAGTGCCCTGGTTATGTTTAAGATTTTTATCTACCAGATAGCAACCTCTGCCCAGGTTTGACCTGTACCGAGTTCCATTCATCTTATCCAATCACGCTGAGCAAACTCCCCTTTTCCTGTGCAGTAGGAAAATCCTCCTACAGCACAATGATGCCTGCGCCTCCATGTTTTAAGGTACAGATGTTGTGCTCAAGGTGCAGTGCTCAGATTTCCGCCAGAAATAGCTTTTGGCAAGATCCGTTTTAATCTCATTTGAATAATTATGTTCTCCCACGAGTTTGCATGGCTTGTGCCAAACTAAAAACTGACCTTCCAATGGTTTTCTTTGAACTGTAGCTTTCTTTTTACTAATCTCTCAAAAAGATCCGTTTGTGGAGTACACAACTCATAAATGTCCTATCCACAGATTCTCCCACTTCAATGTGGATCCCTAGGGTATCCGAAGGCCTCTCAGCTGATTAATACTGCCCTTGCCAGCCTCTAAGTTCAAATGGACAAACATGTCTTAACAGGTTTGAAGGTGGGTCACACCATGTTCTTGTTCATATTAAAACAAACCTGCACAAGATACCCAAAGCTTGACATACTCTTTTATAACCTCAGTCTCCTTTAAACTCCACAAGTTTATCACTATCTGGTATTTTGTGCTTCTTGGTCTTCAAAAATGCAGGATATTCACCAATGTCCTCAAACAAATCTTTCAGTATCGAGATTTATACTGAGCATAAACTCAGCAGACTCTACTGTCTGTATTTATGCAGGATGTAAAGAAGACCAAACTGTTTTCAGATTTTTGTTGAGTTAAAATAATTTTTAAAAAAACACACATTTGGGATTAAAATACACAGACGCTTGTTTGTAACGTGGCAAAACGATGAGTACTTTTACAAATCACTGCAAACGTGCGCCTTCATCATCACATTCAGTTATTTTCAAGCTCTTTGTTATGTTACTAGATCATAATGGATCATAAACTAAAGTCCAGACATTGTAACTCAAATAGGCGATTATTACAATAACGAATTACCTGTTTGAATGTTGTAAGATGCAATGATCCTCACACAATTTTCCCTTCATATCTAAAAAAAAAACATAAAGAGAGTATATAAAAACAGAACAAGAAAATGTTGCTTTTTGTTAAATAATATTAATATTATTACCTGCTCTGTACCACCGTGTGAAATATCGGCCGATAACAGAGGGCGCTTCTGCGTCTGCGTTACTCTGCTCCACACAGTCCATCAAGACAATTCAACCAACAACCTTAAACAATTAAATAAATAATAATAATAAACCTGAGCACATTTGCTTCATATGTGCTTAGCTTGACGGAAATGTAACGGCGTGACACCAGAGTTGTCCGCCTTTCAAATGTCTCCGGAGTCTTGGAAAAGAAAATAATAGTATAGGTTCCGCCAGGGGTTGCTTACTAGAAGAGAATAAGATACGATGAGACGAGCGAAACATTATTCAGTAAGAGTCTTTGTATAAAAACGCGAATGGTTCCGCTCACCTATCTTATAAGTTCAGTGTATTTTTAAGGACATTTATATTTACTTGGTCATTTCTTATACTCCAAGTATTCATCGCTATTGCAAAATACTTTCTGCAAGACGCCGTAATTTCCAGTAAGTAAGCAGGAAAAATAAGTATTCCTCTTTTTGTGTTATTATTTTAAAATAGTTTATTGATGGGTCACAGCATAGATAAATGTTAGATAAATTTTTGCTACATGTCTACATAAAAAACCTTCGTTTTGAATAATAATAATAGCTATTATTATTATTATTATTTAATACATGCATACATTTAAATTGCAGTTTGTTATCCACGTCACCACAATTTTGAAATAATTTATTGAATTTATATATATCTTTTGAAATAAATCTTTAACAGCTAGATTAAATAACTCAGTAAAAAAATTTAAAAAGGAAATTACTCATTCATGAAAAATTACATTTGATTTGATTTGACAAACATCCCTCATAATGTGACCACATAGACTAGCCACTAGATGGCAGAATATTTCCGACAACAGAATACACAGCTCCTACTGTTTACATAAGATCCCCCGAAAGCTCAATGCTCGCGAGACATTGTACGGTGACGAATCAGGTGCATTTTGGTTTATGTAAGCCAGTCAAGAAAAGGTTAGAACTTATATCATCTCATCAGGACAGCTTAGGACATCTGTTCATTTTTGACTATTTGGAGTATTGTTTTCAACCTAGCTCTAATGCTTCTCACATATGCCATATTGAGTCTATGTTGAGTTTTCCAATCAATGTATTATGCAATACAGAAGTCTTGGATAGATTATGTGTGCAGAAACTATGGAATGTTTTCTTTTCCTTTGGATCTTACGAATACAGGTCCTGAGGGATTCAGGCAAATGAACTGCCAAGCATATCTGGTATTATATGTTCCATTACCTTCCCTCTGTGGACACTGCTACCAGTAGCATGAGGTAAATTACATGGTAATGACTTCATCTCTGTAGCATAATTGAGAGAAATCAAGCCCAGGAGCTATTTGGCAGATGCTTGTTCCACACAATGAGTTTTCCGTGTACCCACTTGCCACTTCTAAATCTATGAGACTTTTTCTGTCGTAGTTGATCCTGATTAGTTTTTCCATTCCTCCTCCGTCTGCGACCTATGCAAAAACTTTCCACAATGAAGCTGACATAAACAGAGTCTGATCTGAACCGATGACGTGAAAGACAGTCAAACAATAAACAGAACCACAATCAATACAGTTTAAGAGCCTTATTGAATGTGCAATGCAACTTTATAGCTCCCCCAACACTTGCTCTCAAAGTACCTAATAAATGTGAGATGTCATTAGGTATTCTGTAATGCTTGATGACATTTGCATAAGCTTGTGACAATATTTTCTTTCTCCTCACATTGAACTCCTTATTTTTTATTTGTTATTCCCCTCTTTTCCACATTTTGAGACTTGCCTCTAGGATGCACTGGCCATGAAACAGATGTGCAGAGTGCCTCCAGCTGCACGAGCTTCAGTGAATGAATGTGTGTTCAGGATTCACACATAGCTCCACGTCAGTTACTGCAAATCCTCTCCAGTCTGCCGTCCGTCTGCTTGGCTCCAGCAGTCCGTCTCTTCACGTGGATGCCTTCCAGCTTCTTTCTGTGAATTGGTCTCTGTGGTTCTGGTGTAGCTGGTATTTTTGAGTATAATGAAAGACACAAAAACATAATATAAGACTAACTAAAAATTAAGACGTTAATATGTTCTACTTTTGTATTATGACCAAGTGAGACAGACAAGGTGTCTTGAGAAGCAGATTAAATGCCTCTGAAATAGAGTAAATGCTAGTGCGCATGCAAAAAGAAAAAACTATTTTAACCATCTGCAGTGTTCTTCCCATGACTTGATGAATGTCACACTCCTTTTATAACTGTGTTTCAGGTCTTTGAGGTCTGTGGGCTTTAAGTCACAAGCAGTCTTTCTAAAATACTTCTGTCTCACAACTTTTACGTTTTTTCCCCCCTTAGACTTTAGCAGAATTTGTCACTGTCAAATTATTTTTACACGTCGTCCAGTTAAATCTTGGAACTAAAGCTTCATTATCTCTAAAACATTGTGTTGAATGTGCTGCTCAGTTGCCATAGGTATTTGGTTCACTCGGCTATGACATTACTCTCAGCTCTGAACTCATTGGAAAGAAGAACAGATGATGATTATAATCAGTTTGACAGACATTTGGGTTTCATCTGTTGGAGCTGATAAAAACTAAAACATTTAATTCTTGTGACATTATAGATAAGGTTAATGGACACAGCAGCCTTTCCCTTTCATATAACTGCACAATTATTACAAAATATAGCACACTATTAAATTGTAAATTTCCACAGCAGAATTTCAATAAAAATGAAACACACTGACACACAAATGTAAATAGCAATAGAGAAAAACACAAATAATCAAACTTCCGTTTACACCTTTTATCATTACAAATGAAACAATAAAACTAAACTAACCAAAAAACTGACTATGGAATTTTGTCAACAAGTTGAATTTGATTTAATATTCTACTTCTGATATTTATAGGTTATCCATGAGGGTGTTTTATCAAATATTACCTGCTCTAACTTTTCTTCAGTATCATCAGATGGAAAAATTGCTCCCTAGATCCACAATGGAAATAAACATATTTAACATATCTAAGTTGACACATTTAATCACACAAAAAATCAATTACTCTGAACTGAAACTGGTACTGGTTCTTCTAAACAGTTTAAATGTCATGTTTACAGAAGTTTTATCACTCTCCAAGGTCTCCTTTAATGCTGACAGATACTAAGCAGCTTGCAGGTGCAATCAATCAAGTCAGCGTTTCTGTTTTTTTTTTTATTATCTTTCTCCAAAGTCATGAAAGGACAGGCAGTGAAAAACCTGTGTGCTTCTGCAAGTGCATATCTGCTGTCAGACCCCTTTTCAAACCCCTGCAAAAACGTCTAACCATTTAAGGACCTAGAGAAAGCCTATAGAAATGCTGCTCAAGACTTATTTCAATTAACAAAATATATGGCTTCTTTGAACCACAGTGGGCCAATGTTAACTGTGTTAAACTCTGCAAGTTCCTGAAAATGTTAGGTTTAAGAAAGATTGCTTTTTTTTCACCCGCCATTGATGCAATTTCTGTACTATCTGACGTGTGAAAAATGAGAGGAAGTGGTCTCAGCAGGGACGTTTCAACCAGTATACTGGCAGTTTAGGACACAGCTACGCTCTGAGTTGCTGATCGGTCTCATCCTGTGTGTTGCTTTCAGTTTCATCAAACAATAAAAAATGTTGGGAAGTTAAAGTTATTTCTTTAACTGTGAGAAATAAATGTGTAATTTTATGCTGGGTGTGTAAATAAAGCCTATATACAAGCAAAGTAAAACTTCATTTTTGAAAGGGTATTCCAGATATCTGCATTTCTTTTTATGCAGAACATTCTAGCTCAGGCCTAGCAGCAAAACATAAATTTCCAGCCGATTACATCAGCTCACCATGTTCCTTGGAAAAAACTTGGATGTTTTGCTGTTTTTATTTCTCATAAATGTTTGCTTTTTGTTTGTTATTTTTTCTTCTTGGCTCCGTGCACAGCCTTGGTTGTATTGGCTCAGTATCCTGTAGTTTAACAGTGAAGGCCATGTTCTCATGGTTTTTTTTTTCTTTTCTCTACGACCAACATTAAAAAGGTTCTGCAAATGGTTCACAACGTTGGAGTCATTTACAGTATCGTCATTTAATGAGAACTAATTTATTCAAAGCATTTTTACTTCGAAGTTCCCGTGTTTCCATCCACCCTTTGTCCTCTGAAAAAATCTTTTTCATGTATACCAAACTGAACTTGAAGTAGATTTACACAATCTAGCAGTATTCTGACAGGAAATGAATACGCTGACGCCTTTTTGTACCATGCTTATAACAGAAATTCCCCTTTTGCGCTGTTAACTGACCACGTATTTCTGCTGTCAAATTGAAAGGAAGGTATTTTTGTTCAGGCCATAAAAATATTTATGTGCGTGTTCCACAGCTCACCAGTAAGCTCTTGGTGAAGTCAGAGGTTTGGTCAGCTGGACCTTGGGGATAATGTGGTAAGACTTCAAGAACTCAAATAATAGAAACAAATTTCAGAGATATTAATCTCCTTCCATCTCTTAATTTCGTTGAAGTATCCCATCTTTTTGTTCCTTAATTCCTTCCCTGAAAGATTAAATGTTCACAGGCCTCATTTGTGAACATTGAGGCCGTCTCCAGCCTGCCATGTGGTATTTTTGTTAGCCTTTGTTTGTTTGCCATTTTTCGTTGTGGTTTTGGCCTGGTGAGACCGGTTGTCCTGTTTTCCATTCTTTCTTTGCAGTAGATTCTTTTTGCCTTACTCCGGTACTAGTAGGGGCTTTGACGGCCCTGTATAGGGTTGGCCCAAAACGGCTGTACCGTTTTGTTCTTTTTGATCGGCTCACCAGGTCCACCTTTCTGTTAATACTTTTGGCATTTTTGTTTTGGGACACGGGGAACTGAGGACGTTTAATTCTCTCTCTTTCCTCCACAGAGGAGTTAAGCAGCTAAACCAAAAGAAAAGTTCAAGAGAGATTTAAAATAAAATAATTTTTTGAACCCTCAGTTTTGCCTACGTGTCCTCAAATATGTTGTGCCCTTGTTGGACGTAACTTATCAACACATGGGGGCTCGTTTAAACAAAGTTTACCTGGCAACTAGTTGTGTCCTGAGGTTGTTTTTGGGTTTGTGGCGGTTAACCTGGTTTTTCTGTGCATTTTGGAACAGTTTGCGTGCGTTGCGGTGGTTAATTAGGACATTTGGGAGTGGTGTTCTTGTAGCTTTATTTGTGCATGGGCTTTCGGTAGAAAGTGTGGCTTGATTATACGGTCTAGACATGGAGTTTGACCTGGATGAGTTTGTTAAAAAGCCCACATTGGAGTCGTTGGGTGAATGCACAAAGGAGCAGTTGCTGTTAGTAGCCGATCAGTTCAAGGTTACAGTAAATAAACGTGCTAAAAGAGCAACAATTGAAGCTGAGTTGTTGGCAGCACTGGTTCAGATTGGGATTTTTCCTGCTACAAGTTTACCGGAAAGTCTTATTGGGTCTCAATCGGAAGCTTCGTTGCCTGACGATCCTGTTCGTTTGAAGGAACTTGAAGTTGAATTAGGACGGCTTGCTTTGCGAGAGAAGGAGCTGTATCTTGAACAAAGGAGACTAGAGATACAAGCTGAACTGCGTTTGAAAGAACTTGAGTTTGATGCTGGGTCTTCGCAATCCCAATCAAATGATTTTGATGTTTGTAAAAATGTTCGTTTGGTTCCTCCATTTAATGGGCGGGATGTTGATAAATATTTCACGTTGTTTGAAAGGGTGGCACTCGCACTTAAATGGCCTAAAAATGTGTGGACTTTGTTGTTGAAGTGTGCATTAAGTGGCAAAGCGCAAGAGGCAGATGGCCTTGATTTTGACAAAGTTAAAAGTGCTATTTTGCGGGCGTATGAATTAGTGCCTGAAGCGTATCGCCAAAAATTTCGCAAATTGAAAAAACATTATAATCAAACTTGTGTAGTGTGTTGTGCCCTTGTTGGACGTAACATAGACTAAACATAAAAAGAAGAGTACAGTTTTAATATTTTATTTGGGGGTTAAATTCCCTGTAAAACAATACATTTCCTTAAATTTAATCCTCTTTGTTCATCTAAAAATCAACTTGAACCCCTGAGCCTTTTCTGTACAAGAGGACAAGCATAGTGAGGATATCTTGTTTATTTAGTTACCTTTGAAATTCAATAATTCCCCTTTTTCTCCCATGAAAGTTTTTGTTTTCATGTTGTGCACAGATTTATTGGCAAAGCGACATTGGCTTATCTGTCCTATCTGCACCAGTTATACAGTAAATGCTAAAGACCTCTTTGCCATTAATTTTGAAAAGTGGGAGTTAAGGGAAGTAGAATAATGCCAACACTGAACTGTGAAAATGAAATGATAAACAAAGCAATACCTGAAATGTCACTTTCACCCCAGTTTCTTTGCAGGAATTTCTTACCTACAGTGAAACACTCAAGATGCGAGCGGTGAGAAATGCTGACTGGACAGCAGTCTCTACATGTTGCATTAGGGCCACCAGATGTTTGAATCTGCATCAGTGGCTCTTCCGTTCAACACACGGAAGCACACACGTTTCGACTTTACTCCAAACAGCAACTTGCAGACATTCAACGAGTGCTTATAACAAGCTTACACAACTCTCATATAACCTTTTGTTTTACAGGAGAGAAAGTGCTGAGCTCGACTTGACTGATCACACGCTTGTCGGCTTGTAAAGTTAATGAAACCATTAATAAGATTGGCAGGGCTGCCAACTTTGAGGAAAATATGTGTGGGTGAACAGCAGCTTTTTTAAATTACCCCATTGTGGGTAAAATGTAAGCTTTCATGCTCCTGTCTTTTTTGCCCGTGACAAGACCCGGGAATGGACCTTTGATCAGTAGGCTTGAGGCTCAAAGTTAAGAGGAGCCAAAGGAATTTTAATTATTATGGGGTGTATTTTCCAAAAGTTTTACCAAAAGAATCCTCCTTTCCATTTTCATTAGAGTAAAGAGCATAAGCATGTGACTAAATCAACAGAAAATAGCCGGAAACACAAATTTTGGTAACAGAAGATTGCAATAACATGAACATGAATTTTTAACCCTCAATTTACAGATATTTCTGTATAGAAATTAAAACTTTCCTAAAAAAGAATTAATGCATTCAAACTCAGTAAACCATTGTAACTTGTCAGCGCAATGTAAAGCTAAATGACCACAGCTTTACACTGACTTTATTCTGTGAAGTCCAAACACACTAGACATTTCCTATATGGATTTACTTTTACTGTATTGGCATTGGCTTCAACATCACATCAAAGTGATAACGCAACTCTATTGTAGGGCTAGAAACCTATATTTCTTGTAATAATCAAACCTAAACGGATTTAACTCTGGCTTTCACAAGTTGTTTTTAAAGCGCAACATAAGCCAGACTTTAACATAGGTAAAACCGAGGCGTGGGTTCAGAAAACACATTATTCTGAACCCATGCCTCCCTAAAATGGAAACACTTTTCTAAGCATTTATGATGATGTAGAGAAGAACATGACTATTTTAAAGAGACAACAACTTTCTTGTTAAAAAGATCTTTCGTATATGTGTAGCAGTGAGTGAGCACTCTTACTTCACCTAAACATCCAGCAAAGGAAACCGAGGAAATTCATGAAAATAAATGAGTGAAGAGATTGGGTCTCATCTTCCACGAGAAAAAGCATTCTTGCTTAAAACACTTCTTTCCACAAGACTATTAGACAAATGGAATCTTGGCTTCAAGAAAAGGAAAAAATCCAAATATGAGTGTAGCCCTAGCAGTCAGGAGGAAGACCAGCAAGGTACCTTCTGTCCTTGCTTGTGAGCTTATAGATTCTTGTGTAAGAAACTGCATTGTTTCTGTGGGGTTTTAACTGTAAAATACTTGCAGGACTTTTTTTTAAAAAAAAAATCAAACCGATCAAACTCTTCCGTGGTGTCTGAGCCAAACTAATGTCAGAATACCAGTATTTTGTCTTCACTTTCAACGACCACATGTATAACATTGTAGAGCCAAGGATATCTTGCAGTGAGAAAAATATTATGGTTTTATTGGCGCCAATGGCCTCAGAAAAACATTTTGACATTTAAATTGCTGTAGTGCAATTAATCTCTCCCAAGTTAACAAAAACTGATTACATAAGCAAATGTGAAATTTACACCTGCGTCCATTCACTGCTGTGAATTTAATGCTTTGTAAAAATAAAGCTTTCTAGTGGAAGCTGTGTGAAGAGTGTTGGTGCAAAGCCGTGCCCATCAGGGATAACAACTGTGGAACTATTCAAAAACCTTAGTTTTTGAATAGCAACATGCACTTCTATTAGACAAGATTTCTCCTCACTTTCTTGTTCTTCATGGAAAATCGCAGCGTATATATTTGCCTTTTGAACTCAGATTTAAGACGGGGACTTTGCTACCATTTTTGCCTTGTGTCAATTCTGTTATGCCTAAGTTTGTTATTCTGTATCACACTGTACGTTTGCTAACTGTATCACACTTAGGTCACTGTAAGTAGTTGCTGCACTGGGGTATGTTTACTTCAATGCTCTTTACATCATTCTTAACATTGGTCATGGGAATGTACTGTATGTACGTATCATGCACAATTGAAAAGAGAAGTTAGTTTCTGTTGGCATAATAAATGCCCTTAAAAGCCCACATGACATGAATAGAAGCACGGGTGCCTATTGTAGTTATGCATAAAGTGTTTGAAATTGCTAAGTTGTATTCTAAATTATGACTTTTAAAATAATATCTGTGCCTCGGTCAAATCTTGACAGCAAAAACACCTACCTTAAAAATCATTGGACATGAAACTGCAAGGAAGCCATTGGTTTAGCAACTTTATCCACAAATGTTGTGCCAGTTTACCCATTTAATTCTCTGTTTCTGCATTTACTGCTTTTAAAACATGGTGAGACAAAACCGTAGAATACCACACAGGGTTGCAAAACCCAAAGACAGGAAACATCATTCAGGGTTAATTTCATGTTGCAAAATTCTGTTTTTTTTTTTTTTTGTTTGGTTTGTTCATTTTGTAACAGATGATTTTGAAACACGGCCCCAAGATCACCGGTGTTTCAACATGGCTACCATGTAATTAACTTGACCTTTTCCTCTGCAACTAACATGTGACTCAGTTCTACTTCACAATGCACTGCAAGGCCTGATCATGATGCCTTTAAATTTTGACTGACACCAAGAAACCATAAATAGTCATAGATAACCTTAGGCAGAAAAAAAAAACATTTAAAGTGGTGAGAACACTACATTTTCACATCAGAATTTGCCTCATACATAGAAAGCACTTTGTGCCTGTAATTATTAATATTTAATGGCCTGTAAGTGCAATATGCATTAGAGGAACTTGTTTTAGCACCAAGTTTGGTCATGTTGTTAAATGTGTTCATTTTCCATTACAACTGTGTAACACTGTAATGGAGGATGATTGTTCACTGACATGCAGAGTCCATCTGGTGATCTTCTGATCAAACAGGGTTTAAAAGTAAGAAAGACAATATTTCAGTGGAAAGTTTTTGAAAAGTAAAAACCCCACAGTAGTTTCAAGGCATTTTTAATTTCACATTATTGTAGCACACACGTAACACATGGTGAGTTTTTTTATTGTTATTTGACCTCACAAGCTAAACAATGTAATTTCCACATTTGGCAACTTGTGCCATTTCAAGCACAGTTAAAGCAAACATAAATATATTTCAAAGAGATAGTTAAAAAAGCTAAAAAGTATTTAACAGAAGCACAACACACTTTCATGTTAACCGTATGGAGAGTAAATATATAAATGACTATACAAAGGTAGCTGTAGTCGAAAAGATAAAAGATAACTAAGCTATACATACATATACCAATATTATAAGACTAACTTTTCAGAAATTAGTGGAAAAATGTGTGTTAAGGCAACGTGGCTTATTTTTGTAGTTAAAGCAGAACAGCAGTTTCACACTTTCTCTTGACTTCAAGACACCATTTTAATACCTTCAGTTGACTTTAAAAATGCACGTTAAAGGAACACCTGCATCACGTTAATTGTTTTAGTCAAAAGCTCAGTCTCCTCATACCAGAAGAAAAGAAAAAGCAGGTGTAATCATAAACATAATTTTTTTCAATCCGGTGGAGCAAGCAAGTAATAACAAGCAAAAAAAACAAAAAAACATGACATTTGGGGAGACATTTCAGTAGTTGTCCCAAAATCTATCTTAATTTTATGGATTCAGTAAAACATTTTTAATTGTTTTCATTGTCGTAATGGTTCAGATTTTATAGCATTTACCAAAAAAAAAAAAAAACACAACAAAAATATTCCTAAGCTGCTGGTTCTGATCTTGCCATGCAAGTCAATGTGGCTATAGATAATTTTTGTTATGTGGATCTATTACAAATATTAAAAATATTGGGCACACTAAATTTTGTCCTGTGTTTGAAATATGGATATTTTGCACACCCATTAAATATGTTAAATGTGTGCTCTTTTTAACAGTATACATTTTACAGCACGCTATTGAGCAAGCTCACTAAAGGACCTTTGTCCACAATAACACTAGTTTTTCTATTTTCCTTTTTTCACAATTAACACCTAAGCTACCTACTTTCTAGATAATCAGAAAGTAGGTAAAACAACCTTCCTCTTGAAGCCACTTCAAGCATTTGGTACGCCAGGATGAGTGAATTTTCACCAGTGCAGACAGATGTCATGCATAGCATAGCATGACACCTGTGACAACGTGGCCATTGCTGCAATAGACTACTTTAGTTGCACATGTGTACATTCACTACAGGTATCAAATTATGATTTTTTAAAAATAGTTATGGTTTCAAAACAATATGACATAAAAAGAAAATATGTCATACTGTTCTTAGGGTTCTTAGAGTAGGACAGAAAATGTAACAACTTTAACTATAACAACAAAATTTTCGTGAGCACTGCTAACAAATGTAGCAGACGTTTATTCTATATTTTAACATTATTGTATCTGTAATACTCCACGTATGAGATCATTTTTGCGGCAATAGGTGTAATAGTTGCTTTCTTATTTTTAAGCAAATGCAATTCATGGTATTTTTTTCTACACATATCATGATACTCTGAAGACATTATATGCAAGGTCCTTGAGTTGCAACACTTATAGCATGTCATTTTTTTCCTACTCTAAAAAAATAATCTGTTGCAATCTGACTTAAATGTTGATCACACTAGTCCTGAACATGTTTATATTAAAGACAATCCTTCATAAACCATTGAAACAGGTGGAACACAAAAAAACATCATTGTGGGTTAGCAACATAATTAGATGAGCTTTTGTGAACGAAAACATTAATCTTGTCAACTTCATGAGGTAAAAATGAACAAAAGTAGCAAACATTTATTCGTATACATATAAGTATTCACCTCCAACTGACAAAGGGAAATAGTTTGAACCAGTGCTAGTATTCTAGATACTTCCTCCCAACAATTTCTATGGACTATTTTATATTTGAATAATGCTTGTTGTCATTGTTGAAGCCATGTGTGGCATCCACTCGTCTGACTCATTCACACGTTCATGTGAAAACATATTTCGTTTGTCTTTGAAGCATGAGTACAAGTGTAACTTACTGTTAAAAGATTTCAAAGTGCTGTTACTTCAACTCACTTTCAGGTACTCTGACCAGAGCCGAGCCAGAGGATTCCTCAGCCGACGTTTCAGAGCTGTAGTAGATATCTGAGAGTCTATGCAGGCTTCTGCTCAAACATTTTTTAAATTCATTCGAACCAAGCTGCTGCCGTCTCTAAAAGTCGTCCTCATACTCAGTGTTTGCATTACTACTTTCTGGAATCACATACACAGATCGAGATTTCTTCTTCCTGCGATCGCCTCGCTGCTTCTGAGGGTCTTCTTGGCCAGAAAAGGACAAATAAGCAGCGATGCTGTTCCTCACACCGTAGCTCACCATGTTGTTGCTGTGGCCCTCTGTGCTGACCAACTGTTTCCTGTAAAGCCCATTGACATACCCACCCCAACAAAATTTTTTAAAACAATGTTATTTAAAAAATGTCTATAGTAAATTTATTTTTATATATTTTTTGAAAATCTACTGCCTTTTTGTTTCTTGAACTAGATATATAACCACAGTTTCCGTTATGTTAGTCACTAACCTTTTTGCATAAATTTATAAGGTTGCATTTTTTGCACTTTCTCTCATTTCTGAAGTATATTTATATATTTGGGTCTTTTTGTACCAGTCTGAGGTTTTTTTTACTAGTATGAGGTTTTTTTTTACTAGTATGAGGTTTTTTTTTACTAGTGTGAGGTTATTTTTTACTAGTCTGAGGTCAATTTTACACAATGTTGTTTAATTTGCATCTGTAAGTCTTTCATATTGAAGGCATCTTTTTGTCACAAGCTTGTGGTATGTTGAAAATGTGTTGCATAATTTTAGTTCTCTATTTTGTTTTGTGCCCCTTTCTTTATTTTCCTTATGCACCACAGCTTATTCCCGCTTAAAACATTTTTGATCAGCAACCTTTTCATCCTCACATAAATAAACTAGATCAATGTGATTTTGACCTCTCTTCTGTACCTGTCTACTTTCCTCCAGTCAAAGTTGTGTCGCATGACGACAGGTGGTGGTCCAGGATTTGTTTCTGGTGCCTCAGCTTTTCCCGACAGACAAGGGGTGGTGAGTGTGCAGCACAGCCCATCTGCAGAATCTGTAGAGGAAGACAGAGGGGAAATAAAATAAACCAAATAAGACCAATTTTAGGTTGCATTATTTGCATTCTGTCTTCACACACTCTATTGCTCAAGCAAATGCCACTCAAACCAAATTGTGAAAGACTGGGGTTCAATCCTGGCCTTAGCAATCACACACTTTCAGCTACCACCACATTATTTGACAGTTTGTGCATGGAAAGTGATTATCAGTCATGCACGGCTTACTTAATTTCCTGTTTGTTCCAAAAGTGTTCTCTGAGTGCCGGAAATATACTTATAATGTTAAGATTGATAAGAATTTTTTCTATTTTGAGGGTATGAATATTATTTTCAGCAACTCAAAGTAAACACATGTCGGTGCATGAGTTTTCAGTGCGTCCACCTACCAGAATAATGACTGATCATATCTTCAAGACATTGGAAAGTGAGCTTCGGTGAGATGTAGTACCAGCTGTTGTCCAGTCTGAAGATTCGATAGTGCTTCACTGCCCTGTGCTTCACTGAGAGCGAATACAGACCTGAGGAAATCACACAGTATTTGTTAATAACCATACATATGGAAAAGAAAAGTGAGGCAAAACATCAAGAAATTTACATTGTGTACTATGTTGATGTTGTTTGACAAGTTGATTGTCTGTTCAACTGCTCACAACAAAGACAAAAAATATAAAGCAGCATCTTAAAGTGACAGTTTAGTTTCTAAACTGTCACTTTAAGATGCTGCTTTTCCATATTTTTTTCAGTAAAAAGTTATGAGCTATTAATGTCCTACTGGCTGTTAAAAACTCTATGGGTGCCTTAATAAAAATAAAATTTGTTTGTCCAGGAGGCTGAACCTAATGGTTAGTCCAACAGTGGCCAAAACCAAAGTACATTTCTATCATCATAAAATAGTTCTAATCTCTAAAATAATATGAGATCAATTTTGCATAAAATCTAGTGACCATTTATGTGCTAAACGGATGTGGAGGGTTAGGGGTAACAATACCAATAGGTACCAATAGTGATCTTCCTGTGTGAAACATACTGCAAACGGAACAACTACAGTGTTTCTGGTCAACAAAACAGACAAGTAAGGCAGTGTAAAAATCATAAAATGACATACATTTTAATAGATATCTTTACTTTTATACAGGCAGTTACTTGGAATGGAAACATTTAACTTGTTCTTTTCTCTGAATATGTTTTTCATAGGATGATAATTGGTGGATTACCTACTTCATACCTCCATGGTTGACGTAAATTATTGTTGGCTTTTGTGAGTAATATTTGTATAAATAGCTATGATCATTTTGAGATTGGAGTTGTTTCAAGACTTTAGAAGTCCACTTTGGTTCTGTAGGTTTCCACATGTTTATGCCACGTTTACAGGATTAATTCTTTAAAAAATACCCACAGGTGCATGCAGAAGAGATGTAGACTGCACACAGTAATTTCTAGTTTTAATGGCAAAGTTCGCATCACTGTTTCACTGTACAGCTGTCTCTACTATCCCTAATATTTAGATTTTTACTTTCAGTCACACTGAGAATGTTGGCTCAAGTAAATGCAGAAATAACACGCCAGAGGCTTGTATTTGTCTTTGCAGCAAGTTTAGCTAAGGAACTACTTACAAAACAGTTTCACTGTTATTTGAAGAAAAGAAAGTCTATCTGTTTTTTTGGGATCATTTTTTTAGTTCGTTCCTTCTTTAGTGTTTCACTTCTGAGAGAAATAAAGTTCCTGAAGCTTGTCAATGCATGAAGAAATATATTCACACAAGAAAATATTGAAATAAATATTTTACTAACTGTACCATGACTAAATATGGCAAAATAAGCAGCAACTGAACTATACAAAAACAAAAAGACATGGCGAGCATGCACTTGGAGCTGGCTGTTGCTATGTCTAACATGCTTGAGGTCAAAGGTTAGGTTAGGTCAGTAATAGCATTGTTCTAAAAATAGCTGCATTTTGGTGATCTTGGTGTAGAGAACAGTGATGTGGGATCTGTTGTATAATGCTACGTTTGGAACAAAACCCCACTTCGGTCCTGCTGCAGCAGGGAGCTGCCTCCCTGTTGAATTGACATGCCGATGCAGGAAACAAATAAGCAATAGGGTCTCTGGTCATGCCACCCTGGGTGGTAAGCCATGCTGCCCGTATCACATACCAGTGCTGGTTGCATAGCTGCATGCGTTCCTACCTCTCTCGCCGGTGCTTTCTCGCACCAGAAACGATCCCACTCTATTTCCAGGTAGAAGAAGCAGCTCTTCGGCTTTCTGCCTTCCCACCCCCTCAAATAGCCACCTGACAACACAGTAAACATGATCAGCGACACAAAAATGTTTCCAGTACTGACATTATAGAGAAGTAGACTTATATGGACATGTCATGATAAGAAAGACGAAGAGCTTTTGTTAATTTTTTTTTTTCTAGATATGCGCTGTGATGGTCAGCTTTAGAAAGAACATGAAATTCTACTCACCCATGGTAAACTCTCACCACATGGCTGTTGGGTATATAGTTTTCCTTCCTTGTATCAATAGAGCGAACTCTCCACCAATAAGCTTCCCTGGCCGCCACAAAGAAGAAAAGAGGAATTAATAGCTGACCTTTCTAAGCGCTTCTCCATAATGAATTCTTGCACAATAAACTGACTCTTAGTTTTTGACTATTTTACCATGATCATTTTAAATGTGTTGAGAATTTAAACTAAGAAAAACAAAAATCTTACTGTGCAATGACTCTGAGCTTCTCCCCCATTTTGTAAATGGGCTCGCTGATTTCCATAGAGGGGTAATCGTTGATCACAACTACTATGTCATCATCAGAACCTGACAACAAAGCCGGATATTTGCGAACGTTATAAATACTGACTTTGCGCAGGCCTTATGTCTGAAAAGCATGCATTTCAGGATGTTTGCTTACTTTAATTTGAATATTAATTATTATCCTTTTCAGAGGATAATTAACTAACAAAATAATGCTACATATTTTTAGAGGTGGCTGTGGATGTTTTGATAAAAAAGAAAAACAACAAAAATGTGTTATTTATAAAAGAAATTCCAATTTCTTTTATAAATACTAAATTTAAAATTTAAATACAAGTTGTTGCTTTTTAGTCAGATTAAAATCTATGTTTTCTCTTAATGTTTAATGTGATGAAAATGAAAAATCACCAACACAAAAAGGAGAATTATTTTTCTCTAAGTTTTTCTAGACGGACAGCTGATTCTGTGAATTCAATGTTGAACTCCCCCAGAGCCCAATCAAGCAGTGATGTCATAGGATGAAGCCTTTCTTTTATCAGTGCAAGGTGTCAAATTGGGAGCAGAAAAAAAATATTTCTCTTTGTTACTTATGCTTTGATTTTTAAACCATAAAAATATCAAATTTACAATTGACCACAGTATTTTAAAACTAATTTCAAACAACTACTTGTGTTTTTTTTCTCACTTTTGGGCTAATGAGAAGCTTCAGTTGTCAAAACATGTGCAGATCAGCATTTTGCACTGTTTCATTTTAATTTTTAATTGCAAAAACTATACAACTGATAGCAGCAGATAAAGATTTCACTTCTTTTTTTTTTCAAATAAAGTAACTTTGCAAATACACCTCTGAGTTTTGAAGTTTTTAGTGGTGACCTTACCCTTCTGAGCACTGTCAGGGTTGTCAGTGTTGACCTTGCTGCTGTCACTAGCGCCTCGCATCATATTCCCCATCCTCCAGGGGGACCAAACTCCAGCCTGAAGTCAACAGACAGACATGCAATAATGTATTCATATGCTGCTCCTTAAAGTCTCCCTTATGTACTTTAAGTTCTGCATCTCACTGCAGGCTGACCAGTGAGCTATCTCATCTCTCAACTATCTCAGTTCAGAATGGGGAAACTGAGGTTAGATGCAATCGGCCAGAATTTTCCATTGCAGCTTCCAGCAGCTTTGGTGTAGTCAACTGATAGAGGCAGATTGAAGTATCATTTTACGTAAACCCAACCTTTCAGACTGCTAATTTTATATGTTCTGTGTAGCGCCCATGAAGAAGGACTGAAAATTTAACTGTATATGTAAATCAGATCTTGTATATTTGATCCAAAGCTACTTTACACAGTGTTCCTTTATCTGGTATGAAGAAGTAACGGTCTGTACATAAACTAAGTAGCAGATATGATAAGTATTCAACCTACCCATAGAATTAGTAGTTCATTGCAGGTGTTTCAAATGTGGTGATAAAAGTCATCGTCCAAACAGGGCCACGGTGGCAGCCGTCACAGAACCTGGACCTAGAGCTGTTTCATGTTAGCAAGACTTTACCAGAATGACATGTAGAGTGCGGTGACAGCCCTGCATCATACTGCAAACTTACTTCCTGTAACGAAATGAGGAAGAGAGAAGGCAAATGTGTTTTGTAAAAACGTACCAAAAAAAAAAAAAAAAAAACTTAAGAGTTGAGTTCACAGCAGTTGCCCTGCTTAGCCTAAGTGAAAAACCACTTCAAGAGGGTTTAACATGTTCTAGCTTTTATGGTTTAGCTAATCACAAATTAAGAAGAAAAGACTAATTTGTTGAACTGAATCAAAATGTATCAAGTTGTATACATTTTTATAGGTAAAGTATACACAGACTAACTGTAATTGTGTAGTGCATTGGGCAGAAATGATCTCTGGCACTTGAGTTAAGTGTCTTCAAAATGAAGACACTTAACTTCAATCATGATGTTGTGAAGAGGATTGCCATTTTTCTCCATCAACTGTTGAGCAACATTATTTATTGCACCATCAGCTCATGGGGCTTCAGACCAATCCAACTTCATCAAATAAAGACAAGGAGAACTGGTCTCTCAAATAAAAACGTACACTTACTGCCCCCTTTATTTTGATACACTATGCTACTGCTGGGATTCACTACCCTTACATTCAGAACTACCTAACATCTTTCTGGCATACATTAAACAAGATATTACAAATCTCCTATAAATATTTTGACATAGAATTGAGCACATTTGTCAGATGTACATTCATAATGGAAATTTCCTCTTCCACCACATCCCAAAGGTTGATATGATGGAGATATGGTGACAGTCGGAGTAGAGTGAATAAATCCTCTTTCTTTCCCATTTTCAAGCTGAGTCAGAACTTCAGTAAGTCCTCTTCACCATGTCTTGATGCTGAAATGCGTTTATTTGCTGACATAGACATAAGGTTGATTTTTTTTTCTTTACACTACCAAGCATTTGAGCAAAGTTATCATTTGAACAAAGTTACCAAAGGAAGCAGGTGGTTAGTTAGTGTAAAATAAAATAACTAATCTTCACAAGCTTTCTTAAACTCGTATAGTAGAGTTTTGTTTGTCCCTGCTAGTAATCAGCCATTCAACAAAAAAAGAAAATTTTGTTGTGAAACTAAAAAAAATCAAACAGCTCTAGTTCTCCACCAGCCTCAGTTTTTACCTGGAAACCTGTTGCCACGTGTATTCTTTCAGGTAAAAAATTGCTTCTTACCAGAACACATACACTATCTATTTAAGTTATTAATAAGGTTGTATGAGATGATGTAAGTTAAGTTCATACATCAAGTTTAGTATCAGAATCAAGATAAGGTATGACGCCATTTCCTGTTTTAATTGGTTGCAACAGGAGTGTCCAAATAGACTTGTAATGACAGTCAAAGTAAAATAAGTAACCTGCTTATAATGTTTCAAGTGTTTGAAAATCAAAACTTAGAATATCTTGCAGAGGTATTCATGTCTTAAAGTCTCTGTTCTGGTTTCTTCACGTAACACCACAAGCTTCACTGTATTTCATTCAGACTATTTTTTCATAGAAAAACACAAAGCAGTGCTTAAATGGAGAAAAAAAAAGTTTAAATAGTTTAACGTCCTCTAAAAGTTTTCTTTTCCCCAGGATGTATCTGTTTGCAACATCACGTATGAACAGCTTCCCAGTCATTGGTAAAGGAAATAATACACCATCATAAAACCTTCTCAGTTTTGAAGACAAAAATGAGACTGTACTGATCAGTTCAAGCGGCATAATTGAATACTGTAAGCCTTTCTTACGGTGGCCGATGTGAATGTTTTTCTCAACCTTAACACTTCTCCTTTAAAATGCAGCGCTGACACATTCATGTAGAAAAATGAAAAATGACTAATTGTTTGAAAGAAGATGGACTTATCATTTTGTGGTGGTTTTGTACCCCAAAACACTGAGTTAGCAGTTCCTTTGGTTGGCCTCCTGGTGAGTTAATGAAGTCCTGTGTATTTTTGTGTGTGTATGTCTGGGAAAGAGGTAGAAAGAGAATCAACTCTGGGAACAAAATATTCCCAAGACATACTTGACAAAGTGGTGCATCACATTATTTATAAGCTAAACGGGTTAACATGTTCTGCGACAGAAACTGTCACTGTGGTTTGGCTGCTGGTGGCCAGTTTCAAATGCCAAGACTGACTCTGCCAGGAAGGAAGTTGTCACTAAGTTCAGATTAAAATAAATTCACAGTCAACATGTAGCTTCTGTGGTACTTAGTAAGTTTCCTGTGGCTAATTAAAAATAAAAATCATATAAGATCTACTTTAATACTTGTACAGTATCATACATTCAGACATGGAAATTTTAGTCCCAAAGGATACCTTGAAATATAAATTCTGTTTAGTTGGTTTTAATTAATCCATGTTTTACCTATAAAAACATTAAGATATTGTGAAATGAAGAGCAGCTCAAACTGCACTCCACTGTTTTCTGTTTGTTTTGTTTTTTTTCATTATTTTCAACCAAGATATAGTAATATCCATGGGTTTTCACATCAGTGACATTTAATCAGTCTCAACAAGGCGCACAACTTTCAAAAGAATACGTCCCTGAGGTCATTCTTCCAACAAGCTTTTTTTTGGCATACCGCTGCGTTATTAGGACGGATAAGTTCATATGAATATGTTTCATAATTTTTGCTTTGATAAGCTCTAATTCTGCAAATTATACCTGGAAAAAAGTGATTGTAATAATGAAGCACCTTTTTTTTTTTTTTTAACAAGGACGTTTTGGCATCAAGATGAACAGAATTGGCTTTTAGCCTGCTATATAAAACATCCAACACACACTGCAGTTTTCTTTTAAATCAACAGATGTCGCTAGAGTGGAAATATACAGAGCCCTCCAGGGGACATGGGAAATTTATTTTCTTTTGCGTTCCCTCGCAAAAGGTTTTGCGTTCCCTCACAATAATCTACTGATCAGTTATGTGTTAATTGAATTCTGTAAGCCTTTCTTACTGCAGCCACCATACTTTCTGCCTTAATATAAGGTTATGTGAGGTTTTTCCATGTATGTCAATATCTCCTTGTGAAATATCTGACATTTTATACCTTTTTCTAGAGTATAGAAAGGCACCACAAACCTATGATATAAACAGAAACTTTCCGCAAGTAGGAAAGAAATAAAAATACATCCAAACTACTTGGACTAGTTCTGAGTTATTATCGAGGGTAATAAGTCATCCGACAGTTTTGATTGTGTCTCTATTGTGTACATAGCCTGAAAGGTTAAAGGACTGTTTTCATGTTCAGTTTTTGTTTATATCATAGGTTTGTGGTGCCTTTCTATCCTAAAGAAAAAGATATAAAACTTCAGATATTTCACAAAGACATATTAACATTCACGGCGGCCACCGTAATAAAGGCTTACAGTATTCAATTATGCCGCATGAACTGATCAGTACAGTATTGCGAGGGAACGCAAAAATTTTCCCATGTCCCCTAGAGGGCTCCGTATGTCCCTGACACTGCCCAGGCTGTTTTAATGAGTCACTAATAGACATGACACCCATTCGACCAAATACATTAGCCTCCAGCTCAGTAAATTCTTCACAGAGGGAGATTTGAAACATATTCCACAGGTGTTTCTACAGACAATTAAATTTGATGCTTCTCCACCATAATAGTCTCCATAAAAATGTTTGCCTTGAACTTTATTGAGTAAATGTCTATTTGTCAAACTGTGATGTACAATCCTAATTGTGCGCTTAATGAAAAGGAAGACTTTTAAACGCGCATGGGTGTTGGTTCTCCACACATTATTAGCCATAACTGTTACAAGCCAAAACAATGCATTAGCAGCTTATATGTCTTTTATTGCTATTGGGGTACAAAAAGTAACACATTTTTATTGTGAAACTCTGCATTAAAATCTCCCTGGCAGGTGTTTGGAAGAGTTATGTCTGTCTGTAAAGCTGATATTATGCTGCCAAGGCCTTTCCTCACACAGGTTATTTGAAAGAGCGGGAAAGTGATTAATGACCGAACTGGTATGGCATAGAAATGAAGATGGGAACCTCCATTTTGAAGATGATGAATGATTTGCTAGCATTGTTCCTGGCAACTGAGTCTTAATGTGTTTTCTTGTAAAAGACACAGTGTCTGCTTGACACTGGCTGCTTGCCAGAGGCTACTGTGGCACAATCTAGATGTGTCTGAACATTTCTAGAAGAGCTTTCCACACCCTCTGTCTAAAATTACTAAATTACTGACTGGAAGGAATTCTCATCATAATTTCCTCCTTGGTCTAAATAAAAACATTCATGTGACTTTGCCCTGTCTGTTAGGATTGGAACCAACAAGTGAGAGTTGTTACACTGGAGATCTTCTTTGTTTCTCTTTTGCACAAAAAACAAAGGACAAAACACGTGGAGTTAAACTTTAAGTGTTTGTTATCCCTCGGTAATAAGCAGTATCTGAATTCAGAAGCCCAGCTGACCCCACTGGACTTAAAACCACTAGACAAACTCATAGGAATGTTTCTCCAGTAAATGTTTTGTGACATTTTTGTCCTCAGACTTAAAATATTTGCTGCCAAAAGTACACGTAGCTACTCTGTTTGCCTGCATTATAGTCAATTCACTATCTGGGGGTAATTTTGCCATCTGGAACATCTTAATCCATGAAATTATCTGTGAAGGTAATTAACGTTCTCTGAGTATGCATGCATAAATGCATACAATTTAATATTCTTTGTTATTACTGTTTGCTTACTTAGTGATTTAAATAAACAATAATGATAGTGTATTTTACTCTGGATCATAAGTAGAATCATTTAGGTAACATAATTAGACAAAATTTCATGAAAAAACATCTGTGTCTGTCATGCACTGCATCATTATCCCACAGTCTGAGACGCGAAACACCACACAACCATGAAGTTGACCTTCTCTTCCAAGTTTTCTCTCAGGGAAGCTTGAGAAGCAAAGAACCATTTGCAGACCAGAAACATTCATTCCAGTCAGCCGCAGTAAATAGGACAAGACCTAATGAGTATGGGAAAGAATTACTCCTAAGAATTACATCACTGACTTTACTGTGAGCTGCGACCACAATTGCAAACGTTCAGTTTTAGGCTCTCTGATGCTAATAGAGTGGTGGGGGTGGAGGGGTCATTAAAAGGACACTTTTAGAATGCCCTTGGAAAATGAATATATGATTGTAAAGTTTAAGTAGCAATGTTTGATTAACTAAATTGTTCGATTGCACAAATTGAAATTACAAAAACAAATTTGTTTAATGGAAACACGGTTTTCTAATGTCTTATAGCTGATGAGCGCTAGTGCCATGGCTGAATTATGAATGTATTTCATGTAACTGAAATACATTTGGTTACATCCGTCAATGCCATTATTTTTAATGACTTATCACGTGAACAAACCTATTCACATGTGATTTTCAGCACATTTCTCATTTAATGGAAACAACAATTGCAAAATTGTGTTTATTCGACATTAGCAGAATAGCGATAAAGATTTGCGCACATTTGTAATGGAAACGCCGCTACTGATGACAAGCAGGTGGTTATGCTAATTCTGCTACTTCTACACTCGGCGGCAGAATTCTGATAATTACGAGTCAGAATAAAACTGAAAGTAAACTAAACTGCAAGGAGAATTAGGATCAGGCGCCCTACAGAACACAGTGTGGTTAAAACTTTGATTGCAAACAACAGCACCACATGCTTGTTTGTGCAGAGGGATTGCTGGAAATCAATACGTTCAGCTGGATTTCCTTAGATAAGCCAAAGTGGAATACGCACAACAGATTTCTTTCCATATGATATTATTGTTTTGAGTCTAGGTTTCTGTATTTAAACTGGATTTCTGTGTCTTGTGACGTTTCTTGAGATGACATTTGCAGTGAATTAAAAATGAAATAAATTTAATTTAAATGGATTGGGTGATAGGTTATTTTAGTTGTCCTTTGAATAAGAGTGTGTGCATGCATGGTGGGGTGTTCTATGTCTTTGTGTCACCCTGTGATAGACTGGCAGCCTGTCTAGGATGTACCCAAATGACCTTAGCCTCACACTGAATTGAACTGTAGCACTCTTATAGAGATGGACATAAATATGGTAGTAATAGCTTTAACTGAATGTCCCTTTGTAGTTTATGCTAATCTCCAAGCTAAAATTTGCACTACCACCTCATCTAGCTACTAGAAAAGTCACCGTAGTCCATTTCCAAGTTTTGGCATTTGACAGCCATTGTAGCAAAAGTTCCTCTTGCAGTCACTTATATGGTATGTTGCCACTGTTCGTGAGATAGAAAAATTGTGAAATGTTGAGTGGACGTTCTCTACAAGAGATTAATGAAGTTTAAATGTGGCAAGGGTTTATTCTTCCATTTATGTCTGGTATAATGTGAAATTCTAGTTTTAAATATAACTCTTCAGGTGTTGATAAATAAGTGTGGTGTGGTCCAGGAATAGTAAAAGTGTACATAGAGTTGAGGAGGTCGGCTTAAGCACTATAATCAATGTTCTACCTGTGTATTCTGACAACACCACCCTGAACCTTCACTCACACGTGCACACCTTGAGGATAATGCCAGCCTTCATGCTCTGGGTTGTGCAACCATTAGTTACACTGTCAGTCAGCCTCGTACAACCCATAATAAGAGTTTGCATCAGCGGTTTCTCTCACTCCCTTCAGTCCAGATGGGAATTCACTGCATATCGCTGCGTCATCATGTGTTACCCACTCATTACAGGGCAGGGAGCTATTTTCACCATGTATGGATTCACTGTCCACCTGTGAAAGTCGTGTCCACCCACCTGCAGACGTAGAGCAAACCTGCTGTTTTTCAGACATTTAAATCCCCGAAATCCAATAAAGACGTTAATGATGCCATTGGCTTCGGAGTTAAAGTGCGTTTGCCAAGTGATAATATCACATGAGAATGTAGAGTTGAATGGGATGTAACACAGGCAGATTGTAGGTATTATCTTTCTAGTGTAATAAATGATATATTTGTTATCATAGGTTGTCCATGAACCACATATTCATGTATCTAACAGGCTTTCAAAGGTCATACTGGCAGCAAGTGTGTGACTTCAACAAGTGAAGACAGAGTAACATAATAGGTTTGCTGGTTTTCATCTTTCAACCCTACAGCGGTTGACTCTGCACATTATGTTTTGGACAAACAGTCCACAGGGAGAAGTAAAACAAAATAGTATGCTGTTTTGTTTTACACCACCAAGCCTGTTGGTGAGCCATGAAGTTAACTACATTATAATTTCTGTCATGAATTGAGACATAGGAGAAAACAGATTAAACTCTCGGAGGCTGTCATCACTGCTGACTGGCCCATACTAAAGTCTTTTTAAGAATCACAGAAGCCTCTTTAGTCTCAATTACAATGACCTTCAAAAGTACCTGTACTCTATTTGGATTTTTCTGACAAAGAAATGTAAAGTAGCACATAAAGCAATTGTGAAGTGGAGATATTTTTGCTAAAGTGTTTTACAATTAAAAATCTGAAAGTGTGGCAGAACATCTGGATTTTTACCAAGATTGAATTGGACACATTTCAACCTTGTCTACTAATAAGGGGACTCCTTCAGGCAATTATTTTTCCTGGATTTTTTTTTCATTTGTACGAAAATGTTGAAAACTATGTATTATTTTCTCTCTACTTTGCAAATGTCCACTACATTGTTTTGATTTATCACATAATTTCAACACGTAAACTTTTGTGACTTTAACTTGTTAAAAATAAGATAAATTTATAAAGGAATGTAGATACTGTTGGTGGGCACTATTGGGTTCTTATGATCAGAAAAACAGTTTATTTGATAAACTGTGGATAACATTAGCTTTTGAGATAAGGTCCATAGCCTTCATGTTATAAGAAGAAGAAGAAGAATTTCTTTATTCATCCCAGCAGGGAAATTATGGAGGCTATGGACAAGTTGTGTAGATCATGTCATTTTTCTCATTCCTGGGATTCTTCCCTGGTGTTTAGGAGGACAGAATTAATCTTGTTTTCAGAACATCCAGGTGTCATGTCAGATCAGCACCTTTCATAGGAATCCAGGAAAATACTTTTTTTTTTGCTGAACTGTATTTATTATCCTTTGGTAGCTGGATTGTTTCAAACTTTGAGATAGATGTGTAGAAACATACTACTTATATGTAATCTGAGTCCTATATGGGTCCAGATTGCTGTTTATCCTACTATTTAATGGATGCACTAAGGATCATAAGCTCTCATAAAACATGGTCAATATTTTAATATGTTTTTTGCTCTATTTTTGGCTTACTCTCCTCCGAAAATTTGAATTTGACATTTTGACATCCCTCAAACTAAAAGTTTATATTTTGTTTTGTCATGCAGTGAGACTTTGTGAGCAATGTGCAAATATATTTTTAAGTCGTGCTCCAACTCAAAAGAAAAAAAAAGAGGTTGCTTTGCCTCAGTCTAGCAAAACACCCAAAAAGAACACATGTTGGAAGAAAAACAAAAACAAGTCTTGCATGTGACTCAAGAGAAACTGGAAAAGAAAACTATCTAAGGAACCCAGCCTCTTATCCCACTTCTAAATTACACATTAACCCTTCTGCTGTTTGAAAGACACGTGTTGTGCAGAAAAAGATCAAATTATATATCATAAACCTCTGCCAATTAGCTGTGTTGTTTGAAATATTTTTTTTTTCTAAAATACATGTTGTTTGTACCATTTAGATTCTAAATGGACCATGAACCCGCTCTCACCAACAGACGGAGAAAGTTCATGAATCACATGTCCCGAGGTCGAAGCCATTCGGAGACCCGGGTCTAAGCATTCCTAAGACTGACATTCCTACTGTGGGCTGGTCTCTTCCATAAAAAAAACACTAGAGAGCCCAACAGATGAGCCATTACCATGTCCTGAAAAAGTTTGTTTTTTAAAGACACAAGTCAGTATCCCCGCAGAACTGAAAGGAAATCAGACCAGTGTTTGATTTGAATTTCAGCCAAACAAATGCTGGATTGAAATGAAACCCCCTCGCTGGACTTGCTCATTGTTGACACAAAGACAGACACTAAAAGACGGCTTTTGTTTAAAGTTGTGAGCGGGGCCTTGCAGCATCCTAAATCCATCATATTCACTGCATGCCACCAGTGAGTAAAGGTAAACAAAGTCAAAACTCTACAAAGCCTTTATAGCGGTCTCCCACCTTAAGGCATCAAAAGCCTGTTTGGACCTGCAAGCCTGAGTGACCTGTACCCTTTTAAGATTATCCACCCAGAATGGCTGCTGTTAATTTACACTCTCCAATCAATAACCACTCTGTAATGGAAAGAGTTCAAACAGGTTGGGGAATGTGTTGACGTGAATAGCAACAAAGGTCTTAAGATTCAGCATTTGGGTTTTGTTGTATGGAAAACATTAGAAACAACCAATAATGATTAGAAGCAGTAATAAACAGATATGTCTTTAGTCTTTACACCCGTAATTATATTAAATCGTCCTGAAAGCTGTTGTTTGATCTGTTATTACGTAGTCAAAGAGCTTGAGGTTTGGAAAAAGGTGATCATAAAGCCAGGATGCTTTAAATCTTCTCCAACTGTTCCATGCAGCAATAACAGTCTGCTTGGAAGGAAAGTAAACTGTGGCATAAATCATTTTCAACTCGAGCAAATTTCAGGTCAGCCTGTTGCAAGTAGAGTAATAGGTAAGTAAACATCTGCAAGCAAAGGCAGCATTTTACTTTTTGCAAAAAAAAGGAAATACATTTTTTTAAAAGGCCTTAGTGAAAATAATACTTTTCATATGAAAACCTAAAGTGCTAATCTACTTTCATAAAAGTTCCTTGAAGATTTTCTGAGTTTCTTCAAAATTCCAGAAAAGTCCCTGGTATGTTCTAAAAAAAAAAGTTTTAAAAAAGGTAAATGCTTAGCTATATGAAAGTACCTGTATTTACAGTTTCATCTTATTTTATCAATAGTCCATGTAAGTTCCAGGAAGAACTTGGTAAGAAACATATGTCAATCAACCCCAAATTCAGAGAAATTGGTGTTATATTTGGCTGTACTACTGAGTAGGCAACCTTATGCATATGAGTATGACTGATTAATGTGTTATGTTAACTTCGCTTCTTCATTAGGAAAGAATTGACCATTGGTTGCATTAAAGTCTGCTGAGTTCATGTCGAATTCTTGCTTCTCCTGAAACCAGGAGATGTTTTCTTGCGTCCACAAGTTTCAGACCACAGCTATATAAAGACAGTATAATTACTGAACCAGCTTGAGCAAAGTCAGCCATGCCCTTGCTCTGCAATACACACACACACACACACACACATACAACATGTATATAAATTAAGTACAACCTACATATAGCACATGGTTTCCAATTTTTACTTCCACAGAACTGTACAAGAACTTTTTACATTTAAATTTATATCGGAGCAGCATTTCAATCTACCAAAAATAATAAAACATCACAAATATAGAATTGAACTTTTACTCTGGGGTCCATGTGTGACTGTTTGCTTTGCATATTTCAATGGAGTTTATTTTTAACCATTTACAAACTTGTTCAAAAATACACTTTTTGTGACTTGAAAAACGACACATACCTCCCGAACACATTTCTGCTCTTTACGACCATAGACTTTATTTTAATGGGTTTTTATGAGATAGATCAAAACAAAGTAGTGCACAATTTTGAGAGTGAGCTACCATTTGTGGTATTGACAGCTGCAAGTCTTCTGGCTTATGTTTCAGCCAGCTTTCTAAGTCTGATGACTATTTTCTTTTTTTTTTTATTATTCTTAAACTCATTCAGTAGTGAACAGCAATTTCCAAGTCTTATCACAGATTCTGAACAGGATCTTGACTTTGACTGAACCTTTCTTAACACTATGCTTTCTAACCATTGTGTTGCAGCTCTTGCTATTTGTGTTTGACCACTGTACTGCTGGAAGGTGAATATCTAATCCAGTCTCACATCATTTGCAGGTACAAACAGACTTGTTTTTTAAAAAAGCTGACCATCTTCCACATGTTTAAACTGAGCCTTATGCAACTTGTTGCAAAGTGAAACGCTAAATTTGGTGACCTCTATGGGCAACTAATTGCATTGATTTTTGTTCAGGGGTATTCTAGTAAAGCATGTTGAAAAACAAAACGCATTCCACTTTTTAAAAACATATATCCTTTGTGGATGTCATGACAAAATTCGAAAATCTCACAATGTCCTAAATCCCAAAATGTTCCCACACTTTTTGAAAAGTAATTCATCTTTTAGGGGAACTTTTTTTCCCCCTAAAGTAGTTTCAAAGTAATTTTACCAATCAAAGAGGGATTATCGCCTTCACTTGACTTTGAGGCTTCAACGTTTCCAAAACATGGGTCGACTTTAGGACTTCCTGGTCAGTTGAGGGGTTTTTAATGAGGGGATTTTCAGTTTGAGCAGTGATGCAAGACTCAAGTCATAGATGATCAGCTACTATAATCAGGCCTTCATTCACACTTTACCCATCATGCTTTGCATGATTCTACCTCTCGTCCTCTTGAGTGTTGCACCCAGGGTTTTACAGCTTTCATGGTAGACGATTAAAATCTGGTTTGAGCTGACCTGTGTGCACAGAAAACCTGCATCAGATTTTCCTTTTACAAATCAATTGGACATCACACACCTAGATTTTATATTAATTGTTGAAACTTGGATAAAGATAATGCAATTGATATCTGTGAAACACTTTAAATAAAGTATTTCAACTTTTTATTCAAGCTTCATAAACTACTCCTAATAATCAGCTAAATTAGACTGAATTTGATTATATCTGGACTATGCTGGTAAGAACTGAATTCAATTTTCTTTTTCACTTGTTGTCACATTAGAACTCCAGGTTCAGTGCTTCTGTTCCCCCAATTCTACTTGATAAAGTAACACAAAGTAGCTGTGGAAAACAAAGTGAGGGATCCAAATAGAAATCATTAAAACTTTTAGTTTCCCCGAGTCAGTATTTTTCAGGGATGTTTATAAGATGTTTATCGATTTGGAAAGTTTATGTTCCCCCCCCCTTCTTCCTTGCAAAATCCGTCAAGCTCAATCAGATTGGATAGAAAGCGTCTGTGTAGTACATGAACTTTTAAGACTCGCTAAAGCTTCTCAATTGGATTTTGGCCCAGATGTTGACTGAGCCGTTTTAACATATGAATATGCTTTGATCGACGCCATTCATTACAGTTATGTCTCCACCACAGTCTCAGATCGTTTTCAGCCGTGACCTTCCAGAGTTGCCCTGTATTTAGCTCCACTCGTTTTACCATCAACTCCAACCAGTTCCTCTCTCTCTGCTAAGTAAATGAACATCTCCACCGCGTCATTCTGCCACCGCGCTCAAGCCTCCCATGAACTGGATACCACTTGAACACCATTGTCGCTGTCCAGAGTAATTTGCATCACTACTAACCGAGGAAGTGCGAACAAAGGAAAAAGTATGTCACTTTAAACTTACACTGAGATTTTCAGGTTTGTGGAAAACAGTCTTGAAATGGGTGAAATGGGACAAAATCAAATTATCTGACTGTAGTGAAAAGAATGAGTTTAATTTGAGGCATTTAAACCAAGAATACCGCACCAGCTTCCAAAGATGGAGGTGGCAGCATCATGCTGGAGGTCTATTTTGGAGGAAGATACTGTATAAACATTGAGAACTTTTTTTCTTTCAAATTCTTCAACCTTACCTTAAATCAAAAGATTTAATATTTAAAGTCTTAAAGCTTGGACTTGTGGGTTCCTGCTCCACATTCACATCCCAAACACACATCAGAGCAGGACTTAGTGTCGTTAAATCAAACGTTAAGCTTCTGGAACAGCTTTCCCAAAGCTCTGACATAAAATCTAATGACAAATTTGTGGGCTATGATTTAATACTGCGCCTGTGGTAGAAAACCAAAAATATTTAAGTGACTTTTATTAATTCTGCCAAGGGGAAAGGTCAAATATCCAGCCAGAATTACACCAGAAGGTCCGGAAACGTTTTGGAAATAATATTTTGATCCAGTGCCTGTGTCTTGTCATCATAAACAGGTTCAATGTTTTTTTTTCTGTTTTTAACACACCATAAAGAAGCCCAACTCCAAAATGACAGAGAGGAGCAAGAGAAGCTTGAGAGACAGAAAATGATGGAGAGTGTGAAGGAGTGAAAGTGGGCACAATATGCTGCACAGGGGTCAGGTCACAGAGGCCAAAACGGAGACGGAAACGCTTCTCAGATCAGCTCAGTGGCTGACAGCTCTCTGACAGGGATTAGAGGGCTCTCTGTAAATAATAGGGGTTCAGTCCTGGGGCAGCCAGCTCCTCTACAAAGTGTCCATTTCTCATCCGTCGCTCTTATCTTCTCTGTCTCCTCCTGGGGCCAAACCTTCTCACACACTTTTGGTTTTTCTCAGTGATATTTTCATCAGCAGCCCAGCAGCTCGGTATTTTTCTACTGAGAGGAAATAGTTTCACTAAGTGGAATACTTTTGGACCCTCGTCTGCATCTTCTCAAACTGAGACATCCAGATTGTCCGAAAGAATTGAAGAAAGGGGGAAAAGCTGAGACAGTGATGACATCATTGATTTAATGTGAACATCTGGGAGCCAGACTCATTCAGAAGCCTAATGTAGACACAGTGCGCAAGAGGTGGGCAACCTGTGTGGTTGGGTGACACATCAGCTGCTCTTTGAGGGGTTTTTTTATAACGGGGAAATAAGTTCCTGCAATATAGGAAAAAGTAACATGGGATGCTGTTCAGCAGTAAAGACCTACATATTGAACAATGTGTACAAAACCTTTTTGTCTCACAGTACATTAAATCAGTGTTACTGTTTATAAAATAATAAACCCCGTATGGCAAATTGCCATAACATATAATCAAACCATACATCAATCTGTAAGGATTTCTTTCAAAATTATTAACTGATTTCCTCCTTGTCAAATTCAAAGTTGGGACTGAATGTAAAGATATTTTGAACAATGGCGGTACAAGTAATAAATGTATTTAAGGTTTGCTTGTTAGGAAGCATTTTACACACATTAATTAGAAGTTTAAATAGTCGTTTTAATGTGAAATGGCTAGGTTGGGTGTTGAAAGCAGGTATATTCATAGAGTCTTTTTTTATGTTCAAAACTTACATTTCCCAGTTCCTACTTGTATCTTCTCTTTCTCCACATGCTCATTCCTGACTCATTCTTGAATATTATGTCAAGCTAATCTTTGACAATGTGACTTTATGCGTTTGAACTGTAGCCTTTAAAAATCCCACAACTTATTTTTGGTTGACAAGCCTATGCACAATTTGGAGGTATGTGCGCTTTTTGCTGTTTTGTAATTCTATGTCTTAGGCAGTCTTGTGCAAAAGTCTTGGTCAAGGTACTCTATTTATTATTGTGGAGATAGTAAATTTTTGATTCCAGCTAATTTTAAAAAAAATCTGTACTGCTCTCCTGTTTGAAGTTTTCCTATGATGTCTGATTTTCCATGTTAAACTCTGCTGTTTATCTCTTTGTTCTTTTGGACAGTTTTAAGTATCTACATCATGTTAAATGAAACACGGATTACAATTAAATAAATAAATAAAACAACCCCTTGCTGTAATGCTTCCAATAATTCAGCTAAAAAATGTGTGCCCGTCAAAGGTTTATACACAAGAGAACTACTTTGTTGCAGGCTTTTGTGATACAAGCAAAGCAAGCGCTATATTGCTTCAAAATCTTTGCCATATGTAATGTTCAACTGAAAAACACAGATTTGTCAGAAGAAATAAAACCTAAAGGTGCAATAACTCAGCTCCATAACACACAAACCTATAATTTGTTGAAGCACGTTTTTTTTGTTGTTTTTTTTTATCCATTAATCAACATTTAAAATCTAGCCTTATATTTGTTAGATGATATGCCTGAAGGATTGAGGATTATAGGACTGTTGGTCATTATGAAAAACAAGCCTGTTAAAATACACGTATGTTCTGCTTTTGAACTGAATTTCTATCCTTTCATGTTAAACTAAGCAAGTTCCAGAGAGCACAGCTGTCTTCCAGACACGCCTTAACCACCAGGGCGGCCCGCACCGTCAGGAGAGGAAGAGGAGGAGAAGAAGGAGGAGGATTTTTAGGTGAAAGTGGAGCAGAGGAAAGGAGAGAAAACTTCCCGCAGAATGCAGTTCCTGTCCTCACAGACCTTACGTTGGGCTGTCAGCAGAAGGTTTGGGATCAGAGGGGTGGAAGCTGCAGAGGATGACAGCTCGTGCAGAGGGACGTAGCTCACCTGCGGAGCAGAACCACGTTTATACAGTGTAAACAGAGCGGAACCGAATTCCCAATTTAATGCCCGGGCTTTTCCTCACCAGTGATGAGTTGGCTCCTGTTGTGGATTCTGACAGCAGCTGGGATTCAACAGGTGAGCTGAAGGGATTTTCTTCTCCCCCTGTTGTTTGTTGAATGAGTTATACCACTGTATTTATGACTTATTTATTTATGACTTCTGTGTGGGAGTTTTTATCATTTAATTGAGGAAAAGGCACTATGTCTATTGTTCAGGTGTTTTCTTTTCATGGATCATGATGCTTGACAATTTAAACAGTTTAACAGTTTCTCAAAAATATTTTAATTCTCTTTTGTACATCTGAAAATAAGTTCCCCATATTTCCATTATTAGATAAACTTGCAATGTGAGCAGACGCCTTGTGTGATTTCTCGTGTTATATTTTAGTGCCCTCTTGTGGTTTGTCCAAGAAATGCTTTTCATTTAGCTCTGATTTGTTTCTTGAATTTATACCAGTTCATGAACATCAATTACTGACCATCTGTTGGAAATTGTAAAGATATAATCAACAGCATTTTGTTGTATTTACTTGTCAAAAACTGGAACTCGTCTCTCGAGTAAAGTAACATAAATAAAGATAAAAAGATGTAAACGATGTATAATGTCATTTTAAGACAAGTCATGCACAGCAATAAAAAAGAAAAAACAAAAAAGAATTTGTTTTAAGAACTGAGTGGGAGCTGGCTCCACAAGACAGGAGTCGGAAAACCTAACACTCTGCCTGAATTTTCTGCCTAGAAATATTGAGAAGCCTTCAGATTTCTTGTGGGATAAGATCTTTAAGATGGACAGCAATGGTGCCATTGATAGTTTTATATTTGATAAGAACAATTTCAGTTCTGTTATTGATTTCACAATGATGATGTGTAGGTAAGTTTGGAAATGTTAGTTCGGATCTGTCTTGAACTTTAAAATTTTTCAGAAGTTCCTCCGACATCCAGTTAACAAATATTGTTAAGTAGTAAATGCATCAGTTAAGGAATGAGTGTTTCTTATTTTAGGTGCGTTTCACATAAAATGCTCTAGAATTGTTTTCATATCAGATGTAAGAGAAAAAAAAATCAAAATTAACTCAAAAGACTATTGCATTTGGAGCCCAATTATTACTCTCTGGAATAAGAATTTTTCCATTTTCTGCTAGTGCTTCTCAGTAAACAAAGACCTTCAGTATGCTGTGAAACTGTGTCACTAAATAGGTTGGCATATTAAAAAGGAATAGACATTTTTAACCCTTAAAACACAGTGCAAAGATTGGATGCACTGAGCACCCAATCTTCAAATCTAATGTAGATCCAACCTCCTCCTTGGTTCCACATCTGCCCTCTTTGTATGAGTAATAGTTATAAGAAGAGCTTGTATTTACAGCTAAAGTCAAAATTATTCACGTTCCTGTCTGATTTAGATTTAACTTCCGTTTAATTCAGCCAAAACCCTTTTCTGTGATAGAAAGAAAGATGGCCATCTCTTAGAACATGATAAAACAATGTGGAAAGTGTAACAATTTTGAACAAGAATAATGTAAAAGTTTTTCCCTAAAACATTATGTGTTGGGCACAATATTCATTTGAATAATCAGTGGGGAAAAGGTTTTTTTGGCCCTTCTTATAATTGCTGACCAACTGGTATTTTTATTTCAGCACTAAGCTAAGCTTGAGGTTGGAAGGTTTCATATCTGTTACCCTAATCTTTATGTTGGAACATGATTAATATTGGGGATAACTGTTCATCACTCTTTCTTTTGTAAACAGACGTCTGACTGCAGGCTAAATGAACTCCTCTGAGGGTTGGCTTAGTGGCACAGCTTTGATTAAAACTCATTAATCAGCATTAGCTGACAACATCACACTGACTTATCAATAATATGATTCTAATTGCAAATGAAGGGCTGACAACAGGATTTAAAAATTGACCAATAAGCTTAAGATGATTAAATATGTTTTACCATAATTACTTGTGGATTAGGCATGCAGGCGTGTGTGTAGGGAGAAGGGGAGGTGTGGGTGTGTGTGTGTGTGGGGGGGTGGGGGGGACAGGAGTGGGCGTGTGTGTGTGTTTGTGCTCATGTCTTTTAAAGATGTGAGCTAAAAAAGGCTTCGATTTTCTTCAGGAGAATGAGTCAATCTGTGATTTATAACTTGACTATATTTGGATCTGCAGTTATGTGTGCCGTCTCTTGTCTAAACTTTGCCAAAATATGGTTAACGTTGATGGTCAACTGTTAAGTCTTACAGTAAATCAGTTATTGCATTTTCTCAAATACATTCTGAAATGGAAAAAAGTTGGATTATTAGCTGCACAATTTGTTCTTGGACAAAATGCATTTCAAATTAAGATGGCTAAAAAACAAACAAACAAGTAACTTCTGATCCTGGGGCTGTTAACGCATCTCAAGTGATCTGTACCAGTCCATCAACAATGGAAGAGAAACTCTGATTTATTATCAGTATTTTGTAACCTTTTACCAGAATCACATCCATAACTAGACCCCGATGCAGATTTAATAAGATTATCTCCACAGGGCCTTGAGCTCACTTTCCAACCCTTGTTGAAGTTATTGCATAGTGTGACCACATATTAGTGATCATGCAGGCAGTGAATCAATTAGGGATGTGAGAGCTTTCAGATCAATCATCCATGTGAGCGTTATCAAAGAGGGTTGGGTATGAAGAGAGTCAGGATAAGGAATGTTACATACAATACTTGACACAATAAATACAATTTTCTTTCTGCAGTCCTTTTGCAAACTAAACAACACAGAATCTGGGATTGCAATTTTTAACTTTAGAAGCTTACTCAAGATTTTTTTTATGCAAAAATATAATCATAGCAACCAAGTTCTTGTATATATCAATAACATATTTATTTTTGCTGGAACACATTTGAAAAAACATGTTCATTATAAATTGCAAATTATTATTTTCAAGCACTCTTCAAGCTGTTTTTGTTTGTTTGTTTGCTTCTCTCCTTCCAGGCCTCCTCCTTGAATTCCACTGCCATGCCTCCTGCCCTCCCTTCTCCAACTCCAGACCCGTACAATGTGACACGGTACTGCAAGTGGCCCTGCGAGTGTCCCAAGGTGGCTCCCAAGTGCCCTCCTGGCATCAGCCTCCTCATGGATGGCTGCGACTGCTGCAAGGCCTGCGCCAGGCAGGTCGGGGAGGAGTGCAACGAGGCCGACACCTGCGACTTCCACAAGGGGCTGTACTGTGACTACAGCTCGGACAAGCCTAGGTACGAAAAAGGAGTGTGTGCATGTAAGTGTCACTCGCTGGAATAATCATCTGGTTTTCACACAACAGGAACAACTCAGTCCACATTTTCATATTGTATGCTACTTTGTCAAAAAATGTTTGACATTGCTCCTGTTTATGTAGTTTTAAAAGAATGCAGCTGGTATTAGATAAACAACACAACTGAATATTAATGTTATAAATAGCTACAAATCAACTCCTAAAAAGATATGCAAAGCCTCAATAAACCCATTAATTTACCAAATTATTATTTGAAAGTTACATCTTACTTTCAGAGCAGATTTATTAACTGGAACAAAATTAATCCATTGTAAGAAATATGAATGAAACCATAAATTTACATTCCCTGTAAAAAAAATAATAATAATAAATTCATAGCCATAAATACTATATTATTATGTTCTGTAGCTGATAAGCTAATTAATTATACAGAAAAATCATTTTAGTCTTATTAAATACAATAGTGTCAGATTGTATTTAAACTGTATCAGTGTACAGGGTAAATATTCTTTGTTATGGAACCTAAATTACACACTTTATAAAAAGGAATTAAAATAATCTAAATGATGCACAGGTATTAAAACTAGCAATCTCAGATCAAAACAAATGTGCAGCTGAGGAAGGTTGAGGAAATGAACAAGATGTTTTTGCACAGAAAGCGTCAAGATTATTTGCAAGAAATAAATAACTGTGCAAATAGCAGCAGAAATGTGAATAATTATGAAGCTGTTGAGATGCAACACCTATTCAATGTGATCTGATGGGGTTGTGAGAAGGAAACCGATCCACAGAAACTCACACAGGACTGAAGAACACACAAGCTGTACGTTCCTGGTCAGATCTATTGTTGCAGCATCTAAAGCTCCTACAGTAATTCCACTATAATCTAATGTCTGAATATATAACAAGGCTCCTCCCTATACAAAGACATCTGTTTATACAGTGCAGCACCATAAGCATCTTGCATTGCAGACTGAGCTGTTGATCTATATAACATGTGTCCACTTGTTGTTTCTATCAGATATGACGGGAACGGGCTGTGAATATGACGGCGTGCTCTACCGTAACGGTCAGAGCTTCAAGCCCAGCTGTAAATACCAGTGTTTGTGCGTGAACGGCGCCATCGGTTGTGTGTCCCTGTGCTCAGAGTCCCAGCCTCCCAGGGTTTGGTGCCAAAATCCACGGAGAGTCAAAGTCCGGGGGCAATGCTGTGAGCAATGGATCTGTGATGAACCAAAGAAAGGACGCAAGACAGCGCCGAGGCACGCAGTGGAGGGTATGACACCTAGGATAGAAATGGGGCAATAATTATTTTGCTGTTAATTTAAAATTTCCCAAGAAATCGTCTTCATTAGAAAAGAGCAAGATGATGAGGAATAACAACCTTGAATTTAGAATACAGTTGAAATGCAGAGATTAACCGATCTGTGTTGTGCATTACTCTCACAAGCAAATAATTTTATGTGGACATCAGCAATGAAGGTGTCAAAATTACAGCTATTAGAGTTGAAGGAATAAAATATAATACCATTTTCAGTCTTGTAAAAATCCAGATTCTGTTTTATTATGTAAATAATTGTTTGCAGAGTGCTGTTGTTTTAAGTGCGCACTATGCTGTCATGATCAGACACAAAAACAGGACAGAAAATGTGAAGAAAAAAAAACACCTTCAGAAGGTTAGAAGTCATATTAATAAAGATTTTAAAAAGTTACTATTTAAATCTGGGCACAAAGGTAAAGAAATTAGGAGAAGATTTTAAAAAAATGCTGCACTGCAAATTATTACTAATTTATCTGTGATTCCTATAGAACTGACTTTACAAAGGAAAAACAAAAGAACCTTTTTTCTGGTTCTCTCGCTGTACTTTTGCAAATGCTGTTTTCAATCCAAGAGGATCACAAGATTTGGGAGTGTGTATGAATTTGTTCATCCAAACCTTTTTCCCGTGGAAACCCCCACACTGTTTTTTTGGGGTCACTTCCAGGTTCCAGACAGTTAGAGCAACAAAGCCACGAAGGCAAGAAAACCAGAGCAGATCTTGTTGGGTTGCACACGTGGACAAATTAGATCCAGATGCCAACACTAGACAGTGGGTCTTGATGGCTTAGATTGGAAACAGATGCAGTACATGAAGATCTTGTGTTATATAATTTAAAATTAAATTATATTTGTCTAGTCCCAAAGTACAATCACTCACGACACCGTGTTAGACAAACAGATCTAATTCCAAGTACCTAAAGTCTATTGCTGCGATACTTGTGTCAGTGACTCTAATCATTAAAGGGAAATGTGTATTTTCAATGAGAACAACCAGAAAGAAAACACAAGGTTAATGGCAGCAATCATTTCAAATAACACATAAATAGACAGCAGTAGAAAAAAACTCCCTATGATGATTTGCTTTTTAAGAATAGAAAGGTGCCATCACTGTAAATGCAGTAAAAGTGTTTCAGAGGAAACCATGTCAAGTTAGAGGATTCACCGGTCGGTCAAAAACCTTGAACTTCTTTAAGTCAGTCATTAACTTTATTTTTGAAAATGTTTAACATGTCACGGCCATGTTGCGTGACAACATTATAGATTTGTTTGATGGTGACTATAAGAAAGGGTTGAATTTGAAAATCAACTGCTGACCTGACATTGCACCAAGTGAAACGGAGGATGAAAGTGTAAAACTGAACCTTTTGTGTTCAAAGCCATTTTATGTGCATGTGGCATAACTCTTTGCTTCCTGCTCCTGCTAATCTAGTTTTTCCAACTGAGAGCTGGCACAAGAACTGCATCACCCAGACCACCTCATGGAGCCCCTGCTCCAAGACCTGCGGCCGCGGCCTGTCGTTGAGGATCTCCAACGCCAACGATCAATGTGAGCTCGTCCAAGAGTCCCGTCTCTGCAATCTGAGGCCGTGCGAAGTAGACATCACCAAGCATATCAAGGTAGACATGTGCACTTTTAGCGTCATCGAAGGTTTCAGAAACCCTCAGTCCTAAAAGCTTCTCTCATTCCTTAGCCAGGAAAGAAGTGTCTGAATATCTACAGGGAAGGTCAGCCCTCGAACCTCACCATTTCTGGCTGCACCAGCAAGAAGTGGTACCGACCAAAGTATTGCGGCGTTTGCACCGACGAGCGCTGCTGCATCCCGTACAAGTCAAAGACCGTCGACGTGGAGTTTGAGTGTCCAAACGGGACCGGATTCACTTGGAAGATGATGTGGATCCAGGCGTGCTTCTGCAACCTTAGCTGCAGGAATCCCAATGACATCTTTGCAGAACTGGAGAGCTACTATGGTTACCCAGAAGTTGTGAACTAAAATGTAGCAATTTGGCAAAGAACACTCCTTTTTTTTTTTTTTGTTTACTTAAAGACATTTTGAGTTTTTAAAGGTGCAATCTATATTTTTTTCTTTTGGAAAAAATTGTAAATATGAAATGTGTCTCCAACACGGATTCATGTAGTAAGAATATTTGAAGAGGTAAAACAATAAAAGCCTATATTTAAAGTTTAATTTATTTTTGTAGTTTCTGATTAACGTTATGCATCTATATTGGATTGCTCCCTAATCAAGCATCTTCTCAGCCTGAAACACACATTTTCCAAAACTATATTTTTTTAAGTTTTATATGTTTTGGAGACTATGCCTACCAGCCTTGCAAATCTCAGATTTGGAAAATGGTTCGACCTCAGTCTGGTTGGACAACATCTATGTACATCAATTTTGAAAGGTCATAAGAGTCTCACCCAGACTTCAATCTTTGACTGGGTCCATCTAATACATTTATGGGCTTTGCTCTAGCAGACTGTCCCACTCTTTCAACTACCACATATTCTCCCACTTAAGCTGTGGCTCTGGTGACTGTTTTATAGCCTAACCATGTGTTAAACTACTCTGCAACTTCATCCGTCTGGTGTAGTCCTTGGTTTTCATGAAGCCATTTGTTCATTGCTCTCAAACAGGTTGTGTGCATATTTGTGTTGGACCATCACATAAAATTCATTGAACTTTAATTTCTTTAAGAAAGTTCAGTGGCTGCAGATATTCTTGGAAGGCACTGTTGACATTTTTCCTGCATTTTACCCTTGTCCTTCAAAGTACAGAAAGTAAATCAATTTTATAGTTACATTTTGAAATATGCAATAATGCAACAAAAGGGAATCTGTTACAAGTTTTTTTATTGTCATTTTTTAATAAATACAAACCGTTATATCATTTTTAATGCTATTTTTTTCCCCTACATCAAAGAGATGGTTTGTGCATGGTATCTTTACAAAGCTGCATTTATGTAATCTGCAAAGTAATATGTTGCTGTAGTGCAAGTAAAATACAGGAAATGGTATCGGGTAAGTTCTATGGCTATCCTCATGTTAACATGTGGACCTCTCCGTCTGCACTCACCCAACAAATCCAAAAGCCACACAGGAGCATCACATCTCAAAAGCGAACAATTTCATGGCACTTTTTTTGTTCCTTTGTGCTTGATTGCATAGAAATCAGCATACATATAGCTTGGGAGGGGGAAAAAAACTTAAAGAAATAAGCATATATGATTGAAAAGCTTGTGTGAATTTGCATTTTAATTCATTATAAAGCTAATTCTTAATGAAATGTTCTCAGAAAAATGCTCAGTCTTAATTCAAGTTGTATTTCACCTGCAAACAGTAGGTTCGCATGGAAATCTTAAAGGGAGCAAAGGGGAACTAAAATAAAACCCAACACCTCAGAGATAACAAACACCAGCTGAATAAAATTATCATTTACAGAATATTCTGAAAACTTTCTCCCTTAACTTGTGAAGCTACAGATACAATGAGCCCTTTACAATTCATCCATCCGTCCGAGTGCTTCCTCGCTCTCTTTCCCTTACGACTACAAATCTGTTCCTATGCACAAACGACGCCACTTGGAAACATTAGAGTAAATGATCAGACAATTAGTGAGAAGAAAACAAGACATTTACAGGGGGGTAAATTTGAGAAAGCTGTGTCGAAACGTGGTAAGAGTAGAGGAGAAACAAAAGGAATGCTGGATTTTAACTCTGCTTAAATGCGAGAGAAATAGTTTACAAGCTGGAGTACTCTTAGCCACAGCTTTCTCTGATATTCTCCATTTTAGTGTCCCCCAAATGCTGCGTTGCCTCCGTTTGCTCTCCTGCCTGACCAAAGAGTGCTGATGTTTTGTTGGGGTGGACGTGTACGAGTCCCTGAATGACAAAAACAGTTGACCACAACCTTTAATTCTAGTTATCTTCAAATGTAGACATCTCAGCTGCAGTGGAAGATCTGCAAGCAAGAGTCCTTTGTGCATTTTTTTTTTACATGTCACAATATGTCATGTTAGTGTCCCTGTCTGCTTTAAGAGTGTATGAATCTATGTGTGTGTGTGTGTCTGTGTGTATAATTAAGAGGCAACGCAGCACAAAATGAAGGGACCTTGAGAGGTTCCTGTTGTCTGCAGCGGGCACGGGTGTTGTGGGAGGGGCGGGGCGTTCACTTTAGCAGGAGACTTCAGCGGACTTGGGCCCTGACTGGTCCACGTTGTTGTTGGCTGTGCCGTCCGTGTGGCCGTGCTCGGTCGTGTGGCTGCGGCTGCGGCTCCCCTCGTTGGTGTGCGAGCGCGAGCGATTGCCATCGTGGGTGTGGGAGCGCGAGCGGTTGCCATCTGAAGTGATGCTGGAGCCAGAGGCGGTACGGGAGCGAGCCAGGCGGGTCATGCTGGCAGAGGGCACTGACAAAGGAGAAGCACAGTCAGAATATGGAGTCGACTAAAGATTTAGCTTGTTGCCAATTAGAAATAAAGCCATTCAAACCAACCAAGAAGTTGTTAATCACAGTTTCTTCATAAGTTAGAACGCAAAGAGTCACCTTCTGTGTTCTTGCTGCAAAAGTAAAACCCAGTTGGCTTTACTGACTGTTCTAATTGACCATGCCAACTATTATTAGCCATAGAAGCCAATAATGTGCTTTTTGAAGTTTATGCATTCCAACACTCTAGCAACTAAACAAATATGCACAGATCTAGCTCTTCATGTTTTCATGCATTTAATTTCTATTAATATCTGACTTGATTCAGAACTGATTAAGGAAAACAAAATGACAAGCTTTTAATTTCTGCCCAAATTATCCGTGCATCTTTTGTGGAAATGAAACTTGAATTTTGTGGTACTGAAATGCAAAATGTTTTAATGCTAAAGTACTTTTTTTTTTTTTTTTTACTAGCAAAGCAGCCTTTATACATTTTGTTGCAAGGTTGGTGGCTACCAAGAACCTTCTAGGTTCACACATCAGGTGGCATTCCAGTTCATTTTTATAACATTGAAAATATAAAAAGTGGTCCTAAGTGGGAGCCTTTGCTTTAAACCACATAATGTAAATATACATTTTTAAGACTTAAGTTCATTAAATGAGGTCTGCAAACCATTTAGAGAGAACAAGGTGACCCGTTAGCACAAACTTCTTCATCTCACCACAAGATGGCAGAGGCGCCTTAGATAGGGTCAGGTCAGTAACGCTTTCAGAACAGTTCATCTCATCACACACCTAAAAATGTCAAAACACCCAAAACTTTGATTACTTACTGTGCCCCATTCCCTGGATGAAGTACTTGAAAGCTTCCGTCAGCTTTCCAGGCTGCAGGGAGGAGCAGAAACACAGATAATCAGTCTCCATGTCATAAATAATCACTCAGTTTACATAAGACATCAACACGCTCCATCTCTCCCTCCAGCAGCTTACTGAGAGATATGACAGCTGCTACAGGCAGGTGTAGCTCAGTGAGCAGGATTAAAACCTGACGACTGTAGTCCATATCTGCCTCTTCCTAATGCTCTTACATGCCACCTTCTTACACTACTGTCCACCCACACGCACACATACAAACACAGACTATATGCACTCCTTATCCAGCCACAGCCAGTTTGCCCTGCAACAGGAACTTCTATTTGAAAAACAAGAGAACCCACCTGGTCGACCTGGGGCATGCCTCCGCAATCAGCCATCTGGAAAAGAAAAGAGAAAAACAGAAGCAGTCAATACCTTCCATAAAAAAGACACCCAAGATGACCCATTTTACCACCTTGTCCCTCGCAATTGTGCTACTTTAGAGTTTCGACGGTGAATCTATTTTTCAGTTCAGCAGCCATTTGATTTTGGTGCAGCCGATAAAAAGGTTGCCAAAGGCGACCAAAAGTAGGTCAGCTGATGCAGATTGCACAGGCAAAGTGCATATGCAAGGACATGTTCAGCTGTGGCAGCGCTGGTTAATATGTCACCAAGTAAGTGCTGACCCGCTGGAAACTTATCAGCTGAAGCGTTTCCATCAAGGCTATTATAATCTTAACGAGAATATGGGAGGGGAGCAGGGAGGTCCGGAGTGGGGTAATGAGTGGAACAAAGGGGACTGGACAGAACTCTCACCTTAAGGAGGGTTGTTTTTGTGGGGTCCAACTTGGTGTTGCACTCCACCTGCAAGCACAAACAAGACCAGTTTATAAAGGTTCCCAGGAATCCTGACCATACCGCAAATAAGATAGTAAAAGCTTTTAGCGCTTATATAAATAAACAGTTAGGGGATTTGAGACAATTCCTAAGCTACGAGTAAACCCAGCAACTCAAATCTCTTGACTTTAGGAGATTAAATCTAATCTGAGTCACTTGATCTTTGTTCCTAGAACCATGTTTTTGCACAAGTGGAGTTCAAATGTTGCCATAATGCAACACGTAAACTGGCAAATCTTCTCCCCTCAACAGAAGACCGAAGTGGACAGAAAGCACTTTCAGGCCGTTATCTGTAGCACCAGCAAAGTAATGAGTGACCGGCCTGAACTCACCACAGCATCCACAGCAGGAGAATTGTCGCCGACCACCAGCAGAGAAGGGCACCTGGATGAAGAAAATACAATCAGTTGACCAATATTACAAACTATTTTGTCCTTAACCTCACAATTAAAAAAAAGGAGGCTGCCTATGCTTACTTGAGAGTTCTGGCATTACATCCAGGGACCGGCCTCTCAATATCCAGATCCCTCCGGCTGTAGAGAGAGGATGAGAAAATCAGCTGCGTCTTGACTTGTTAAAACCTTTGACAGAAGTCTTATTCTATTACCTCTCGTAGGCCTTGACAAAGAGATGCAGGTTGAACTGGTTCATGTTGTTCAAGATATGATGGCGGAATGTAGCGATATGGTCATGGTTGATCTCCTCCTATAAAGGAACCGAAAATTACATGTTAAACTTAGAATCCTCATTCATGACCATTTTAGAAGCCTTTTGAGATTTACAGATATAGAAATGGGAAATGCTGTACCTTTCCAAAGAGGTGGGTAATAATCATATCAGGCTGAGCATGGGTCCAGCCACTGATCTACAATTAGACAGAAAAACAATGTAAATAACAAAGAAAGTTAAAAATTATCTTGCATTGATAGATGTGCAATGAGATCTTATGGTGTGAGATTTCACAATATTGATAAACACCCCCCATCCCTGTTTCTCTTTAGAGTAAAATTGGTTTTGCACAGGGCTAACTCGTTGTTGTTTGATGCAGGTTTCTGTTCAAGCTACCATCAACAGTCAAGATGTACTGACATTTTTGCTGTTCTTCAATATGTTACCTTGTGGGCAGCCCAGTCCATCCATCCCTCAGCACACGGGTTGATGTTGATGAGCATGAGACCTTCCGCCATATTTGGATAGTCCAGCTAAAACGGAAAAGAAAAATGAACTGATAGTGAGTGATTCTGTTTTAGAGCGCAAAATATCTAGTCTCTCCATTTGGTCATTTAAACTTAGGAAATGTAGATGTTGCTGCCTAATTTTAATTAAGATCCATTTCAGGTCTTCAATGTTAGAAATGCGAGTCCTATGCATGTAGTAAATTCAGCCACGCAATAATCTGAACTATTCTGTCCAATACGGAGTTAAAAGCTGTCTCCAACAGTCTTCCATCAACACAGAGACTTTCTATTGAACAAAGTGCTAGAGTTGAGCCGATCGGCTACATTCCTCAGGCTTTTGTGGCTCAGGGAGCTTGGGTAATAAGCGGCCTTTTGAGACCAAAATAAGCAGAAGGCAGAAACACATTAGCTGCTAATCTGAGATTAATTAAAACCCGAATTATGGAGTGTGAATGGGAGAGAGCAAGGTGTGAACTTACGGCGAATCGGGTCAGCACGTATGCGCCGGCTCCGATGCCCATTCCAATGACGCTCTTCAGGCTGCGGTGCATAGAGATACGTGGATACTGTTAGAACAACGGGTTAGAGAATTCCTTACATGAAACAGTGAAAGGCTCTTTGGAAACTGAAGTTCAATTTACCCAAAGTGCTTCAGCACCAATGGGAGAGTCTCAGCAAGCTGGTCCATAGAGGGATACTCGTACCTTAAAAAAAACAGAACAATTGAAAACTTTTTAAAAATATATAGTTAAGCTTATAACAGTATATTGCTCATTATCAGAACACCACCAGTATTCTTTTCCGCTTTATGCCAGGATAGCGTTACCAAGGGCCAAAGCACCAACATCAAAGCAAGAGATTACAGAGATAAACGCCTGCCCTAGCGACACACATGTTAAACCAGGATGTCCCAAGTACATCCGCAGGAATCCATCCATCTACCTGCACCCAGTCAAAGGTCACAGACTGCCTGACACAGACAGTGTGTGTGTGTTGACTCACCCAGTGGAAAAGGTGTTGGCTCCTTCATGCTGCCCCAAGGCGTCGACATGACACACAGCAAAATGCTGCATGATTTCCGCCATGTCCTCATGGTTGAAGAGCGGGTCCCAGCAAGCTTTGTCTGCACATAAAAAAAAAATTAAAAAATTAGCAGTAGTTTATAAGGGCGGGACTTGGATTCTGAAGAAGTAAAAGGGAGTATCCAGTTACACAATAAGTAAAGATGGGAGAGTTAAGATTCAGTAATGCAATGGAGTTTAAATAATTAAGCATAGATATGTGGGGCAGTGACCACACAAAGGAAAGGTTTTCAAAAGCTACAATTTCAGAATTGCTTAAATTTTCTACCACATCATTCTTAAGGTTTAAAGCTTAAGAAACAAAAAAAATTATCAAAGTTTTCCCCAGGTTTCTGAAGCACAGAGTAAGCAAAATAATTACTTTGCTTACATTATTTTTTTTTATATATTTTTTTTAAACATGAGCAAATCTTGGCGTTCTTCTGCTACTCAAGGTTATCATATCATGGGAATCTTATTCCGACCCATTCCTACTGTGCGTAGATAATCTGATCACACATGGCACAGTCATTAAGAACCCCACCGGCTTTAGGAACAACAGATGTTTCACTCAGATAAAGCTGAGGAAGGAGCAGGGCTTACGGTTCAGGCCAATGTCATGGAAGGTAAGAATGACTGGTCTGTCCCCTTTGGGAGAGCCCTTCATCGTGCAGTGGAGTCTTCCGTGAGGAGTCTCAACATCGTGTTCCTATAGATGCAAACAAACATAAAAAAAAAAAGGTATTTTTCTTAAAGCCAGCCAAAGCTCTTAAAAGTGAAAGAAGAGTGTCAAGAAAGGCAAAACATTTTCTAGAAACTGATTGAAATCATCATATCATTTATATTCCAATAGCCACTTTGCTTAAATCTTCCCCAGGCTGTGAAAATTTTACCAATTCTTAAAAAAAAGTAAGACAAACGCATCTAAATATGGAGACTCATACCAATGCCATCCACTAGCAGCCTCAATAAACTTTACTCACGCTGACTTCAATTTCAGCAACGATCATTTCCACATCAGAATCCTCCAGAACCATGTTTGCAGGACTCGAGTTCTAACACCGCTCGCTGTTGGAAAAAAAAAATGCAACAACGCAGACTCCCTTCCGAGCTACAGATCTCAACACTTGGTAAGCCTCTAAAGTTGTTCAGCCCTGTGCCACAAGCTGCATTTTATACCCTTGCTGCTTACCGACCGGCCTTAAGCTCCACAGCCTCCCAGGGTGCCTTGCGGGCTGGTCAAAACAAGCTAATTCTAGATGAAGACATCCTTAAATTGGATCAGCCAGTGTCGGGCAGAGAGGGCCATCAGTCAGGGAACGGAACAAGCGTAAAGATGTGTGTATGATCAGAAATGGTAGATGAGGAATATATAAAGGATTGACAGCTGCCGTTATTCACCAATACATTGGAAAAAAGTCTAAATCAGGAATAAAGTGAAGACTATTAATAGTATTAAAACAGGACAAAACTGTGTTTTACAAAATTAAAGAGCCAAAAAAAGGGGCGGTTTTATAGAAAATATTATTTCTATAGTGTAAGTTATAAAATATGAAGGAGAGCAAAATTAGGTAACCTAGAGATTAAAAATGTGTCTTGAAAGGAATCACAACTATCTGCCTGTAAAAAAAGTAATATTGATTAGTATAGTTGAAGACTACTTTATGAAAAATAACCGTACAAATTGTGCAGCATTGTAGGAATTTCTAATAGTGTGTACATCCCATGTACAGGATGTGACAGGAATCCTCACATCTTGTTTGTCCCGTCCCCTCTGCCATTGCAGGGGCCGCTCAGGCACGTAGGCTACAAAGGCGGGATAATCCCTCCACATGTGCAAGAAGATGACTGCACACCTGTAACTGCGTATGCCTACCCAGACACGGTTATTAAATCCATAGAAGTAAAATGCAGCTGCATGACAATGATTTTGTCGCAAAGGCAAGCGACGTGGAACCAAACAGCATGATGTCGTCCCCTTCACTAATCCTAGGTCACTAATTATCGCAATCAGGTCACCACAGATGTATGGCCTAGATACTTCCTAGTGACCCAATCAATTAGTCAAGTCAGAGGAATTCAGGAGTCAGGGAGTTGCCCCGCATAAGAGCGTCCCCCTCATGAGGGCAATTCCCATATTTGCAAGGGTCTCAAAGGTCCAAGAGAAGCACCTGAGAATGTTGCAAGTCGGCATTGAGCCAATGGGAAAATGACTGAAGGTGATGTTGTTTCTAATTTTAGGAGAGAAAAATAATGCAGAGCAACATTCCTTCATCGCTCTGTAACAGCTGGGAGCCGCTACGTCTCATTAAAACAAACTTCTGAGCCGAGAGACAGCACAAGCTCATACAGTCAATATAAACTTTTCGGGGGGAAAGGTCCAAATTGGGCCAAAGGGCAGAAAAACACTTTCCAATGGGACTCCGGATTTAACACCTGAACCCGCGGGAATTCATTTTAATGAATGAAGAAAATAGTGAGGTCCTACTACACCAACTGTAAGTGATTTCTTTTTTACAAAAAGAAGGATTTTGGATTTGAAAAGCTGCATTGGTGTAGATATAACCTCACACACAATACCACAGGTGCATGCATGTCCTTTTTCAGATGTACAGTAGTTAAAAGAGACTTCATCACTTCCAGTAGCTTCATCACTTCCAGTAGCAAAACCTTAATTAGATTTATCTAGAAACAAAAACACTGCAGAAGAGAAGATAAGTCACCAACCATGGTGGATAAAACTTTACAGCTAATGATGATTGACACTGAATGGGAATGATTACCCTTCATATCAGGCACCACACACAATGGAAAAAAAGAAATAATAAAGCATAGTGCAACCTAAACGTGCAAAAAAAAAACAACATGTTTTGGCTAGAGAGAGTAGTAATGCAATAAATCTGTTTGTGAAGCCGTACCTTGACAACAAGTTGCAGTACAGCCTCTCTCAGGCCCTGGAAGGAGAGAACAGGTTAATGGAAGGATCAACTTAATGCAATTACAAGAACTAATTGAATTTCACAAGAGCCTAACCCTGTCAATGAATGCAGTTTGACTTTTACTGCTACATTCATCACTGACAACAGATGGTCTGTTCTCAATTTTAAAAAAAGAATGCGAACTGAGATTCGCTTTGCATTTTCCAAGGAAAATTTTTTAAAAAGTTACAGTTATTTAGATTCTGAAATGCCTGTCATAACCGATGGACTTGGCTTCATGGGATTCCATTAATTTATAATGTTTTTAAAAAAGCATAATTTTGAGTTTTTTCTGACAGTATTCTACCCCTTCAAGTTTCAGGAAATTTAGCCTTATGATTCCTGTAGGTTTGTTGACCGATGTGCATACAGCAGTCCAATCAAATCTAGAAATGAGATTAGCTACTCCAGCTGCTAAAGCATAACCCTGCCTACATCTGCTGCAGTGCCCAGCTGGTCAGATGGCTGTAAGACACATTTGACTGTTTGATAACATATTCTGTGGCAAAAGGGGGAAAATAAAAATGACATTAATGATATGGGAAAACACCATGAATGTGTGTAGACTGATGGACTGCCATCCAGAAGTGATGTTTTCAAAGATTGCCTGTTAAGCTGCTGACTGCAGAATTATAACCTAAACAGATAAGCAACAACTTACACAGCTAATATCAGTTTGTGAGACTGTCACTCTATAAGAACACTAAACTTAGAGGAGTTTTAACTCTGTAGTTCTGCTGAAGCTTATGCATTGGAATCAAAAGTAGAGTACATATAAGTTATGTCATGTAAGCAGCCATAGGAATAATTGTTGTTTCATATTTTTAAGTATTTAGTCTAGGAGAGCAGGATATATTAAAAAAAAAAACAGTGAAAAAAAATCTGTTGAAATTAGCCAACATTTATCACAGTCAGGGATCTGCATTTATTGTGTTTAATCGGAAAAATATCAAGATCATACTAATTGATGACTGTTGTCACAACAGTGTAACAAAACAAATAACTGACAGCAGGGAATAACTGAGAATAACATTAAATATTAACATACTTAATATGAGTGTAGTTGTGTGCAGCTCAGTGGTACAACGGCACCACTTACAGTAGCTGGTGGACAGTAGTCCATTTATAAAGGCTACATTTTAACCATCATGGCAAATTTGCATGTGTGGGGTTCTGACTCTATGCAGCGATGTGTACTTTTGAAATGCTTTCCAAACGTCACTTGTAGAGGTACCACAAAATTCTGCCATTAGAAGTCCAGATTGCCCTTTCCTGGGGGCATGAAGTATAAAAACAAAGCAGCACTGCCAAATACTGCATGTTAGCAGCGCGTTTTGATGGGACTATTTCACACTGCAATATTGCCAAGACAGTTGTGATTCAATGAATTTGAGACTCCAGGCTAAATCATCATAGATGTCTTTGATTAAAAATTTTGAGCAAATGCCACAAAACTGTTTTTGGTTGTTGTTTTTTTTTTTTGGCGTATACCATGCCAAGACCTAACTTTCCAAATATGTGTTCATAAACATGTATTGGCTTTCGGCATACATACCGGTAGTTCTCTGTCGACCAACAGGGGTTTGGCCTCAACTTTGATGTCATCCATTGCAGATAGCTACAGATTCTGGGGAATGACAGAGAAGAGAATAATTAGAAAAGGTCCAATGTGAACTTCAATGTTTTCTGAAACTAATATTTCACGAGAAAGTGCAGCTCTGTAACAGATAATACATGAAAGGAATTTCGGATTGTTCTTCAGCTTCTAGAATAGTCGCTCTCCCACTCTGCCAAATAACTACTTGAACATTAGTGTGTGTTTTTCTTTTCGGTACTACAGTACACAGCCTCAGGTGGAAATTTATAAAAAATGTTTTAAAAAAAACAACCTCTAAACACTTGCAGTTGTGACTTGCATGTGGATCATGTAAGGGACCACACCTAACAGCCCACACTACAAACATAGACGGACTGAGTGTGAAACCTGGTCGACAAGGCGCTCAGGCAACTGGCAGAAAAAGAGGAAATCTAACTGAAAGAGGAGGAGGAAATGAGATCCCAGTGACTTTGACCCCCCTCCTCTTAAGCTCACTTGAAATCAACCATATTGAACTCAAGATTGTCATCGTCAGAACTGCTAGAAGAATTTGGCATTCGAGAGCGGATGAATTTCACAACACTAAAGCAGTGTTTATCTGAAGCACTGCAAGTATGAAAAGAGGAAGACTGAATATAAAACAAGGAAGGAGTGGAGCCATGCAGATCATGCTGCTTTGTTGGAGTAGAGAACATGCAGGCTGCGACTCTGCATGCAAATCAAATTAGCCTTTTAAAGGGGATTCTTTGTACACTTGTCTGGTCACTCCTGAGAGCCAGAGGCGAGCCATTTCTCTTTTCTCTACAGCTGAAGGGAGGCTGGACTGACCAGGACTCATCCACATTCACAGGAAGCAACCGACACCCTGGTTCCCAGCAAAACTTCCCACCCTCTGACCCATCTCTATGAGCTTTCCCCAGCTTTCGATTGCTCTGGCTGTGTTTGCTTTTTCCAGGTTGGCACAATGTGCTTTCACAATGTGCATTCGGAAAGTTAGAAAGCTCTAACACACAAAAAAAGAACTTATAAGGTTTCCCATTAAAGAGAGAGATAGTGATTGATCAAGTTTCATATATAGTGGTCTGACAGAAAACACCCACAAAGCACACAGGCGTGCACACACACACACACACTGCTAGTGTATGCTACTCTGACTGCTAAAGCAGTCCAGCGCCAAAGCCAGATGAAGAGGAGTGTCGAACAACAGGTTCATTTGTCTGCAGCGATCCAAAACAGGACCACCGCTGCACTGCAGGAGCTTTGTTGAAGAGTTCAAGACACCGGCCCCCGCTAAGATTCCTCAGTCATGTGAGAAAGAAAAGCCACAGTGAAAAGAAAAGACAACTGTTCAGGGCTTCCTTTCTGGGCGGTAAGGTATTAGAGAAAAAGCTAAATGAAACAATTACTAACAGAACTGAAATAAATTAGCCAAGAAAGAGGCCATACTTCATCCTTTCTTCCACCACCTGTTAATTTGCTTGATTTGCTTAGTGTATGCTTCACCTGGCCAACAAAGAACCATGCAACATAGAGTAGCACCCAAAGGTCAACAATTGGTAGAACCTCAGCTTTTTCCCCTTGACCGGCTGTGAACGGTAATCAACTAGTTTATTTACTGAAAATGGAACAAAACGAGCTTCCACCATTTTCAGTCTACAAAAGCATGAGCAGAAACATCCCCCCGTGAAACTCTTATTGGTGGGACATCTATCATTGAGAGATAGGAATAGTAATCCTTCCATTTCTACCACCACTTCCATAAAGAAACTACCGCACATTTTGTTCCTCTTTTATGTATTGTAGATCTCAGGAAATAAAAAAAAAGTCAGAAACAGCAAGAAAAAAAAAAAGCCAGAAAAATCAAGCATCTCCAATTATTTGGTTTGCTTTACATTTAGAGTGGAAGCCAGAAATGAGTATTGGCCAATAAAACCCTGATTGGTGCATCTAATATTTTAATGGGAAAGAAACTTAAAAATAATTTAAATAACAATAATCTTTTGGCTACCTCCCACTTGTGTTGTTTGTGCTAACATTTTCTTCGAAGGGATAGTATTGTGGCGCTGCTGAAAGGAACTCTCCAATGCAAACTCTTTAACGTCTTCTTGATGTTCAGCTTTGGGATTCATAATTGGACCACAGATTGTCGAGGGGGGAGACTTTTGAAAAATAGTGAACTTTAGAGAAAAAATATTTCCCTCAAAACTGCTTTGGTCTGGCTGTAGTAAAAGTGTCTTATGCAATCATGAACAGGAAACAGTGGGAGGATGTGTGTTTGGGATGAGCTAAAATGTGGTGCTAAAAAGCAAGACGCACCAAAGCCAGCGCTGCAGCGAATTTTCAAACAGGCACATTCATGGTGAACTTTTTTAACGCAAAACTCTTAGACATGGGGCTATTTTCATAAGAAAAATTATTCTCCTTCTTTACTTAGACGATGTGGTTAAGCTCCATGGAGAAAACTACTATTACATCAATGCTCTCACTTTAAATCCAGAGATGACGGCAACAACAACACTGATTTAAATAACAACCTGGAGTTGGCAACCAGCTCAAACTCAAAGTCTTACAGATAAAGACCCTGAGCACAAGTTGGTTTCAATAAGACCAACATGTACTGACTAGTTCAGGAACGTGACAAAGTTTTGGAGCGGAGTCGAAGCTAGTGAAGTGCCCTCGCGCTGTTTGACATCCACAAAGCCATCTGCAGAAACAATGATTGCTTCTCTAATCTTTGGGAACTCACTTAATCTGTCAAATCCCTGGTTCTGAAATATCAGCACGGGTCTCAGCAGCAACTGAAGCGCCAGCAGGGCCTGTCAGATTAAGCTGCTGAAGACCTACATTTTCAGACAATCACAGATAAAAAAAAATCATTCAGGACTTTGTTTTATCAATAGGGTCACTTAAGGGTTGACCAGGCCCTAAAAAAGCACAAAAGAAGAGAGGAGAAAACATGACAGCAACAGCTGGTGTTTTTGTGGTATGGGTCCTCCTGATACACAACTCACTAGTACTTCTGAGGTCAGTCCAATAATCTATTACACACAACACAAGACCGGATTAAGCTCCATGTCAACATTTGAAATGCCTTTGAATCTATATAATGCAACGTGGAAATTCAGCTTCTCAATCCATCTTTTAATGTATATTTTGAGCAGTAAAGCCACAGCACTTCAGTTTCCATTAACCCAACGCATGCTTTGTTTTTGTTTTGTTTAATATTGTGGCTTGATAGAAAAAAAGAAAACTGCAATGCGTCTTATCCCATATCATTCGTAGAATTTCAAAAATTCAAAGTATTTTCTGGATGGGCGCACGCCTCTAGTGACACGTGTGGAAGGGTCCTAAACACTTCAGCGTGTTTCTGCAACAGGCAACGTGCATTTTATTTTTCCTCACCTGCAGAAAAATAAGAAATATATATATATATATATATATATATATATATATATATATATATATATATATATGCAAGCTGCAGATGATCAACCATATGACTTTCTTTATTTATTTATCTCCTAAATAAGACACGCAGAACACGACTTGTGCATGCAACTTACTAAACACATGCATAAATAGGACAAAATAAAAAAATTATTGCACACTCGTGAAAATGCTAAAGTTTCGCTTTACGCGTAACTAATCCCAACGTGGTCAGACATGCTGCGAACCCCTCACACAGAGACAGCGAGAAAGCGCCACTGGGTTCCCCTTTAAAAGTTGAATATATTCGGTTTCACAAACCTACCTGTTGCTTCAACTTCTGATTGTCCCGAGTCAAACACCCAGCTACAAAAAAAAAAAAGTCCACAAAAACTAAGCCTTGTCTTGTGGCAGAAGACCTGCTTTTGTTTACAACGCTCAGCGTATGCAAGGCGGATGTGAGGGGGAATGTTATAAAGCCTGGTGGGGGGAGTGTGCGGCCCTGCCCACTTCCTTGCACCGTTGTGTCTATTGGGCAACAGCTGAGGGGATTGTTCCAGCGGTTTGCTGAGTAAAAATGCTCAAAAAAGTGACTGGGAATGTGCTGATTTTTCATCACAGTTTGGACACTAAAGTATGAGAAATTTCTACTTTTAGAGTTACCCCTCCTTAAAATGTCATGTCTCTTTTATTTGCATCTCTTGCGACCTAGAATTAACCCCAGGCTAACTTCCAGGAAGTGCATTCCTGCAGTATTGACAGCTGACATCTGTAAAAAAAAAAAAAAAAAAGGATTTCAGGCTGTGGCTCCAAGGGGCCGACTGCAAGGAATGCAGCCAGGACATCAACCTCAGTTTGAGGCCAAGGCAAGTCTGTACAAAGGGAAGCCCTTCCCTAACCCTTGGATAATTTCCCCCTTTCTTCTCAGCCTGAAGTATTCATCAGCTGAAGGCTGCAGAAGCAGCTCAGGTCTCCAGATGTTCCACGGACAGTAATCGTCACCTTCACAAGTACCATCGAGTCACTTTCCAATCTTTACTTACATCCTTTTCAAATTCATTACTTTCTTATATATTCTTCCACGTTTTACATTAAAACCCACAAACTTTTCTGTCTTTTTTTTTTAATCTGAAAAGTGTGGCTTGCATTTGTATTTAACTTTCTAAACTCCAACACCTTTAAATAAAATCCAGTGCAACCAACTGCCCTCAGATGTCTCCTTATTGAAAAATACAGGCCTGTTTGCAATACAATCTTAAAGTTTTGGTTATAAAGCATTGTCCTCTGGCTTTGAACATCTCACGCATCATTTCAATCCATCATCTAAAAATGGAAAGAGAATTAACTATAAAGCTACCAAGTGGGTAGGATCTGTAGATATGACAAACGCTAGTTGTAATGTCTGCAAGTCTAGCATTCAATAAAAGAAAACAAGGGCAGTTTTTGCAAGAAATGTATCAAAAGCTATTTGAAGTTTGACATTGGAGACACATCACACTTATAAAAGAAGGTGCTCTAGTCAGATAGAAGCAAAAGTTACAGTTGGGAAGAAAAAAACCTCGCTCTGCACATCAATCTGAACACATGAGAAACATTTTGGTGGCAGCATTATGCTATGGGGATCCATTCATTTTCAACAGGGACAAGAAAGGTAATCAGATGCTAAAAGCAGGGAAAGGAAACCTGTAGAGGCGGCCAAAGAACCAAAACTTGAGAATGTGATTATTGCAAGGCAGTGTGATGCCTGCACTCGATGCCCTCATCGGTGGTTTGGCAGTTGGACAACAAAGGTCGCAGAGGTCATCAGAAACCCGAGCTCTGGCCTTTTTGGAAAAAGCACACACCAGTATTTGCAAAAGAAAAAAAAAAGTTGTTTACCGCCTAAATCCCTTTACTTCTCGACTAAGCTCACCATGCAGTTTAGGACTCCGCGTGGAAATTTCCACACCTGCAAGAACGCCACAGAGAATCTGCCAAGAAGTCCTAGTATTGGCAACGGGGAGTGTGAAAGGTCCTTGTCCGGACACAATAGGCGCAGTGTGAGGTTGTAATGCGAGGCCTTCACTAGGAACACATCAGACAATGGGAGCATTCGAAGGCGGATATAATCACCGGGCAAATTTCATATATCACTTCACAAGGCACTACAGGCTGCAAAAATGAAAAGAATTCATGGCAAAACATTAAAAAAGCACGAGTAAAAATGTAGATTTATTGAATTTGGTGATTTTGCATAACTAGAAGCTAACTATTATTATGACTCACAGGTTTTTGCAGACTGACAGAACTAAATGGAGCATTCATGGGTTGCAGGATGTCACAATACCTGATAAAGCAGGTGGACTTTAGCCTGGCTTATAAGTGCAGGAAAGACAGAACATATACTAAGTTTGCACTGTGACACACTTTGTAAAATTTAAAACAATTTCAAGTTGCAATTATTTTTATCACAAGATTATTATTATTATTATTTTTAAATATAATTCCACAACTTTCTTTGCACAGATGTTGGAAGTTTTTTTGTAAATGCTTCGTCTTGACCTTTAGGTGTTGCTGGATGTTTTCAGACTATTTGCGCTTCAATTTAATTGCTTCAACAGATAAACATGGTACCGTCTGATATGTTGAGACTGTACCAAGGTTTAATTTACCTGTGGGGGTCAACTTTTATGTTCCTGATGTGTTTAGCTGAATTATTCTGTAAAACATTCACAGCTTGGCCTCTATTTGACTCAAATTGTGAATTAACCTATCAGAACCTTACAAAGCCACAACATATTCATTTGTGTTTTCCTATACAGTTCAAATAGGGGTATATAAACATCTGAATTTGAAGAAATACTAATAAAACAAAATCTAAAATATTATTTCACTTATTATTCTGAAATTTAGCCAGTAGAAATGATTTCAGTAATCCTAGCTGACTGGAAGCAGAAATAAAATTGTCTGACAGGGAAACAGAAGCTAATGCCTTTTCATATGATGTGCATGAACATCGGTAATATACAAATCCTAAACAGACAAAGGCATTCTCTTAATTTCTTGTTCAGTTAGTCTTGTCTTTTTTCTCCTCAGGTATTTGAAAAGTTAATGTGTCTCCTGTTTCTTGCCAGTGGGGGGGGGGTGAACAAGTGTATCTATGTTTGCTTTTTTAAGTTCACGCCAAAGGTCTACTGTTATTCTCTGCAAACAGAGAAGACAAATAAAAGATTAAATGAGAAACTCTGAGAGTCTGAACCCATCCCGACAGCAGCTGCTATGCAGTAATATTCATCCTAAACATAACCTGTCGATCTGCCGCGTCCTAAAATCTGGTTTTCCCCTGAGATTTAACCGCTGCATCCGCCCATTCTAGTTTCATTGTGTCTCCCAGCTAGATTGAACCAGTCGTCAAATACACTGATGCAAGAGGCTTGTAAGAGGAGTGTATGATTCAGACACACATGACAAGCATTGTGTTGGTAGGTCACGTAGTAAGAGGTGTGTAACAGGAAGTCTATTTGTTATTGCTGAAAAAGAAAAGTCTGCGTTGTTTCTTTTTTCTCTTGAGATATTCATGACAGCACTCAAGCCGACATTGTCTGGGGTTTTGGATGGTGAATGTTTCCCATTACTGTTTGCTATTAACCGAAAGATGAAGTTTTTCCAGAATTGTGTTGTCCAGATAAATCATTATACAGAGCTTGAGGTCAAGCTTTGCCTCCTGAAGGTTAGACATGTTTTGGAAGGCTTTCCATGTGGAGAAGAAAGCATTTTTCTGCATTAATTAAGAATAAATTATGCATCACTTAGATATAAATTTCTCATAGTACTCAAGATATTTTCTATAAATGTGTTCATTATGTTTTCACAACACCTTATTGTGGGTCAAAGAATAAATAAAGGCTTGTTACCTGCTCATAAAGGGATCTTTTGGATTGGAAATTTCCTTCAGCCTGGCCTGCATTCAGTGCTGATTGTCTTAATAAGGTGCAGTAACTTCTACGATAAGACTGCTTTCTATTCTCTTGATGTTGATAAGCTTGTTACTTATTATCAAAAAAGGCTTTGTAATGTGTCTGATACACGATGGTGTTTAGTGACCAGTAAAGTCTTAATAACACAGTTTGTTTGCTTGGTCTTTGAACTGCAGGTTTCAAAGATTAAATTAACTTTAGGTGCTAGCTTGAGGGTATTTCTACTGACTAGATCAATACAATTGCTTGAATGAAACTGAAATGTTGTTTCTCAGACACTGCTACAAGAAAAAACAGTAATGAGAGGTTACTGACTAGACCTGCATGGATCAGGTCCCAGGAAACGAAGGTTTCTCTGGATTACTGTCTCTCTGTGACAGGAATTGTTTCTCATTAAGCCAATGTAGTTAAGAAACAAAACTAACGCAGCTTTGAGTTTAGTTTTTATTTGCTGTGGTTTATTAAGTACAACTTAACAAAATTTTATTAAATTACCAAGCTTTATAGAATAATAAAAATTTGTAGTAAATCGCAAACAAAATAAAAGAAGTGACAAAATAACTCATGAGAAGACACGAAAGATTATAAAATGGCAAAAAATGGCTAAGAGCACCTTAACAGTTTTTCCGCAGGTTATTACAGTCAGATTAATTACAAATAGTCCATATAAAGAGGCCCAAATTTAATATAAAATAATGTAAAAGAACTAAAAGAAACTTAAAAGTATTTGACTCAAGCGACTCATCTTCAGACATGCTCACAATTAATCACAATGGCAAACAGTTCAAACAACAAGGTGACATTTCAAAGACACTAAAATAAAAAAAATGGCATTAAACTTTTGTATGACCTGACTCAAAAACACATCAAAGATGTGCAATTTTAATGATAGTAAAACATTAACTCAATATAGCTTCAAATTGGCTCAAACTGCAACAACAAAGAAGCTTCGATGACCTGTAACTTAAGCCTCAAGGTCGGATTTGATCGGTTACTCTACTGTGATGCTCAAGCAAGATTCAAAACAAGCTGGAGGCATACTCAAAAAATTTGTTTCAAATGTCAGAGAGCAACTGAGCAAATGCTTACTTTAGCAAATGTTTTGAGCAATCACAAAACGGCTCAAAATTCCACCTTAAATTTGCTCAAAACAATTTTGCAGATGCCCAAATTTACTCAAAACAAAGTCTTGTGGTTTCAAACACCAACAAAAGAGTTCCAAAACAATGACAAGGGAAAAATTATCAACCAGAATCAGGTCGTAGAAACACAAATTCATTGGCTATAAAACACATTAAAGAGATCTGGAATGGCAATGGGGACATAAAAGAAACAACAATTTTATAAAGTGCTAATTTGTTTCTGATGATGTCTAATTTATTGCTTCTGACTTCTGAAATGCAAACAAGTTTGGGACCTTTAACAAGTTGTTGCCCAGGGGCCTGTTGATTCAGAAACTGACCATGTCACATGTTGCAGGTCAGGCTCACAGAGTCAGTCAGCTGACACGTTATCAGATGAGCGAGACAAACAATGTCCGTGAAAGTATTAATATCTTATAAAACAATAAACATCCTTAGGCTGTCTCTACACAAGACTAGTAACAAATTAAAGTACGCTTAGTGTTGTTTGCACACTGTCAAAGTACAAACTACGGTGTGCTGTGCCCCGCATTGCAAGTTGTGCATTGAGTAAATGATTAAGGGCAAATAAAATGACCACCACCCAGGCATCCAAGTGCATTCACCTTAGTGAGCTCATTGGAGGTTGCATAAGGAGACAAGAGTAGTCCACTCAAACAGTGACTGGACTACCCCGGAGCCAACCCTAATCTCCTCAAAGCCACGGTCACTGCTCGTCAAGTTCCCCATCGGAGCGCTAATATCCTTATCGCCCCTGCCAAGTATAGACACGGTTAACATGCCAAAGAACAGAGGGTACTGGTGACAGAAACATCAAAAGCTAAACAAGCACTCTCAGTGGTTGTTTACATGGTGCCATTGCATGGCTACAAGTCCAGAGACGTCTGTGATTATGTTCTGCCTTGGTTGTTGCATTCCAGCCTCCACTTGTTAATACTGTGAATATTCAATAAAAAAGGAAGATGTTTGTTTTCATCCCTCTTTCAATGATTGACATCAGCAAAACATTCCAAGAACAGCAACAGTCAGCCTCATCTGATAAAGCTGAATCAGTAGTTAAGTTGGAAACGGCACCCAAGCAGTCTCCCTTTTGATTGCAGAGTGAAATATGTGAGGTCAGACCGCCTCACTGAAACCAGGGCTGAAAAAGACTGAAATCTGTTCAGATTCACGGTAGCGGAACATTAAGCAGACATTCGTTCAGAACTATTTAATTCCTTTGGATGACATCTCTGTTTAACCTGAGAAGAATAAAAGGAAAAAGAAATGAATTACCATGGTGGTCAGTGACATAGTTAAACTGTGGTGGGATCTTGCTTTTACTCACCCTTCCCCTGGGGGAACAAAACAAAAAATATGTTGTTTATGTGTAAATATTGGACACTGTCATCTGGATTTTTGGGTTGTGGTCATAGGGGTTGCTGATAAAAAAATTTTTTAAAAAAGTTACAGTGGAAGGAAAGCACATCCTCAGTTCAAGGCTGTCAAAAAAACACAACATGATAAAAATAATATAGTTTTTACAAGGTGCTAAAATTGATCATATCTAACCTGAAGCATTGGGAAAAAAATAAAGAGAATGACAAATCACAGCACTGTCTTAATTTATTAAATAAAAACACAGCAAAAGAAAATTAAAACGATGTGTGAAAAAGTTTACAACTGGGCGCACGAGTGCTGCTAATAAAATGACTAATGGCTAAATGCAAATAAGACAACCTCTGTGAAAGCAGGAATTTTTTCAGATTGGTGATCTGTAGCCCAAACAATTTGAAGAGAGAAGTGTCGGCCGAACAAATCTGTGTTGTTGTAGAGGTAAATCATTTTTAAACCTGGAGAAAAAAACTCCAGTTTTAGGTCAGGTTATATTATTTCATCTAGCATAAAACTCTCCAAAGGACAGCAGGAGTACTTTATTTTTACAATGGCAACATATGACCGGAGCAGGGTCAAAGAATTACTCTGGGAAATGGATTAGCAAAAAGGGAAACTGAATATGGTTGAGGAGGGCAGCTCATTGTTTACCGCTTCAAAAACATATGGCCACATAAACACTGCTCATTCGTTTTTATCTATTCAGGATATTAGCATTATTTGCTTTCCCAGCATGAATCTCTTCCAGATGAAACAACAGTTTGAAGCTACGGAAGCCATCCAAACGAATATTCAAGCATCAATTCAGTGAACATGTAGATTGCAGTTATAAAACTACATAAAAGGGTATCTTAGAGGTGACCCTGAGGACATGTAACACAAATGCTACCACTGATTTAACCACACTGGATTGCCTGATCATAACTTAAAATTAATGATTGGCAGTTTGCTTTGGAAAAAATGTACCGATTAGAGCCAAAACTAATTATGTTGCCAACTTTACTGCCCTGTTGTTAATAGTTAAATATGGGTCGCTGACCCAAATAGGCTAGCTGTTAATGATTTCTTATCAACCTTGTAGTGAGGATAAAAAAACATCTGTCCTCAAAAACACGTAATATAATTCCACAATATCACTGCTACAGATCACAGCTCCTCCTCACACCTGCAGACATACACTGTTGATGTGGGCAATAAAACAGTCATATGATGTGAAAGATAGTGAGGCCCGTTTAAAGGTGTGCAAACTGAATGTCCACACCAACACTGTTATTTGTGTTTTGATTTAGCAGTAAGCATGGTTATTTAGCTGTTCAAATGTTCATTTAATCATAAAATAAAATTCTTGTGTACTCATGAGAAAGAAAACACACATTTTTTATGGACATAATCATTTGAGGAAAGGAAGAAACAAATGTGCTCCAGAAGAAATTGTCACACTATTAAACACAATTTTGTAACATATTAGATATTATCCATTAAAAATAATTAGCATATAAAGTAAAGTTGAATAATAGTTAAATTCCTACAACATTAACTACATTGTTTTTCACCAGTAAATTTTGATCTCGGCTCAGTCAGCTGTTTTTGTCATTCCTTTGTTTTGGCATCCAAAACCGTAAGGCTGACATGTTTGTATGCTTTGTATGTTGAATGAAAAATCAACTTAGTAAAAATTAGGAACCATCATAAAACCCAAGAAAGTTTCTGTATTAAAGCAAGAATTTAAGTTCAGATCCCATTTTAATTTGTTTAGAGCTGAGGCAGTGGTTACCAGCAAAATACATATCCCAGCTGTGGTTTCAGGTCAGAGGTTAAGTTGGCACCTTATTGTTTGACTATGTTCTAAACGCTTATTGCCGTGGCAGGCCCCCTGGTGGCTTGTGGGAAACAACTAGAATGAGAATTGTAAAGACACAACGCCAAAACAACAGTGGTTTATTGCTTCATAAAATTGCTTTCTGAGAAACTGCAATGAAAATCTTTAGATTACAGTCAATTCTGGATGCTGTTTTGCTCTTAATCAACCTGTTAATAGAAGATAGTCCAAGAAAATGGAATCACATCACTTGGGGGGTTTTTTAAACCTCTTCATGACTCTTCAACAAGAAAAAAAAAGAAGTTCATGTAGCTCATTTGTTAACAAATAAGGTATATAGAAAGCAAAATGGAAGCGTGAACACCATAAAAAAACATAATGCTTCTGGTGGTTGGCTGACAATGAGCTTAAATTGGAGGCTTTTCTTAATAATAATTAAGAATTTAACTGAGAAATTACATCTTAGAAGTTGTTGTTAATGTAAGGACACCAAGTGTTTTATAAGGAACAATACAAATTGCATTGGCTCAATTTTAACAGTCTAGGATGCCATATATCTTTGATTAATGTACTTAATCTGTGCACATTTAAAATGTTTATTTTTTTTTGTCTATAATTTGAAGTGTATTGAATTTAAAGCATTTTGACACAATTTTTGTTAGGGAATTATAAACTGTCACATTTACAGGAGCAATGTTAACTTTTTTTGCTGGCTAAACAAATCATTAGTGTGTAACACAATACAAAAATGAAAAAATCCAGTATTTTTGGCACAATAGATTGTATTTCCTATTTCACTCAAATGTGGAAAAACAACTGCTTTGTTTTGCCCTTTACCTTGAAAGTGTAGAAAGCAATTTGTTCTTTATTTTTGAAGAATTTTGATCATCAAAGGTAACCATTTTTACAGTCATCAAACTAATGCAGAATTATTACCAAAACTCCTGAATTTGTACACTAAGTCCATTTTTTTTAGCGGATCGCTTGAACGCAGCACACCCCGGTCTGAGTTACAATGATGACACAGTAGTTTTGAGCCTCCATGTGGGCGGTGCAGGACAGGGCGGGAAGCCAGACGAGAAAGACGAGGAAGACGTGACTGCTTCCACTTAAGTCGACTACGTGGTGCGTGTGTTTATTCCCCGGACGTCAGAGTGCCACGCCTTTAAGAAACCTCTACTTCTTACCTAGTGTGTTAAATGGGACCGTTTCATGACTAATTATTATACTGAGCTGTGCCTTTAAGAAAAACATTACATCATAAGCATACCTGTAGGACCAGGGTACATTTATTGCAGGCTGCTAGATAATGATAGTAGATGTCCAGAGCATTTATTTTGCATGTAAATAATTTAATATTTCGATATATAAGTTTGTTTACTTTAATAATAGAAAATGTTAAATATTGTTAAGTCACTTAGTGGCCTGAAGACACCACAGTCAGATGAGAAGAAAGTGAAGAGATGATATATTATCTCGTTTGTTGCCACTGAACCAGCCAACACGACTCAGGTAATAAAAAGAGGGAGATCAACAGCCTATAGATGGGTCTTGCATGAAAACAGGGGAAAAAAAGCACACAAACAAAAAGCTGTACAACAGGTTTTGCTGAGAGGCCTGTTATTTTTCAATTTCAATAACGGGAAAAAAAACACCAATGTTAAATGTTGCCGTGCTTGTGCTTATTTGTTGTTGTGTTATACGCATTATGAGGTCAGAAAGAGATATGGAGAGGCCCTCTGTACAGCTGTGACCACAATGAGGATTCGATAAGCAAAGGCTAATCTCTGAACCAGTTCACCTAATACAAAGTAGTGAGTTAATACTAAACGGCAGCGATGTCAATAACAGACAAATTTAAATTTTATTTAATATTACAGTTATCTTTTTGACAATTCCTAACAATTGGAGAAATACTCAGAACAAAGTATTCAATGTCTGATCTGGCATAGACATTTAACAAAAAGTTTGAACCCTGCTCTTGGGCAAATGTGTCCATGACACAGGGTAGCAGGAAAAAAACAAAAGCTGTGAAGAAAATGGGAGGCTGTGAAAAAGGACAGAGAAAAACACTGTTTTGTTTCCCTTCTGTTCCTCTGTGTCACTAAGTCACATGCTCTGTGGTTCTGTCTGAGTGCCAGGCTCACAACTCTGTGTGTAATCTCTGTTGATCAGTCTGAAAAGGGAGGGAGAGAGATGAAAAAACAAGATGGAGGATAGGAGGCCAGTGCTGCAATCTAGGTCGTCTGCCACTAATCCCTTTGGGATGGAAGTATGTCGTGGGCACAGGGTGCCAAATGTTGAGCTCAGCCTACTCGTCTTCCTGCTGTTCTATAAATTCTTGTTTTGTGTTGAACGTTCCTTTGTTTCCTCTCAGCACACATGATGTGATGATGTCTGATGGGAATTCTCAACTTTATTAAGGCTTTTCAAGTCAATATGTGGGACTGATTTCTCTTACATGTCATTGAAACTAAAACTATTTTCAATTGTTCATCATTTCTGAAAAAAGTTCTTTTTTCATTAAAGTTGGCAGTACTAAATATCTAGGTTGATAATAATTCAAAAGTATGGAAAGTTTGTAAAATATATTTTAGTAAGAACAAGTCAGGCATGCATTACATCTGTAGATATGATAAGCAACCTTTGGCAAATTTCGAGTTTCCAGTTAGCCTACCATTTAATTTTCTGATTTTTGATTAGCATGGTGTAGGAAGCTGGAATGCTCAATATGTTGTCCTCTGGACCAGTGGCATACATCTTGTCTCCAGGGTGAGAGAGTCAAGCGGCCACCACAGAGGTGAATTAAACTAAAATCATAACAAGATATATTTTCTTTAATTGATAATTAAAGTTGATAATTTCCATGTTCACTCAATGAGGATTGATGGTTCTCAAAATAGAAAATCATTAAAATGCTACTTTATTTCAGTAAGTCAATTCAGAAAGTGAAACTCATTACTGCACATAGATTAATTTACACAGTATATAGTTCAAGGATTTATTTATGCAATTTTTTGTTATTATGGCTTATATCCCTGGATACAACACTCTATTTCCTGCCAGCTTCTTTAGCATTGACCTCAAGTGGCTTACCTTCCTGTGTCTGACTGCCTGTCAAGTCAGCAGTCTTTCCTGTTATTGTGTAGCCTGTAACATGATATTTTCTATTTTTAAAATCTTTTCTATTCATCTTACATCATACTGTTATTGTCAAAGAAACTTACTTTGGGTCCTCGATACATGGCATCATGAAAATTAACAGAAGGAAATGCTGGAAATAGTTCCCTCTGTGTGCAATAAACTTGAACTGTATGAGTCTTACTTTTTAAAATGACCACAACTGAACTGGATAATTCATGGAATGACTCAAATTACAATTTTAATGAGATTATAATTTATTAAGATTTCCATAATTACTGTAAGAATGTTCAAAAAACCACCTGTTGAATGTCCTTTGGGGTTTTGACTGATACGAAGATGGATGAATAACCTGAGAACATCTGTCCATGAACTGAGGAGATAGTAAGTAATGCGCCAGGAGAATGACCCTAAACACACAAGTTAACCTGCCAAATAGTAGTTAATAAAAGCCTATGGTTAATGTTTTAGAGTGGCCAAGTCAAAGTCCTGACCTCAATCGAACAAAAAGGTTGTGAAAGGGGCAGAAGGCAAAGAGTTTATGTGAGGAAATACATCAGGAATCATGGCTACAGGGCTAAAATCGCACAAAGCTACTGTGCAAAACTGATCAATAGCTACTGAGAACATTTAGCCACAGTTACTGTTGCTATAGACGGTGCTAAAAGGCAATAAATTTAGACATTTTAGATATGTTGCATCAACTTTTTCCCTCTACATTACCAAAAGACCAGAAGATTAATGCTTTAATTTGTGTTGTTGTGTTTTCTATTCTTTATGATAAAAAAGGAAAGCATCTCAGAAATATTTGTTTGCACATGATTTACTTAATCACCATTTATGGTGCTCGTCTGTTTCACATGTCTGGTGTTGATTCGCTGGATCATAAACTGCCAGCTGTCCTGTATGTGTACATGACTTCCCTGTGACTTCTCAGCCGGACACGGTGATGGAGACCTCAGCTGAACCTTGTCTTCTTTGACCTCAAAGCTCAGGCCCTGATGCTCGATTCATGTCCTGTAAAGTGTTTGCTCTGTGTGGAAACGTTAAAGAGCAAAGTACGAGAGGCTACTGTGCGAGCATTAGCTTGAGGATGTTCTTTTGTACATTATCGGCAAAAGTCATGCTCATTTACTGCAGGACATTGTTTGACTTGCAGGAGGGGATAAAACAGGCCACGTTCACCAGGGGAAAGGAATGAGCTCTGGCTCAGAGCTTGTCTGAGATTGAATTCTTTTTGATTCACTCTGCACATCATAGGTGTCCTTTAAAACTTCGGTTTCCAGGATCGCCGTATGAGAACATGCTGAAAAAAGTAAATAGTAAATACAAATGTGTAAAGGTCTTCACAACAATCTCGCAGTGTTCCAGTGTATCTTATACAATCAAATCATATTCTAATGTGATAATGTGTGTGGTTTATAGGGTTCCCAAAAAACATCAGCTATCAGGCTCCAAGCTGGAGTTTGGGAGACAGATACTCCTTTTACTTCACTCTTAACTTAGAGCTCCAAACATTCCTTTTTTGATAAATCGTCAGGGTGATCTGGATTTTGGCAGAGGGAATCTCCAATAAAACACTTAATACCCTTCTCCCCACTGCTGTTATTCTCTCTGTATATACAATTGAAACCAGATACTTACAAGCACTATATGAAAACAGTTGTTCTGTCTGAGATTAAGTAAAACCTTACATTGCCTCTTTTAGAGAAATTATTAATTAATTCATTAAGTGAATGTGCCAGAATTTTGAGATTTTTTTTTTTTGTCTTATCAGATTCCAATGTTTACATGCACCAGAGATCGATTTGAGAACGTCCAGATGTTTGTGGATGTATTTTAAGGCAACACCTCATATTCACTGCTTCCTTGTGTGAAGTGGTAGACCAATAATTTGAAATAAATCAAAGGGCACTCAGTAGAAAAGAAGCAGTCACTTGAAAAGTAACATAAAAAGCTAGACTACAGATTATAATTACATTCAGGGACAAAGATGTTAATTGTTGGAGTTATATCAGAGGACAAAGAGGGAAGCTTTTAAAGAAATAACTTACATCAAAAAGAAGAGCTTAAGTTTATTAGTACTTTATCAACTTGCACTCAACATGAACGTCTTCTTCCTTTTTACAACATCTTAAACGGAACCTCTGGTGCTATAGAAATTAATTAAATATTTTCCTATTATCTTTAACACCTCAATTCTTATTCAGTGCCTAGATTGCCTTGGATTTCTTGGAATATAGCAATTTTAACCCATTTCTATCTTCCAACACCTTTTCTAATCCCACTCTCTTCAGAATTCCCAAAAATCTGATTATACTTTCTCAACCACACCTTTAAAATAACTTGTATTATTCCAATAAAAAAAAATTACACCAAAATGTTACTTTACAATGTAACAAGCATTAGTCATAATGACACATCAGTGTCATCGCAACAGCCCTAATTGCATTCATTACAAACTGAAGCATACCAAGAACTGCAAGACCTGACCTGCAACAATAGCAAACACACAGCCTCCAAAATGTATTTACACTCCCTCATCTATAATTGGCATATTTGTGAAATTAACTGCTTGTTGACGTATTATTCCAGAGCAACAGATTTCTGCAGCGTCTGCACAATCACCATGAGCCACTTGGTTGCTTTTCTGCTTAGTTCTGTTTCTGCACAACCCATCATTCAGTCTAGCGTATCCATTGACTTTAAAAGTCAGCTGGTTTTACTTCATGCAAGTTAGAAGAACCCATTTGCTTTCCCAAGGTGAGATGTTTTGCACAAGTTAAGACTTGTTTCCGTGGGAACTAAATGTGCTTCTATTTGTTAAATAATTTGTTCTAGTTAATCTCACAGTGGTCTTATAACTCTGTGTCATGCCACTCACTCTGACAAATGGGGTGAGTGTGACCAGAGTTTAAAGTCCATTTAAAAAGGGAAATTAGTTTCCAGCAATGTTGACTCTTTGGGTCAACATTGGGAAATGTTTGACATTTCTTTCATCACCTCATAAGGAATTAGCTAAAATCGAAAAGGTATTAAAAAAAAAAAGTTGACCTGACACCAGAAGTCAAACAATGAGATTTTATTGTATTAGTTGTACAAGCTTTTAATTTTGTCTCATGGTACATCTCAAATTGAAACGCTCTACTTCCATCTTGTGGTCAGAAACAGGGACATTTTGTTAAAAAAAAAAAAATCATACATTTATTGCAAAAGTAAATATCTCATCTCTCCGAGCATTACCCCAGGAGAAAATCTTTTGTTTGCCCTGAAACTCAAAATAAAAAAGAATAATAAAATAAGACAAATCACAGCATATCCATGTTGAAACATTTTAGTGTAACCACAAATTAAAAATGCTTTTTTTTATTTTTTTGTCATACTTAAAACAAAAACATACAATTAAAAACGGAGAGTTTCTGTTGGAAATGCTGGTGCAGAGTATGTGATGTAACCATAGTGCGAGCCAGTGAAATAGGAAGCTGCTGAAGCTCTTGTGTAGATGGAGGAGGAGAGATCAGTGTATGCAAGAATCCTCCTGGTGTGCTGCCCCCTGCTGAGTACATAGGGGAAGATCCAGATGAAGTCTGAAGGAGCAGATTCTGTTTAGAGTACAGCAGCTGGTGCACCTTGGGAGCTGATCTGCCCAGATCGCCACCCCTGGACAGAGGAGAAGCTCTGCAGGTCTGAGCAGGTGGACCATCTCACTTCAGCAGGGATACGACTGAGAAAGGACCAGTGAACTTCCCTTCACATCTGGCCTGAGCAGCGCTGCAGAATGAAAGTTGAGGAGAAGGGAGAGTTGAGCTCTGCTCTGATGGCATGTTCAGGTTCTCCATTTCCAGTTTAGAGGCCAACTCAGGGAAGACCTTCAGGAGACCATTAAAGTGACGTCACACCATCTTTGAGCTGATCTGACTGCAGACCATTTTCCAGTAGTTCCTCCTGCGGTCCCTTGAATCTGAGATCAGTAGAATCTGATTAGACGATATGCGACAGCCAAACAAATTTAAGTTTATATTAAAATAAGTAAAAATACATGTACCTTAAGAAAACATTTGTGAGTTGATAAGCATACTCTGCTGTTGTTCTCAAAAGACTTTCTGTCTTCTGAAAAAAGACGAGCCAACTTGTCCCACAACTGTAAAATTCAGAAAGTTGTACGTTTTGCTTTCGATGACAAAGATGAAATTGTAAATGTCTTCTGACCTGGGTGATGGTAAGCATCTTGCCTGGAGCATTCTGGAAAGCAAGGACAATCTTTGCCAAGTATGTGATGCTTTTTATGAAGTATCCGTTCTGAGCAGCTTATCAAAATAAAATGGCTTAATCTTAAACTTCTCAGTCCTCTGCATCTCATTTCTTAGAGCAGTGGTTCTCAAATGGGGGTACGTGTACCCCTGGGGGTACGTGGAGGTACTCCAGGGGTACGTGAAGCTTTTCAAAATATCTTTAAAAAATCAGTAGGCTCCTCATAATAAGTCTTGGGAAAAATTATTTTGTGAAAAGTTCGATTCTTAGAGAATCAGGTTTCACGTGAATGGGAGTAATGAAAAGGTCTAGATGAGAGTCTGTGGTTTTCAGTCTTAAATCCTGTTGGAGCATCAGGAAGTTAGAGGGTGTGTGCTGCAGGGTAATGGGTAATCGTTTCATGAAACGATGAGCAATGAATGCAGGAGGTGGAGCATGAGACCGCAGTGGTGGACAACTAAAAAACTACATATGAATACAGAAGGCACACCTTCATCTGAAACTTTTCAAATTTCTAATTCCTTAGATACAAAGTGGATGTCCAACATTTCTTACATAAAGACAATTGAACATGTAGGATTTTTTTTACCATCTAAATTTAAAAATTTAAATAAAATTCCTGAAATTATCAAACTATGCTTTAGGTGTCTGTGTCATACAATAAACTGAAATAATGAATTGAATTTGCCCTTTTTATAACCATCACACACATCATCTTAGGTTCTCTAGAATTGTATTCTAAGCTCTTTCAAATGATATTAACAAATAAATCATAAATACTCCTGAAAGTTTTGGGCCTGCCATGTTATACTTTTAGGGTTTTTTTTGTTTGTTTATTTTTTAGTTGAAACAATTGAATGAAAAGGTAGGATCTATTAAATCACAACACAGTCAAATAAAACTTAAAAAATATATTTCTATGACCTCTGATGAGGAGCTTTTGGATTTAACTATTTGGGATTTTGGATAAAACTATCAGTTTTTGCACAAATTGGATTTACTGTGTAGCTGCATTGGATTAGATCAGTGGTTCTCAAATGGGGGTATGTGTACCCCTGGGGGTACGTGGAGGTACTCCAGGGGTACGTGAAGCTTTTCAAAATATCTTTAAAAAATCAGTAGACTCCTCATAATAAGTCTTGGGAAAAATTATTTTGTGAAAAGTTCGATAAAATATAAATGTGTGTTCATGTACTGAATTTTATATTCAGTATTTAGTTTCAATATCCTTTAAAATAAAACGGTTTGACTGGTTTTATACCTTCCTGGTGGTCACCGTCTTCTGTTTTTCTTTTTTGTTTAACCATGCAATGTTTGTAATATGGATGTATTTGTCAGGTTCACTGATATAAGTTGTTTGGCTTTAATAAATCAGACAGTGATTTTACAGCACTGTACCCCTTTTTAATTCCAAAAATGTTTTGCCCGTGTCAGGGGGTACTTGACTAAAAATATATTTTTAAGGGGGTACATCACTGAAAAAAGTTTGAGAACCACTGGATTAGATTACTAAACTCGACTTAATTTAACATGGTAATCTATTACAGAACATACATTTAAACATTTTACAATTTAAAACAAATACATTAGTAATCCTTAAGCATCCATTTAAAATTTTCTGAAGTTTGAAAATTTTGTAAACAGTGAAAATAACATTATAGACATTTTAAAAGACACATTCTAGAATATCTTAATATGTTCATTGAAATGTAAGCTGTCTTTTTCAGAGATTTCAATTAAAAGTATTTTGTGCCCACTGTTATAATAAATAACAAAAGGTTAAGCCTTCAAAATACACAAAAGTAGAGAAATCTAACATAAAACTCTAATCATAGGTGGGAAAATATTTGAATATCTTTTTTATTGATCGAAGTGTAATTCATGGTAGCTATGTTGTTTAAAATGTACATTTATGAACTCAAGATAATAAGTTAGATTAGTGAAATCTTAAGCTGCTGTTACAGGTGTTATATTTGCTTGGGTATTTTCTCTGTGGAAAACATGCAGACGTCTGGTTCATTACATCTTTTAAAAATGTAATTAACCAAAACTCTTAGCTTAAAAAAAAAAAAGAATTAACTATGTTTTTCCCTCCCTGTTGCTTTACTGATATCTACATTGTGAATTATCTTTGACAATCCAGAGAGCAATCAAATCTTATCCCAACCTATAACATGTCTCTTATTTCACCTTTATAGTTCACTCTCCTGCCTTTTGTCCCTGATATTGACCGCACTAATTAACATCAGGGATCCCCCATTGGAACTCATCAACACATTTCCTATATGCAAGGTGTTAGATCTAAATAAGTTGAACAGGTTGTACAACTTTGATGGGATGAGAGTCTTGCTACCATACCAGCTCAATTTGTTTGTCTGTGATTAGGGGGTGGTCGCACTCCCTACTTGCTTCTCAGTTTGCTAGGAGAAACTACAGCAAAAGCCAAACAGGGTTTAGCATACTAATAAAGACTTTGACATCTGAAGATGTATCGTTTTAACCCTTTCATGCATAGTGGTCACTACAGTGGACAGCGTTCTAAAAGCCATTTTCTTGTGCTTCCTGTGGATTTTTATGTTATAAATGCACACAGACCACTGAAGTGGACACTAATGCATCATAAAATATACCATCAACTACTGGCCATCAGCTGCAAATGCAAGAAATTATTTTTGTTAAATACAATATGGCCGACAGACAAAAAAGCATGAGAACCAACCCAGTCCCTCCTTCTACTGTAGACAACTCTTGCAAGTAAAAAAATATTGTGACATCAGATAACCCCTAAGGAACAATACTACTGATGTATTTTTCAAATAACAACTTTGTATTGGGACAAAATTACAATTGATCACATAAAAATAAAAAATACAAAAAAAATTATTTTTACAAAAAGAATTTCCTACCTTTTTTATGCCTTAAGAAAAAAATTTTAAAAAATGGAAAAAAAATTCTGACACAAAGGATCATAATTCATGCATGAAATGTGACATCAGCATTATTGTCCCTCCTTCCAGGTTTAGTACAGCTGCCTCTATTGTTGAAATTTGTCTGCACAGTGATTTTTTTGTGTGTGTTTCTTATAATGTGTTGGTATGTTTTGTCGTTTCTGTGTTACCACGTACAGTTAAATCCCTTAGGGGAACATAAAGTATATCATTTCTTTCTATGGTTTTATTTTATATTGAGAATCTCAGTGCAAACAAATACAGTACATTCAATGTAAACGTATCAAGAAAAAAACTAATGTAGCAGTCTGCTAAGCCAGTGTTTCCCAATCCTGGTCTTCAAGGCACACGGTCCTACATGTTTTAGAGGTTTCCCTGCTTTAATGTGCGCCTGTTAATTAACAAACGTCTGTTAATCAGTCATCAATTGAAATCAGCTGGACTGAAGCAAGGAAATGCCTAAAACATGAAGGGCGGTGTGCCTTGAGCACCACATTTCAATATCAAGTAGCACTCCCTTTGTTCAATGTACCTGTGAATTGTTTTTAGTGCTTACATAAAGTACACACATCATCAGTGGCTTAAATAAAATTAGCAGTTTTCTTTTATAAAGACAGTAAGATTACGGGGAAAATGAAATTTATATATATGTGTGCAACACATCTTACAAAGACTAGCATAGAAGTTTGCTGTCATCACACCTTAGTGTTAGTTTTACATTTTTCCTGATAAAAGTCTCCCTGTAAAGTTTTTTTTTTAAATAAAAAGCTGTGAACATTTCTACAGAGAAAACTTCAGAGTTTTCTTCAGAGCATAGAAAACTCTGAGAAAACTTCAGAGTTTTCTTCTTAAACTTTGTTAGGAAAACATTCCAGTGGGTCTGAAGCCCCAAAGAGGCATAAACTGCTGGAAAGAGACATTGCTGCTGTTGTTGCACATTTCAGCTATTGTCTACAACTTTGGAAAACGCAAATTCAGGTTAGATCTGGCTCCACCTCCAGCACTAATGGGGCCGTTATCTTCTGAAAAGCTCTCCATTATCTTGCAGTGGACACCTTCTGATGTCTCATTGTTCCAACGGGACTTAAATTCAGAGCCGGCCACTTTGACCAGACAGAAGCAGGGTATGTGATCACCAGTCTCCGTGCCAAGATCGAATCTCCAAGAAAAAGAAAGCAGAGCAAGATGAGGGGTTATAAAGCTGAGTTTTATCATCCTGTTCCGGTTGGAATTACTGAGAGAGCTGCATTCAAGTGGGCCACGACTTACCTGTCCAAGATTGCTATAATCCTCCGGAATGCTCCAAACTGGATGCTCACTTTTACTGAGGTAAGAAAAGCTGAAGAGTTTTAAAATGCATATCGTTTGCTGGATGTAATATGAGGAAATTTGTCATGTGTCAGAAGGATGCTAAATATTTTCTTCTTTTTTTTTCCAGTTGATGGATAGACTGATGCTGCTGATGTCCAGGGGCAGAAAATGTCTTGAGAACAACATCAGAGTCTGTTTGTCAAGTCACAGATGCTTCACCAAAGTAAGTTTCACTTTTGTTACTTTTTGTTTGACTATGTGAATATATTTTGTAAAATAACGTGAACATGGTTGCATTTTATTGACCCTTTTATTTATATTTTTGTTTTTTGTTTTTTTGTTTAGGTTCCAGTGATCCCGAATTCCTTGAACAGGAAGAAAAACTACTGGAAACTGGACTGCAGTCAGATCACAGCAAAGATGGTGCGCCGTCACTTTAACGGACTCCTGCTATTCTTCCCTGAGTTGGCCTCTAAACTGGAAATGGAGAAGCTGGACAGAGCTCTCCCCTCTCCTCAACCTGCATCCCGCAGAGCTGATCCGGTCAGAAGTGAGGTGAAGTTCACTGGCCCTTTCTCCATCGAATCCCTGTTGAAGAGAGACAGCCCCCCTTCTCAAACCTCCACAGCCTCCCATCTGTCTGGGATGGAGCAGCAGCCTTTGCCCACGACCCCAAAAAGAGACTTCATCTGCTACCCCGTGGAACCCGTTATCTTACAGCGTTCAAATTGTTTTTCCCATATCGGCTCAGCAGGGGGCAGCACAGATCACACACTCATTGCTAACAGAGCTGTTGAACCCATCAGGTGGAGTCCTGTGCACCATCATCCCTCATCTCCTCCTTATTTCACCAGCGCACAACACAGTTTCATCACTTATCCCGCACCAACATAACAACAGAAGTCACATCTCATGTATGGCAATAAATTGTTTCACACCTGTAAAACCAGTCTCCTGCATTTTCTTCTGGTGAAATACATCAAAGCACTTTTTCTTCTTAGAAACTTGTAAAAATGTTGCAACTGCATTCTTTCAATATTAGAATGCAGAAGTTATATGAAGTGAGGAAAATTAATGTGTCATTGTATTAGCTGTGTCTCAGTGCTTTTCCCTTTTGTCCCAGATAAACATTTTTGAGTAAGGCTAATAATAGTCACATATATTAAGGTGCAAAAGCATTGAGATTAAACACCAAAAAAAAAGGGAGAAATACAAAAACATATGTAAATATTACTTAGAAATCAGATCAAAAATGTTGGTTCTTTGCTAATTAGGAGTTATATCAGAACAAACAGCAAAATGTATTCATGATCACATTTACACTTAATCTGATAGCATTTCAAGAAAGTTTGAACAAAGATGGTGACCTTTAATTTTACTTTTAAACAGAGTCTTGTCAGATAAATTAGTTTTGGTTCTTCTGTCATTTACTTTCCTCCTCAGTTTAGCTCATGTGTTTTTTAATAGGAATCACTAACATTCTGTTGGATAAGTATTCTGAAGAATACGGATTTAATAGAGAATTAATGTAGATCAATTTCACGTTTTTAGGCACAGGCTAACAGATTTTAATTAAAATGTTCTGGTATTTGGTGCTCAATAACAAGATTTCCATATAGTCTTTGGACTAGAAACTTGCACACAGCATCACAGATGCTCCACCATGCATTACTTTGGTGCATATTTATTCTTTAAGTCAGGCACTCATGGATTGTTTGTTGGTAAAAACTAACAAATAGTTCCTGATCAGTTTAAAAGCTTGACACGTTTTACATGTGATACATATTTGACCTGCAACTATAAAGAACCATGCTTTGTTGTTAAATGAATTTTACATGTGCTTCAAAAGGTTTTATTCTGGTCATATTTACAACACAAAAAGCTCAGGACTTCAGAAAACGGCTCCGAACAAAACAGCCCCGTCGCTCCACTGGGTCAGACTGTGCTGACATTAAATGAGGTGAAAATGACTGGAATGTAGCCATTTCATTTGCATTTGAAATATCCCATTAAACACTGCTCTTGTTAAATCACCCACATTAGAGACTGCTTGTGCTTCCATTTAACCCATCCGCTGATTTCTACAATCCCTTTCCTTCAGGACCAAATAAAACAAAAAAAAATCTGTTGGGAAAATCTAGAATGTCATCATGGGACTACAGAAGCAAGCAGTTGGAAATGTTGACGGTTTACTAGGCAACTAGTTTCACAGGAGAAGGCCAGACAGAGTTGTCAGTGAGAACTCAAGACCACAAGTTATTACTTAAAATTGAATTATTTGGAGTTGAGCATAAGCCAAATACTGTGTGAACCAACTATGTAGGTGGAGATATCATGGTATATGGATGTCTTGTTGCAGGACAGCCTAGCCAGTTGAAAAACAATCCAATTAATTCTACTGTTCTGAGTCTTTAAACATCACCTGCTGGTCTACTAAAAAGAAAAACAACCCTTCCAGTAAGCCATCAGACAAGAATCTTTGTCATGAATGTCTAACCCCTCCCAAGCTTTCAGACATCAACGTCAAACCACCCATTATCCACATTTCCATATTAAAGGACCTTAGCGGACTGACTCAACTCAAAGATACAATAGTTCACAAGATAATGGTAGTTCATGTAAAAATACCTCCAATGGTACAATGCTGTGAAGAACATAAAAAGTAGAATAAAACAGTTAACTTGCCATTTTCTTCTTCCAGATGAGAGAAAAACATTTGCAGATAGAAAAAACAAAATCTTTCTGAGACACTGTGGGAAAGGGGGTTTATATCAGTTGTGAAGTATCTTTTTTGCTAAATAAAAATGATTAAAGGCTGTAAATCCATTTTTTCCCCACAAACTATTTCAGAAGTGAAAGCAAGCATACAAGACAGGTTTTGAACCGACCTTTATAAAACTTATTTTAATTCAGTGAAGGTAATGTTGATATAAAGTTTAAGTCTTGATGGACTTCCACAATAGTTACTGCTATGCAACAGCTAATGAAAGTTGTATGTAATTGTTTATACTGAAAGAAATGAGCGCCGATCTTTGGTTGATTTTACCACAATTGATAAAAAAACATATATAGGATTATTGAAATTTAAGTTTAAACATCATTAAAAGCAATAAAGAACTGTAAATAAAGAAAGTGTTAGAAATGTGGTTGAAATGAAAGTCATGGAACCAAAACTTATGCTCCCAAGCCAAGACAGAAGACGCAGGACAAAGACTGGATGAAATAAAATGCTTTTTATTGTTCAGCCGTGTCATAACCTTGTCTCCAAAATAAACACAGCAGGACTACAACCGTTTGTCAACCTAGCTACCATTGATAGGACATGAAACGTGGGTTTTATCAAACCACCAACGATAGCGTTATTTTTTTTTTCCTATCAAACATCCAATGATGGCATACAAAATAGTTGTTAACCTACCAGTGATACTGTATATAAAACACTTGTTTGTAGATTTATCCCCATCCCGCCCTTAATTTCACCCATTTCCCCATTTAGAACATTTGACACCGACATATTTTTATGCTTAAACAAGCACATATTAAGAGTGCATAATTCTCCATTTTTGAGATTATATAAAAAAAAAACCTACACAATGTTACACTTTAAGTCAGAGTACATTTCAACTGATTATTAGTGTTCTACACATTCGACCATAACCAAAGGAACATTGTATAATATCACTATAACTTAACACTACGTATAATATACGTTCTTTAAAAAAAAAGAAAGAAAAAAAAATACAAATGATTAGCATTGGAGAGAAAATGAAAATGGATAGTGCGAAGGCAAGCTGGGTCAGTACCATAACATATAATGAGTATTACAAAAAGAAATATAAAATAGAATAAGAAAAGTAGAAACAAAAAACCTAATACAGGCAAGGCTAAAACATGTGTTTCACACTTTTAAGATCAACCTCTTGTGCACTCATCCAAATAGATAACCTGCTCTTTAACCTCCATTGTATGTTATCTTTGATACTTGGAAATTCTCCTTTCCCCTCGGTTTCAACTTGCTTAAACAATCCTGTGGGAACCATCTTTGATTTTTTTTTTTTCTTCTTGTGTCAGGCACTTCCCAGGACCACTTTAATTTCCTCTCTCTTTACCTTTAACACTCTACAGGGCAATCGTAATGCTGCTTCAGACAATACAGGACAGTCACAATGCAGGTTCTATTGGAAAATAACTGAAAGAAGACATAAGATAATGCGTAATTAATACACTGTAATCCATTCATGACTTTTTAAACAACGTCAAAGATCTGCAGTCTCTTACCAATCCTACAGGTCGGTGTCAAACCAGGCCAGCTGGTTGCTGTCCATCAGTTCCTGGGTATGGCCAAGGTCTGGCAAAGGATCAGTATGGTGACCCAGGTCGGGCAGCGCATCAGCATGGTAGTCTGCACCTTCCATCATAGGGTCTAACAGAGAGTCCTGGCCATAAGCTGCTGGGTACGCCCGATATGCTCCGTCTGAAAGGTAAATATAAGATCCCCAAGGTTCAATGCAAAAACGCCATGTTATGTTATACATTTGTTAGTTCATGCTAATTGGCATGTTTACAGTTGTCAGGAAATATGTACAGTAGCGTAACTTTGCAGTAGTTTTTGGATAAGTACAAACTCACAGGTTTGTTCCTGTGCAGTTCAATGCTGAAAGAGAGAAGCCTCAGTGTAGAAACAAAAGTGCAGTTACTTTCAGTGCAATTACCAAAAGAATAACAATCCTAAAGGTTTTCTAGAAATGCAACATCTGGGGGGGGAAAAAAAAAGAATGAAGCTCATGTAAAGCTTAAAAACTCACCATCTTGCCTGAAAGCCAGAGGATCTCCTTGTGCTGCCATATCTAGACCCAGGTCTCCGGTCTGAAGAACCAAACACTGATATTAGCTAACTGATAGAAACTACTTATCAGTACAATAGAATGGCTCTAGATATTCACAATAAACAAAACATTGATGGTTCAGAAGCACAAAGTTTAAAATTACAAGCAGTTATTGTTAGCTTCAGTAGCTCTCTCTGGTACTAAACTGACTTCAATCATCTTAAATCAACTTCGATCTCAAAAACATCATAGTTAATGTAAACCTTTAAGATTTAAAGATTCCTACTTGAGGACTTTTGTCAAAGTAGGAACCTTTAAGCCTTCATGTTTGCATTGAAGGGTGTTTGCAGAGGAGCCTAAACATACATGGACTGGAACATATAGCACTAAATGAAATGCAAGTTAAAAGTCAAAAAATATTCGTGAAAAGTTGTTCTGCGAATGTTACTGCTACTTTAGTTTTGGGAAACAGTTTGTAGTTTGTGTTTCCCACAGGAAGTTTGCTAGTGGTGCACCGCCTCTCCTTCCTAATTATCTACAGCTTCTGGGTAAATAAAACCACATCCTTTTAAAAGGTTCGCCAACTAGCGTCACATTTTTAAGATTCGAGATTAAAGGATAAACTGTTCTAGATTTCCAATAAGTTATCTTCTGTAAATAAGGTCTTTACTGCTTGTAATTTTTAGGCAAACCTCAATTTAAAACCAAACCTATTTAGTTGATGCACTGCTTTTTAGAAGTAGCTGGAAAGATCATTATGTGAAGTCACTTGAGATGTACTAATAAAAAATAAAAAAGAGCTACTTTGGAGAGAGAAATTAAACATTCACTTTGATAAATAATGCACCAAATGATGTGAATTCTTAGCTTTCATCTTCTGTTTAGTCATGCTATGGCTCAGAAGAATAACACAGTTCCAGCAAGCTTCATTATGGTTGTTTCATTAATTTTGTTTTGGCTCATTTATTAGTATTAGAACGTACATCATTCCAGGCCATGGGCTCAGTTCTGAACAGTGAGCTGGTCAGCTCCACTGAGAGACGCTTCTTGTAGTCCTGGGGTTTGTCTTCAGACATGCGGAACAGGACAGCTGCAGCATAGGTTGCTAAAGGAGAATGCACAAAAAAAAAAAAAACCCCTCAAGCAACCGGTAAAACAAAAACACAAGAGGGTAAACTGCATCTGTTTGTATTCTCACCGACGCCCTCATTACGAGAATGCAGCAGCTCAGTGAGCGGTGCGGTGGCCCCCTCAGCTTCAATGGCCTCGGCTGCTTCTTTGTCCTGCGCCAGTTCACACAGCACACCTGCTGCGACACGCTGGATGTTTTCCACTGGAGAATACAACAACTGGATACAACAGCAAGAGAGAATAAGATTTAAAAATGTCCAAGATTTTAGGCTACTGATTATTCTAAAATTGGGAGAAAATAAAATTTAGTGATGGATGTTCTGTGGTTGTACCTGGACAAAGAGTGGAATGGTGTTGAGCCCTCTGATCACAATCCTGTTGTGGACATCCCGGGCCAGGATGTGCAGAGCTCCTGTGCAACCTTCAACTATTTCCTCCATACGCACTCCCTCCTGGATGAGTTCAAGGGTGGGGAAAAGAAAGTCAAACACAAAGAAGAGGAAAAAGAAATCCAAATCTTCAAAAGAGAAAGTTAAACAAGCTGCATACCACAAACTGCTGCTGGTTCCCCCCCATGCTCGTGCGCCTCTGGGTGTCCTGATGCGCTCGGACAAGCAGCTGGACCAATCGGGGAATGGCTCCCTGCTCCCGCAGAGCGCTGTGATTGGCCGGGCACAGGGCTAGGTTGCGAATAAGACCAACCGTTGCCTAAACAGTAGATGGATTGTACCTTTTAAAAATTTTAAGTTTTGTAATTGTTTCATTATTTACAAGTGTAATGGAAAAAAGACCTTGATTAGTGGCCAGTGGGATGGTGGGTGCAGCAGCTTAACAACCACAGGCAAGCCATAGTGAAGGCGCACTGCATTCTGGGCCATTTCTGCATCCTGGTGGCGTGAGGTCAGGTGACGCAGGGCACACACAGCCGGCTCTGTGATGTCCTCTCTGTCGCCGGCCCGGAGCACAGTTCGCACCAAAGCCTCAATGCCGCCAACCTAACAGCAACATCCGTGTGTTAATGTCACACATCAATAAAACAAGATGGAGTCCCAGTGAGACTTAAATCAAGACATGATGTAGATGGTTACAGCCCATACCTGGCAGACCATGAGTTTGTTACTATAATTGTTGCAGGTCAGGTTAGAGAGGATGCCAGCAGCACATGTCACCACGTTGATGTCATCGCTGCCCAACAGCTGGACCAGGGTACCAAGGAGACCCTCCATCCCCTCCTACAGACAAGAATAAATGAATGTAACTCGTCTTCCTAGAGGTTTAGATTTTCTTATTACAAACTGAGCTCAAACTTGAACACTAAAATCACAGCTATAAGTTAAACTGAACATCAGAAGTGCACCAACAACAGATTGTGATGGCCGATTTTTGAACACCAACTCAGATTTCCTGATATTTTACTAAATTCTGTTTGTTGAATTTCTGGTTATATTAAAAATGTGTCAGTTGTAACAAAATGCTTACAGTAAAGTAGACGTATCAAAAACATCCCAAATGTATAAAGCTGCTTCTTGCTTCTTAAAAAAAAGGATATATATAAGATAAATAAACCTTCTGGTTTATGGGACAAAGGTAAAACCCTTACAAGACATTACAGAAAGTTCACTTATTTCCTTTTTTGACTGTATAATATAATATGCAAAGCGTGACCAAACATACATTTTTGATGATTTCAAAATGAAAAGCTAACATTTGAAAGTAAAGAGATCCAGCTTCTAGTTCTGTCAAATCTAAGGTTATTTCATTCATTCAGTGTCAGGAACAAAGCTCTGCAGGGAGCTTATATTTGGTATAAGCACTGATCAGAAAAAAATTAGATTTTTAGTTTTCACACAGCCAGGGGTCACTAGTTTGGACCAGTCGACTATAAAATTGACTTAACTCAAGTCGGCAGCTATTTTTTTTATTATCTATTAAATTATGTCCAACAGTACCTGTTTAGTGGCAGCATCTGAAAGATTCCTCAGAGTCCAGAGGCAGTTCTGAACCAGACGCTGGCTGGGGTCAGTTAGATGAAGACCCAAAGCTTGCATCCCACCTAAAAAGTTAAATAAAATAATGATTTGAATAATCAAATCATTAAACCTATGCAGTGGCACTGTTTTAATCTGTTTCATTTCTGTCATAAGTACCAGCTTCTACAATGGCTGGCTTGTTGCTTGAGCAGACAGAGAGCACTTTTAGCACTCTGCTTGTGGTCCACAGCAGTTTCTCGTATGTAAAAGTCCTCATGATGTTGACCAGGGCCTGAGGTCCACCGCTGGCCAGAATGATCAGCTAAAACAAAGAGTTTTATGTTTACTACACACCGCTAAAACAAAGACGACGCATTGAAAAACAGATCTTCCTGTACCTTGCTTTCCTGATTGCCATATGCCAGGATCTGCAGACAGTCAGTAGTGATGGCCAAGAACTTGACGTTGGTGTTGGACAGCAGGGCTACCATCTTTTGCAGCCCTCCGGCGAGGCGCACTGCCATCTTGGCCCCTTCCTGGTGCAGCAACAGGTTGTGGAGTGTAGTGATGGCATAGAACAACACACTGTCCACTGGTGAGCTGAAAGACATAAAAGAAAAAGGTGAGCAAACACAAGGAACAGCAAGATTTAACAACTTTTAATAGTTTTAGAATACTAATTGTAGTTAATGCTCCAAAACGCCACCTTTTACCTTCTGATTCCTTAATCTAGCGTCAAACATTTTGTTTAGCTTGTGGCAATTACTAAATTCAGGCAACGACCGATAGAGATAATTACTGCAAAGTGATGCTAAAGTGCACAAAATATGTCAGTGTCCACACAATTAGGCCAACAAGGAAATGTTGATGCAATTACTGTCGCATTAGACAGAATGCAAGCAGAGCACCTTCTTTTAAAATGTATTTATGAAGACCATTACAACACATTATTCAGTTCTATGCCAGGTGAAAATCTGTCCAAGTTGTAAACGTTCCAACATCCACTGAAAACACAGTAACGCGAGACAAAGAAGTCAAACACAGGTGCTCCGTCCAACAGGTCTCAACTTGCCTTGTAGCCAAGTGTTTTGTCTGCAACTTTAGGCCTTTATGAGCTTTCAAACACGTGAGAAGTGCAGGAGTTTCTGTGGAAATTTTGCGTCACACTTTTCCAAAATAGCTGCTCATCTATAGAATAGTTTGGAGGGGGCACCTCTGCAAATTGCTTTACTATGCACACAACTATGCACAGAACACAATGCAGAGAGTAAATTGACAAAAAAAAGAAAGAAAGAACAAATCACTCCATTTTCAAACTGGGGACAGTAGAAAGAGCTTTGTTGTGAAAATGTATTCACAGAAGCAAGAAGCAGGACAACAAAAATAAAGTCAGCAGAAAAAAAAAGATGAAACTAGCAACTATTACCACTACAGACTTTGAATATCTGCTGCCTACTCACTGATATAGTCCATTACTGCAACAATCTCACGTAAATGTTATCCCTCTAAATGTTTGCAACAAACACACATATAGTTTTGTTTTGTTGTTTTTTTATTCACTCTGAACAATAAAATGGGCTTTGAGTAGCGAGGTAATCCACCAACAGCAGCGTACTGTGACAAACCTGAGTAACCTGGCAAATTTAACTATTACATGCTTTAGAACAAGGAATAATCTGGCAAAATATGACTTGCAGTATCTGAAGGACCATGGAGTCCAAATGCAATATGAAATCCAAAAATGATGACATCAGTATCAGGTCAGATTGGTCCCAACTTTAGTTTTTAGTCAACACACCAAACTTCAGCTCTACCAAGACATGATAACAAAAACAACACTCCTTTATATTATTAAAGGAACATCCAAAGTTAACTCTTTAATATTAGTGATGTGTTAGAAAGCAGAAAGATTTAGCAATGCTACTTAATTATCCTGCCTTTATTGTTATAAACTTTGGTCTCCTTATTTAGATGTTTTAAATTGCTTCATAAATCAATAAATTAATAAATTAAACAAAATTTTGAAGGAAATGATCGTCAGAACACGAGAGAAGTCTCTGGTCCAATCAGGCTGTGAGAGTGAGCAGATAACACTATAAAAATCACATTTTAGAGCTTCTATTCTCCCCCTTAAGATAATCCATCTCCTCTGCTCCTGATAATGATTAGTTGTATCACACAAAACCACTAACTTTCATGTAACTACATTTCCAAAAGAAAAATCTGCTAGGAATCTGTGATGGCAGGTCAAAGCTTCACATAAAGTAGACATCAAAAAGCTGCAACAGCATTTAAAAACCTATTGGTGTATAAATCATTCACATCTTACCCCAGCATCTTGACCAGAGCAGGAATGCCTCCAGACTTGAAGATGGCGAGGAGCCCCTCACGGTGATGGGAAAGGTTGTGCAACGTGCCAGCAGAACAGCGAGCCGTCTCCACATCGTTGGTGTTCTGCATGGCACGAACAACTGCTGAAACCATCTGTGGCGAGCGCATCAGGGCGTGACGCGACGCCTCCTTCTTTGACAACTGATGCACCATTACGGCAGCTTTGTTCACAACAACCTACAAAACAAGAGTCTTGTTAAGAATGGTGACAATCTGAAAATATAAACAAGTACTTTTGAGTAACTAAAGTAATGGGTAATGGTTTGTTCACAGACCTGGTCCTCATCGTTGAGCAGTTTGGTGAGCTCGGGTATGGCCCGAGTGGCCAGCTCAGCATCATCCTGATAGTTGATGAGGTTAACCACGGCATGCTTTAGCATCTGAGAGGGCTCTGCCAGACGCTGGACTGCCGTTGGATGGGCAGCGTCCAGTTGGGTGGGCGGGATCTGAATACCCTCCTCTAGGGTCTCAGGGAACATAGCAGCTCGCACACGCTGGGCTCGGGTCATGGCGTAACCTTCAATGTCTGGAAAAAATACAGAAAATCATAATTACATTGTGTGTGGTCAAGGACATCTTTACTAAAATTTGTCATATTTTTCTAGAGCTCAATCTATACATTTACCAAATTGTTGACGCTCGACTTACCTGCCGCCTCAGGAGTGAAGGGCTGGTTAAACTCCCAGTCATACAGAGTTGGATCATCTTCCTCAGCATCAGGATTCCCTTTGCCACTCAAAGATGGTGCTGTGGTGGTGACGCCAGACTGGATTCCTGAATCTAGATAGGACTGCTGCTGCCACTGGCTCACAGCAACCTTGCTGTCACCCATAGCCATGTCCAACTCCATCAGATCAGCTACACAAGCAGAAGAAAGACAAAATAAGACATGAGACGAACAAATTCTCACCGTGAATTTTCAGCAACAAAGGACTGATCAGATTGCTGTGTTAACAATTGCTGAGTTTGTGCAAAAATACATATTTGGAAAATACCAACGTCTTATTCTAGTGCTAATGTAACAACCAGAGTCTCATCTGTGTAATTATGATGGTTCCTAGAAATACTTAAAAGCAATATGAATAACTTCTCAGGGTCTTCCAAACTTCAACAAGAAAACAGTGATCAAACTCCAGATGTTTTGTGACTCCTAAGAATCCTAAAATACAAAATGTTTTTACTACTCTGTTAGTTCACAATAAGGGTGGGCAATATACATTTAAACCTTATTGCAATATGCTGTGCTACTTATTGTGATGACAATAAAAAAGTGTTTACAACTTCTTTTTAGCCTTAAGGCAACTGCTATCAAAGCACGACAAACAAAATACCTCTCTTAAATTGAAAACCTGTTTGGGAAGGGGCTTCTTCAAGACTCCTGACATAAGAATAAACTGCAAACAGTAATATCACTTATTCATATTTTCTCATTTATTGAAATGCTCGTGAAACCAACAGTGAAGAAAATAGAAACAGAAATAACTCCAACAATAAAGACAGTTTTAGGAGCTTTCAAACGTCATTAATTGTAATTCCTCATTGTCAGAATAAATGAACATTCTTATCATAAGCAATTTTGCAGGATAACAATAAATGTTACAATAAATGGCCACCAGTATGACAATCAGTGGATGTCTGAATAATACAGCTCATGTAACTGACTGTACATACAATCCTATGACTTCTGTGATGTCAGAAATATGGACGACTCTGACAATTAAAATTTACTCCTAACTGAAACCACATGATTTGTGATTTTGGCCCAACAATCTAAGCGATTCCACAGTAAAAAGACCAACATTCACAGTGAAACTCCGACCTTATTGGCCACTGCTGCTATTTGATGCGACATGCTCAACCCATGTGATTAAAAATCGAGGTACCCAATTAATGAGGCAGGTCTGCACACAATTAACTGCAATTAACATACTACGAAGCAAAATAGTAACTAAAGAGACTTCAATGTTCAGCAAAGAAAGGGTGCATTTTTAAAACCTTCCTAAAAATCTAGATTTTTTTAATGGACTGTTTAGCTATGATTTCTAGGTATTTAGAATAGAATGGCTTGTAAAACCTGGAAAAAAATGAGACCTTGTGAATTTAAGGATGAAAAGGAAAGGATGTTGCAGAAAAACCAACAAACTTGTTGATGTGGCTTCATGTTTTTGTGGAAATAAAGTGGGCAACAGTAATCAGATCGCTTCGGACTGGTGTTAATACCAGGTGTGAATGGTTAGGCTTTGCTCTGTAGACTTTTATCAGAGTCAGCGCATGTTAATGCCAGGTCTGAACGGGGCCTGTTACTGCCTGTTCTCTGCAATAATCTAAGCAATGACAAAGATCCAAAAGGATTAAAGAATGTAAATGACAAAACTCAAGACGGAATAAAAATGATTTAAAGCACTAAAATCATGTTTAACTCTGTGCCTTGTACCCTAATGATAAAGAACAAAATACTTTAAAAAAAAAAGTAACCATGTGCTCCAACCAAAAGTCCACAACTGACAAAGTGTTACTGTAATTCACTAATTAAGACGTGTACAAATTGAGCCTGAGAAAGCGATGTGTGTGGGGTGGAGGGAGGGACAAAAATTGGAATAGAAGAAAAGAAAAATTTGAGAATAACTAAGTTTGGATACTCACACTGGGTAGCCATTGTTCTTGCCTGCCCTCAGCCCGCACAGCAAATATGTCTGAAAAAAAAAATGGTAAAATTAGTGCACGGAAAAGTAAGAAAACACAGTCTCAACTAAATGTCATATTTCTCACAGCCTAATCAAATCGTGGTGTTTGGGTGTTTTTATCCCAAGTGCTGCAATAAACTGCCGTCTGCTTTTCTTTTTTTGCTCCGCTACCTTTTGCCAGGTCTTCACCGCTTGTTTGGCTTAGTTAACGCAGAAAGGACAGGATGGGGGGAAATGCCGAGTCTCCACCTCAAACCGAGAGAGAGCGAAGCGGTGGGTATTTCCAGCACGAACACAATTCACTATTCAGCGGCATACAACATCAAAGGCATATTTCTCCCCCTCCCCCCTTACCACGGCCAAGTTCCGACCTCGGAGCTTGGGTTTCCAATGAGAGACACAACCCCCCTCCACCCGCAATCACTTCTTCTACGACTCCTCCTCTCTCGTGGAGGCTCAAACTGGAAGAATAACAAGCACGCTAACCCACGCCGAGTGATAAAACTGTCTGTTGCACCAATACAGCGATTTTTAGTCAGCGTGCTGAATAACGGGAGTGCTAACAAGAATTAGCCACCTAACGTGCGCAGCTATCCTCACCGTTAGTTAGCCAACTAGCTAGCTAACATAAACAATCAATGCTGAATGATTGAAACACCTAGCAACAAGCCTTTGTTCATGGGCGCAGCCGGCGTGACCCTTGGCTACCTTTACTGAAGAATGTTATTTTAATTCACAAGAACCTTGACACGAGAAGAAAACCTCAAATGTTTAATTCAGATTTGATTAGCTTAGCCATCCGAGACGTACGAAAAAGTAGATCCAGGCGCCACCATAGAAAACCTGCTGTGCTGCTGCCAGCCGAATCAGAAAACCCCACCGGAGCCCCCCTCCTCGGTCGACCAGAGATGATTTTCTTGGTTAAAGCGTGGAACTGACATGCGGTATTCACCAGAGTCGAAAGGCTCCTCCGTTGTTTCTGTTGGGCCGAATGTTCTCCTTTCTCTTGGCTGAAAATAGTAAAAGGACTGCTAGGTGAACCACCCGTCCTGGTCCAAACCACACCCGCTTGCTGCTCAGTCAAAGATGTTGCTTCCGCCAATGGAATCGAACATCAAGATGGCGAAGGGGGCAAAATCACGGTATTCTGCCGCGCTTCAAAAAGTAGAGCGTCTCCTCAAAATAAGTTTTTAACATACTTAAAACGATGTCTTAATAGCTACACGTTTCCCCTATAAGGCCAATCTGCCTCTTTTAATCTAAGGTTTTTATGAAGTGCTTATTGCCTTTTCAGTTTAGAGATTTAAAAGTAGCAATGAGGACATTGGATCCTTGGTATGAAACAGTTTTGGTACCTTTCCCGTAGGTGGTTTTTTTATTATTAATGCAAATTACGATAGATAAATAGTTAGGCACAAGGAGCTTTTCTTTAAATGGTAAAATGTAGTTACTGTTTTGAGAAGAAAACTTTGCAAATTGTAAATAAATGAGTAGATTCCCTTACTTGGATCTTCAAACCAGGTTCTTGTCGACTTTAACTTACTTCAGATGTACTGTAGTTTGCTGCCTAGAGGATGATATGTGATGGTTTGTCTTTATTTCTATTTGTTATAAATGTTACATATAACATTGATATGTAACATTTAAAATAAACTCCTCTCTCCCATAAACTAGACTCAGCACACAAATGCCCACATGAGGCAACTGATTAAAGAAGCACACGAAGCAGCTGCCTAGTGCCCCAAACTAAAAGTGAGCATCCAACAGCTGGAGTTATCACGCAAGTCTGGCTCACAAATGCCATTTCTTTTCTTTCTTTCTCTCTTTCTTTCTTTTCAAAGTGTAAACAAAAACACGTGAGATGTCATATTTTTAAATTGTATACTAAAAATATAAAATACTTGCTTTTGAATAGATTTAACATCTTACAAATAGGCAAGCTGTTTATACTCTTCATTTCTACATTGGGAAATTACCTAAACTTCTGCAAGGACAACAAAATTAGTGCTTTTGTTAGACATTACTCGTGAATTAAAATAAAGGTTTTGTTTTGTTTTTCCATTGTGGGAATTGCAACAGCTGAATAATGGGAGTGTTATGGTTGTATGTTGTTAATGAAGTCTTGCCTGTGCTAACGCATTGTCAACAACAAACTCAAGTGTTAGTTAAATTATAACTGAAAACTCCAGTTGAATCGATAGGCTAGCCTAGAAAGGGAGCAGAACAGCTAGAGATGAAAGTAAAATAAACAAAAAGCAAGTAGCTACCGTGCATGCACAGTAATGCATGGCCATGTGTGTGAAGCGTGCCACAGACGTCAAAAGATGAAAGTCCAAGAAGGGTTATTGAGAAACACATTGTTCTAACAGCAGGAAACGCACCAGGAAGCTATACAGTAGTATGCAACGTGTCCACTGAAGGGGTGAAACACTCAAGGAAAATACTTTACGGTGTGGACATTTCTTTCTTGCTTTTATGTTTTTGTTTCTTTTCAGGCTTTCGTTCAGATTTGTATTCATATCCAATAAGTTAGAATACATGTTCCAGTGAGTCTCTGTTTTAAAAATATTTGCATTGAACTGGTATTTCTGTATGTTAAAAAAAAAAAAAAAAACTGCTAATTATCAGAAAGACTTGAAAACAGTCTGTGTGTGAATAATTTGTATGATGTGTTTCTCATAGAGAATTGAGAGAAAATAAATTACCCTTCACATAGCATTCTAATTTAGTGAATGAGTCTGTATTTTGTATGTGAAAATACATAAAATCAGCTCTTTGGAATAAAGCTAAATTAAGCTTAACCACTGCCTAATTTACCTTGACACTGGGTAAGGAAAGAAATAAAATTTTAGCAGCCTCATAGTTTACTCATTACATAAAAAGATAACTGGGAACTGCTATAAATGCAACATCCAGGGCTTAAATGGCTTTTTACTGCTCATGCAAAAAAGACAACTCAGAATAAAACTCACCAATGAACCAACTTTTCACCTGATATTACGCTGCTACTCTGTGCTTAAAAATGGCCCTATCTTATCAAGGAATGTATTTCTCTAATCCGCTAATGGCTTGCTGTGTGGTATCTGAAATCAAGCTGCCAATAGAGGATTCTTAAAGTCCTGTAAGCTGTGAGACGGGGCATCCCTGAATCTTTTTTTTTTTTTTGCCCAGCACAAACCATTGAATTTGATCAAAGTAATGAGGAAACCATAATTCTCTCCCCCTGACCCATTTATTCCAGTCTTAAGTCACACATTTGACGTTCTTCCCTCCCATCCAGCATCCTGGCGCCATATCACCCCCATGTAAGAAAAAAAAAAAGAAATCTATTTGATTATTTGATGTGGCAGCACAGCTCAGCCTTCGGTACTCTTTGTGAGAGCACTTGAAGGCGTTCATCGGAGCACCATTTTATTTCTAAATGATCTGTATAATTTAATTAGGTGTATGTGATGTGAACATTTGACAGGGTTCATGCACATTTATCGCCACCAAATCCTATTCTCCTCCAGACTCAAATTAGCAGAGGATAAATAAAAAAAAAGTTCAATCTATTTTCTGCAGATATTTCTATTGAGGGGAGGGTATAAATATGTGATGTGTAAGAATGGATGGATGGATAGAAAAGAGGTAGATGAGAGGATGTGGATGAATGATCTTGAGGTTTCAAGGATAGTTGGATGTATAGATGCTCGCTAGACATAGGAATGGATGAATAAATGGACTAATGATTGGCAAAGACGGATAAAATGATGGGTAGATAGATTGACGAACAGATGAGGGGAACTTTTTAACACTGGAACATTAAAACACTCTCATAATATGGTGTTTCAGATCCAGAAATCATCTAAATCAAATCCTATGCTCTTCCAGACTGCGTAGAAATTCTGAAAAAAAAAAACAACAAAAAAAACAAAGGAGATGAAAGGTAAATCCGAATAAATACACCTTTTTATTTGACTGATTGACATGTCTGATTATACAAACGCCAACACGGAGCTCTGAAATAACAGGACCAATCAGCGAGACAATGACTGTACATTCTGGATGTGACCCTCCCTTTGTTCTAATGCCCCCTCCCCTTAAACCTTTACCACCACCCACCCCACAAGGAGCAACTATTAAACTTGCAAATGCTTTTATTTTCTGTACAAGTAAAGCTCACCCTCTGCTTAGCACTCTTTCAGTTTGCTGCACCGCCTCTTGCTGTAAGTGTTTGGTAGCAGCACCCCAGTGGATCGTTTGGCCAATTATAGGACAAGAAACCTTAGTGTTTGCGTATCAACGTTTATTTATTTGTATTTCTTAATTAAGTCTGGTAGTGTAACAGATGTAGCTGGTGTAATTGTAGTGTATGACAATGGTAATGACGTTTCCCATTTGGTAGTGAACAGCCCAAAAATCTCTCGTAAGAAACAGGTTCTGGTTGAAACTTTCCTAGTCATCCTCCATCTACCACATTCTTATACTTTTATTCACACAATCACACATCCATACAAGCACACACACACACACACATACAAATACTGGTATGTTTTCCCTTCATCTTAAGAAAAAAAAAAAGACAATTTGCATTTTTATTTTATTTTTTTTGTCCCCCATCTGGTGCTTTTTGTACGATAAACAAAAAGCCCTCCCTCCTATTTTACCCTAAGTGCAGTCTCATCAACATGCGCCCTCAGCATTTATACTGTAAAAACACTAACTGTGCCATCACAGTAAATGGATGCATAAAACATCCTCACTTTCAGTCAATCCTTTTTCACCCTCTCCCTCTCACCCCAACTGGTCCCCGCTTTCCCCACAGACACGTACTTGCATGTAACAGTGACACAAACTTGTCCTTGGTGTAACAGCTGAGAAGACAAAAAAAAACCAACCAAAAACAAAACGAGGGGGCAGGAACGAGGTGTGGGTGAGAGAAGACGTAAGGGGGAAGAGATGGGGAGTTCTCTTCGAGGAGACAGTGATGAGAACGACAGTATCTGTCCGCCCATCCGACCCCCTGACCCCACCCTCACCGCGTTCTTTATGATGAAGTGGAGGTTGAAGGTGGAGGGAAGAAGGGAGGTGCAGAGAAGGGAATAGAAGGAGAGCAGTGGTGAAGTGCGTTGCTCTTCATGTGTCCTGGCCGTCGGTGGCGGCGGTGTCGTTGGCATTGGACAAGTCCGAGTCAGTTTCCCGGTTGGATATGCGGTCCAGCTCTGCCTGGACGTCGCTCAGTCCCAGCTTTGAACCTGAAGTTAAAAAAAAAAAAAAGGAAAAGAAAGTAAACCATTGCTACTACACTGCAGAGGAGTGAACATTGACGCAGTTTTTACCCACACCGCGATAAGCTGTGTTTCAAATGCACATGATTAAAATAAGAACTGGGTGAAACTAGGACAGCGATAGTCTTGCTTAATTTACCTCCTTAACCCTAAAAGTCTGATTATCATTCTGAATGGATGAGAATAAGCACTACTGCAACCGCAGTATTATTAATTAGGCCATTTTTCTCAGATTAATGCAAATATCTCAGAAGGCTGCTGCGCTTCCAGTGGTCTCATTGTGTCTGAACTCATTAGCAGAAAGGAAGAGCAGCTGCTGTTGCGTCGCTGCAGCTGAGAATAACAGCCAACACTGACAAGAATAATCCCAGAATGGTAACAGGAAATCAATAAAAAGCCACAGAGTGTTTCAAAGGAGCTGGACATGATCAATTCCAGTCTGATTTATCTGACATATAGAGCCAAGCAAGTCGAGTATTTACAACCCTTTTCCACGTTTTATCACACGTTTGCATTCAGACAGTTGCTAGACTTATGAGGTATCCATTTATCTTTTCACATCTGAAAATTTTCTTAAAATTTCAATTGGAAAAAATAGTTTAAACTCAATCAGATGTAATGGAGGGTGTCTGAACCGCAATCTGAACTTTAACTGGGCCTTTCTAACACATGCATACTAGCGTTCTAAAAATGCATCTATTGCAGTCTCCCTTTCATTGCTAAAAGATAAAGCACTTCCACATCATGTTTCACAGTTTACTGGACTTCCACATCCTAAACTTTAAAGGATACCAAGACCAACTACTATTAGCATTTTTTGACAATCAGCGCAACTACAGATGCCTCCATTCAGCAGTCAAACACATAGCTAAAATATATCTGATGCCAAATGAGAAGATGCAAGAACAGAATTGATGAAGGTCAAGCTGAAGCTTGACTGATCAAGAAAATGTTTAGAAGGAAGCAAAGAAAAAGGACTTTGCAGACTCTGTTGTTGTGGATAGGAGAATATCTAACCTTAACGAACAGCTAAATAAGCCTGATGTTTCAAGATAATTTATGCAACAGAAGAGGACATCTGGTTCTGATCAATTTCTGTCTCCAACAACAGCAGTATAGTACAGTCAATGATGTCTACATTTGGGCTTTCAGCCATTCCATGCTGCTTGTTGCTCCTTCACTGTGTTTTATTCTTAGTTAGAATCATGTGCATTTGCAGATGCAGATGTTAGTGATTAGAAATAAATTCCAGCAAGCAGACAAGACCAAAAAAAAAAAAAAACCCCTCAAAAAAGTGAGAAAAAATATTTTGGCAATTGGAGGAGAAAGGGGAACATGCAACAACTACGTATCATTCATGTCTTTTTGCCTTTGTGCCAATGATGTCATTTGGAATTACTGGATCTGCTTTGTTGTAAAATCCAATTTGCAACTAAAAATGTAGTTATAAAAAATTATCTAATATTTTAGTTATAATTTCATGATTTTCTTGTTTTAAATTCATTTTAGTAAGATAAGTTGATTGCCAAAAAAGGCATTTTTGACAAAAATACATCTAGGTAATATAAATGGTCTTCTTATGATACTTGGGATAGACATTCAGAAGAGGGAGAAGGGTTTGGTTTATAAAGAAAAAACACAAAAAAGGTGAGCAGCAGTAAATGAGAAATATCTTGCTCACACACACCTTAACGTGGCCAGCATCCTCTGACTAGTGCATACACACATTATAAATGGAGTGGAGAACAAGTGGGAAAATACAGATAACAGACAGCAAATGGGAGCTGAAGTGATGAGGCGTGACTAAGGATGAAAATGTTTTCCTCAAGCACAATTGTCTAACATGTCACACTGTAAAAATAAGGAAAAGTGAGAGGCCTTGTGTTCTCACCTGACTTCCGTACAGTTCCTGGAGTGTTGTTACCACCTGGTGTTCCCGGGCCGCCTGTCCCGGCTTTCTTTGTCAGTAGACTGTTGAAGAAATTGGCCAGCACACCCTCACTTGTCTGACCTGTGGTGTAAATAATTAAGACATCCTTTATGTGCCGCAAAAAATACAGAAGCAAGGAGATAGCAAGGAACAAAGACAGATGAGTACACACCTGACTGTGGCATGGCGTTCGCCACGTTGGCCGCTGCGGAGCGATTGCTTGTTCTCGGTGAACCTGTGGGCGCCCTGCTAGTGGTGTCCTATTGATCAAAACAACACCACCAACAACAAAAGATTACACATATGGCAACTTAGGAGGACTCCCTTTACTGAAGCCAAAGGTTTTGGGAAAAAAATAAATGAAAGAGCCACTCACCACTGGTCGCCCTGCTGTTACAGCGGGCTGTTTGGCAAGCAGCGTCTGCAAATTAGATGCAACAATATGCACACTCCCAACAATTAGCCCCTAATTAACATATCAAGACAGATTTAATTTCTGTGCGGCCCAGCATGCTTTAGCAAAGTGGAAATGTTTCCTGACCTGCAGTTTTACCAGAAACACTTGGTCATCTTCTGCCTGAATCTCTTTTTCATGGACAATCTAGAGAAAAGAAAAGGAAAAACATTACGACCTGCAGCTTATAGATCTGAGTGCACCTTACAATTTCCAAAGGTCCGATGCATTGAATTTTTGTGTGATTTAGTTTGATAGTGTGAACCAATTGTGATGGTTGGTTCATGAGCCACTTTCTTAAATACAATGTCGGCATAATTACAGCTGTTCTGTGAAGGCTTCATAGGATTTTTAGAGAAGATGAATGAACAAGCATCAGAAGAGATGTCAGGGGGAAATAGTGGCAAAATTTAAAGCAGGGTTAGAAAACAAGCTCCAAGCCTTGGACTTGTCACCGTTTAAAAATAAAAAGAGCAATACATCTGCACACCCAGGACTCGGGGTCCACATAAACTCACAGGCTGTGAAAGGAGAGCATCAGACGAAAAACCAGCCAAAGTGGCTATGGTAGCTCTGGAGTAGCTGCAGAGATCTACAACTCAAGTGGGAAGATCTGTTGACAGGAAAGCAATTTGTTGGGTAATTTGCAAATTTGGCTTTTATGGAGAAGTAGCAAGAAGAAAACCCCAAGAAGTCTTGCTTGAAGTTTTTTTTGTAAACACTTCCAAGATAATGTGGTTTCCGCAAAAGTGTGGTGTAGAAAGTGAGGTGCAGGGTCATCCTCTAAACAGACAGCGAGAGCTATGAAAGAATCTGTTTCTTATGTTAGAATGGCCCAGTCAAAATCTAGTCCTAAATCTAATTAAAAACCCGTGGCCAAACTTCAAAAAGATCTTCACAGATGTTCTCCATCTAATCTTGAGCAACTTTTCTAAGAACTGGCAAATATGTTGGCCTTTAGAAGTGTGAAGCTGGTGAAGCATTCCAAGACTTGCAGCTGTAATTGCGGTCCAAGGCGCTCTACAAAGTATCGTGTCAGTAGAGCTAAATGTAAATAAACACCACTCTTCTCAGATTTTGATCTGTAAAAATGTTTAAAAGAGATTCTTTTCTTCCTGTTTTATAATTTTGTGTTACTTTGTGTTGGTCAGATATCAATACTTTCACAAGACACTGCCCATTAGGTTGTTTACAGTGCATTAGCTGTAAACATGATGTGTGATGGAAGCCATTATGCTCTTTTGTGAGTTTGTACCTTTCTAACTGGCGGTTTGACTACTACGTCCTCGTAGCTGTCATCTGGTTTCAGCGTCTGGAAGTTCTCATGAAGTATAGCAATCTTTTTCTCATTATCCCAACCTGACGGACTGGCAGAAGACAGAGGGGGTTACAAACCAAACCAAAAGATGATCCTGTCGTCCTCCAGGAGAGGAAGCGAACTAGCTTACATGAAAACGGCATCTCTCTCCACCACCTGAGCCGAGCAGTGGAAGGGAAAGCCGTAGAGTCTGTGAACAAGATATTTGTAAAGGATGTCCAGGTTCTTCATCTCCTTCACTGACGTGTAAAGCAAAGAGGCGCCATCTGAAGGCACTGTCAAGGCTATTCCGAACAAAGCAATTTCAGCTAACAAGGGCCTGAAAACCATGGCAACAAACATCTTTAAAAAGAAGGACTTTCAGATGAACTGATTCGAGCTTTGGCTCATTGAAATCCACTGAGAAAGGGCTACAAATCCTGGACATTTTTCAATCAACAACAATTGAAAGCTTTTTTTTTAATAAACCTTGACAAGATAAAGCAAAGCAGAAGAACAAATTACCGGAAGCAGTGACAGATGATCTGTTCATAGCCAAATACCTGCGCACAGAAGGGCACAAGTTTTCATATTCCCGAAAAGAAAAAAAAAAAGTAACTTCATGGGTAAACTGCTGAATGATCAGAAAGTATGTGTTGCAATGTAGCAGTGTTAGTGCTGCATATTCTGCTGCAGCATCAAGGGTGCAGCATTGTGTTAGTTCAAGGATACACTGCAGACAGAAATGTCTGATGTGGGACTGGATGAAGTCCAAGTGTTCGTCTCTGTAGTCGTGCTCCTTCTCCAGTGTGCTGATAGCATCACACTGAGGACAGATAAGCAGGTAACAGAAATTAGTTTGAAGGTTTGCCAACAGATGCAATAAATCAGTGTCTATCCACAATGTACCTTAAAGTAAAAGTTTTATATAAAAGTCGTTTCGGAGATAAGATTACATGCACTCATTGGAGTCTTGAATGAAAAGCAACTTTACTGATTTTTATGAAAAAAAAAAAAAGGTCTGAGTCCACAGTTTGAATTCATTGTGAATTTATGCTAGTCCATAAAAACGTCAGAATTATGAATGCAGACTCTGTCAAAGTTTTGGCTAAACGTTTGACCAGTCTTAGAACTTTCTACAGTTACATTGGTAGGTTCTCAAAAACTCCTTCTGACCAAGACACACTTTGGAAAGTTTGTACCTTTGTGCAGACAACCACCACTGGTATTCCTAGGTTGTGTGTGAGCGTGTTGTCCCCTAACGGCAGCAGCACGCCTTCCTCCTCGTCACTCCTCCTCTGTGGCGTGCCGTCCTCTCCGCTGCCCGGCTCTGTGTACTCCTGAAACTGTTTTACAACTAAAAACCATAAAAAAAAAAGTCAAGTCAACATTTGAAACATGGGCACATTCTGAAACATTCTTTAGATAAAACTTCAAATAAGATGTGCTTCTGTAAAAACCACTCCCCTCACTCCCCCGCCCCTCAGTTGACTCACTTTTGTGCTCCAGCTCCCGCAGCTTTTCTGGAGCGACTCGTAGTTTGTCAATGTGTTCCCTAGCAACGGCAGCCCACTTCTGAAGAGAGTCCAGGGCGGTCCATGGCCGTGACATGTCAACTGTTATCAGCAGCAAAGTGTCTTCGATGGAGCCCACTGGAACAGCTACTCCCTGCAGACCTTTGTGGTAGAGGTCTCCGTCCAAGACCCACGCGTTGCATCGAGTGTAATCTAAAAAAACACACAAACTAGGTCAACATTTAAAATCTTGTCTTGACACGCGGTTCTACCTGTGTTTTAAAAGAAGATGGAGATTAAAAAAAAAGAAAAAAGGAGAGAGAATCTGTAGTCTGGTTACCATCAATGTCATCATCGTGAACGCTGAAGTAGAGATATTCCAGGCCACGCCCTTTCATGTACTCCTCAATACCTTGTAACTTTGCAACCAAGGTGGTCTTCCCCGAGCCCACCTCACCTAAATACAGAAAATAGGTGAATAACATGGATCCCATGCGGACAATCAATCACCCCGTTTGATTAAAATTTACATTTCAATGTTTTTTTTCATTTAAAAAAAATGCTCTAAGGTTGAATAGTGGTCAAGTTAAAAAGTGACTGACCTCAACCAACATTTTGCAGGTGGTAAGGATCAATCAATCAATCAATCAATCAAATTTTATTTGTATAGCACATTTCAGCAGCAAGGCATTTCAAAGTGCTTTACATCATTACAAACACAGAAACACAATGCAACATAGAATCAAAAACAAAGCATTAAGTCAAGTTCCATCCATAAATTTGTAATTGATTACATTTCAAATACAATTCTAAACAGGTGGGTTTTTAGTTGAGATTTAAAAGAAGTCAGTGTTTCAGCTGTTTTACAGTTTTCTGGAAGTTTGTTCCAAATTTGTGGTGCATAGATGCTGAAAGCTGCTTCTCCTCGTTTGGTTCTGGTTCTGGGGATGCAGAGCAGAACCAGAACCGGAAGACCTGAGAGGTCTGGAAGGTTGATACAATAAAAGCAGATCTTTAATGTATTGTGGTGCTGAGCCGTTCAGTGATTTATAAACTAACAACAGTATTTTAAAGTCTATTCTTTGAGCTACAGGGAGCCAGTGGAGGGACTTTAAAACTGGTGTTATGTGCTCTATCTTCCTGGTTTTAGTGAGAACACGAGCAGATGAACAACTTTAATGTGCATCCTTTTAATCATGTACTGTAGTGTATTATCAACTACTCCTAGTTAAAAACAAAATGCAATCTTCAAGAATCCAAACATTGTTAGAGAGGGGTGCTACAACTTTAAAGTATATATTAAATCTAACGTTTCATAGTATTCAGAAAGAGTATTTTTATATTCACATGTAGTGTAGAATTCAACTAATGTCCTTAGTTCTGTTTATAAAATATATAAAGACATTACTTTTTGAAGTTACAGCTATGTATCAGAGTACCAAAAACGTTGGCTTTGCTGTCTTGTTTAGAATGAATATTGTTTTATATGTGTATAGTTTATGGGGATTTGATATGCTTGGGTATTTGACAATTTGGTGAAATTGATAGACACTGTTTTTGAAATTTCATAATTAGAACTAAGGGGAGGACGTTTTCAAATAAGCTTAAACATCGTTGAAACACAGCTGTGAATGTCTGCATGGAAACACCATCCATAACATTGTTTTATACAACGTGTTTGTAAGGTCAGCTCTGCACCCATTCTTGCTGTGTGTCATATTAATCTATACCAACAGGGGGACGCGGTGTATTACAGCTGAGCTTGCTGATGTTGTCATGGACAGCATAACAAGCAAATGGCCTCACACACACAGCACTCCATACATAGGCAACCAAGTGGCTGATTAGCTGTAATGGATAGCATGCAGCGGATTATCTCAGGCGGATGTGTGTGCTGGGTGTTAATGTGTGCGGACATTAGCGAGGTCTGGGAGGCACCCTTTCTGCTTCAATCAACCCCAAAATACCAAACTGCCTCTGTGTATTTTGCATGTCATTTTTTTTTAATTCATTTCCTAGAATTATCGTTGCCTAGCAGCGACTAGCATCACTGGGAGCTAGAATGACTTGCAGGGTTTTTTCTCATAATGTGATGATGAACGACTGTGTCAGGAAAATACACCTGTCTCCGTCTCTCCAGCCACAAAGCTTTGACACAAAAGCCCCATCACAAGAGGCAGCTAGCTTAGCTACAGAGCAGGTATAAGTCAAGGGAACAGGATGAGGTGATCAGCAGCTACAGGGCTATCCGAGCTAACGATGCCCATTGGCTAGCCAGGAGACTGCAGACAGATACCCACCCATGACCAGGACATTTTTCCCAGACGGTAGCTTTGATCTTGAATGGGTGGACACTTCACTCAGGATGGTGGACCTGCAGACAGAGCAGGGCCGTCAAAAACGCAGCCAAACGAGTCTTTGTTTGTTCACTCATACATAAACAATGACTGGCAGCAGCGAGAGGCTAGCGCGAGCTGGTGCCGCTGTGTCACCACTGAGTCTGGTGCTGATGCTAGTTAGCATCGCTAGCAGACTAGCTGTCAAACCATCCTTATCCCAACACTGTGACTCTACGCCGTGAAACCTCAAAACCTGTGCGCACGGAAACAGTTTTAATTTCGCATCGCCCACCATAGGTTCTGCCCATCATCCTCTTCTGGGTTGGAGCTCTCCAGTGTGCTCTTAGGTCCAGCTGATGTGGAGGATAATAATGCACTCCTCCCTGAAGTCGCCATCTTCGCAGGGCTTGTAAACCTAACTGGACGCACGGTGTTATGTCGAAAGACGCACCCCCAGTCATTTGAAGTGCAATGGTTTGAAGGCAGTTTTTAATTCCCCTTTTTCAATTTAAAAAAAATATATTGTTAATGGAACTGATGACTGGTTTTGGTAGATAATATCACTGACATTAAATATTTTCCCCAAACTAAAAGAAAAAGGTTGTATGCTCTAAGTTGACAACATGCCCCACTATATATGTGTTATTTTTATTTATTTTAATTAAAAATACTTTATTTTTCCAAGAGAAATACTGTTAATAAAATTACTATTAAATAAATCAATGACCTCCCCAGATGGATGTGCTTTTTATTGCAGGGGTACATTATTCGGCGCAACACCTTGAAATAAGCAGCAGCGGCAGCAGTGAGCTAACCCAGTTTGTTAGACAACACCGCACGCCGTGGCCGGGGCGTGGTCCGCCCGCACAAAGCTCCCGCTCCGCCATAGACATCAAACAACGATGTCACATCAGGACTGAATCTTCACGCAGAAAGATGGAGAAGATAAGAGGACAAATGCAGGGTTTCATATCGAAAAATGCACCTGTTCTCAATATCTTCACAAAATCTGCACCAAAAATAATAACAACCCTTTCAGAGCTGAAAGAAAATTTTTATTCTGATATTAATTTGTAAAAGTTTGAGAAAACAGCCGCATGTATATATAGTAATTTTTTTTTATCACTGAACGTGCCTTTAAAACGTATCCTTGAGCTGTTCACACTTTGCCAAATTAAAACTAGAGACTCTATTGTATTTTCTTGGGATTTTATCTGATACAGACCACAGCAAAGTAGTGTATTTGTGAAGGTAATGGCTTTCATTTATTCATTTATTTACAAGTAAAAGCCTCAAAGTGTGGCATCGTAGCCCCTTGAGTTACTATGTTTTATTGCTGAAACATGCTGTCACCAGTTTTCCAATACATACATGTTTTCCCTTTTCCTATTTACTGAAAGGTCATCAGCTTGTTGCAGAAAATCTGACAGAATAGTGAAGTATTTGCATCCGTGGGGCATTTCAAAAAAAGCAGCAAGATGTATTAAACTGTAAGAATCTAAAATGACATAGTAAACATCCACGTGATCCATAGACAAACTCTCCTTGAGAGAAAGAAATAATCAATGACTGCACAATATAGAGGACTTTAACAAAATATGTTTTTGAATATGTTGGCCTTTTTAGCAAACAAATTCTCAGGTTAAATGCATTTTCAACACAAATCCATTTTAGACGAATTATCCCCCTAAATATGCTGCCTTCTAAATCACTGCCACTGATTTGTGAATGAAATGGCACCGGGCCTAAGCTTGTAAGGAGATAAAGCTATAATTCCATGTAGGGTTTGGAAGCACTTCAAACAGAGGCTGTTGGCTACAGCCCGTATTTCTTTGCAAAACTACATTATAAAAATAAATTAATTCGTAATAAATGTGAGTCATTGAAATTCTTTAACTTTTAATTCAACATATTAGGTTGTCAATGCAATGTGTAATATTTAATTTGGTAACAAATCCTAGCTAAATATTTTAAGAATTTGACTGAAGATAGGAGCGTTGTTTGTAATGTACGCTGGTAGAAAATAATTGTTACCATAAGAGCAATTGCCCAGGACAGCATTAGAAGTGGGGCACATGAATACTGAATAATGGGCAACCATTGATTGAAGAGGGCTTGTGGATTTTGAATTTACACAACAAAAAATGGTTGTAGATTGAGATATGTGATTTATATGGTGTTCTGTTATAAACGGTTGAATGTGAAGAGATTTTACATTTCAGTTTCACTAATATAGATGCAGTTTAGGAAGTCAGAATTCAGTTATGCAAACTCATTATGTAGATTCATTACACCCTGTGTCACATTGTACATTCAAAGGGTTTATTTCCGTCACTGAGAGGATTGTGGCTTCGGTTAATGAAAATCAAAAACTCAGTTTCTTGGTATTAAAGTGTTTCATTAGAGAAACAAAAAATAAAATATTCACAGGGAGGCCCACCCAATCAAGACTTCAAACGACAAGCAAATTAATAGACGGTTGAGCGGATGGAAAAAGTGGGTTAGAAAACGATGCACAAAGAGTTGGAATGACTCCAACCTTGAGAGGATTGTGTTACAAAAAGGACTGCATTCTTGCTTAATGGTATACAAAGTCCTGTATTCAGATGAAAGTGAACTCTGCATTTCATTCAGACTTGAAGAGGCTCTCTAGCAGAGTGAAGAGGCACAGACTGGAAGCTGCTTGAGGCCCAGTGTGACGATTCCACTGTCAGTGACGACTTAGGGAACCTTGTTATCTGCTGCTGGTGTCCGCTGTGCTTTATCAAGTCCAAAGTCAGAGCATGTCATGCATTTCTGCAGATTAGCAGGGGTTGCTGATTTCATTTTCCAGCAGTATCTGGCATCTGCCCACACCGCTTTAAGTACCAATAGCAGCTTTAAGGACCATAGCAGTTCGATCCTTATTTAATTCGCCTGATGTAATTCCCATAGAGAAACTGTGGAAGACTGTCAAGAAGAAGATGTAGGTAACAATGCAGATGAGAGCTGCTATTAAAGTAACTTGGGCTTCCTTAACACCCCAACAAGGCCACAGGTTGATCATCTCCACTGTTGAGGAAATTCATGTAAAAGGTGTGCCTAACAAGTATCCATTGCACAGCACATGGGAATCTATTTAATTGAGGAGCTTTACTTTTAAACGGATTTACTGCAATGTATTAACTTTTTGGTGATGTCCAGATGCACCCGTAAAATCTAATTTAACAAATTATCTACCTAAGGTTTAAATCATTTAATATATATATATATATATATATATATATATATATAGTTAAAGATAACTTAATTTATCTGAGCAATTAAATTAATTAAGTGGAGAAATTAACTTAAAAAATGATTATAAATTAACATGACAAAAGGTATAGATAAAATGTGTTCAAATGTGTTATCCCTATCTGATTGGTTTAAGTCTAACGATGTGTTTTACAATAACATATTTCTAGTCAAATTAAGGAATGAAAACGTGGGTTTTGTGCTGTTTCCATTGCGAATTATTATGTAGATAATTCAGCCATGCGCATGGCTTCTGAGCACATTAAATTTATCTCAGGGGACGAATCTGCTGGGAACACTGTGAACTTCAGCTCCTAAGCGGTCTCAGGTGTGTGGTCAGTCCCTATTATGAAACCACTGAAGCGCATCGCAGCCAATCAAAGCTGAGCAGCAGAGGAGCAGGTTTTTTTTCTTTCTTTTTCTAATGGAAAAGCGTTCCTCAAGCAACCACTAGATGGCGATAAAACACCGCGATGAGTGTCTGCTGGTCCCTTGGTATAGGGTGCGCTCCCTGCGGCCCCTGATGGAGCCAGCGGATTACAAACTCCTGTTAAGTGGCGCGCCGTCCCTCCTCCACCACATCTTGCGCCCGGAGCAGAACCAGGCGTGCGGAGCGAATCCTCTCCGTCCTGGAAGCAGCGGCTGTTCATCCCCGCTTCTCTAGTCAGCGCCCCCAAAACTGCTCGAGCTCTGCAGTGCAGGAGGGGGTAGGGGTGGGAGTGTGTGTGTGTGCGAGTGTGAGTATAGGAGGGGGTGTGGGGTGGGAAACATAGCTACACAACAAGAGTGAGATGGGTCCGGAGGCGGTCAGGTATTCGTGATTGTTGAGTGAACGGGGTGAAGTTCTTCTGCTCCGCTCGGATCTTTCCTCCAGGACCCTGAGGTGAGTTTCCCCACTGCAATCTCTGGCAATAGATTTCTATTTGCTCTGGATAATTTAACAGTAGCTACTACATACCTGTAAAAACAAACCGCTTATGATGTAAACATGCGTATGAAGCAAGAGAAAGAAAAGGAAGATTTAAAAAAAATATATAGTTTTGCATCTTTATTGACTTTGTAGATAAATGAATTGCAGTGAAATAAAATCACCCTTTTTTTTTTTTTACTAAGAAACAAAAATATTAATTAATATAACACTCTCAGAAGAAAAGATGTGCTCCGTGAAGATCCACATTCTTCGCTTCACTTGTGTCATGCTCTGCTTCATCCTTCCCCAGTTACCTCTTTTCTTCTTTTCTCTCAGAATCAGTCTCACTAATCCCCTCTCTTCCAACCAAACTCTCCACATTCGTCCTCATATTTCAGCTCCAGTATCGCTGAAAGTTCACTGAAAAAGTTTTCCTTTTTCATGTTCTTTTCTGCTTTTCTCCATCCTGGTGAGATTTTATGATTATGTCTGCTTTTCAGCGAATGCCACGTACCGTCTTTACAGGACAAGGTGCTTGTGAATGCAACCCCTCTATCTGTCTGATAATCAATATGTGACCAAGCAATTATAGATGGTGTCACACACCTTCCTGCGACTGCACTGTTGATGGCAATATCTGTCAGAGTCGCTGTTTCGCTTATATGTGAAGGTGAGCGGTCACACTCACACACCGGCATGTACACACTGAGGCAAGGGTCAAGGCAGTGGAGCTGGTGATTGTCACAGTGTGCAGAGAAGAGGGCACTCAGGGCTCTAACCCCAACTCTGCAGCCAGTCGAGTTTTTATTTGAGAATTGCTTGAAAAAAGTCAGACTCTGTTGAATCTGTTGGCTGATGGCTGCCTCTATGAAAATATTGCAACATTAACTTTCACTTTCTAGATGGCCAAACAATCATTAGACCTGGAAGATGGAAACAAAACAAGACAATGACGTTATGATTATTGCACAAAAAAGAAAAAAACTGGTCTTGCTATTCTTATGCATAATCGTACTTGAAGTGTGTTAGTGCTTACTCTACTGAAAATATGCAAACATATATGAACAAACATATATTAACATGTCAGTAAATGTATATTAAGTTTTTTTCACTTGGATATCTTAGAATCGGTCATTTTATGTTTTGTTCACAATAATGTTTATTTTTCTGTTTTATTTGTTGAGAAGAACTGGAGACGATAACAAACAAATATCTAAGTATGCATAATAGTAATAATCATAATAATGGTTACATTGGTAAAATGTATGGAATAGAAAAATGACATTTTTACTATTTTTGTTGAAAATCATTAAAGCGGCAGTAGGTAACTTATACAAAATATATTTTCACAGCTGGGCTGTGAAAAAAAAAAATCAAGCTGCTCTGCCTCCTTCCTGTGATCCGACTGAGATCTGTAGAAATGCAATGATCCCAACCTAAACACCCAATCAGAGCCAAGAGGAGAGTCTTACCAATGTCAATCACACTTGTGTACACTGCTCACACCCTTCCACTTGCTTTCTGCTCTGCAAGGCTAGTAAGCATGGCCACAGATAAACAGTTTTCCTGAAATGGTAAGTTGTTTCTCTGCTGCAGCAAACCGGCAGGCATGAGCGGCGAGTACACAAGTGTGGTTGACAGCACAAAGACCTTCAATCTTCTCTGATTGTTTTTTCTGACCAGGAGTGCTGTATTTCTGCAGATGGCAATAGGTTCATAGGGAGAAAGGAGCCAAAGGAGCCTGACTTTTCCACAGATTATCTGTCTTATGTTACGACATGGTGACGGTTTTAATAAATATATAAAAGCATATTTTTATAGAAGTTACCAACTGCAGCTTTAACACTGATGCAGAATATATCTGAAGACTTGCTTCAAAGACATTGAGTATTTACATTACATTTACTAGTCTTTTGTTTTAGGTTTGCAACTGAAGAGTCTGAATTTATAACATGCTCCACAGAATCAATGGGGGTTGCCCTGTACTTGAAACCTGTATGTTGCGATTGAGGACTAAGAGATTAAGTGGGATTCAGGTTCCACCATGAACAATCATTTGTAAGATAGAAAATAGATAAGCAGAACAATTAAACATTGCTTTTTACTTTTTCTTTAATCACCTGAAGCAAAATCTTTACTTTGCTGTTTTCAGCAGATGGTATTTTTACCAGGCAATTTGAGCATAACACACAGCTCTTCTGACTCTCTTCGTAATTGGCATAAATACTGGCAAGCTTTATCCTAAATGCATGCTTTACGCCTCCTTTAAATATGTTCAAATGGCGAAATGCAAAGAGGCAGTATTTGATTGGCAGGGCCTTTCTATGAGCAAATCTCTCTTTGTGTCCAGTTTCAGAATTAGGACACATAAACGCATATTTGTAATAGCTGCATATCTGTATTTTAGAAATGTTTTGAACAAAATGAAATTTCCTTAAAATATTGTGCTGTATATATATATATATATATATATATATATATATATATATATATATATATATATATGTTTAGCTTGCTCATCTTGTATTTGACCATTCTGATGTTTCATTATTTTCTCCAACGATTATGGATTTTCCACGTGGTTGTTAAGTTTTCTCAAACATCCCTTCTCATTTCTTTCACCGTTCACGATCCAATTGTGCTTTGGCTTTTTTGCACCATCAATGAGTAATACGGCACATAAATGTCAAAATTAAGCAGTTGACTGGAGTGTTTTTCAGAGCACTGACGGTAGTGTGAGATCCTATGATGAGGTGCAATGTGAAAATTAATTGTCACCTCCGCCAGTGTGTAACGCATGTGACGGCTGATGCTTTGCTGGGCTGCAAGGACAGACTCTGCACCCAGAAGATGAATGTGGAAATCTTCCACATCTCCCTTCACTACCAGTGTCATCTGCTGTCAACCAGAACAGACAGGCATCTGCTTCTTCCCGCGCACACACACACACACACACACGCACACACATTTCCACACTGAGGCTAAAATAGTGGAGCCACAACCAGTGAAACTTCTCTCCTTCACAGGTCGGCTGTGTGTCACACACCTGCCATGTGGCTCTGTCCACGTCCGTTTGTCTGTACACAGCCTGTTCACTGTGCTTAGCTAAAAATACTCACACACACACAGTTAGAACATGAATTATGGAGGACGGAGAGAGAGGGGGAGAGACATTCAGGTCAGAGTCAGACCCAGTTCTAAGAGCTTTGTTCCCTCAGGATGGTACTACTAGACCGCAGCATTAAAATTCAGCTGGTATCATCTGGAGCACCGAACCTGTGTTCTTCCTTCAGCTTAGGTTAACTGTACCCAGGGTCAGAGAAGGGTTTAGGTTTTCACAATACACATTGAAAAATATAACTCTATTTGTGTTACCCAAAAAGAAAACGGTTCAACATTTTAGAAGTTACTTCTCTTGACGTAAATTGCCAAACGTGAGGCTGCAGCGAGGGAACAGTTTGCCCGGATACATCTCAGTTCGAGATGTTATAAACAGGCCTATCAACACCTCTTCAGGCCACTGATTAACACGCTGTCATTTTTGCACCCGATTATGTAGCGCATTCATTTATTTAACATAACTTGTTAATTTGCGAGCTTGAGAAGATCTGGTTTGCTAATTTTGCTTCTTTGTAGCAGCGAGCCAGAACTGAGCCGAGTTATTTGTTTCCAGCTCCAGCCGTTATGTCTGTTCAAAATTAACAGCTCCCGCTTGTAGTTTCATATTTATTACAGAGGGATAAAAGGAGGTAGTGTTGTGGCTAACTCTGAACTTGCGAGGTTAACTTAATGACTGAAATATTTGCTTTTATTAGAATAAGCAGCTAAAAAAAAATCATAAGTTTATATGCATTTTTTTCACTTTTTATCACATTACAAGCACAAAACAAAAATGTATTTTACTGTATTTTTGTTTCATGATAGACCAACACAAAGTAGTGCATCAGTTTGAAGGTGAAGAAACATTATCTCATCATCTGCCCTGTTTAATCCAACATCCGAATACAAAACGGCTGCAAACATGGTCGTCCACCTGAACTGAGGCACACGGTAACTCTGGAGGAGCTCCATAAATTTCGTGCTCAGGTGGGAGAAACTGAAGACAGGACCGAATCATTCACTCTGGATTTGAGTGGCAAGAAGAAGAAAGTCCTTGGTGACAGAAAGAGATGAGAAGTACTATTAAAATGGTCAAAGTGAATGGGAGGTTGGATTTAACTAAAAAATATACAGTATATCCTAATACTGAGTTAAATCCTGTTTTTAGATGTGTGAAGCTAGTAGAGACATGACCCAAAAGACTTGCAGTTATAATTACAGTGCAAGTTTTGCAAAGCTCTGACTAAAGGGGATGTATACAGATGCACACTTTTCAGAATTTTATCTGTGAACCAAGTCTAATTTTTATTGCACTTCATATTGATGCTCTACTTTGCATATCATTTTTATACAAATATACGGAAGTTTGCGGCAACTCATAAATCCTAAAGTTTTTAAAGGGAATTGATGCTGCTAATAACCCCACAGCCTTTAAAGCTGCCCTAAATTGCATGTTTTGACAGGCGGAAAAAAGTATCCTTTATTTTTAGTCGCTATAACCCAGGAGGCCCAGGTATATCCAACCCAGCATATTTTATGCTTTATTTCACCTTTCCTCAGTGTTTGGTTGGAATTAACTGTTAAAAAATGCATACGGTAGGCTTAAAAAAAAATGTTTTGACCTACATTAATAGATCTTCCTGGTATGAATGTTAGAAATCTCAGTTTCTTGAGCTCACTGGGGCATCGGTTGTGTTCCAGATGAATTTAAGATACTAGAGAAATCTCACACCTAGATAAATGTGAACCTTTCCAAGATATCAGCAGTAATAAATAATTTCCACTATGTGTCAACTTTTATTGCCTTATCATGAGAATGGGCTGTGAAGTCGGGCTGCTAACATCCAAAGCAGGCGCTCCAAACATCGCGCCAACACGCTGAACTAATCCCTCAAAGCTCCTGTGCAGCTTCTTTTGAAGGCTGCAGACAGGGCTTTAGGTTATGCTGGGAATTACCCGTGTACTTTTTGTACAGGCATAAACACTGAAACAGGTGCAGCAACTCCACAGAAGAATGCGGAGCTGAGTTTGCACACACCCACACAGTCCTGAGAGAAGGTCTTATTAAGCAGAATATTTGAAAACACCTGTGTGGGCGGCTGATGGATGTGATCCCTGTTAACCCATTAGACATTTGTCCTCATATATATATAAGTATATATATATGTCCCCTTACTGATAATTATGCCTTCATATCTTAACTATATCATAAGGAATGCTGTGGCATAATCCAATTTACAGCTTCTGGTAGGCTTTATCATAATTAGCTGTATTCCAGCCACGTTTCACTGTAAAATGTGATGAATTGTTATCAATTCAATCGACATATTAGAATAACGGCGTTGCTGTGATTACATTCTTTAGAATGTTCTATTCAGGGACAGGAAACGCTATGCAGTCTGTGGAAACCTGAGGAGGGACATATCTCTCGTGTACCGGAGACTCAGCGCCGCTCACAGCGCGGTTGTGTGTGTGTTAGTGCACATTTGCAATCATCAGCGTTCCGATAGACTTAAACTTATGTGTTGCATTCAGGATGTGCAAGTGCGTGTGTGTTTGTTGCGTATGTTACACGTGTTTTTTGTGTGCATTTGAGCACTGTGCCTGAAACTGAGTAGCTACAGAGTCCTGACCTTGTCCTGATTGTTTGAGCTCTGTTTGCTTAGTCAGATCCTCTGCATCTGCTTTATTCCAGACAGACGACAGCTCAGATGTACTGCAGCATCCATCCATCTATCCATCCATCCATCCATCCATCCATCCATCCATCCATCCATAAGTCCTTGATAAACAGAAAGCTAGGCATAGTAAACACTTGAATAAAGCAGATATATATTTAGCCTCATGTTCAAAATGTATGTTGAAAAACCAATAAAGCTTACAGCCCTGAACATGCCATCCCAAAGTAAAGCATGTGTATGGATTATGCTGAGGCTGGGAGGATGCAATGTAGGCCAGGGCTGTCTTCGTGTTTTTATTTTTTGGAACCCAGTTGGACTAAAAACATACGTTACACCTCCTATGTAGATCTAAGGTTTGTCTCAGATGGATATTAACAAGATAGGTTCAATCTGGCAAACAGATCTTTGGCTTCCATTTATTTTTTTACTAATAGTTGTCTTGACAGCATTATACTGTGAGGCGGTTTTTATTTATCTACTTATTTTTTTTGAAAAAGAAAAACAGACAAAAAATAAATAAATCTCAAGATTTGCAAAACAGAAATTAAAAAAAAAGATTGTTCCTTTCCCTTATAATTCACAACACTGCAGTATTTTGTGATGGTTAGTAAAAAGTGAAGTATCTATCTATCTATCTATCTATCTATCTATCTATCTATCTATCTATCTATCTATCTATCTATCTATCTATCTATCTATCTATCTATCTATCTATCTATCTATCTATCTATCTATCTATCTATCTATCTATCTATCTATCTGTCTATCTATCTATTTATCTATCTTGTATGATGTATAAATGAGCTCTCCTTTTTCCTCTCTTTCTGTTCAGTGTGTGATTGCACGGCCATCATGAGTAACATCTATGAGTCTGCAGAGGCCACGCTGGGCTTCATCAGCTCCCCATGCCTGACCAAAGTGGAGCTGAGAGTGGCCTGCCGGGGGATCTCGGACCGCGACGCCCTCTCCAAACCCGACCCGTGCGTGGTGCTGAAAATGCAGTCACACGGCCAGTGGTTTGAGGTACGATGAAAATGGAGAGAGGATAATGAGAGAGATGCCGCTCCACGCAAATGAGTCTCCAGTTGCGAAAGGCTATTTCATACTCTGAAAATGAAGGTTTAATGGTGAGGCCAGGAGTGAATCAGGAGTTTGTCATTCTTAAGTGTTCTTTTATATGACACCTATTCAGCCGTTATGAAGCATTCTGAATATTAAGTGAAGTGGCAGTAACTCTGAATGTTTCAAGGTGCAATCTGGCTTGTCAAAGCGACTTCTAATGTTGCTCCTCTATGGATTACAATAAATGTCACATGTATAATGGAGTAATTTATAATATTTGATGGAAGACAATGGATATATTTTGACACCTCTTTGTAATAATACTAACTTTTAATGTTATTACAAGGTATTAAGTAAAAAAAAAAATAGCAGTAGTGCATTGGAGGAAATGGGGTCTAAACTAATTATAAAGATGATAACATTTGGCTCAAACATAAACAAAATAAATAAATAATCTGAAATCACTTTTATGTAAACATCAGGCTATTTCATTTTGGTGTATTATTGTTTAGTACTTTATTTTTGTTTAGTTTATTGATTTTATTCACTTTTTGGTCAAATGAATCTTTCCCAGGCACTTTGACGATTTTCTCCCATCACTATTAATATTTGCACAACAGTTAGTCCGTCTCTTGTTAAAAATTGGTTTTTCATTCCTCAAAAGCAAGTTTTCATGAAAAAAGAAAGTGTCAGCATGATCAAAATGAAAAGTCCTGATATCCTTTTTGATGAACAAGACAGTCAAATTGCTTTGTCATGTTTTCATTATGATTGATTACTGATGCTGATCCAGTGCAAAAAAAGTCAGACCTTGGTGACTTCACCTGACAATGCCCAAGACAGCAACATATGCCATTTGAAATCTACTCTGCTCACAAAGCAGACTAACAAATGACTTATTACTCTATCTATTGAGATAAAAAGGATTTGTTGGAAGGAATGAGAAAATGCTACTTTGATGAGCACAAATGACTGGCTGTTGTGGATGTTTTGTACCTCATATTTGGTGCAAATTCTGTTATTTACAGAGGCAGAATTGACATGAAAACACCAATTAAATGGTGCTTTGGTAAAGTGCTGAAATATGTCAGAGGGCTAACTGGTTAAAATAATTGATACCAAAATTTCTTTTGAGTGCCACTAGAGGCAGTGTAAGTACCACTATGGGTATTGGCCTGCCTGGGATAATCCAAGCACTCCGCTGAAGTAATGATTGGTGAAATTATGGCTCTAAATCAGAAAATTCAAGCTACCATATTAGACTGTGAGTGTGTTCTGTTGTTTTCCTTTTAGCTTGCATGAGCTACGTGTCCTAATTATCACGCAGCTCAACTGGAATCCCAACCTTTGCTACAAGCATAGTCTAAATTGTGTTTATCTAGCAAATGCCCTTCTAACAGATGCCATGTATTTTTTTTTTTTTTGTTGGTAATGAAAGCAATCAGACACTCAAACTCACATTTTCAGTTTTATTGGCCTCATTCGAAGCTAAAGAGGTCCCAAATAAATGGAGGAAACAGCTTCTCTGTGTAGGTTGTTTTGGCTGTGGAAATGGATAACTGGTGCTGCTTTAAAGTGTTCCACTCCATTTCCAATTATCAGGGAGGCACACATGCTTTCCCAGCCCTTTCTAATGGACTAGACAAAAGACTATCTGAGCATAATTAAAATCCAACATTAGGAGAAAGATAAATCCTAATGGATTTTTAGAATAAGTAAATTTTCATCCGTTTTTTCCGTGTTAAACAGGCCACAGATTGAGACACATTGTGTCTTTTCTTTTCAATGTACGGAGTAGATGCAAGTCAATCTCAATAATATAGAATATAATTGAAAAATTAATTATTTTCAATAATTCAGTTCAAAAAGTGAAATTTATACAAGTTCATTACACAGAGTGACATATTTTTTTCACATTTTAATAGTTTTATTATTAAATCTAATATAGAAATAATATGTTATGTCTTACACCAACCTCAAGAAAACTGCTGATTTGCTTACCAAACACCACTGATACAGTGTAAAAGGACAGCTGTATCCAAACATGTTAATGTGAAGTTTGGTGGAAGAAAAAACTGACAGAAAAGGTGCCTAGGCAACAAGAATCGGAGAGGGTAGGAGAGATTCATACGGTATTGATTAAAGCTAAAGTCAGTGCTTAAAGAGCCATCACACAGTCTCATCAGGGACATGAACTACAGCTATCGCATTATTTGTGTGCCACTCCTGAACAAGAGATATCAGATGCATCTAAGCTGTGCTAAAGGACTGGGCTGTTGCTCAGTGTTACATAATTCTCTTTTCAGATGAAAGTAATTTCCAATGATCTTCTAATTAAGTGAGACATCTTTGCAATTTGTCACTTGTAAATATCCATTGCATTTTTTTTTTTGTCAACTTCTTGTTCTACAAAGGGTGGGGGTCTAGCAGACGCGTGTCAACACACAAACTCAAGCGTGACACAAAAAGTCAGAAAAACTTCCTCACTCAAACTCGCACAGACTCACAAAAAGCAGTGCTTTTTCCACAGGGGCTCAAGATCAAGTGTTCAAAAAAGTAGTGCAGTGTTAGGCAACTGTTTCTCAGGGGAGTCCAGAAAAAGCTACTTTGTGCAGCATAGTAGTGTCTGTGTGTTTATTCAGATGGAAAAAAGATAGAGAGAGAGAATTCATGTGTGTGTGTGTGGATCTGAGAATGGACAATCTCTGCTGATCAGAATTACTTCCTTAATTGGATTGTTGTTGGGAAGCAGCTGGGTGTGTTTGTGCATATGTAATGTGTTAAAGACTCTTTTTTTGCTTCAATGAGTTGCCAACTCATTGAGGTGAGGTAAAAAAAAAAACGGCAACATCTGGTGTATGTTCTGTTATATTAAACTTTTTCTTGTTTTTTGTTGTGCTTGTGTGTGTGAGCCACAGGGTTATCAGCGATAAAAAAAAAAAAAAAAGGAAAAAAAAGCGGGCGTTCGTTTCTGCCAGCGTTCTCGAGCTTTTTGTTGTCAGCGCTGTGACGGACTTTAATTTGGCACTCTGATCCTTTCTGTGTCAGGCAGTCAGAGAGAAGAAAATCTGAGATCAATGCTGCAGCTCCAGTCAGATTTCTGTGTAGTCAAACAGCGAGTGGGATTTTTCTAAAGCATCAAGAAAAATCAATGTTTGCAGTCCTCAAGTTGATAAGTGTAAACAATGTGGTAATGGCTATTTGTGGTAATTGCTGCAGAGCTGAAAAGTCTCGCAAAGCTCACAATCGATGCAGAGTTGCAGAGTTGCAGTGTGCTGGATGCTCAGTGAGAGTTTCATACTTCAGCACGCATGAATATAAAGAAGTCTTTTTAAAGTGACTCGGGCAATAATGGTGATGGAGCCACCGCCTTTTTCCACCATGGGGACGGTGTGTCTGGGGAGATGTGCAGAGTTATTTGTTCTGCATAGTGTTTTGCATTAAGCCAATTTGTTTATGTGTGTTGAGGCATAATTTAAACAGAACTAACTTGAATTTGTATTAACAGGAGTATTAAAAGTTTGATATTTGAGTGAATGTAATTATATCAGAATACTGAAGGTCTCATTGTTTTTTATGTAATTTTATCAAAATAATACAAAACTATTTACATTTGATTTTCAAACACATAAATTGCTCATAACTATAATTAAATTTGACCCAGTTGACAGAACAAGACAGTTTATTAAAATTTGATCAGAGTAGAACTCCTTTAAAGGGAATATTGTTTGCATTTTTGTTTTGCTCGCTAGAGTTTTTAAGTTTTCCTAAACATGACCAGTATTTGGTTAGTCAACACTCTCACCCACGGTCATATCAACGTCTGTCACTTTTCAAGGTTATTATGCTCATAAGAACGTGTTTTGCTTTATTTTAATTTTGTCAGATTTACTTATGCGTGAATTGTGTTTAACTGTGTGTGTGTGTGTGGGTGTGCAGGTGGACCGCACTGAAGTGATCCGTAGCAGCAGCAGCCCCGTCTTCTCTAAGATCTTCCTGGTAGATTACTACTTTGAGGAGGTCCAGAGGCTTCGATTCGAGCTGCACGACATCAGCTCTGGAAACAACGGCCTCCGTGACGCGGACTTCCTGGGAGCCATGGAGTGCACACTGGGACAGGTCAGGCTGCCTTCTGATTGGGCAGTAAATAGGAAGCTTGCTTATGCAGTAAACTTTGATTAAGTAGAGTCATTATGTATAAATAGAAGAAAACAACGAATAAATAAAATAAAATAAAATAAAATAAATAAATAAATACTAAAAACGTATTCTGCTCGAGTCCATATTGTAAAGTGCCATACTGAAGACATAAGTTGTGGAAACTAACAACACTCATGTTTATGTGGAGCAATGCTTAAAGGACTGTGGATCAATTTTACCCCTATTCTCTTCTCACTCTGTACATTTCTGCCCCAACTTAATGCCATTTTGCACCCATTATAAACCCACCGCATCTGTGTGCTTAACATTTGCATGTCGACTTACCTGTCTTTGTTAATACAGATTTTTATAAATTGTGTCAATAAATAATCATAAAATGCTTAAATATCACTTGACATGAAACCAAATGGTATTGACAATCCTTAATTTTGACCGCATTTGGTTAAAGACTTGAAACCACATTAAGTACAGTTCACAAAACAATCTGTGATGACAAAGTGCAGACATGTTTTCAGACATTTTTGTATGGAACACGCTTGTCTATTTAAGGTTGGGTAGCTGACGGTGCATGTCAGAGCATAAACCAAGGAAAAAAAAAACAGACTCCATTAAATGTCCCAAAATGTCTGGAGGTTTCTCTTATTTTGGACATTGAAGAAATTTAGAACTACCTAGTCCTTCCTCTGACATAACAGCTCAACCTAACTGAGTAATTGTGGGAAGAAGAACACGGTCAAGGAGCTAACCAAAAATCTATGTCTTACTGATGGGAAAGCTGCACTGCTCTCTTGTGAAGTTAGAAGAACCATCCACAAGATCCAATATTCCTAATGCAATCCATCAATAAGACAGACCCCACTCATCTTATCAGTCACATAGCAGGATTTTTTTTTCCTGTACGCCAAGCAATTTGTCAGAAAAAAATGGGAACTCCTCATTCCTTGGGAACTCCTCGTTCCTTGCTGACACCATCCCCACTGTCAAACATGATCTGGGGATGTCCTTAGAAGTCGAGTTGGTAGCAGCAAATTATAAAGAAAGTCTTCTGGAAAACCTTCACGAAGTGCTCTGTCTGCACCTCAGACAGACTGCATGGCATTGCTAGAATACCTCTCTGAAAAGATCTAACTGTGACTTTCTACCTATGCTATCCATCTAATATTAATAAGCTTACAATGATGTACAGAAAACTGATCTTTGTCAAAACAATTCCCTGTATAAAATCTCCCAAGCTTAGAGAGACATGCCCAACAAGACTTGAAGCTGTGAAAGGTGCTTTTATTAAAATATTAATTCATAAGTGTAATAAATTATGCAGCTGTTAAATGTTTGTATTACTTTATTTATAAAATGTCTGAAAACAGGTTAAAACTTGTCAGCAGAACAATTCCTATTTGACTTTAGAACAATTTTGTAACTGCAAAATGTAAAAAAAATGTTTTGAATATTTTTGGGCATGGTACAATTTCATTTAATTGTATATTTTCTTTCTTAAGATGTCAATCCCTATTTGCTCTGATTCACTTTCCTGTCTGGGTTAAATTCATTCTCATGAACACGACATGTTCTCTAAAACTCTGACCACAGTTACTCCATTACATGCAAGATTTATAAGTATGGTCGCGCTATTTACTGTCGATCTCCACCACTTCATGCAGCTTGAATGTAGAACACGGTGTTAGGTGGGTCGCCTCTATAGGAGAATTGGGGCGTGTAAGAGATGTTTATGACTCACATCTGAGCATACTTTAAAGTGAGCTCACCCGATGAGTAGATTTTTCTCTGCTTTTTAAATGTGCTTGATACCTGCTAAATTTGGGTAGAAGAGCCACCTTTGGGTGCTAGTTTAGACGATCTCCATGCCAGAGCTGCTTGAAAGCAAGGTGCTTAAGATAAGGTTTCACAGTCTGTTGAAGAACCATTGTAAAGGTCTCTGCCATTTAGCCCTTTGTAGATGGATAATATGCGCTTTATTTAGCTGGCTTTAACTGTTGAACCCTTTAGTTCAGCTACTAGCATCTGCATTCACTCTTTCGGTGTCCTTGGTGTTTCTATTTACATAAGGCATTAAAAAGCTCTTCCAGACTGTTTTCAGCACATTTATATGTGCATATGCTAATACATGTAGCCTCACCCGCTGATAGCTGCAATCAATATTTAAAGATTCTCTTCATTTACTCCAATCACTCAGCATCCGGGGCCATTTAAAGAGAAAACGTTTATTTCTTCGATGCTCATTAAGATGATGAGTTGGTTGATTTTTTCCCCCCTGAGAGAGTAGCCCCCTGGTGACATATTGAATGTAAGGAAATAGCAGGAGCAGCATCTCAAAGATCCGGCTGGCACTGCAGAATAGTGAAATATGTTTGCTATTACTTTTTCAGGTCAGAGATGTTATCAGCAGCACAAAGCTGGTGGATTTACAATTGTTGGTAGACATAAGATAACGGCCTCAGAAGAGGAGAAGGATTTTTAATGCCAGAGAGGTGTAGCTTAGTAGAATGACACCGAGCCAATTTTTTTATGTGCAATTTCCCACTGTTTATCCAGAGTTTTGTTAAGAATACGACAGCATTGTTTCTGTTTAGTACAAATCAATAAATGTGTGCAGAGGAATGCCAGTGAGGAGGAAATAGTTGATCTATTCATAAAATGAGAGACACCAGAAAGTTTTCTGCCAAGATTATGTAAGAGTTTAATACTGTAATTTATCGTGCTGACTGTATGAAAGCTGCAATTATCAGGGCAGCAGTTAGTAGTCTGCTAAGGACATACGCAGCACTCTGTCGATGAAATTGCTGCGTGAACTTAGCTCTAAAAGCCATTATCAGTGAGCAGAGTTTGTTGTTGCTGCCAAAAATTTGTAAGAGGTGGAAGGAGTTGGTGTAGAAAACCAATCAGCGGTATGCCACCAACTTTACATGCCCTATGCTCATATCACATAAACTTTTTTGTCTTGTTACTAGCACAAATATTTTGCATTTTTGAATTGTTTTATTTTTAAATAAACAGTTTTATGTCATAGGAAAGCAAAAGCAAGAATTCAGTCCCCCTTTATTCTTTAAAATTAGAAAACCTTGCATTGTTTTCTTTCAGTGTTACCATTATGATAAGCCGCCGCACTTGTCTGTCACACAATAAAATATATTAACGTTAGTTAACAAAATGTGTAAAGGTTAAACGAGTTTGAATACTTTAAGAAGACAAAGCAAATGCAGCATGTCTATGTTAAATTAGTTCCTCTACTTCAAGCTAGCTGCCAGAAAATACATCGCAAGTAAAACAACTGATAAAAAATTGAGTCAATTTTTGTTTTTGCAGTTATATAATTGTTGCATTACATATGAATGAATGTGTTTTTTTACATGAAACAGACCAAAAAACAAAAATGGAAAGATGGCAGGGTTTTTGTCTTTTGATCTTCAGGCATTTTATCTGTTTGTGTGCTCGTTTCAGATTGTCTCACAAAGGAAACTGACCAAAGCTCTGCTCAAACAGGGAAACACTGCTGGAAAGTCTTCAATAATGGTACGATGTCCCTTCCGAAAGCCAGCCCCACCTCAGTTCAATGCACACAGAACACGCGCGCAACACCGCGCACTCACAAGCTTTGGAGATAATTAATTTGATGATGTTTTGCCCTTGCTCTGCACCGTTCCTCATTTCCATCTCATTTCCTCTCACCTCCTTCTTACGCCTCTGTGTCCATCTCCCCTTCTGCTACCCTAATCCCCATCACCCCCCACTTCATCTGTATAGGTGACAGCAGAGGAGTTGTCAGGAAACGACGATTATGTTGAACTCTCTTTCAGTGCTCGGAAGCTGGACGACAAGGTTTGTCCAGTTGCTTGTTTTTGAAGTTTAGGAATCTGAGCTTTATATGTGGGGGTGTGTAGGTGGAGGCCAGTGAGATTTGATGATGAAATAACTCATGCAGAATACAACGGTACAGTCTGAGCTCATGAAAGAAGACCTGTGGAGATAGGTGGGCACCTCCCTGGTACAATAACCCTCTTTTATCTAGACAACCCAATCAGACACACACACACACACACACAGAGTACTAGATTAACTTTTGGCTTCCCTTAACACACGCGCCCTCACCCACAGCCACGGATGACTAATCCAAACGAGTTGTGCCCAAGAGGAATGATGGAGTATAAACAAGGGAGGGGTGCATAAATCGGAGAGGACAGGAGAGAGATGGCTGGTTGAAATAAAAAGAAAGCCAGAGACAGAAGGTGAAATGATGGCTCTGGTAGTTGTATGAATAATATATGTTTATGATCAAAGTGTGTGTTTTCTTTCGTTTTCTCTGTCAAGGATTTCTTCAGTAAGTCGGATCCTTTTCTGGAGATTTTTAGAGTAAATGACGATGGGACTGAGTCGCTCGTACACCGAACTGAGGTAATTGTAGTGTATTCACACACATTCGGCACACATGGTGTCTATCGAAGCATCCTGAACTTTTTACATTTTGTCATGTTACAACCACAAACTTCAATGTCCTCTTAACTACCACACCTTATTTTTTTTTAATTCCATGAAAACACTCAGTCAGTAAAATCTTTGTAATATGATCTCAGTATAAATCCAGCTGTTCTGTGAAGCAATCAATGGTTTATTAGAGAAATCTACCAAAACATTGCCGTGCACCTAAACAGATAAGCTGTCCAAGGGTAGCCTTAATGAGAGATGCAGCCAAGAGAACTTTGATAACTCTGTAGAACCTGCTGAGATCCACAGCGTGGATGGGAGAAGCTGTTGCAATTTGGCCTTAATGGGACTGTACAAAGGAAACCTTTGTTAAAAGAAAGCCATGCAGTTAACATAGCAAACATGTGCGTCTGTAACCATCCCTGCAGCATATGTGCAAGCACATTGGTTGGAGTAATTATGCAGATGGATGAAGCTAAGTACAGGACAATCCATGAAGAAAAGCTTTTAGAAAATGCAAACTAGATTCACCTTTCATCGGGACAATGGCCCTTAAACCAGAGCTACTATAGGGGACAGATCAAAGCATGACAAAATGTAAAAAATAAATAAATAAAAAAGTCTAATTTTTCACATTTTGTGGTCAACTGTTACAGATCTTTTTGAAAGTTGTTTTGTTTTCTTCTGCAGACAGTGATGAACAACTTGAGCCCAATCTGGAAATCATTTAAAGTTTCATTGAACACTCTCTGCAGTGGAGACCATGACAGGGAGCTAAAGGTGAGTTTGAAAGTCCCACTGTGTGAGAAAAGAGAAAATAATAGGAGCCAGTTAGTCTTAAATACAATCCGCCACTCTGTGGAAAACCTTGGGCAGAGCTCGTTTCATAATGTAAGTTGACACACAGCTTTCTTAAAGGCCACATAGACCATCAACGCCTACTCAAGTTTCTTGTTAGCATGATTGTCTACATAAATGTTTTTTCTCTGTTCATAAGAAACCATCTACATTAAGTAGGACGCACAAGTTTGTGCTCCCATAGAAAGGGTGCAGACCTTAATTAGATATTTTTGGCTATGACTTGATGTAATACAAAAGTCAAAGCTAAATAAACACACTTACTCCTAATAGCCTCTGCCGACAATCAGCAAGTTATTTATTCTCCCTGAAATCAGGAAACTATGCAAGTTGATTGCAGATAAATGTGAGAAAGACTAAAGGCTGTTGTTTTCTGAGTATGTAGAATAATCAACAAGTTCCAATCAACAAAATTACTGGAGGTCAAAGTGCACAGTGTTAGGCAAGTTTGGTTCACAAAGGTTAACACTGAATTAATTCATTGCCATTGTTGATTTTAAATGTTCTTAACTAAATTCTCAACTAAATTCACAGTTCCCCTATATTTTTATTAAATAAAATCAGTAGCAGTCAAGATGCTCTCCTTATTAATTTGCTTATGTCAGAACAAAGTCTTTTGAAACTAAGCTTTCCCAGCTTATTTACATCTTTTTATTTCTGTCATTCTGCCTTACTTTAAATGGGCTATATTTTGCCAAGGCAGAACTCAAAAATAAAGCTGTGCTCTTTCATTTGTTTCCCAATTTTAATTATTAGAAAATAAAACATCAATATTTTCACTTAAAGATAGGAGTGACAATTGATTTTTTGCAGGAAACATCAATGCACTATGATGTTAGCTCCAGTTTAAACTCATCACCACAAAAGACAAAATTCTTTGCCAATATTTGCCTGTGTTAGTTGCATCTATATTTGCCAGTACAATAGTCCAATAAAGTTATACGTGTACTTCTTCCATTAATCTGCAGCTGCATCATTTGCTCATATCAAACCCACAGCTGGTCTCACTCCTTGCTCACAGCAGGTTCTGCAGAGTAAAAAAACAGAATTGTAGTGCAAAACCCACAATCTTTTCTTTTTCTTTTTGTGGTCTCTTTCTATTTGAGAAATTGCTGACAAAGGCCTTGAACTCTTTTGAATCTAAGCATCCTAAGTTAAACGTTTGCTAAAAACGTTTATGACACTAATAATAAATCCACCCATTAGAAATCATTCTATTGGTTGGAAATTGGCCATCAGTTTTAATTTTATCTTTCATACCAGATCTATTTTCTCTGTGTATATACACCCCACCAAAACAACAAACCCTAGACTGTATTAGATCTGCTTTTTGTTGTGAAGTTTTTCAAGGCTCATTCAGCTCCAGTCCATCTTTCTTCTTATTTACTGAGACTTTTTCAAAGTAGAATTAGATTGAACCACACAATGACTCGTGCTTGAAGGAAACTAAAGCATGGTGCGATTTTTAGATTCAGGCCTTTTCACAGCTCAGTTGTACCATGTGGGAGGGACACATGCTACAAAGAAACTATGATGCTACCAGTGCCATAAGTGCACACAACTATTTAAACACTTTTAATCCGCAGATAAATATATACTTAAATGTACCTTTGCAAAATGCGTAAGTAGGTCTGTCAGTTTGGCACTTGGCTCGGTTTTGGTGCAGCTGTCCATTTTATTTAATGGGCTCAGTGGTCATCTTAAACTCTCACCTTCTCTCGCCTGCGCAATGCTGCACATCAGCTGTGAACATTTATTCTCCTCATGACTAAACATGAACTTGTTCATTAATTATTCAAAGGCTTCTTAACTCTGCGTGGCTCCTGACAGCAGGAGAAAGGGCTTGCGTACTCTGAAACGTACATGGATGCCATCGACCATTGCTTCCAGGACTACCTGTTTGAAGCATCACAGCAATAGTTAGAAACGGCAGGGCAAAGATTTCTATTCAGTCCAGGACTTTACTTTCACCAGGGTCTTTAAGTGACCAATGCATAAATGCATAACTCTCCTCTGTGGAGTCTGGCTGCCTCTTTCTTTGTACTTCTTCTTACTCGTTTCTTCACCTCCCTACCCTTCCCTCTCTCCCCACTCTCATTGGTTTCTCTCTCTCACCGCCAGTTAGTATTCAGTGAATGGAACAGAGCTTCTTCATTTTTTCATTAGTCCTTCGCACAGCCTCTCTGCCTCTTGAAGTGAAGCATGGCTCCAAAAGCAAGAACTCCCTTCCCTTCTACAAGGAAATTACTAACAACAACAACAAAAAACACAAATTATGAGACACACGTAAAGACAAAAAAATGAGCATGCACACTTCAGGTGCAGGCTCTCAACAGCTTAAATGGGAGACAGGAAATAAGAGGATTATTGCTGGTCCTTGTTTTTAATCACCACAGCTGTACTGGTTCAAATTGCTGGTCGTTGGTTTGACCTAAAAGGCAAGAGGGTCACAGGATTTACAGTAAATTACCTCTCCAGCAGAACAGACCCAAGAATCATCTGGATATAAGTGTTAAATCAGAAATCTACTCTCTAGGATGTCATTGAACACCGTACCTCAGTGGAAAAACCCATATCTCCTTACAATTTTTATTGTTTTTTCGTGGTACACCTTGCTGGAGCCAGCTTGTACCACATTTTGCCTTCAGAAATATTTTAATGTGGGGTGACTGTAGTTCAGTGGTAGTCACTTTGCAATCGCAAGGTCATAGGTTTGATTCCAGCTTCTTCCTGACAAGGCACTTAACCTGAAGTCGCCTCCTGATCTGTGGGGGTGAATGGGTGAATGTATCCGTAGTATAAAGAGCTGTGATCAGAATAACTGGAAAGGTGTTATATAAACTATGTCCATTTAATTCTTTGTGGCATAACAACCAAATGAGGCAAGTCTCAAAGGTGCTCTATTGGGATTGAGTTCTCTTGAGTTTGGAAGCAACTGGAGTACAATAAAATCATCTTCATGAGAAGATTAGAGCTTTACAACATGACACATGAGACTGGAAGTAGCCATTAAGAGAAACTGGTCATAAAGGGATTGACGTGGTCAGCAACAATAGGCTGTAGTGTTTGAGCAATGAAAAGTTGAGGAACTAAACGTGTGCCAATAAAATGTTCCTTACACCACAACTTCACCAAAGGAAGCTTAAACTGCTGGTAAATGCCAGGATGGATCCATGCAATCATTAGGTTTGCACCAACTTGTGATGTTAATGTTGTACCTTAAATTGAGGCTCTTTAGATGAAGCAGCATTTACACAATGTAGCATTGTCCGAAATTCTGTGGAAATTGAGGTCTCAGTTTCTTGTTAGTCGAAAGGAGTGAGACCTGACATTATCTTCTGTTGCTGTAGCCCTTCTGCTTCCAAGTTGGACATTTTCTACTTAGAAAGTTGATATTTATAGAGATTAATAGAGTCACCTTTCTATTATCTTAAACCTGTCTGCCTTTTTTAATCTGACAGCTATCATCAATCAAGGTATTTTCCCCATGCTGCTGTGGCTTATTTCTTTTTTCTTTTTTTGACAGTCTTCTGTCACTTATTTCCCCTTTGTTTCCCATTCTGATGCTAAGTTAGAACTTTAGTTATCTTCCTTTTATTTAGACAGCTAACTTCACTGAGTGTCTAATTCACTGTTTCTGTTAACGAGCTATTCAACATGAAAATGCCAAATAAACCGATATTATATGTAGCAGCATATTTCTAATCAAACAAACCACTCAAAGCACTTCAAACTAGAGCCCCATTTACTCAGTCAAGCTCACCAACACACTCACATTAACACACCAATATGCGGATCAGTAGGGAGCTTTGTCTATGTGCCTGGTGGCAGCTGAAAGCTGTAATGGAACCCATGACTTCGGGTTTGCGAGAAAACTATTTTCCCACCATATTACTGTCACATTTGATGCAACTGTAAAAACATATGTGCCTAATAAAGTGGCCTGTGCGCGTCTGTATACATAAAAGTCTTTTGTCATGTTTTGAAATGATCAGATTGCTTCTTTGTGAGGTGTTGAAGCTTTGTCCTCTGACCCCGTTTTGATTGTAGTCATTTATATCGCAAAATAGCTCCTCTGAGAGAGAAAAAAACTATTACGTCTAAACCCTGACACTCATATAGCTGTCTCTAAAGCCTCTCAGCATCGTCAGATTAATATTTCACTGCTCCATGGCCCCCCCACCAACTCCATCAATCATTCAGCATGGCATTTCTTTGCAGACCTGTGGGTGCATGTGTGGATGCTCTGGTAGCAGTTCTTCTCACCACGTGTTCCTGTGTGTGCTTTTGTTTCTGCGCTAGTGCACGGTTTGGGACTGGGACTCCAATGGCAAACATGACTTTATTGGAGAGTTTCAAACCACGTATAAGGAGATGATGAGGGCAGCGCAGGAGGGCAAGCAGGTAAGAAAATGCACGTTCAAAATCAAAGCTTTGGCTCGTATGTGCTCTGCATGTAATTAGGCATGCAGCTTCCTCTGTGCTCCCTCCGCACCACATTTAAATAATTTCTTGTGTAACAATATCCAGAAAGTGCCTTAAAACACCCTCAAGTGCAAAGCACCCACCGCCGCCACCTTCTTGTCTTTTCTCAGATTCAGTGGGAATGCATCAACCCCAAATATCAGATGAAGAAGAAGAATTACAGAAACTCTGGAACTGTCATGCTCAACCACTGCAAGGTAATTTGCACAGCATAATCCTGATCGGCATCTTCTGATGCTTGTGTGCTTCTTGTGGTCATGATTGAAACAAACGACGAGGGCAAGAACTGTTTTGGTGATTAGTTGTTATGTCTTTAAAATGTCCTGTAATTCAGAGCTTAACATAATGGCAAGATTGCATCCCTGTTTAACAAAAGTATGCTTTTTCACAATTTCTCACATAAACCTAATATAATAAGATATTTTGGGGGGTCTTATGTGACAGACCTACACAAAGCAGTGTAAAACTATGAAGTGAAAGCAAACTGATTTGTGGTTTTGATTTTTCTGTAATTGAAAAAAATAATCTGAAAATCATGGCCTTTCATTTGGCTGTAACCCCTTTTTCTCTGGTACCCATAGTTAAAATACTTTGCCTTATGTATAATTAGTAAGTAGAGCCCACCTGTGTATAATTTAATCTGTTTGAAAGAATCACAAAGATCAGGAACACAGCAGACAAGTAAGGGAAATAATTCATTTAGAAGTTAAAAGCAGGGTTAAGTTATAAAATAATCTCATGGGAATTGAACATCTCACAAAGCATTGTTTCTTCCCTCATGCACAAATAGAGAGTGTGGCACAGTTGGACATCTACTGAACTCAGGCTGGGCAAGGAGAGCATCGATTAGAGAAGCAGCCAAGAGACATGTGGTAACTCTGGACAAGCTGTACAGATCACTAGCTTGCAGAGGAGAATCAGTTTAAACTACCCACAGTATCCACAAATGTGATATAATGGATATGTTGCAAGAAGAAAGCTATTGTTATATGAAAGCCATAGAAACAAATTTCACAGTTTTCTACAAGAGATTCATAGGGCACAGTAAACATGTGGAAGAAAGTGCCTTAGAGACCTAAACTGGACTTTTTGGCCCACATGCAAATTATTCTTTTTGTGGTGGAAAAGTCACACTAAGCGACACCCTGAGCACATCCACCCTATTGTGAAACATGGAGCATTGTACAATAGGGACGCTTTCCCAGACAAGCTGTCCACTCTGACTGAGCTGGAGCTAATTTGCGGAGAAGAATAGGCAAAAATTCTCTAGATGCTAAAACTGGTTGAGGCACACCAAAAGAGTTGAAATAAAAGGTAATTCAACAAAGCGGACTGAGGGAGGTTGAATCCAAACACTACACTTTTTAAAGTTTTGTTTGTTTTTTTTTTATTTTAAAAACCGTGAATACTTTTCCTTCTACTTCACTGTTGGAAACTATTTTACACATAAAATCCCAATAAAACACGCTGAAACGTGCTTGTAATGTGACAAACTGTGGAAATGTTCAACAGGTGTGAATACTTTTATACAGACATTTACTTGAGGCGTCCCTGTTTTCTGGCACTTTTTACTGGCTAATTGTGTTCTGCTTTGAGAAGACCATGTTCTTTCTGCAACATGTACTAAAAAGAGCTTTAGATGCATATGAATGCATCAGTGTCAGTAGCGGGCTGTCCAGATTAGGCAAACAAGCAGATTTTCTTGCATTTTTGGCTCATAAAGAGAGGATGACCAGAGCCAAGCACGCTCTGGGATGCTGAGATAATCTACATGACACCCAAAGGGATCTAAGTTGGATTTCTCTATTTCTCTCTTATTTATTCTTTTCTTCCATTAATCCAACCATTTTGTAAAATTGTGTGGTAAACCTGTTATTTGTCATTATATAGTTTGAACAAAATATTTAAAAAAATTAGCAACTTAACTTAATGTCAGTGTTATAGAATATACTGTCAAGTGGCTGGATGAAAATAAAAACTGTGCATTTTGCTCCACTGTCATAAACCCAGCATGCTAGAGACTACATGTTAATATTACTTTCAATTCATGGACAATGACATTGACTTACTGGTTGTTTTCCATTTATTGCATCTTCATACTTCCCAGTAGATGTAACTAGAAAACATATTTCTTTGACCTTTCAATCCCGCGACTCTTCTCCCCCCGTTTTCTGGGCTCATGAATGCACCATCCTGCCTGGGGTCCTATCTGGACTGCAATGTGGGGCCTGAGGACATGTCAGCAGAGTGGAGATATCCAAATGTTCCCCCGGAGCGGCCTACTAGAGCGCTCCAATCCAAATGTATTTTTGTGCTGGTGGCTACCAGAATGACCTAACTGTTGCTTTGGCTGATGCAAGCGTATGATAATATTTGGAAATTAACATTGCACCTGTTTAGTGGTGTCAATATGATCTGGCTGCTAGCTGGTAAAACAATGCTCTCTCTCAATGCTGTTTACACATCTTTGCCAGGAGTGCCAGTAATCGTGGCTGGCACCATCAAATGAACCGATTCCCCTCTTCCAAAACGCTCCATCTTGTTCCAGTCAGCACGTACTCAGTCTGTTTCTTTGTCAGTTTTGATAAAACACAATTTTGTTGTTTACCCAGCAATTCATAGTAATACGTTTAATGTAATTGGTTGTACCTTTTTGTTAATATGCAACCATGTGTTCATTGTACTCTGCATATTTCGTTATCACAATTTATGCGGAAAGCCAGTTTGAGCCTGTTAGGGAAGCACTTCTCCCACCGAGACAGTAACCACTATCTATCTGTCTTTTCATACCCCATGAACAATTCATGACCACAGCCTTAATTAAAGTGATCTCTCCTGACAGATCATCAAAATGTACTCCTTCCTGGATTACATCATGGGAGGCTGCCAGATTCAGTTCACGGTAAGACATCCAGGACACAGTGATTGATATTTGCACTTGTGCGCTCCATCGCTAATTTGTGCTCACTCGTGCTTTGTGACTGTTTTTATTTTTCTGTCACAGGTGGCCATAGACTTCACAGCATCCAATGGGGATCCAAGAAATAGCTGCTCTCTCCATTACATCCATCCCTACCAACCCAACGAGTACCTCAAAGCACTGGTGGCTGTAGGGGAGATCTGTCAGGACTATGACAGGTGAAGCAACTTGCAGTTGTAGTGTTTGGCTTTACATCTAAAATCCTTGACAGAGTTTTTACTTTGTGTTATACAGTGTCTATGATTGGCCAATACTAAGAAGCCCCTAAATATGACGTGAAACTTAAAAGCAGATTAAAAAAGAGATGTACTTTTCAATCAAAAAAGCGAAAAGGTTGTTTTTTTTTGGTATGCATTTGTATTCTATCAATTTATAGAGCAACCTCCCATTGCAGTAACAGCAGCCAAACTTTGAGGAATGTCCCAACAATCTTCAACAACTAAAAACTGTCCATTCTTGTATGCAAATTAACCCAACCTCAGTCAAGTTCAATTTAAGTTAATTCAGTTTATTTATGTAGCTCCAATTCACAACAAATGTCATCTCAAGGCATTTTACAAAAAAAAAAAATAATTTCAATTCAACCACACTTGCATTCCAATTGATTCTAGTTATCAAACACTACAGTATTCTCAGTTAATTATTCAAAGTAATTAAAAAAATTTCTATTTAAGGAAACCCAGCGGATTGCATCAAGTCATTGTTGGACTTGATGATGGATGGAGAATATCTGTAAATATCTATTTAAAGGACTGCCACAGATTTTCAATTGAATTTGGATTTATGCGTTGTGTTAGATCTGTTCTAACACAAAATATGTTTTGATCTAAACTATTTCTTTGCAGCTGTGGTTCTGTGTTGAGGGTTCATTATCATGCTGGAAGTAAAACCTCTGCCCCACTCTCAAGCCTCCAACAGATTTTCTTTCAGTGTTGCCTTGTATCCAGCTTCACCCAGATTCCAATTAACTCTGACCAGCTTTTCCATTCCTGCTGTAAGAAAAAAAAAAGCATTTCCACACATTAGTGGTGGTTTTGGATATGGCCCTTATGCATTCTTCTCCACAGTGGCATTGGCAATTGTGTAATGAGAAAGTTTTCTATTGCTTTCCCTCGTCAATGGGGAGTTGCCACCCCTAAATGTTTAGTAGGCGTCCCCTGCTGGCTGCTAAGAATAGCGAGATTAGCCAACATGCTTTGTGTGGGACTGCGATGCATTTTATCTCTTCCTAGAATCTCTCATAATTTCCTGTGTTTTGTCTAGTTGGGCTTTGGTGGGGAGGTAGAAGCTCCCTCAAAGTACTATTAAGAAGACGCACCACTGTTGGGGATTGTGGTTATGGGTGATGATAGGTTTTAGCTTTCTGGCACAGATAGCGCTTTAAATGTAGGAATAAATGTTCACTTTAGATTTTTCCCTATGGCTTGTTGGACTTGATCAGTTTTGTTATTGCCACCCAATAGCAATAACAAAATAGAACCAAGATTTATAAAGTGCATGACTTTTAACTTCTTCACAAGTGTATTATTTCTGACCTGTCTACTGTCTTTCTTTGTTTTCCTAATGCTCTTTGTTTATTAAAGTTATCTAAAAAACAAACAAACAAAAAAACATCTATTTTACCTCTGAAGGCAATGTAACCTTATTTATTTAGATGTGCTGCTTCGTGTCAGTCTACCATATAAAACCCAAGTAGCACACTGAATTTTGTATTTGTAGCGTGCAAATGTAAATTAATTAAAAAGGCGTATATAATTATTCTAATTTTTTTTTTACTATTTTCTCTCTCTTTCTCTCAAGGTTTTCAGTAATTTGTGTCTCATTCCTTTTCTGCAGTGATAAAATGTTTCCTGCGTTTGGTTTCGGAGCTCTGATACCACCGGATTTCAAGGTAAGAAACCAGAGTTGCACGCTTGTCTACTCAGTGAAGCAAGGGGAATTCTGGATGGTTCAGATTAAATTTTAAACCTCCTTTGGAGGTGCCGCTTACTTTTGATCAGCATGAAAGCAGAAATTGTGCGTCAGACCTGTAAACTGGACTAGACACATTGTGCTGAGCGATCGGTTTGTCGCAGCTGTTGAAGACCCTCTCTCCCCATCCTCTTCTCTCTCCTCTCTCTTCTCTTTCATGCCTGCAGGTTTCACATGACTTCGCTGTGAACTTCGATGAGGAAAATCCAGAATGTGCTGGTGATTTAACGCATCTCAAACGCACATAGTTTTTCTCATTTTTAGATGCACCAAGACAGACTGACTGAAAGCACTATAGGCCTGTCTCCCTCACACATACACCACACACACATATGGCCACGCATGCACACATTACCACGCGTGCCGACCAATGCAGCTGGGAGGTTTGTCACAATGCTGCAGGATGTATTTCAGGCTCAAAGACACAGAGAGAAGCAACACTAATCTGTATGTGTGAAATGGGCTTCTGTGCTCCTCTCCGCACATAGCAGCAGTCCCTGTTGCGATGGTGTGCTTGTGTGTCGCATCATGTGTTTGTGAGGACCATAAGGGAATGCTTTTCGAAAAATGCTCAGTCACCGTGCAGCGCAGTCACACAGAGAGCCTGATTTATTCTAGCAGACACGTTTGCAAGTATATGAACTTCGACTCTGCGAGGCCGGCGTGGGCGCAACTTACACACTGGTGGAAGGGGGGGAAACAAATAAACAAAGCGGCGAGAACCCACATATGTCTCTGTTGCAGGGATCCAAGGTGTGGTGGAGGCCTACCAGAATTGCCTTCCTAAAATCCAGCTGTACGGGCCCACCAACATCGCCCCAATCATCCAGAAAGTGGCCTCCTCTGCCTCCGAGGAGATGCACACCAAAGAGGCCATGGTGAGAGAGTGAATAGAACAGATGAAACATAGAATATATTTTTATTGCTGTGACCTTTTACTACTGATAGACAAGGAGAAATGGAAGTAAGGAAAAAGACAAAAAGTGACAGATAGGAAGGGATAAGACGAGTTGAATGTAATAAACTGAAAAAGGAGATGTGCGTGTGTGTGTGTTTGAAGAGGGCTGATTGATATTAATTTAATTCCAGTCATAAATTTTGGAGCATGACTTTTCTCTGCATTAATGCCATCTGCTTCCCCCCGTCTCTTCGGTGGATTAGAATGGCTTTTATTTAAATCAGTCCCTGACAGGAAGTCACTTTTGAAACATCAGTTTCATTCCTCCCTTTTTACCTCGTCACTCCAGGAATACTTCATCCTGCTAATCCTGACGGACGGAGTCATCACAGACATGGCGGACACGCGGGAGGCCATCGTGCATGCCTCCCACCTCCCCATGTCGGTCATCATCGTTGGCGTGGGTAACGCCGACTTCACGGACATGCAGATCCTAGACGGCGACGACGGGATCCTGCGCTCCCCCAAGGGCGAGCCCGTTCTCCGGGACATCGTTCAGTTTGTCCCCTTCAAGGATTTCAAACACGTAGGTGTACATCACAAATACATGCAGTTGCACTCCCAAAAAACGCTGCCACTTTATCAAGCAACTATAAGGTTTGACTCACAAAAGTCCCACTACTATGTTATGTTACTCAAGGAATAATATTTGTCTTATTGCCTATGCCTCTGAAAATATCTGATAATTTGGCAGATTTGGCTACATTATGCATTAACTTTTTGTTCCTCCCTAAATTTCCTTTTTCTGTCTTATTTTTCAAATTGGAGGCACCGCTTGAATCTCCCCCTAATAAGCAAACTATCAGACATTTCACTCTGCACCTGTGGCCATTAGGACAGCGCTGCTGCTGTGTGGGGTAAAAAAAAAACAAAACAAAGAAAAACAAATAATAAGTTGCCAATGTTCCGCCCCGAACAGACCAGCTTTTTGGAAGGCTTCCCGCACATCCTGATAGGCAAAAATCCCCCTGGTCACAATCCACTTTTATTTGTCAAGCAGAGAAGTTCCCAAAGACTTTTATAACGATAGATTGTTTTTGTTCTCTAGTTTAGAGAGGCGAATTAGTCAAGAAGGATAAAGATCAGACGAGAGAGGGTGGGCAGGTTATTTAGTTCTCCTGGAAGCCGTTGCTGGCATAAAGTTAGTGGAGAAACAATTTAGATTTGGAACTTTTGTTAGGAGAGAAGTAAATACCCAACTTTAGGTACTATGGCATTTGTACTTTTTTTTTTAAACACCGGGTTTGTTATTATCATTATTTTTAACTTGTTTATTCTGAATTTTACTTGGTGTAATTAGGCTCTAAACACACAATACATGATGGAAAAAATAAATGATAATCTTGTATTTTACTTTCTGTAACTGTTGAGAAATCTACCTTAAAATAATACATTCACTTTAACCACAATATTGTAGCATTTGTTTTTATTTATTTTATTTTTTTTATATATATACCACTCTGAATCACAAAGCAATAGTTTGATAGTGATATTTGAAAATTAAGACAGCCACTTAAATTTTTATGTTGAAACAACAGGCTAGACTTTACAATGTAGAAAATGTTATTAGATTTTATTTCAAAAGTGAATTTTGGGGCACTTTCTAGAGCCAGAGCTACTTAAGCCTAAAAGAAACATGATTTGGTATAAGAGGCAAATAAAAATAAGTTTATTTTCTTAACTTGGATGAGTATCAACTCAAAAAGTAGTCTTGCATATATTTGTTAAATGCCATGTACATCTTCTTATTAGTGTTGCTTGTGCATATATGATATATGTTTGTGAGACTCAACTTTTGAAGGTAGGACATTTGTTGCGCTTACACTTAAAATGACGGGATTTTCTCCCTCCCCCAATATGGGTGTAATATGCTTGCCAGTCTCATCAAAACACATCAGGTCTCCGCTCCCTTGAGTGTTTGTGTGTTCATGTTCATTTGTGTTTACGTCTTTTCCTCTCCACTGGCATTAATTTTGCTTGGCTCTGACCAGATGGATTTGGCGGGGTCCGTTATGGTGAGTTTGGCCTGTGACAAGCTGAGAAATTAAGCAATTATATCCCATCGCATCAGTAAGTTAAGGAGAGGGAACATGTACTGAGTGTTTGAGGAGGGAAAATTGGCCAGAGAGGAGAAGCGATGAATATTGTGGAGGGAGATGAGGGAGAGAGACAGCTCGCTAGAGATGGCATTTGAGGGGGTCAGCTGGAGACCAGAGCTAAAGACAAAAGAGAGCGAGGGAGTGTGTGACAGAGGTGGAGAGGTGATTTTCTGCTCCGTCGTCTCTTTTCAGAAGGGATTAGGAGGACGGAGCTGCTGGGTGACAGGCGGAGTGGGGGATAACAGGTAGGCAGGAGCGGAGGAACGAGAGGAGGAGGAAGGCTAGAAATGACAGGAGGGGAATGGAGGAAGAAGAGGGTGAAGAGGCCTGGGTGAAGGCTCTTTGATGATGCATTGTCTCGTGGAATTATGTGAGATTGAGTACAACGGCCTCTCTGACTTTGAGGATTCAAGAGTCATGTGAGTCTGTCTGCTTGATTCCTGGTGTTCCTGAAAGCACTGAAAAATGGGACGATGACTGAAATTCTCAAAGTAACAACAACTTTTCAGTGTTTTCAGCATATCTTTGCAGATTTATTAGTTAAATATGAACAAAATGTTCTTGTATTTTCAGCTTATATTTATTTGGACTTATAAACCATAACTGATTTCTTTATACAGCACCTGCATAGAAAAAAACAGGCTCTCTTGTAGTGTTTTAACTTGCCTTTGATTTTTACTTTTCATACTTTCTGAAGGTCTTAACAGGTTTTAACTAACATTTCTGTTCAGTCCTGGTACCTTACCTTTAGAGCATATTGTGCAGTGCATACTTACAAATAAGAGAATATGACAGAACAAGGTCAAAGAGAATGTCTGAGGAAAAATAAAAAATATCTAGAGCAGGTGAACTATATAAGAAAATCCCATGTTTAAAAAAAACTGAAGAAATTCATGCAAAGAACACATTTCTTTGATAGCCACTTTACATCAATATTATCTATGCCATTTTTCTTAGACATATAAATGTGAATTAAAATAGGTCAGAGAAAAACACCTGAAGGCCTCCAGAAAGCTTAGGAAATTAAATGATATATCCAGGCATTATACTACGGAAGAGGATTAGGGCCACCGAAAAAAAAAAAAAAGAGAGTTCTGACTTTAATCTCAGAATTCTGACTTTAAACTCAGAACTCTTTTTTTTTTTCCGTGGCCCTAATCCTCTTCCGCAATATACTGTAAAACATGGTTTTACTCATTTAAAACACAGACAAGTCATATTTATTTATCATGTTTGACCGCCACATGTGGCTCTGGAACCACAGGTTGGAGACTTGTGACCTTAAGCGGTGGTTCCCAAATATTCTAAATAAAACAAACATGACCCTACAACAACATCCAACATGGCTGCCTTGCATCTAGAACTGACTACTTTACAAAAACCAGTTTATTTATTTACACAACACAACAGACTAAGGTGAAAGATTCAAGAGCTTTCACTTTTAAGCAAAAGCTTAAAAGTGTCACAAATTTCATAAGCTATGTGACATTTGCTGTCACATAGCTTGTGAGAAGCAAATGTTTTAGCCTTCCTGGTATCTGCTGAAGTCAGCTTGGGGACTTCATTGCCAATTCAACAAAAAGTCCCAAATGCAAGTTAAAAAATGGCAGTTTATTTGGGTACAAAAGACTAAAACTACAAATGCAGATAAGTGCCAGACGCTGAAGTCTCACTTCCTGATTTTTAAGCATGATCTTTCTGCAACTAGGCATAACGTGTTCACCAATCAGAAAAAAGAAATGAATAAATCAGGCTTTTGATCATCCAACCAGGGTTGGTCAAAATGAAAATAATCCAGTCCTAGTTACAAGCTGCTCACTAAGGCGCACACACTGTGTGCACCAGTAGTATCAATAAACCTCCCATTCAAACGAAGGCAATAAATACAAAGCAGACAAAAACATAGCAAATCAGATCAGGCGGAGAAGAAGAAAAACAACAATTATGCTTGTGTTTCCTGACTTCCCAACTGGGACACTTTATCACTATGGAACAATAAAGGAAAAATCTGCAGTGACATGGCAATGAGAAACCCATTTCTTTTCAGTTCTTTCCTTTCTTCTCACTAGACAAATTGCACTTTATCGCTCCATACGAGACTGCATTGAAAACTGCGTATACACACTGAAAGTTGAATGAATATTGGCCTTCTGCTGACGGGGAGATCTGAACATGCACGCATGCGTCTCACTGAGTGAGAGTCCGTTAAACACAAACCTTTAGCTAAGTAGCTCACATATATCAATAAATCATGACGCATAAAATAATAAAGTTGCATTGCTGAGATTATGATGATGATAATAATGCCACACTGGATTTGTTTAATTCTACATTGTTACATGCCAGTGAAAAAAACTGACATTCCCAAGGTCAAACAAAGTAGCAGCTTATTGTCAAAATGACCTTCTTGGAGAAGAGGCCTGCATCAGCCCAGTTAAACTAAAGAGCAATCTACATTGAGCAAACAAGAACAAACATAATCTCAGTACTGCGCATTATTAATTCCATGCAAAAGCAGAGTCTGTGGCTTAGTTTTTGTGCCATCGTTTACTTTCATGTTGTGTTAAGACAGCGCTTTTATGCAGAAGGGTGACAGGAGCTCAAAGAATATGATGCAATTCCTTTTTTTTTGTTTTTGGCTGGGCTATTTTCCCTCCACACACACACACACACACGTGTTGTGCACAAAAATCAAGTGACACCAGAGAACAAAAAAACAGAAAGCAAGAATATTTTAGAGGCTGTCAGACAATCTTGTCGGATCACTTCAGTCTCGGTGGTCTACACACAGTATAGCTTAGATTCTTCCCCTCAAGTTCTTAGAGTGGATAGTGGTGTGTGTGTGCGGGTGTATTTGTTTGTATGTTTCAAACACATCTCTTTGCCTCTGTTTTCTTCAGGCCTCTCCAGCTGCTTTGGCTAAGAGTGTTTTGGCCGAAGTTCCTAACCAAGTGGTGGATTACTACAATGCAAAAGGAATCAAACCTAAGTGTATATCGGACTACGAGTCCTCAAGAACCTTCAGCCCCTGACGATGTACAACATGCACATATGTATACATAACACTTTCATATACATATATAAGTTACAGGGGTGTAACAAAACATCCATTTAATGAAACAAGACCACACAAAGCAATGCAAAATAATGGATCCTCAAAAAGGAAGCACAATCCTTTTTTAGCAGTAGCTTGGCGGAGTCTAGGAATTGTTTTGCTTTAACAATCTGCCTTCCACAAGTCAGTAATTAATTTAAAATAATTCAGTCTGGCTATGACCAGTTCATATAATGAGGTTATTACGCTTATTAAATGACCGCTGGAAATAGGCAGCAGCCTCTCCACAACCCTGCAATGATAAATGGGTCCAGACAAAGCATGGATGGATGCTTGTTCATTTTGGGGGGCAGACGGGGAATTATAATTTCACTAAAGCAATAAATTTGTTCTTTTTTGTGCTGTAATTCCTAAAATCTTTGATTAGTCCTGAAACTGCTGATCATGCAGTTTCTTATCTTGCTGTGCATGCAGGTCTAAAGGTGAAGAAATTAAGCTAATTTTGTGGAACATTTGTCTTGTTATGCTTCCGAAGTGTGTTGCTTTTGATCCGCGTCTGTTTTGAATGGAGCGTGTATACTGGGATCAAGAGTGTGGAATTCACATTGTAATAACTAGTGGTCTGTTACTTTTGAAATCACATCATTGTATAGCTGTGGTGTGTTTTTATGCTGAAATATCCTCCAGCTGATCCGAATGAATTTTTAGTGCTGAATAAGTGCCCTTAGGTGGCCAGAAAAAAAATTGCCAAATAAATCAGATAGTAGTGTTGCATGAGATTTATTAGTATTATTCTTGGGATTTTGCACATTGAGTGGATCCAGTTAAAGTGGGCTGGTTATCTTTTTAGAATGTCCCCTGGATGCCTCTATGGGGATATGTCATGGGTACGTCTTACCGGGTGGAGACCCAGAGGAAGACCCAGGACACGCTGGAGGTTCTAAGTTTTCTCGGCTGTCCTGGAAAGCCTTGGGATTCCCACAAAAAAGCTACCCCAAGTGGTTGTGGAGAGGGAAGTGTAGACCTTTCTGTTTTACCCTGCCTTGGATTAAGCAGAAGATGATGGATGGATGGGTAATTGCAGCAATATATGTGTAGCAGTGAAGTGCTGCATATGTGGCACACATGGCATGTGAGACCTGCAGCACCCATGCTGCTGAGTTTTTTGACATCTTTAGAAAAATCTGTACCTGCCTGGTTTACCTGGAAATCAAATTATGTATTCTATGGAGTAACATGTAAGAGGACAATGCCAGAGCATTATTTACCTTAGGCGGTGCATCTTCAGGTGCCATTGAAATTCTCCGCAGTTAAGCGGTAGTGTGACTGGGGGTGTTAACTTTAGCTCTATAATGAACCTGTGAAACAAACTCCAACTTTGCCATCATTTCTGGCACACAGTTAGCCTAAGATGCTCACAATGCTTCAGGAAATTGTTCAGATCTCATCTTTCACTGTTCCTGTGTTCTTTTGAGTACCTGAACGCTTTGTGATAAATAATTTAAAAGCTATAGACGCTTCTTCATTGGTTTTGTAACCAATGTCATCGGCAAGCCTGACAAACAGTCTTCATGATTGTTCACCACATCAGTTCATCTCAAAAACGACTTACTTTCCTATACTTTAAAGTTGCAGCCTTAAACATAGATAGCAGCTTCTGGTCAATGTGCAGGGCCCATGATAATAGCTCGGTTTTGCTTGACAAGATAAAAGGCACAAAATAAAACAAACTGGATAGCACTTTGCAACCCTGGCTTCAATTCAGTGTGAAATATGTCATGTTTCGGTTTTGCTGGGGTCCCAAATGCAGACAAGGACAGAAGGAGCTTAGTAAATAAAGGATTTTGATAACACAACTCAGGAGACAAGAACAGACTGCCAGCAGCAGGCAGACAGTAGAGGATCTGACAATGGAGGAAATTGAACCAAGGAGTATTTATGGCACAGGGGTGAAATCACTTAACTCTATAACTACAAATATAAACATACGTAAATTACTAAAAACACTCTTACATCAACCATAACTACTAAGCTAAAGTCAAAGTCTGACTGATTTTGAAAATAAAGTGTTTTAATTCAGTGGAATTTCATAACCAGATCTTGTTACACCCCTGATAAGTTATATAAAATGCATCCAAATCTTGTACAATATATACATGTCTAAAAGCACAAGCAGACATAAGCAAATACATTTACACATCAATACAACATACTGTAGTCTAGCTGAGAGAATTAGCTTGTTATGGTAAAGCAATTTGAACTACTCCATTGATGACTATTGCATGTTTGGCCACAATGGCATCACTTGGGAAATTATTGCTATATACTGTATATTGAAAATGTATTTGTAGAAATATTAACAGTCTTCAGAACCGGCATGCATAGTCTGACCATATCCCACTGAAAGAAATGACACTTCTACCTTATTTAGATAACTAGCAAGTACACAATGCTAAAGGTTCCCCAATATTTGAGGGGAAAAGCCTGAACATGAGCCTGCAAACTCCCTCCCCTCCCCAAATGCTTAGAATTAGCATTGCAAATGTTATTTGTGGGACTGGTGGCATTCGATTTAGTGTACTGCATGAATGCATGCATAATTCAGCTCCCACTAATATCCAATCTCGAGTAGCCGCTTGCTAGTTATGAAATAAAGTATCTCTGTCATTTGTGTGAAGCAGTGGGGTAATCTCGGGCATTTGGGGTTCTTTTTTTTACAGATTTGCTTGTGATTTTGCTAAATGGAAATGAATAACTAATGGATAATTGTAACAATTTCTTAATAACCTTCTTACATTGTAAAGAGTTTCAGGATGGTAGAAAAGCGTTTGTGGTAGAGTCTAATTTGTAAGCTGGAAATTGTTTCTTTTTTCTGTATCCTGCATGTTGGTGATAATAAAGATGATTTGGGTTTCTCACGTTGCGTTATCTTTTTTGTTATTGTGTCTGTTTGTGTAAGATAGAGACAGAGAGAGAGACAAAAGAGAGAGAAAGGATTTGTTACTACGATAGAAATCTAAATCTTGTCAGAGAATCACACATATTTGTTTTCTTGATACCCCTAGAAAATCTAGTGCAACAGACTGACTTCAGAAATTACCAAATTGGTAAATAAATTCAGTCCGTGTCTAATTTATTTTGATTATATTACAGCTGTTCTGTGAAAACCTTAAAAATTTTATTGTGAAATTATTGAACTAACACATCACATTAAAGACCAAGACGACAGAAAGATCAGGGACAAACGTGTCGACGTTAACTTAGATTTAGGTTATAAAACAGTATCCTAATCTTTGATCATCACTCGAGCAATGTTCAGCCCATCATCTCAAAATAAAAGTGTGATAGTAGTATCGCACAACTGTAATCATACAGAGACATGACCGTCCACCTAAACTGGCAGGTCAGCCAGGGGGAAAATTGATCAGAGAAGCAGCCAAAAGGCTCATGATTACTCGGAGGCAACAGCTCCAGTGGGAGTAACTGCTGAGAGGCTAAATACTATTTGTGCATTCCACAAATCTAACTTTTATTGAAGAGTGCTGAGAAAAAAAAATCTGTTCAATGCATGCCATATAAAGTCTAGTTTACCCCCAAATTATGTTGGGAATAAAGTATGTACTCAGATCTTTACTTGTAAAGGTGAACTTGTGTAGTTGATTTTGGTTTGTGTTTATCCAGCAGCAACGACACCATCACTAAGGACAGTAAATCTACAACCTGGCATGAGAAGACACCCCACACAAAAACAGTATTGTATTGGAGTACTTCACTCTTGGCATGCCGCAGGACTCTCAGTGTTTGTTCTCCAACCAAATAACTTTCATGATGTCTAAAGTAATCCATAGACAATAACTTTGCACCAAATTTTTGTCCATATGTCATGGACAGAACATACTTTTAAGCCACCCTTTCTGTCATAATTATGTGGTCTTAATGTCTTCACTTAACTCTGCATGCAGATGCACTCACAATTCTGCTAATGTTGAGCAACCTCTGCACAGTTGGCAATGTGATTTGGTAGTGTCCTTCCCTCAAGCAAATTGTCAACATGGGTCTTTTGGACAACACTGAGTTCTACTTCATTGTAACTCAATTTCTCAGCTGGAAGTCCTTCATTATAATTATGAAATTTTTTCTCCAATTTCCATCCATTTTCTGTTCACCCTTTGTCCCTAATGGGGTCGGGAGGGTTGCCGGTGCCTATCTCCAGCTACGTTCCGGGCGAAAGGCGGGGTTCACCCTGGACAGGTCGCCAGTCTGTCGCAGGGCAACACAGAGACAGACAGGACAAACAAACAACCATGCACACACACACTCACACCTAGGGAGAATTTAGAGAAACCAATTAACCTGACAGTCATGTTTTTGGACTGTGGGAGCAAGCCGGAGTACCCGGAGAGAACCCACGCATGCACAGGGAGAACATGCAAACTCCATGCAGAAAGACCCCGGCCGGGAATCGAACCCAGGACCTTCTTGCTGCAAGGCAACAGTGCTACCAACTGTGCATTTTTTCTCAATAGCAAAATACTCTCCTTTCATGATAGCCATTGCTAAAACAAGAAGACATTGGTTGAACGATTGACAGAATGATTTCAGCTGGACTCAAACACAGCTTCACCCATGCTTACGATATGCTATGCTAGAAATGAAGTTAACTGATTTTATTATTTTAGTGCCCAGAGAGATGGTAAACATGATTTTTCCATTTAGACTCTAATTGCTTTTTTATACTGAGCCACCAACTCTATGAATAATGATTTAAAGTGTCTGAATCAGTGATTGTGTAAGTTCAAGGACAGATCTGTAGATTAAACCTCACATCTGAGGTACAGTATGTGTGCTTTGTTATAAAAGTAAATGCTGACAAAACCTTTTGCAATAAATTATTATGCATCTCCCTGTAAAAATAATCTCAAGGCATTGTGTAGTGTCAACACAAAAATGAACAGTAGACAAAAAGAATGCTTGGCTCTAAAAAAACACGTATGCACAGTGACATCTTAGTAAATAATCTGGAACTTTGAGAGTGATGGGAGTGTCAATCAATATTGACACACACATCTAAACATTTTATACACATTTCCTTTGCTATAATTAACACTGCCAACACAATTGACACCTTTCCAGACAACATATTCTTTCATTGTCTCCCACACAGACAATAAATATGCAAGAATAAATTATTGCACCAATCTCCACACAGATAATTAGGGGGAGCCGAACTTAGTCTGTCATTTGGGTACACTCTATGAATGTCTCATTCTGTGGAAAGGCCAATTAGTATTCAACAGAAGACCAGCTAACATCTATTTCTTATTCAGAGAATAGTCTGGAAACAGTAATGATGACCTAAGAGCTTCTAAGTTAATATATTTCACACCAGTTGTAAATAGTCAATTCCTATTTTTCAACTTTTTTTTATTTGACTTTAACACTAGAGTCAAACATATTATTGGAAATAACACAAAAGAAAAAAGAATACCTATATCCAAAGTACAATATAATAACGGCATGTAAAAATAAAAGTAAAATTATGTGAAACTAAGGCTGCATATTGTTAACATCAATGTTTATTATATTTTTGGATTCAGAAGCGATAAAGATTGTACATTTCTAATATGATACGGAACCTTTTGCATCGACCGCAGTGCTGCGGAAATATTTTGCTAAAGTACCGGAAATGGTAGCGGTGACATTAGGTAAGTGGACGAAGACAAAAGCATGTGTTTTCATGTTTAAACCGGTAACATAACTTAATTTACTTTTATTGGTGCCAGATTTATGAATGAATGCGAAGAATGAGGATGATGGCAAAGTTGGGCTGTCGGTTTCTTCTCCAGCGGGGAGCACAGCTCGTTTGTCCTCGGGCAGCTGCTGAAAGGTAAAGATGCTAACTGGCTACTTGTGCTAAGAACTCGTCTCTGATTGCTTTGAAGGCGAGTCTCTTTATGGTCAAAATACTTAACATTTTTACATTAACATTTAATATAGTATTGGGATTGTAAGACATATGTCAATGTTTGGGGCTGGGATATTGAAATATGTTTTCAGCCATATCGCCAGTTATTGTGTGGCTTAAAATATAAAGCTGAACACTTTTATTCTGTCAGAAATTACAAGCCACAATATACAGCTACAGTAGCAGAGCTATACACACCCATTTGTCCTATGATGCCGTTGATTTAAGAACTGTATTATTCAAATTTAAATATTAATAAATAGTCATATAAATATGCTCACTCATGAAATAAAAACAAGCTATATTAATTAATTATTTCGTGGGGAGATTTTTATTTATTTGATGAGGTATTAATATTTGTTTAAGCTGTTCCCCCAGTTTCCAGAAGAATTAATAATAATATATTTTGGAATTAATCCTTTAATTCCAGAAGGATTTGAACCATAAGATATAACCATAATTCAACCAAAAGCAGTGCCGTGAGTAGTCTTTACGTACAAGAATCCATCTTCCAGGGCTAAGTTCGGGTTTTACATGTCTTGATTTAGTTCCTAAGTACATTGAAAGCTTCAAACAGCACAGCTCTGTAATCAGATTCAAGGTCTTGCCTCCAGAATTTTATTTTTTTTTTACCAATAATCTCATGAGTCTTTGAAAACCTTTGTTTGAGAATTGTTTATATTGTCAGTGTTTGCACAATTGTTTTATTACTGAATATTTAAGAAAGTTAAAGTGAAGTTGTAATGTTGTTGGGAAACAGTCAGTGTGCACAGTTATTTGGCAAGCATTACTATATAGACTTATTTTGCAACTAAATTAGATAATAATAAGCACTCAACTCAAAATGTACAAATAAACATTTTTGCTATTTCAAAAAGGGTCAATGACCGATTTTGATACTTTTATTTTCAACACCCAACCTGAGCCGTTCGGAGTCTGTTAGTTTTCTGATTAGCTTATGATTAGTTTGTAGAGTCAAGTCACGGTCACCAGTTTACACAAAACAGCAAACTGTTTTCCTTCACTCTAAATATGTTTAAGAAAGATCTCAGGTTCTCAGTAGGGTTAGAAGACAACGAAGTGGTATGAAATGACAAGAAAACTAACATCAGAGGAAGTCAGGTTGGCATTTGGAAAGATAAACCTGCCTTGTTGTTGAGGATAGTAAAAGTTGAAAAAAGGCAGGTGATGCTGAAAAAGAAAATAAGTACAATAATTATTTTTACTATTAATTTTTATATAAATTTTACAAAAAAAAATGTAACATCGTACTATGTTAGTACCTTTGGACTTAAAAATATGTATAAAGTGCCAAAAATAAAGCTATTATTCTTTATGCATTCACGAATTAAAAAACCCAGACTGACCAGCTTAGAATTAAACTGGCAATAGACAAAAGAAATCTGTTAAAAATAATTTAAATGTAACTTTTAAAAAAGGTATGTGTTTTGTATAAATCTGACTCATTCACATAATATCCATATTTAAATGTGATTAAGGCAGAATGAAGTAAAATTATTTTGAGCTGCTGAATATAGTCTTCACATTAACACATGCATGCACAGCCTTAATAGTTCAAATAAGAGTTAAAAGTTGAGAATGCATCGCTGACATGCAATGTGTCTAATCTCAGGCAGCATTCTGCAACTTTTAGAAAAGCAGCTCTGCACACACAGTTGGCAGAGACGACTCAAATAGCTCAGCAGTAATGACTCATGTGCACAGTTCACCTTTTTGGTGACAAACTGTGCTGACGCTTATTCACACTAAACTATGGAAAGCTAAACCTGTTTTGCAATCCATCTTGGATGCTTGTATTTGTGTAATGAGCTCAGAAAGACTGCATATATTTTTTGTGCCCATAACTTATTCATACGGTTTAGTGAGATAAAATTGCTACTAATGCAGCTTTCTGATCAGCATTTTTAAAAGGCTTCTTATAGAAAACCATCTCGAACGTGCTGTTAAAGACTTCTATAATGTTACCCTCCCCCTCCCGCTATTTGTTGCTGATCAGCGGATAAATGGTAACAGAAATTGTGTTTACATAATTCTTCCCTAATGAAGTCAAAAAAACTGTGAACAACAAGCTACAAAAACAAATCAACACTGTAATCAGTTATAAACTTATTATTCAGTAGAAATCTTTCTCTACTCACTTCCTCTGCATATTAAAAATGTTGCGCCTAAGGGCTTTCTGATTCTTTGTCTTTTTTGGGGGAATGTTTCTTCTTTTTTTTTAGACTTGCTTTAAGTCACCCTCGGGTTGAATTACCTCGCTGAAATCACTGCGTTCAACCCAGTATGTAAAAGCAGGTTAAAAGCATTTGTAGTCCTGGAGGACCAGCGTTTCAGATACTTTAGAAGTTTCTCTCCTTGAGCACACCAAATTGAAATGAATGGGCCATCATCTGGCTCCTGCAGAACTTTGTGACAAAAATGAGGAGATAATTCAGCCAGTCCAATTAGCTGTGCTGCAGCAGGGATACCTACCCAGCCCAGAGCACTGGAACTGTTCACCTCCAGTCATCTAATCAGATTTGTTACTTTGAATGTTTTTCCAAGCGTCTCGAAAATGCTCAGACACTAAAGACATGTTGGCATGAGAAAACTGTCCTAAGACTTAATGAGTTAGGACTGTACTCAGAAGATATCAGTTGGTTTTTGTTTTCATTTATTGGCTTTACTGAATCGAAAAGGTCCAGATGAGACGTATTGAGTTTTAGACAATAATATAAATTACCTGAGCAAAGAATGTTTTTAATCTGAAGCAATGTAGTTATATGTTTAGATATGAGGGAAGGTCATATCTTCCCTCATGTCTCAAATTGGTCCAATTTGAGATGGTCTGTGATATTAGGTAATCCTCACAAGCTTTTAATAGACATTTTAACTTGTCTGTTTACCAATTAAATCACAATAACAGCTGGAAATTAGGTCCTAGAAGTTAGTTTCCCTGTTGTGGTTATCTTTTGTAATGTGTTCCTGTTTCTATGGCAGCAAAATTCCAGGAATTTTCCAAGTTTGAAAATGAGCAGGCATTTACAGGAATAAACATGGAGTTTGAAATATTGAAGGTTGGCTCAACTTTAGATTGGTTACAAATAGTATAGCGTTTTTGGCAGAACTACCAGATTTTATGGAAGTATGCACATAGCACACCGCTTCCCACAGGGGTACTGAGGCCACACCCTCTAGATGCACTGTGTATCCTTCCATTACATGCACAGATGATTTCTAGTACCTTGGGGTATTGAGGCCACTTTTCTTACGGAGGATGTTGATGAGGCCCAGGAAGAGGTTAGTGTCTGAAAGGGTCTGGCGAAAATGTAGAAAGCAGTCTTGAGAGGTTGGAAGAATGATTGTTGTTTGGTTTGTGTGTCAAATTGGACTTTTATTTTATTTTTATATTTTTTTACAGGGAGCAGCGAGATTTTTTTCCATTTCAAACCTTGATTTTAATGTATGAGTCTGAAGGTTTGGAATGTTTTACTCAATATGTATGTTTCTGTTGTCCTGGGGAACAATTTAATATTCATATTCAGTTAAATTTTTAAAGTTCTATCATTTCAAATCTGTTTTTTTAATTGCATTAATTTTGCTTGGATGTCTACCAGTGATCAATTTGAATTTGAATATTTATCTTTGAACATGACTCAGTTTAACTTACCCCATAAAATCCTGAAGTTCTCTAACTCGTCGAGCTCCAGTTTTACACGTCTCTGCTGCAACACAGCTGGTTCAGATGGTCTAATTATCTCCTCAGCATGTCAAAGTTCTGCAGAGGCCTGCTAACGAGCCATCATTTGATTCAGGTGTGTTGATCCAGAGAAACAACTAAAACATGCAGGATTCGGCCCATGAGGCCTGACTTTGGACACCATTGACCTAATTTAATGGTGCGTGGAGCGTCGGACATGCTGGACGTGCTGGACGGGTCAAACGCTCAAAACGCTTCAAATCACGCCGCGCTAGATGCTCGAAATGTGCCGCAACGGGCCCTTGATGCGCCTCCACATAGACTTTGAATGCAAACGAGACACGCCTGAGGCTCAAAACTCGTTTTGCACACGCATCGAACTTGAAGAGTCAGATACATTTTTGACGCGCTTGGTATAAACGCACCATAAGTGAAAGTTTCTGAAAAACTGGGAATATTCTGCCCATTTGCAACCTTGCTCGTTTGTAAGGGGAACACATTCATGAAAAATAAAACAATATTAGGGATGTTTTAGGACAGTGTTTCCCTATGGTACACTGCCTTGAGTGTTTTAGATTCGCTCCTGCTTCTGATTTTAGGAGTGATTTATTATTATTTCTTTATTCCAAGTGTCAATGTATTGTAACTTGCCTCTAGTTAGGGGCAGGGATGTTACGGGCAGCTAAAATCTCTGCAGACCCCACACCTTCTGGACACAAACTGTTTAAACAACTTCTTCCCACAGTCTCTCTCTGATGGACACAACAAACATCTTAAAGCCAATTTAATCATCTACTCGGCTCTAAAATAACAAAAAGCGTATTTGCACTCTTTTTCACAAAGTATTTGGTGTACGTATGGATGGATGTATGTATAACATTCTTCTTTTATTTCCCCAAGTCCTCTAAAGTTCATATATTTATGTTTGTTGTCAGGTATCATGTGAAATTCCTGGTTTATGCACAACGACTTGCGAATTAAAGCCGATTCAGAATCTTTATTTTCTTCTGTCTTTCAGCCCCGTCCAGCTGTTGGGTTGTGTCAGGACTGTAATGAAAACGACATGGTTCGAAGAGCACCTTACAGAGGACAACCAGAAGTACTTGAGAAACCTCACGGCAGAGGATTACAGAAAACAGACAGCCGAGAAGCTCAACCCTCTCAGAGATGAGCCCTGGCCGCGACAGGACTGGACAGAAGGTGGAAGCCGTGATCACTTAGCGCTCCGTTTATCAGGACCGCCGTTCCTATCAGCTGTCCTCACCAGCTTTTCATCTGTCCTCTCCGCAGGAAGTCGGCGAGTTGGTTTAGTTGCTGTCAAGTTGGGGATGGCTCCTATCTGGACTAAAACGGGAGAAAGACACCCAGTCACACTGTTGCAGGTAGTACAAAAAATAAAACACTTTTTATGTCTGCTTTGCATCAAAATAAGCGTGAATTCTTGTCATCTGAAGGGAAATGAGCAACAGGGGGGAAAAAAAAGAAACAAAGTCAATTTTCTTTGAAAGAATGACTGGCTTTACTGACACTAAAGACGGAAAATATAACAATGAAAGCATCTCTTCATGCTCTGTTTGATTGTTCCACAGTCTGCCTTTGTGAAAGGTGTATCTGATAATGTTTAAAAGGCAGCACAGCCAGCCTGCTTATTGGGAACACCATGTTCCACCAGCACTTGTTAAGGTAGATTGGAAAAATCGTATCAGGATTGTCCTGCTCAACTTTAAAAGCATTGAAAAGTTAGAGTTTACAAAGTGGCTTAAACATGTACACCATGTTAGATTGCAGTGGGTAGCAACATATAGAATATGTGGATATGTAGCCTTACAGTACATTAAGTACATAAGTTTTTTTACAGAAGGCATATGTACAGTACAGTCCTACTTTCTGTTGATCTATCAAGTATAATCCTGAGAAAATATATTAAAATATGATTGCAAAGTGGAAAAATTATATATGCAAGACGTGAATATTTTCTCTTGGCAAATTCTAAATCTTTCTATTTGGTCGTCTTTTGTTCCAGTTGAAAGAAAATGCCCATTAAATTTGTACAAGTAATTTACTTTCCCGCTGTAACATTTGGGGTTTATGTAAAATGTGTTTAAATTTTCAGTTTGTGTTCGTGGTTTGAAAGTATCACCACATGGTTTTTTTATCAGGGAGTTAAAAACGCCTCTCTTTAAATCTGTTTATTGAAGCGCGTCAAGATTTCTCTTGAAAGGTGCTATATAATTACTTTTACCTACTTACTCGCTTCGCTTACTTAATTAAATATTTTGGATTAGAGGCTCATTTTAACTTGTAAAAAAGAAAACAAAAAAACATCTGTTTTTATGACATCCGTATGTAACGCATTGCATACAGAGGCACATGTGTGTCGTGATTTGATGTCATCCATTTAGATTAGACCAAATGCTGTGAGAGTAAATTAACCGTCTGGATGAATATTAGCGCTTTACAACAGAGACGTCCGTCTAATTGCTCAGCTATTTGTGTCCACTGCTCACAAGGACCAGGCTGAGCAGTGGACACTACAATCAGGCAGGCGTTTAATCAGACGCTTTGCTGACATTGTCTTCCTGAGTTTTCTTGCAATATTTTCAACTCCTAACATGTTTCCCAGGTGCAAGATTGCCACGTAATAAAGTGTCTCCCCAAAGAAGAGTTTGATGGACACTCTGCTGCTCTTGTAGTAGGAGGGAAGAACGTGTCACCGTTCCATGTAAGTGTTAAAATTGTCAGAATCGCACCGTTTTATATGCTGCTTTGAGAATTATGTGCAAAATGGAATGGAGTGTTTTTGTTGAGGCTTTCTTTTGGTTCTGTTCATAAGACATTTGTTGTTGTTCTTGATTTTGTTTTGGGGTTTTTTTTTAAGTCAGGAAACACACTGATATATTTGTTTATTTTTCTCTTCAAAAAGACACAAGACACACATTTTTGAAATTCAGTAGCTTAATCATCTGTCTCCTAAATTCTCTAAAGGACTTGGTTTGCAACATGATAATGAATGCAACTCCTGAAATTCCTGAATTACCATGCTTTTGTTTAAGGCTTCTTCGTGCTGCTTCTGTTTAATCCCCATTTTACGCATCTTTATTAGTCTTTCCCTAAAGAGCTGATTTGGCGCGATCCCAAAATAAAAGACGAGCTTCTGCTTTGCAGTCTGCCATTTTTAGTTTCTCTCCAGAGCCTCGGCTCCTTCATAAAGGCATCTCAGCAACACCAGATATTCTGCTGGTGACTGCAAAACCACAGAAGTCCTGAGGCGCTCCTGGCCTCCGAGCAAATGAAGACGCAGGAAATTATTGTTGCGTTCGACACTACATAAATGTAGTGTACATTTATCGACCATTTTATAAGGTACATCTGTGTAAGTGCTTGTTAGCACAAAGTTAATCAGTCAGTCACATGGATGGAGCGCAATAGCTTTAGGCATCAAGGCCTGATGAAGATGACAAGCTAAAGTAAGTATTAGCAAGGTGTACCTAATAAAGTGGCCAGTTAGTGTATCTTGTTAAATTTCACTCTCTTAACTACGCCAAGCTTCAATTTTCATTTAAGCCTGTTTAAAGTCACTGATTATAACAAACTTCGTGTTAAATTTGTTGGAGTCCAATTACTTCTGTCCCAGTTAAAATGAAAAGTTGCTTTAGTGCTGAAATATTTTTAATTTCAATTCCAAAAATTCCTTAAAAAATGCATTTCAAAAACTAGATAACCTGAATGACTGAATACTTTTTCTTTTGTACCATTTTTCTCACATAGTGAACATACTGTACTTAGCGTATCCATCCTTTGTCCCACGCAGGAATGGAGGACATGTTAAAAAATTTGTTTTTCAACGCCAGCCCACTCGTGGCGTGAGTACGGAAGAAATTCATTGTTATAAGGTGAAAAACAGCGGCGCGAGACTGAATAAATGAAGGTGTAATTTATTCATTGCGGCTCGATGGATGCCTGATGGATCAGTGTCAGGACTTCAGTGGTGGGGAAGCTTTAAACCCTCCTTACAGCCGAATGACTCCTCAGTCAGCGTTAGTTGGAGGGAGCAGCTTTGGCAGACTGATTTCCAGTTAACAGAAGGGAAGAGGGAGAGTTCTGGAGTGATCGGAGGCGCTGAGTTTGAGAGTGAGGGGAGCGAAAGCAAATGTCAGAGAGACTCTCGCTGCCAAGACTGCTTGCGTCTCCATGCGAGTGTGTCTCTTTGGCTCCCGTACAGTCGTAACAGGATGATGGTATATTTTAATAGTCCAACTGTTGCTCACTGCTCCTACTTCTCCTGCCATGTTCCATCAATCTCGATTTTGTTTTGTTTTTTTTCTTTCCTCCTTCCCATCACAATGATCGACAGAGGTCAGAGGAAACAATGGAGATGTTCAGGAATGCAGGAGTTCCCCCTAAACAGAAAGTCACCGTCTTTAGAGTGTCTGACAACGCCATCATTAAACCAGGTATGGGTAGAAATTTGCTCCTGCTTTTATACACTAAGCTGAAATTCTGGATATTAATTCCTTTATTTTGTCTCGTTCGTGTAAAGGCACTCCTCTGTATGCAGCACATTTTCGTCCAGGCCAATACGTAGACGTCACAGCTAAATCGTGAGTTGTTTTTTTTGTGTTTTTGTTGCACGTCTTCTCTTGTGTTGCTCTCTTTCCCAGTTCTTGTCAATTAATTTGTTTAGGAAAATTTCACTTTATGTGCAAATTTAAGTCTGTTGTTTAATTAGTTTTCTCACTGAACCAACTAATCTACTTAAATCCATTGAAATGCCGTGAAAGAGTATGCATACCTAACAAGATAGCGCATAATTTGAAGAGAAAAGAGAATAATGATAATCTGAAGAGTGCGGTGTGCATTTATATCCAAACCCTGTGATTTAGTTGTTTTTAGAAAACCTTTCTGCTGCAATTACAGCTACCAGTTTTTGTCTATTCTTTGCGGAGTAGCTCAAGCTCAGTCAGACTGGATGGAGAGTTTTAATTTTCTATTTGGATTTATGTCTAGACTTGGACTAGGCCATTCTAACATATGGATAGGCATTGATAAAAACCAGCAGTTCATAATCCTGGTCCTCAGCATCAGCTGTCCAGCATATTCATATTCTGGACAATACATAATATTCATATTCACCTCTCCTTTATACCCTTGAGGTGGTTTGGAGTGAATACAGAAATACATCACATTTTCAGATGTTTCTTAAAATTATTTTTCCTCATTTTTCTTCCATTTGTCAATCATCCAGTGGATCCATCACATGTATGTTAAAATACAGTTTTTGACTGCAATGTGACAAAGAGAATGCTTTAATGCTTTTCTAAGGCAATGTAAATCCGGTTCCATATTGTGTGTGTGTTGGTGAATTTCTTGTGTATTTTGGTAGCATTGGTAAAGGTTTCCAAGGTGTGATGAAGCGATGGGGATTCAAAGGTCAGCCAGCCAGCCACGGTCAAACCAAAACTCACCGCAGACCAGGAGCTTCCGGACCAGGAGGGGTAAGATACGAACTCATCCACAAACCCCCACGCCCGCACATGAGCGGTTTGCTTCTCTTTATCCGTTACTTTAAGCATTTGTGATACTCATCTCCGTCTAGGATCCGGCCAAAGTTTTCAAAGGAAAGAAGATGCCTGGCAGGATGGGCAACACGTACATCACGGCTCACGGACTGAAGGTGAGCGCCGATCCAAACGCGGGCGATTTCTGCCTTGAGCTTGTTTGTTCTTCGCTCCTTTATTAATCCAATCTTGTCCAATCTGCTTTGTTTTCGCATTTCTGCCTTCCAGGTATGGAGGGTGAATACCAAGTACAACGTGCTGTACGTTCACGGCACCATCCCCGGTCACCGGAACTGCGTCCTGAAGGTAAAACAAAACAAAATCACACACACATGCGCACACACAGTAGAGTGTGAAGTCAGCGGTTAGCTCCGGCATGTTTGGAAATCTGACTGCGACGGGTGACCTTGCACCTGTGAAACACCGTCACATCTGCAAGATGGTGCGATTTATCTTCATTGACACTGTGCTGGATCAGCAGCATGCATGCGTGTGTGTGCGCGGCCGTGTGTGTGTTGGTGCACGCGTATTTATTTCTCATGGGACGGGAAATGGAAGCGTGTAGCCTAACGATGTTAGTAATACCCTCAGCATCCATCTCCCTACCCTGCGTGTTGTGCTCGCCTCATCAGTGTGGGAGTGTTGCATATACCTGGACTCTTATTTGATCTGGAGACAAGTAATAATGAATACAATTTTATACCCACACACACACACACACACCCATTAGATTGCAACACCCCAAAGACTACAGCTTAATAATAAATATGCCTTAGTTGTTTTTGTTGTTCTGATGAACCTTAATGCCCAAATGCAAATGAGGATTATGTCTAAGTTATTGATTGCGTTTACCACTATAGCTAACTGCTAAGATTTTTTTCTGCATCCTTATTATTTGAACATCTAATTAGCAACTCATTTGAGTCGGTAGTTTCTACACTTTGTCAGGGTCTCTTTGATGTGTAGCCGAGGGAAAATTAAAAGTGATTCATGTGGGAAAACTAAAGGTTTATCCATCATATCTTCAAGATGTGATGGATGAGCATTTAGGCACTTTAAAGGAAGGTTTTCCATTGCTGTTTCTCCCCCACCCTCTTGTTCCCTAGTTTATCATGCAGATCACCATCTAATGGTTATTTGCATTGTTATTGCATGAATTTAAAGCGGTGTGCAGATACTGCAATGTGATCCAAGGTCCCTGAGCTGCTTTGTGTGTCTGGAACACAATAAATTGCAAAGATATCCAGTGGAAGCTTTAAAATTAGCCTCAATCGGTGGCAGTTCTTCCGTCATTGTCATTAACTAAGGTTTCATTCATGGCCTCACGCGTTACGTGACTGGGCATTATCTCCCCGCTCGAACAGAATGACTTCAAGCGCAGGTCCTCCTTCTTCCTCTGTGCTCATTCATTTTCCACGTCCCCTCGCTGGCAGGCGGAGTGTTTGTCATTGTTAGAATTGACTAAACAATGTAGCCTGAGGAGCAGCAGCCACAGAAATTCACAATAATGTGTATTCTGTTCTGTTATTGTCACATTCAGCTATTTCTTTTTCTTTCTTCAATTTAAAACTTCACAGATTACATAAGAAAAACCCCCCAAAATTTTGTTGTTTGAAAGTGCAGGGGATTTCTAATTGAATCCAGAAACAGGACTGTGTTTCACTCGACGTACAAAGAATAAACGTTTAAGTAAGAGAAACAAAAATATATAATTGCAAAAGTAAAATAATTTTTTATAAATCGCATTTTACAAGTAAGTTGCTACTCCTCCGTTCACTCATCTCACATCCTGATCCGTATAAAATCAGAGTTATCTGATCTGCTTGGAGCATTTTGCTGAGTGTTAGTCAGTAGCTCCGACTTCTCTGTGTTTGGAATGTGATGTTTCTGTTTTAATGGTATTAGTCATTGATCCAAGAGTTGTGGAGCATGTACAGTTCATGTCATGCTAAGGGCAGAGAGCTTCTCTACTTGGATACAAATTTCATTTACACCAAACTTTGTGAGATTCAGTTCAAGATAAACACCAGTGTGTGTTGCTGTGACTCTTGCTGCACTTTTCAGCACTGATTTTGCCAGTTTGTCAGTGCATCTTTAAATATTGAGTTGTGATGCTGAATCTCTGTGGCTTGTTAAAACTGAAATTTTCTGCTACATGTTAGCCTCTCCTGCCAAGTTATGATGAGTTTATATGAAATAGATAAATAATACAATGAGACGGACACTATTAATTTGTATACCCGAGACTACAGGAACATTTCAGCCATTTTTTTATTTATTTTTTTAAACTTTCTAACTTTGTCCACACTCTGTTGCATTAAACTCCAAATGAAAGCACAAAAATCTGTTTAAGTAGAAAGGAAAACAAGAGCTGCCACTGTTTAGTCCAGCACTGTTTGCCTCTTTTGAATTCGGATGTTGTTAATGTCAATCATATCACCACCTACTGTTATACCATATGTATTACAGTCCATTTTTGACCGGACTCTAACAGACTGGTTGCAGAATGGTTCTCCTCCAAAAAAACAGATGGAAGAAATTTTGATTTCTAAAAGAAATATGTGATATTGTGGTCAGTGCTTTAAAAGCTGAGTTGTGCATTGGCACATCTCAGTTTTACAAGCCTTTCACTTGAAAACAAGCAATTACTTTGAAGACATTTACAATTCAAAGCACATTCTGCATCTCCATTTTGCTTCCACTATGTTATACGGCAGATGGTACATCAGCAGTCGTGCAAAGCTGAGTTTTGTCCAAGACTCTTAATACTAGTTATTTAAAAATGCCCGAATGGGATCTAGAGATTGGTTTGGGACTTCCCCAGTTTATTTATTGTAAACAGAAAAAGGAATAGCTTGTCATCTTTTCTTGCTTCAGCATTCCTTAGCGAGCCTTTTGGCAATTTTTTAATGAATTTGTTTGAGTATGATGCCTGCCTCAACCTTTTTGATCCATTATAGCGGTTTATGATGCAAATGTGCATCTCTGAGTAAGAAATTCCTGTTAATTTGAAATGCGTTTTCTAAATACAATTAGAAAATGTATTTTCTAATTCCATTAGAAAATGGAATTTCTAATGGAAACTTAGAGATTTCTAATGGAAACTTAGAGATTTAACTTAGAAACTTAATGGAGATTTGATTAAAAGAAACTTTTAATCAAATCTACTCTTCTTCCTCACCCTTAAGCTGTAATGATGTAGATAAGTTGGTAAATGATTTTCAGTCTAAAGTTTCAGATATTATCGATTCCATTGCCCCAATTAAAATGAAGGTTGTGTCTGATAAAAAGAAATCTCCATGGAGAAATGCACAAACAGTTAGATCTGCAAGACAACTCTGCCGTAGGGCAGAATGAAAATGGCGTAAAACTCAACTCCACGTTCATTGTGACATATATAAAGAAAGACTACGTAACTATAATTTAACTCTAAAACATGCAAGAGAGGCTTTCTTTGCAGATGTCATAAACAAAAACATTAACAATGCTCGAGCTTTATTTGCAACAGTTGACAGAATCACAAACCCTTCTGTGACGTTACCGCCTGAATTCCAATGTATTGCCGCTTGCAACCAGTTTTCCAGCTTCTGTTCAGAGAAAATTCAAAAAATCTGAGCATTAATCTGTACATCCACTATAAAGTCAGTACCAATGCTGTGCCCAAACAAAACAAATACAGGAAAAATGACCCAATTTCAACTACTTAATTATAAAACCCTACAGGAAATTATAAGTCAACTAAGCTCCAGTTCCTGCTGTCTGGATGTTTTACCCACAAATTTCTTTAAGAAAGTCCTGCCTGTTATTGCTGCTGATCTGATCCAAATAGTAAACTCATCGCTCTCATCAGGCGTTTTCCCCCAGGCTCTGAAAACAGCAGTAATCAAACCACTGATAAAAAAGAACAATCTGGACAAATCACTAATGCAGAATTACAGGCCGATCTCCAACCTCCCATTCATCAGCAAAGTTATTGAAAAAGCTGTGTGTAAACAATTAACTAGCTTCCTAACTATAACCAACCTCTTTCACTCCTTCCAGTCTGGTTTTCGTGCTCACCACAGCACAGAGACCGCCCTCGTAAAAGTGTTCAATGACATCCATATAAATACGGACTGTGGGAGAACCACAGTGCTGGTTCTGTTGGACCTCAGTGCAGCTTTTGACACTGTTGACCATGATATATTACTGAATCAACTGGAGAGTTGGGTCGGACTCTCCGGTCCATTGCTTAACTGGTTTAAATCCTACATAAAGAACAGGGATTTCTTTGTTTCAAGTGAAAACTTTTCATCAAAGAGGTCAAAGGTCACATGTGGGGTACCCCAAGGTTCAATCCTAGGACCCCTTTTATTCAATATTTATATGCTCCCACTAGCTCAGGTTATAACAGGAAATAATATTAGCTACCATAACTATGCAGATGACACACAGCTCTACATTACGATGTCACCAGGTGACTCAGAGCCCATCCAATCACTGAACAGATGCTTAGAGCAGATAAATGTGTGGATGTGCCAAAACTTTCTCCAGCTGAACAGAAACAAAACTGAAGTTATTATTTTTGGACCTAAAGAGGAACGATCTAGAGTCAATGCACAGCTTCAGTTATTACAACTGAAAACCAGCGATCAGGCCCGAAACCTGGGAGTAGTGATGGACTCTGACCTGAACCTCCAGAGCCACATAAAGACAGTTACAAAGTCGGCCTTCTATCACCTGAAGAACATTTCCAGGATTAAAGGACTAATATCTCAGCAAGATCTAGAGAAACTCATCCATGTGTTCATCTTTAGTCGTATTGATTATTGCAACAGCGTCTTCACAGGTTTGTCGAACAAATCAATCAAACAGCTGCAGCTGATCCAGAATGCTGCTGCTCGTGTTCTCACTAAAACCAGGAAGATAGAGCACATAACACCAGTTTTAAAGTCCCTCCACTGGCTCCCTGTAGCTCAAAGAATAGACTTTAAAATACTGTTGTTAGTTTATAAATCACTGAACGGCTCAGCACCACAATACATTAAAGATCTGCTGTTGTTGTATCAACCTTCCAGACCTCTCAGGTCTTCCGGTTCTGGTTCTGCTCTGCATCCCCAGAACCAGAACCAAACGAGGAGAAGCAGCTTTCAGCATCTATGCACCACAAATTTGGAACAAACTTCCAGAAAACTGTAAAACAGCTGAAACACTGACTTCTTTTAAATCTCAACTGAAAACCCACCTGTTTAGGATTGTATTTGAAATGTAATCAATTACAAATTTATTGATGTAACTTGACTTAATGATTGATTCTATATTGCATTGTGATTCTGTGTTTGTAATGATGTAAAGCACTTTGAAATGCCTTGCTGCTGAAATGTGCTATACAAATAAAATTTGATTGATTGATTGATTAGATTTTTGTTCTTCTAGTTAAGTGTGTGCGATTGTGTTGCAGGTGAGAGACACAGTACTCCCAACTAGACGCTCTACTCTGCTCAACCCGCCTTTCCCCACCTACTTCACCGAAGAGGAGGGCGACCTGGATGAAGATCTGTACGATGACGACCTGTTTGTTCACACAGAGCCGTCCGTAACGCTGACCTGACCCGCTTGTAACTATGTGTTTTAATGCTTTAATAAAGAATTACTCCTGAATCTGCCTCGTTGTTTCTGGGCGAGCGTAAAAAGCAGCGAGTAGCAGCGAGCCGGTCTGTTTGATCAAAAAATGATTTTACTGTCCCTCTCCCCTTGAAACCATGGTAACTGTAGGAGTGATGATGTCACGAGAGGATCCCCAAGCAGAGAGAAAGAAGGGAAAGACAATGAAGCAAAACAAAGAGAGAGCCGGATATCTTGGAGAAATGTGTAATATCTATGCACAATGGAGCGGAGAGGGCAGGGGAGCAGTTGAGCCGAACACAATAAGGGGAAAAGTGAGTGGAATGCAGACAAGAAGAAGGACGAGCTGTCGTGGAAGAGGAGGGCAATAAATGGGGTGTAAGGGATGGAAGCAAATACAAAGGAAGAAGGGAGAGCTGGAGAAGGTGTGGAGGGCAGCAAAGGGAGAGGCAGAGTTGAGGGCTGACAAAGGTTGACATTTGTGCATAAGAGGATAAATGAGAACATTAAAGTTGCAGGAGAAACTGCTGTGCGCTTAAGTGTGTGTTTGTGTGTTCATGTTCAGCGGTTTTTAGATGAGGGAGATTAATTTTGGGACCAGCAGATCTTAATCTGCTGTCTCTCTGTCTATATATATATATATACTGTGTATATATATATATATATATATATATATATATATATATATATATGTGTGTGTGTGTGGTAGTGATGAAAGTTTTCTGTGGTGGGTTGGATAAATAATCACATAATTGCATCCTCTGAACTGCTTAGTGCCGTTTAGCGGATCTATCCTCAGCTTGCATATAAATCAGTTGGCCCTCTGCTCCAGACATCTGCCGTGTAATTGACAGCCGCGGTAACAAGGCCCCTTTGTTTGAAACCGCTGTCAAGCGGCAGCGATGCCTCACAGGAGAAACCCCTGCAACATCGGCGGACGGCCTCTGCATCCACGCCTGCTCCCTAATTGAAACGGCACGCAGCAGCTCGCTCTTTGAGACCAGGGGAACAACCACGGGGTTAACTGTCATTTAGGCAACAAAGTGATGAGGCGGTTTGTGGCGTCCTGCTCTGTGTAACATGCCACAGCTTGTATGTTTGTGAGGAAGCAGCGGGCGCTTTGAAATGGAAATAATATCGTTTGAAAGTCCTGCTCTGCAGAGAACTGCACATCATCAGGCTCCTGGTTGGTGGGGGGGGCTGGGAAGGTTGGTGTCTTTTAAAGCAGCAGAGCAGAAATACAGAAGACCAAACCCGTCCTTGATTTGGGACCTCAGAGTTCAGTTCATGTAGTTGAACAACTTTGACTCGCGTAAGCAGAAGGACAAAGCGAAGTACGCTAATGAATGCCTCACCTTCTGGTTATAGTGCTTTGGTTGGTTGTTGTGGCAACACCCTCAACTAACGGATCAGAACTCATTTAAGCTTTTAGCACTTTCAAGGTTGGAAATGAGTTGTGTATGGTACTATTTATTTATGTTTAACAGAAAGAAAAAAGGCTGACAAAAATGTGTCACAATTCTTCAACTACAGTGTTTTTTTGTGGGTTTTTTTTTTTTTTTTTTTGCAGAATAACTCTTAGAAAATAAAAAAAAATCTTTGTTTACAAATAATTAGTTATCCAACAACACTTGGATAAATAATTGTGGGCACCCCTAAAAGTTTAAATAGATCTAAATGTCTACAAACCTTTCATCAACAATCAATAATTTTCTGTTTCTCCTGGGTAATAATGCGACATGATTCTGACCCACTTTTCTTCTGACAAGGCAGGAGGAACTCTCGTAATTATCTTTGCCCCACGAATAGTAACAAGAATAGCAAGGAAAGTCATAATAAATCTGCCGCAAAGAGTGGCGACTTGAAATGAACAAGTCTTCCTAACAACAATTAGATCCTGTCTCCATGACCACCGTATCCAACATCAATGAAATTGATTTTAAGGGTTTTTTGTGTACATCTTTCCCAGGATAAAGCAATTTTAACCCAAAATTGTAGAATTGTGTTCTATTTAGCACAGATTTTGAGTGAATTTTTTTCTAAAGCAGCAAAAACATAACGTATAAACAGCCTATTTTAACACAATTATGCACACACACACACACACACACAATGTGATAATGTCACAGATTGACCTACTCCTTAAGAGTCACATAGAAAGCAAAGAACACTTCTCAGTCCCTCCTTCAGTTTCCTCTTCCACTTGTCATTATTCTTCTCATTCTCTCCTGCTTCTTCTCCTTTTGCTATCATTTTCCTTTTCACCTGCAGCACTAAGCCTCTCTTCCCCCAGCTCTCCTCTTTCTTTACCCCCACCCTCCCTCAGCCCTTCTCCCTCTGCTTCCATATTGATTTACTCGACATCCCGCGGTCACATTCTTGTGGCGAAGGTTTCCGGCTGAAAACCCCCTGACATTTACCTCGCAGTCACAACGTGGCTCATTTAAACTTCGCAAAACGGGACGATTTTACATGTCAGCTACCCCCATCCACACCCCACAAGAAGTAATGGCCAACTGCAAATATTTCTAACAAGGTACTGGAGCAATTTAATGTTTTTGGGTTGTTTTTTTTTTTTTTTTTGCGTAGGGTAAATAAAGGACTGGAGTGTCTTAAATAAGCATCAACATTCGTGTCCTCCTTGTTCACATTCATGGATTTTCACTCCTTCTTGACTCCTCTTATGTCTCAGATCTTAAGTGGGGTTCAACTGAGTGGGAATTAGTGAGACAGTGCTTTTGTAAGGTCATGTAAGACACACATGCAGATTAATAGACCAAACATCTGAAGGCAGGATGGGGACGCCTACCGAGAGGAAAGTGGGGACCCAAAGGCTGCACCCTGCTCTCACCCAGCGGCGCTGCAAGGAAGGAACCCAAATTTACCAACGTGGGTGGGAGGCAAACACTCACACACACACACACATACACACCCACAGGAGACGCAGGTGTGAGCAACTGGGAAGGGCTTGCCACAGCAGGATCCCCGGCAGCTCAGCTTAAAGGGAAACGTGGTGACGGCTGTGAACAAGAAGCTACTTTCTGTCCTCATTCTGGATTTAGTGCCGCTGGTTACAGGTTCATCTCAGCAAATGAGATTATTATTGAAAACGTATTTATTTCAGCCATTTAACTGAATTTCAGATTCATTAGTGTTATGTTGCATGTCTATATATTTCTGTTAATTTTACAGCTAAAAGAAACAAAAAATCCAGTTTCACTGAAAATGTGAATATTACATCAGATAAATAAAAAAAAATATGTGTATATCACAAAAATGTTGGACTCTAGTAAGTGTACACCATATGCATTCAATACTTGCCGTATGCAGTGTGGCATGTGGTTCTGCTGAGGTGTTAAGGAATCCCAGGTTGCTTCAATAGTGGCCTTCAGGTCGCATTGCATCATTGTCTCTGATGTCTCTCCTCTTTGTTTCGGTCAGGACAGTTTGCAGGCTAGTCAATAAGCATGACATCTTGGTGTGAAAAGCAGGTATCTGGACTTTTATTTGTACATTTAGCAGTGTAGGCTGGTGGCAAGTCCAGCTGGGAATTCAACCAGCATCTCCGAAAAAATTGACAACAGAGGGAAGTGTGAATAGAATATAGAATAGAAGTACTTTATTCATCCCAGCAGGGAAATTACTTTGCAGTTAAAGCATAGAGACAAGACACAATAACAACTACCACTGAGTAGTAGTTGTAGATAAAATAATAATTTAAAAAAAAGTGATTAAAAAAATATTTATTTTTTTTCTCATCAGTTTTTTCTTCCTCAACTTTCCATCAGTGTGCTCCGGCACAGCACTCCAATCAGCCAACATCTTTGGCAATAAAGTACTTGCTACTTACTCTTGTTGTGTAGCGTGTCGCTTACTATTTACTAGACAGCTTTCAAGCCAGAAGTCTTTCCCATAATTGTTTAGGCCGTAAAATAGCATTACTGTCAGTAACGATCTATTTTTAATGCTTTGATGTAATATCCAAACCCTCCGAGAAACAGTTTCATGTTTTCACAGGCTGTAGTAATGTTTCATGAGTGTAAGCACCAAAATAGACACAATTTTCATGATACTGTACTTGATTTGAGGAAAATAATCCTTCCGGATTAAATTTGTCTTAACAGTCCAATAATTTCAGCAACTCTCCATCGAGGAGCAAGAAAATTGTTCCATGATGGAGAGGAATCATCGTGCAACGCAAGAAGCAGAGCTTTTGCAGCTCATAATCAATTCACAATTGACTCCAATCTATTTACGGACAGCAAATAAAGACGAAGAATTTCATCGTCTGTTGCTGGAAAAAGAGAAAAATAGAAGAATTTTTTTCAGTTCCTCGGATTAATTGACTCGAGCGCTTACACAAACACTTTGTGGCGTAATTGCTTAATGATACAAGTCTGAGTGAGATTTTCTTGGCGTCCTCTCACTCCTCTGCCGTCGCTGTATGACTGAGGCAGTTAATGTGCTCAGGAGCCAGCTGTCCCTCAAATAACATACTCAATAATTCATGCTGCAAGGCACACACGTACACACGCGTTTGTGTGCGTATTTGTGTAGATGCGGGTCAGCTTATCGGTTCACCAACTCTTGTATAAACCCAAAAAGAAGGTTGCAACTGTCAGTGTAAGTGCTGACAAGCCCTGGACAGAGCTTCTGCAGGTAATAGAAAAAAAGAAAATAATTAATTAAATCTCTGATTTAGAGATAGTCACAATACGTTAGAGTGTGACAGTTAGGCAGAGTGTGTGTGCTGCTATTGGGGGATGAGATGTGTGTGTCCTCTTTACTAATTGAAATCAGATCTCTCATGTGTTGAGCCAGCAGAAGTGGAGCAGTAAATCCATCATGTCGGAACAGGCCGACCTTCTCTCTCAAACAGTCCCAAGTAATCCCCCACTCTCCTCTCTCCCTAAGAATGCTTAGATTCAGCTGAAACTTGGATAGCACTTTAATTAGCGAGAAGAGACTGCATGCCGAGTTCAGGCATCAGACAAACTAAAAGATAAGAATTGAGGAGATGAGATCATCAGACATATTTGCTTATTCTTTGGCGGAAAAACAACAAAAGGAAGAAAAAAACAACCCAGAGGTAGTTTTGAATTCTGTTTTTCACAGCGACTCACACAAAGTGGTTCAGGCAGCACTTGGATGGCAATTTTCGTTTGCTGTGAAGTGAAATTACTGTTTTCGTCAAGTCATGGTGGCTTTGAAGAGAGAAATGGCAGCCTCTGTTGCCTGTCGGAAAGGGACACAGCAGAAATATTTTACTCAGAACGATGTTGTTTCTTTGACCCGATCACAGGGGCAACACAACTTAACTCCTTTGTCAGTTCCTCCGTCTGCTGCTGTCATCCTAAAGTGTCTTAGGAACTGTGTCCACATCCAGCTCACTGGAAACATTGAAAGAACAGGATAGCAGTCAGTGTTTGGAGTGAAATTAATAGAAACTGTTGAAATGGTAAAAAAAAAAAAAAACAGAATTCTGTCTCTTAAATGTCTTTAGCATTTTGCTTTAGCAAAAGCATCTTAAACTCAGTTGCAGGTGTCGCCAGTGATAACTTTGGTTGCCGTTAGTGGAACTCAGAATAAAATCTAATATTAATTGTTTGCAGGATGAACAATGTAGATCTATCAAGCATCTGTAGATACGTTTACTGGTCAAAGGAGAAATGGTAGGGTAGAAAATGTTCAGAAATTCCCAAAATGAATTGCATGTTGGAAAACTAGTGGGGTTTGCTAATTGGAGTGTTCAGTCACTAGGGAGACTACGCTTTAGCAAGGTTGCATTATAACCTCTATTGCTCTATATTTTGAAGCATTTGATGAAATAAAAAATGAAGTGCAAATCATCACTTTGGATGCGTGCCTGCCACTGAATTCTATATGCAAGGCAGCCATATTGGATCTTGAGATCAACGTTGGTGACAAACCTTTGACTTTCCCAATCACAGCTCCAACTTTAAGGCACCTTTCATTCAACTTTTCCAACAACAAACGTGGAAATGAACATTAAAAAAAATAATAATTTGAAATTACATTCTTCAAGCAGTCAAGTGGTGCAATTGTATTAGGCTTGGATTTTTTTTGTGTTTGTTTTATTGTTTGTTATAGAACACAGCAACACGAAAAGGTCCACGTCCACATCAGATTTTTTTATTTTTATTGACTGTATGTTTTGCATCATTATCCTCCTGAAAGACCCAACAAACACCAATTTTCAGAGTAAGGTTCCCAGGGAGAAATGAGAAAAATATGGATTTATTGCAATTGATACCATCATTGTAATATTTAACAATAATATTGACATTGTAAAAAAAAATCCAGTATCATATATGTAGCTCTGTTGCTATAATTTAGTAAAATATTGATATTTTTATCTATAAAATTCACATAAAGACACAAATATACATACTAAACCACAATGTATTCTGTATATTTAACTAGAGAGGAACAGACATATAAAAAGTTGCATGACCATACACACAAACATTTCATATTCTGATTTATAACCCTGCTGTTCTCTTTTATATTGAACCTTCAAAATCCAGACTTTTTTAAAGCCTTTGACGTAAAATAAATAAATAAATAAATGGTTCTGTATGCCCACGAGTCTGGCATGAAATTAAAAAAAATAAAAATCTTCAACTTGAAATGAGTCACTGCTGTAAAGAAACTCTGCTACAACAAGTGATACTTGTTTTAGTTCTGCCTGCTTTTGTAGAACTTCGGCCGTGGGGGAGAGTGTTTGATTTAAAACCAAATAGCAAAAAACACAAATGTAATATAAGTCTGGGCATTTTTAGAAGCTGACAGAGTTCGGTGTTTGCAGTCAGATAGAGATAGTAACCCTTTAACCTGCATCAAGAATGCACCATAAAAAAGTCTTTGCTGTCCAAAAAAAAAAACACCCCTTGGAGAAAGGCTAGATATTTTTTTCCAGTGATCTCACAGGTAAAAAGAACTCCTGAAGAAATATTGTGCTCCAGTCAGTATTTTAGACCAGCCAAGGACATTTTAGAAATACTTGTCCTTGGCATTTTAGAAAATCCTACATATAGGCCCTCAATAAGACAAAAACAATAAAGTGAAGCAAGTGTGTGAAAAAAAAGCTTCATTTTTGCACGAAGCAAAAATGTTTCTTATAACATTGTCCATGCTATTAGAAACATGGACAATTTTTGCACATCTCCAAAGATTTCAGCCAACAAACTTGGAAGTGAACATTTAAAAAAAAAAATTTATTACATTCTTACATTACATTTTTTTTCTGCAAAGGAGTAATATATGTGTCGGTACTTCAGCAGAAAAGCATAAATTGAAAGACATCAGAACAATATTTTTTGAAAAACGAAAAGTCAATTTCAAAATCAGATCTTGTTTCTCAAACAACTGTAGTCTGTTCAGTCTGTCATCTACCTGATCAGTCAGAAAAAAATGATACTTTGCTTTTCTTACTTCGCAACACTTTTGAATTGAATTACTACATTCAGAAAGTTAACAGTAGATTGTTTTTGTGTATACTGTTTAAGTGAAATGATTCTTTGTACACCCATGAATGAAGCAGAAGTGACAGCTCCTGAACAGCAAGCCATTCAGTCTGACTCAGAGAAACTGGAGGGCACAAAGGAGGCAACATCAAAAGAGATGAGGAAGGAAGACTGAGCAGGAGGTCTGGTATTATGGTGGAGGTTAAAGCACAAAAAAGAGTTTTCACAACATGAAAATAGTTGTTTCTGTTTCATGTTGTGTCTCAATGACGCTTTTATCACATTTTGTCGCTCTACAAACACACATTTCAATGTATATTGGTGGGATTCTATGTGATAGACAAACATAGAAGTGTCATTGTGAAGTGAAGCGATATAAAGATCTGAAAAGTGTGGCATGCACCAGCGGTTATTCTCCTTTCCTCTTATATGCAATGGTAGTTTTGTAATTGGGTCATATGGGCAGTTACGCATGGTGACATTAGAAAGGGAGTGAATGCGAACCGGATGAAAACAAAATAACCTTTGCCTTTGCAAATAAAATTTGCCTTCAGTAATCATCATATGTCAATAGTTTATTTGTATTAGAAGAGCTATTTATGTGGTTGAAAGTCACACTACACAACACCCTGAATACATCATAACCAAGGCGAAAGGCAGCGTCATGCTGTGGGGGGGGGGACACTTCCCTTAAGCAGGAAGAGGGAAAGTGTAAGATTCAAACAGAGGATAAATGGAACTTAATACAAGGCACTTTAGAAAAAAAGCATGTTAGGGGATGAAAAAGACTTTACAAAAGTGGTGGGAAAACAACTTTAAACACAGCCAGAGCTAAATCAAACTGAGGATCTCTGAAAACATCTTAAAAGCTGTCATTCACAGAAGCCCTCTTCCCATTTTGACTTCATTTCAGAGAGCTTGTACAGAAAGATGTGCCAAATTCCGACTCTCAATATGTGCAAACTTGTGAAGACAATATGCCAACAACACAAAGCTGTTATTGCAGCAAATGGTTAGTTTTAGAAAGTATTGACTCATGGAGGCTGAATACAAATTATACACCACTCTGTATTTGCTCTGTTACATAAAATCATTGAGGTTTGTGGTGAGAAAGTGACAAAAGGCTAAAAAGTTCAAAGGGGTATGAGTAGTCATGCACGACACTATTTGTCGAGATTAGACACAAAAAAGCATAGTAATAAACAAAAAAAGGCTTAAAATGTTTGAGAAACAGTCAGTCCTCCGCTCTGTGTGTTTTCCACTAATTATAAGAATATTCATCTGCCATGAAGGCGTCTCAGGGGACGGGAGCGTGCCTCTGTTTGCGTGCGTGTGCATGCGTGTGTGTGTGTGTGCATTGGATGAGCTACAGACAGAAGGGTGGGCGGAGTGGGAGCAAAGCTGGAAAAAAACAATTCCATCTGCTTTGGGTCAGCAAAAATACTTTACAGCTTGTCATGAGGAGGCAGTAATGACATCTCTAAAAGGCAGCACACTTGAGTGGTTCACACGTATGAAAATACACAATCATCTGTTCAGCTTGCAGACGTATCATCTGTTCAGCCCTGCTTGGATTGGAGGACTCATACACACACACACACGCAGACTTACACACCGCACCAGCTTTAATCTGATCTTTAAACACACCGGGGATCATCAAAGATCGCCCAGATATCTATGTGATAACAAAATCTATTATCACTGCATCATGTTGAATCAGCACACGTTACCTCAGTCCACACAGAGGGAATGCTAATGAGGATGCAGATCAGTGGTTTCAAAGTGCCTGAGGGTTATGTTATATTCTTCCGCCAAAGGAGTGCAAGCTCAAACTGTGGAGTAACACCGCCACTGAGAGGTTCCTGCAAAAGCTGCACAGACAGAGCGACGGAGCGGGAGGGCGGGTCGCGCGAGGTAACATCACAAAGGACTAGGCTGTATGGAAATGGTGTAAGGTTCTGCATTCATTAAGCTAATAATTAATTTGGAGTTCATCTTTAGAATAACTAAACTCTTAGGTGATTTTGCTCCCAAAAAACAACTGATGGATTTGTGAACAACAATGTTGCTGCTCCAATATTTCATCAGATCCTCTCAGTGAGACATGAAAGCATTGCAACGTTTTATTTAGTTGTTTTTTTTTTTTGTAAACGGTCATGGTGCAAGCATGCAGTAACGCAGTGAATGGTAACAGCTGATTTAAAACACACTAAGAGGCTCAAGATCACTCCTTAGCTGCACTAAGGAGTGCACTCCTTAGTGCAGCTAAGGAGTGATCTACAGAGAATCAGCAGACTGACCTCCAAATGCACATCAGGCAGATTGGACACTTGAAACGGGACATTCGTCTGAGGAGTTTGATTTAAAACATTCTAAAATGTTGGCGTTACATTAATCAGTTAATTAATTTAATTTTTTTTTTCTTTTCTTGCATCTTTTTATTTCTTTACTTGAACATGTCCTCTTGCATTTTCTCATTTCAAGACAACTTTGTTGTCCACCTTTATAATGAGGGGAAATTTTGCAAAGCCTCATGAGGTCAACAAAACAAGCCATGAGTTTCCCCCCCCCTAAAAGCTCAAGCAGGATGATCAAGAGCTAAATCTCAACAGCTAGACTAAAACCATGTTAACGTCTTTCCTTTAGCAGACTGACAAGACTGAGAACAGCTACTGTATGGAAAATGTTGCCTTGTGCAAAAGGTTATGTGCACTGTCAAAAGGTCCTACTGAGACTTGAACTCAAATCACTTGTTTCAAAGGTCAGAGTGCAAACCATTACACCATACAACTAATTCAGACCAGCGACATGCCGTCACATTTGTGTAATAACTTACCCTTCACCGTTAGATCTGCCAATAGTCTTGAACGCTTTATTTAAGCCTTGACTTTGTAATCTACTTGTACTGTCTGTTTAATCTATTGTGTTTTATTCTTATATGGGTTTTTTTCTGTGGTCTTAAGAATACTGTGCAGCACTTTGGTGCACTTAATAGCTGTTTTTGAAGTGCTTTATAAATAAATTGACATTGACATACATGACAAAGTGATTGAAGATTTGAAGCAGCCTTGATTTATTAATAGTTTTCAAGCATAATTATAGCAATGATAAAGACATGTAAAATACTCTGCTGGTGTATTTTGACATCTAACTAATCAGTTTTAATGTGGCTCTGCATTGCCAGACTAAAGCACAAAGCTGCAGTCTGAACGAGTGCAGCTTTGACCCCCAGAGGGAGGTCAAAGCTTACTTTTTTACAGAGTCTGTGAACTTCAGAGCATTTCATATGACTGTCCTTCTGTCAGGCCAATATTGACTGGCTTTTACATGGTTTCTGACAGATTAAAAAAAAAGATGTTCCGAAAGATTTACCAGTGACTGTCACTGAAAACTTTTATTTATTTTTGACGAAATACTGCAGTTAGTTGTTTGGTCACAACACATAAAAATAGATAACTACTGTAATTTCTCCACTAATGTGTGAGGAAAATGATACAATTAACATTGTTTGTCCTTGCAAATGTTGTTTTCCACCATCTGGGGCTGGCACATCAGCTGATAGGATAAAAGATTTGAAATCATTTTTGTGCTATTGCCCTTTTGTGGGCTTTTAATCTCTACGTTTTCTGACCCCTCTTCTCATTTTGTTTGTTTGTCTTGTCTCATTTAATCTTCTTGGTGTCGATGTGATCTTTATGTCACCTGTGGTTGATCCCAGTTTGCTTCCAGATCTCTAATTATGGTGCCTTTAGCAAAGTGTCTAAATCACATTGTCCATCCTGCTTCCAGGAATCCAGTGCCTATGCAATAAAACATCCATGTCTATTCTACTCAGGCTTTTTTTGTCAGAGAAAGTGCTTTTTGAATTGTGAATGTGCATGATTAAGTCAGGATTTGAGTTTCACCTCTTTCATGAAATTACTGAAATGTAACCTTTTCAATGAGATTCTAATGTAGCAAAATCAAACCGTCTTATTTAAAAAAAAAAAAAACGCTAGCAAAAGATTTACCTGATGGAAACAAAGTTTAAGGTACAACAGAATTACTAAGCCTTCTGTCGCAATACCTACATTGTCCACAGGGTGGAAGCAGAGGTCTTCAGATCGTCAGCTCTGCCTTTTCTCTTGTCTGAATAAAACAACACAACGGCTTGTTGTTCTCTCTTTATTATTTATTTAAGATTAGAAACACAAAAACAAAATTTTTAGCAAAAGATTCATATAAAACAATGATAACAGTATTAAGTTTTTCTGAGCTACGCCCTCAGTTTCTGCTGACGTTGGCACCGCGCTACGGGAGTTGTATCTGAGGTGTCTTAAACCTGAGTTTAGGAAGCTTGTTATTTACATCAAAGATAATATCTGAGGCTGCAGTGACAACAGAATGATTTGTAGTTTTGTGCATCCATGAATTCTAGCACTTCTAGCTCCGGTCCGGTGGACCTGGTGCGGCCCGTTTTCCTCTGAGTAATAAATGTGTGGGTTGAGAGCGCACAGATGGGTATGAGAAAACATCTACAAAAAGCTAGTACAAAACTGGACCACACGGATTGGATTAAGACATATTTTTGTGTGTTTGGATGTGCAGTTGTTGGGGGTTGGGCAGAGGAAACATTTGGTCAGGAGAGAGGCGGCAGGGAGCGGGTGCTGACTGCGCTGCACTTTGCTCTGGATGGTGATGGAGGCAGCTGGGTGAGATGAGGTGAAGAGGGAGATGAGTGAATGGGTCCGCTCTGGTGGTCTCTCCGCCTCGCAGAGCGCTCCGAGTTGGGAGCTCCACCTCGGGGGCTGCGCTGCTGAGGAGGGGTAGCGGAGAGGCCTGGAAGACATTTCTGTTGGGAGGAAGCGTGGGGGGAATTAGGGTGACAGGCGGGGGAGGAATAACACACAGGTGCTGGGTGACGACTGGGTGACGGGTGGCGACCAGATAAGGAGTGACGGCTGGGTGAGGAGTGCCTCCCAGACACGGCACCCGTGGTGACTTTAGGTGATTTGGGTGTTTTGGGAGATTTAGGAACGGGTTGAGAGACGGGGGAGTTAGAGAGAGCTCCTTGGCTATGAGAGGTGGAGTCTCCATTGTTGGCAACTTTGTAGAGGAAGACATCGTACTGAAGTGGTGGGCTGACCTCCTGGTGCAGCTTGGCCTCTTTGGGTAGTAGCACTTCCAGGCCAATGGTGACTCCATCCTGATGAGGAAATATGATAAGGGGAAAAAAATAGGATGCAACAATGTAGGGAAAGTAAAAAAAAGATAAAATAAGGACTAAAACAAACAAAAAAAACCAGGGGTGGATTGATCATGTGACACAGTTCCTCAGTGCAGAACTAAAAAGAGAAAAGATGGAGGACTGAATGTAATTGTGTAATTTTAACTCAATAAAGTTTGGCTGAGAAGAATCAGAACTCCGTAAAGAGCAAGAGTGATGCCAGGGAAAAGCTACGTTTTATTTCTAAAAACTATGACTGCGAGGTGAACGGCAACAGCCTCCTTCCACACCATCAGCTTTAAGTGATGTTTCCCTTCAGAATTTCATTGGCTAAATTTTGAAAGCAACACTTAAGATTTCTTTAAGCCAAACAGTTAATAAATGGGAATTTGGAAGTTATATATCATATATCCATAAATAAATCCTAATATACAGGAGTTTGAACTGCAAGTATTACTTAAGCATACCACCAGATAGCAACATGGATGAATCAGAGGAGATTATAACTTGGTAACAAACACCATCACCTAGGCAGGGAAGTAGATACACAGGATGATTCAAGAATAGAAATAATATTATTTCTGTCACTAACACCATGTTTTTCAAATCTGGCAAAAACATGACAATTTGACGTTTATTCATTTATTTCCTTAGGCTTTTATAAAATAAAGAAAACCTTCTTACCAAGGCTAGAAAATAATGTTTAATTGACAATCATATTTTATGATGTTTCCTACATTAGATGGGATTTTGCATCTTCTAGTAAGTTCTATTAATCCAGAACGGATTTATCAAAATGAGGTGGAAATGCTGCTGTAGATAAATAGCTTGAATTTCACAGAGGATGTTGTTTTGTGCTTAAGCAGGACACCCATTATCTAATATTGCAGGTTTACTAAAGAACAAGACAAATCATTAGACCTTCTGAAGACTCAAATCAAGGTTTCTCTATTTAGCATTAAGAAAGGAACACACATTAGCACCGTTAGCACATTTTGATTGAAATGTGCTAACAGAGGATTAAATAAGCATACGCAGTTCTGGTTAGGAGTTTGACATACATCAAAGTCATTTTAAAACTTTGCATTATATATATATATATATAACTCATTACTTTTTTAGGAAGTAGTTATACAACAAACAGCTTCAATGATTCTTAAGATCAATTATATGGTTCCAACCTGCTAAAATAAGTATTAGTAGGCTGCAGAGAAACTGCATGATTTCTATACCCATCAACAAGCTTTTGGCAGAATTCTTGCTGGATTCTTCCAGACTGAACTGGAGACTCAACAGTGAAGCTGTCTAAAAGAAAGGACGGAGCAGACTGGACTTCTTGAGGAAGATCCTTCAGTGTTTGCAGCAAGATCTTTTGTCAAGAGTGTTATGTCTTCTGCCATCATCTGTTGGGGCAGCAGCATCGGAGCCAGGGACCTAAAAAGGTCCAGTAATCTGATGAAGAAGGTTGGTTCTGTTCGGACGACTGTGGAACCTCTGGAGATGATGATGCAAAGAGGGATTTTATATAAAATCAAGAAAATTGTTGGCAACCTTGGTCATCCTCTGCATGACAATGTCATACAAAGACAGTGTCTTTATTCAGAGGCTTCTTCAAATTTGCTGTAATACAGACCGCTACAGGAGATCCTTCCTGTCCACAGAATCAACAACATCTCTTTAAATTACCTTGAATAATATGAGCTACAACTTTTATTGTCCTTTGGGATTAGCAAAGTATTTATGCATTTGAATGTGTGTTTGGTATCAGCTATTGTTTGGCTAAAATATCCAACTGACTCCATGTCTCTGCTGTCTAACCATTAATTCAAGATGAAGTTGAATAGTTTGGAGTTGGTCTTTAATTATTACATTCGCTTTGCGCAATGTGTGAATAACACCATCCCACCCATACCATAATACTGCACCGCCACACATTACTGTACTGTGTTTTATGCTATGAAAGATTCACATTGGCCAAATATCTCACTCTTTGTCTTTGTGCTTTCTCAAAAAAAAAAAAAAATAAATAAACAATTTGGTTTTCACATGTGGGAAGCTCGAAGTTTCAGTCAAACCTGAAAGTGCTGATTTTGGAAAAAGAGGTTGTTACTTGGTTTGCTCTCTTAAGCTCAATGTTGATATAAAGTCACTTCGCTGTAGACTAATATAAAACATCTGGAATAGTTAATTGGCAGGCTATACTTAAAAAGCCAACTTGCTGCCAATTCTGTCAATGAGAGTGCCATAAGTCTCTTGTGGGGAGTGCAATCTCTCCTGCCATCATTTGCTGGAGTTAAAGCATTAGAGTCAGTGACTTAAAGATGGCTCAACAAGCTGATAAAGAGAGAGTGGTTCTGTTCTGTGGAACATCTGCCGCTTATTGTGCAAAGAGGAAATCTTGATAAAAATAAAGAACATTACTGATGACCCCAGAAATCCTCTTCATAAAGCTGTTATATGAAAGCACATTGTCTTCAGTCAGAGTCTTCAGTCAGAACCTCTGTAATATGGACCTCTACAGGCCAAAACAAAACATTGAAGCTGTTTGTTGTGTGATCATTCGGCTTTGGAAAAGTATTCAGATGCATCACTACCAGCCCCAAATTAACCAAACCTTTATGCCCATTATGAAAGCGTGCAATCTTCTGACTGAAACTGCAGTTTATAGTTAGGAATGTAAAGAAAGAAGAGGAAAGGTTTTCATGGGAGTTCCTAATGCAGTCACACTCTAGGAGCTGTCCACGGTTCTGAATAGGTTCACACTCACTATTGTATTTCTGCTGCGTAATCTGTGAGGAGCAGCCTACTGCAGCATAAAAGTAGGGTCAGCCATGCATTCAGTTATTATTTGGTTTGGCAGTACTAAGCTTCATTGTGTGCAGGCAAGCAGAAAAAGAAAAAGGAGAAAGAGCAAAAGAGGAAGGCAGCGTCTGGGGCCGGGGGAGGTGGAGCTTATAGCAACACACGGGGACAAGCTGGGTAAAATTAAAAAGATTTATTCCAACAACTGTGAACTGTAACCCTCCATGAATAGCCAAAAAGGTAGAAAAGAATATCAAGTACATTAAAGATAGCAAAACACATTGAAAACCAAGACACAGCGCTTGTAATATATGCATATAGATTCAAATATCAACTCTAAGCAATTACTTTATCCTCAGGTAATCTAGACATATCAACTTATTTTAGCAATGCTGAACATTAATAGTTTGCAAATACAGATTCACTTTATTTCCACACATTTTCTTCTTCTTCTTTTTTTTTTCAAATTGTACGTTTTTCAGACACATTTTCGCTGATAACATCAATGCATGCCGGCAGAGAGACACAGTTAGGTGGGGGAAAGGCTGAGGCAGAGGGGGAAAGGCAGAGAGAGGGGAAGCTCAGGGAAACAGGAGAAAAGACAATGCAGAAGTTCATTGGTCAAAAGACCAAGGCAAAGCATCAGTAGAGAGAACAGTCAGTCAGTAGTTGGTCCGAGCCAGAGATTTTAGTCCAGCATTAAAGGCAGATAGAAGGAGAAAAGGAGGCGGCGGCGCCACTGTGTAATCGATGTGAGCATGGCAGCCTCGTAAACAGAACTATTGTGCTTCTCGCGTTGGAACTATAAATATGTGTTGTGCTCACTTTTAACTTTAGATCTTATTAGTTCCTTTTAGAAAATCTTACTTAGCAAGGTGTAAACTTTTATTTTATTTTATTTTTTCTTCCAAAAACCTCTGTGTGTGCACTGTAAAATATTTTGGTCTGATTCAACCGCTGCACACTTGATCAGGCGCTGATGTTACACCAGGTTGTTCTGGAGCATGTTTACCTCTGTGTTTTCCTCCGTGTTGTTGGGGGTATGGCCGTGGACAACAGAGGCAGGGCGATTGTTCTCATGCTTGGGGGAGTGGGAGTTCAGGATGTTCATAGACCCCTCCTCTTTAGGCTGGGGGGATTTGGCTTGGTTCTCCTTCTTCTGCGGCTCATCCTGCAGAGAGAGTCAATTCCTGTTCAGCTATGAATGAGATGTGGCAAATAAAATGACGCTTAATTCAACAGACAAATACTTTCTCGTGCAAAACGAGAGATGTCCGTGTGTAATAAAACCTGCACGTCTCACCAAGACCAAACAGAGCAATTTACAGGGGTATAGCCGAGGTCTTGTTTACTTTGCAGAATAATTTTATCTCCTAGAAATTTATGAAAAGTGACTGCTTCTAACTGAACTAAAAGTAAAACATTGACAAAAACAGTCTAGTAATGTCTGTAGAAATGGAAATGGAGACTAGAAAACAAGTTTCCATAACACATGCAGATTTTAATGTCTCCACAGTTTGGTGCATTTTAGAATCAACGTTAAATTACTTTTATTGGTCTTCAAAACTATAGATATTTGCATTTTAAACTGTTTAACAATTTTTATTTTATTCTAGACCACCCGGGAGCTTTCTACCAGAAAGGGGAAATGACCAGGAAGTGAAAGCCATCAACGTTATGCAGCAGAACAACACCAGTTCAAGAGACAGAATTGACTAGGAGTGGCCTGAACACTGGAACTTATCGCAAATGCCTCATTCAGCTTTTCATTATGTGAAAACTGTTTTTTGCATTCTCTCTGATTTTTATTTTTTTTTGTGTGTGTGCGTGACAGAAGATATGTTTGATGATCTGAAACATTTAAGTGTGGCTTTATAAAAATGTTTTTATAGTAGGCTTTCAGCAAGCGCCAGTATTTGGATAGGAGAATGTGTTGATTTTTAGGTTCAAGATAAGTTTCATGACCACGTCAACAAGCGATGGAGGAGAGGCTTGAGGAAAGGAACCATCGCAAGCAATTATGAAGAGTTGTTGGACTGAGTAAATATAATTACTGGCAACTTATCTTCTGCATTTACATTGGATGAAGAAAAATGTTTAATGGAGAGTGGGAGCTCAAAAGAGGTTTATATGATATCTTTAAAAGTTATTATGTGGGCTGACACAGTACCTTCTTATGTAATGCCTCTGGTTTATAAAAACTACCCATTAGTTTTATGACATTTCCAAAAATGCAGTCCAGACTATGAGCTTGCCGTGGCTTTTTAGCTTCTAGCCCTGACATTTAGAGCATCCGGTAGTCACGGAAACTCATCTATAATCGCTGCAGGGAAGCGTTAACAGAGCTGAAAGCACAGACTAAGGTTGAAAAAAAGAAAAGCCACAATTGTTCGCTTAGGTTTTTTCACTGCAGGTGCAGGACTTATCAAAAATAAATAAATAAATCCATCAGTGTTTAAATTCCAACATTTGAGTTAAGCAGACTTTATTATCAGTCAAAGAGATGTGGCTGTGTTGTTTGGGTGTTTATGCATTTGTTTATGTGTCCGTGTGTAAATGTTCAAGCGTGTCATTTATTGGAGTGTCATGGACATTTGAAGGTCAACATCACAGCAGGCAGTAAATAGGGCACCATTGATCGGTCACGCTTAGCTGCTACTGGACACAACTCACTAAGTACGCCTTAGCATGACAGATGAAAGGTTTTAAAAGTTGAATGCTTCATTTCTACTCTGGGTCTTACAGAACACCAATCTTTGCTGGTATCTGTAGATTGAGTGAAACGGTCTTATTCGTACCCAACTGCGCTGTTTTACATGAACAACAAAGATTTGTGCACACAAAGCAGACAATAGCCCCCCCCCTACAGTCCCTCCATTGAGACAGTAATTAATGGGCTGTCATTTGCACCTATTTATGTGCTGCTACAGAGCAGTTTGGTACATAGCATCATAGAAGCCCTAAATATGTTTCAGAAAAGATATAGAGAAGAGCTGCACAAGGAGCTAAAATGGCTGCATGTGCTGTGTTGAGGGAAATGGAGGCGCTCTTGCCTCGCCGAGCACCTCGGGAAGCTGTAGAGACACGGGTGAGAAAGGAAACAAATGAGGCAGCCTAGTGTTTAATCATACTGCAGAGGCCACTGCAGAACACATGTGAACAAATGCCTGCCTCGCGAGAGCTCGGCCATTTGTCATTTCACCTGGTGCGTGCATCGGATTGGATTCAGGAGAGAAATGTTGGAAGTTAGGTTTTCAGCAAAATTGACAGCTAGTAATTGCACAGTGGGTGGGCTTCCAACAAGGATAGGGAGGGGAAGGGAGGCAACGCAGACTTCTCCACTGGGCTTACCTGGAGGTGGTTATAAGGCTTTCTGTGGCCATACTCCCAGGGATTGCTGGTTGTTGATGGCCTCTGAGAGGTGATTGGTGGGTGTGAAAATGGTTAAACACAAGCATGCTACACAAACTATCTGCAAGTGAACATCCTAATGACAATCTTCTGATTTCGCTGACGGTTTGGAGTTAAACTGACAGATGGCAAAATTTCTCTCTCTCTCACACACACACACGCATACATGCACATGGCAGCAGAACAAGACAGATTCATAGCATAGAGCAAATTGTTTAAGCTGGCTTGGGGGCATAGGAGAGAACATAATAAGGAAGAAGCGAGAACAAAAGGTAAAGTTAAAGAGAGACAGACTGTAAATACTGAAAACAAAGGGACAAGAGCAAACAGGAGGAGAGTGGAGGCATACCTGACAGATAATGTTGTCATAGTACGCCAGGTTGTGAGTATGAGCTTGGGGGGCAGGCGGAGGGGTGTCACACAGTTTCCTTACATTTGGCTGCGACCCGTCAGCTGTTGTCGAAACCGAGAGGCCGTCCGTCTGTGGCTCGCTGCTCTGGGGGCGGTACTTACTGCGGGAACGCAATGAGGGACACAGGCGTGATATAAATATTTACAGAAGTGGCTTTTTGTTTCTCCCTTCGCTGCAATATGAGTCACAGTAAAAAGAAAATTGAACAACACTGTGGAATGCAAAGGGGGATCGAGCACACACACACACACCTGCGTTTGCGAAGGCGCATGTTCTCGTTTTTGAGGCGGTATAGGCTCTTGGCGAAGAACACGATGATCATGAAGAGCAGGAGGAAGACGAAACAGGCCACGGCCACCACAACGCACAGCACTTGGAACTCTGTGACGGCCCATTCACAGCGCAGGCCTTTATTCCAGATGTAGTCCTGTATGTTACACCTGGACACAAAGGGATAGAGGGAAGAACAAATATGATACACAAAGCAGACAATAAGCCCCACTTAGTACTAAATGCTAAATTAGCCTTGTAAATACTATCACCACTTTGACCTTGTAGATAATGACACCTGCTGTCATTGAGTCAGTATTCAAAGGCTGTGAGCTCACGGCATTGGCAGATTTAAAGTGTATGTGTATTCAAACCACACAGACTTTTATATATTAATGTTGTGGCGTTACAACAACAAACATTAACATTTTTCATCCAGATTTTTAAACAGCACCTCGTAGAGAGTAATTATACAGTTGAAGGAAAATAACAGTTTTTGGCTTTGCCTCTTTATTACAAGATCAGAGTATCTTAAAGCATATGTTCTATTTTTCCGTTAATCTGTTCTGTCTGTGCGACTGACTGAAAACATCTCAATCATTTTTGAACATATGTAAGTCAATATATGTCAGTATTTACCTCCATCTATTTTTCCACCATCAAATTTGACTTATTTTGCTGTTCCTGCTTCAGGAAAACAGCAGATTGGCGGTGCCACCACCATGTTTCATGTTGTTCAGAATGGTGTGCGGTGCCAGTTTTTCCAACAGACCTCTGAGGCCTTTGCTCATCTGCTAGATTCATAGTGGAATAGAAGTGGACCAAAATCAAGAGGTTGCACTGGTTTTCTTTAATAGTGAAGGGCGTCTGAAAACAGTAAACAGTACACTGTTTTGATCACCACCCTTACAAATCAGAATTATGAGATGCTTTCTACCTATCAAATTAAATCCTCATAAAATATATAAAATTTGGATGCAATGTGATCAAATCTGGAAGAACTCAAGTGGTACAGATACTTTTGCAAGGTAGACTGCAAGATGTGCAACATTTTTAAAACAGGAGTGTATAAACAACAGTACTTGCAACAATAGTACTTGCACATTATGTGGTGCAACCTGGAGGCTGTCCAGCAAGCAGCCTTGCTTCTAATAAGATCAAAGGATCAGAGCATGTGCATGCATACATGCTTGTATTTTAGCCTTAAACTGTTCTACCTGTGCAACTGACTGCACATATATGTATAAGGTGCCAGTGTACGTATGTATTTGGGCATATGCTTCAGATCATGCATAGGACAGGATGAGCAACAGTTTGTCTCCAAGCTGACGGTCAAACTGCAGATGGGGCAGATGGTTGCAACATGATGCGTCCGGTCTTCGTTGTGTGTTGGCATTGTGCATGCGAGGATACTGTGTGTGTGTGTGTGTGTGTGTGTGTGTGTGTGTGTGTGTGTGTGTAGGCGTGTGCATTTTTCTGTTGTCATTTTCCTCACACTTCTTTGAGCAGGCGACTGCCATGTGCTCTCTACATCTCTTACCTCAAAAAACAGAGCTAATCCATTGGGGACCCTGCTGTGATCTTGACGAACCCACATGACACATTAAGCCAGCCTTCTGTCTGTGTGCATGCGTGTGGGTGTGTGTAGGCGTGGGTGTGTTTGTGTGCTTGCATGTAGTTCCCTTAATCTTTCCTTTTGTGTCAGAGGACAAAACATTTGGGAATGATTGCAATAAGCCAAATTAATAAGGGGAATGTTTTTGATCCAAATCAGAGCGGCCAGTTATCAGCCTCATGGCAATGCTGTGCTTGCAATACGCTAAACAAAAAGCGACAAAATGAAGCTGACCTGAAGCCTTATCACATTTCTCACCTGCAGAAGGCACCCATTCCTGCCACCACGGTGCACACCCCTCCGTTGAAGCAAAAGTTTTGTTCAATGTCGCACTGAGAAACACAAACTCCTGGTCCGGACAGCACAAAGCCCAGCCTGCAGCCATCTGCACCCACAGCCCCACCTACACCCATTCCGTTGTTGTTGTCTGGTTCCTGCATAGGAGGAGCTGGCAAAGATGACCCACCACTGGTGTTTGGCCTTGAGTTTTTGCGGATCACCGGAGAACCTGCCAGGAGCGGATTCTCATCCTCCATGTCAGGTGGAGGTGAAGGGGTGGGTTCGGGTTCTGGGGTCGTGTCTACTGCTGAGACGTCGTTGTCAGAAGACAGGTAGTCGTAGTATTCAGTCAGGGAATATTTATTAGGTTCTCCACCTCTCTGCTTTTGAGCTTTGGGGGTTTTTGCCCAATCCAGAGTGACGTCGGCGGGCACAACATCTGGCGCTGGACTGTGAAACGCCACCATGATAACGTCATCAGATAATGGGTTCCCGGGATGGTCTGGCCCCGCCCCTCCGGCTGTAAACTCCTCCCCGTGTTGGTCCTCCTCTACAAAATCCAAGTAGTGGCGTTTGTGAGAGTGGTGATGCCTGGTGGAGCTGAGTGGGAGTCGGGCACCGATTCCTGCTCCGATCAGGTGCTCTCTCTCTGCTGAGTCATCACTGAGAACCATCCTGGTGTCCAAGGCCTCTTTGTGGACGGATGAGTGGTTGTGGTGAGGATGACGTCTGGCCAGCGAATGCCGCCCTGTCAATCAGAAACAGCAAGGAATATTTTTTACTGCAAAGATCATTTGTATTGTGATTCCTTATTCTTGCACAAGCAAAACAAAACTCTGAGCTCTTGGTAGTCATGATAGTTTATATCTGCCTTAGGCTTGACAATGCAAGGAGGTTGCTTTAGCGCCTCGTGTCTGATGAAAGCTGTTATCTTGCAGAAACTCCCAAAGACAATCCATTTTGTGTTTTGGTCAGAAGCCGCTGAATCTTTCTTTGAAATCTTCTGGTATTTCAAAAAGTTTGATGAAATTTTCCACAGATCACGGAATCGTTGATTCTATACCATTCGTAACAATGGTGATATAGAGCTTTTTCACATCTTCTTTCTTTCTTTCTTTCTTTCTTTCTTTCTTTCACATTACACCTACCTGAGATGGTTGTTGCTTCAAAGGTCAATTCTTGCCTGGCCAGATATCAAAGCCTCAAGCACACATGTCCAGTTAAAACCCCTGGTAGCATTTGGCAAACTTAGCCAACTCACTTCATTCACATTAGTGAGAGTAGGACAAGTCATAGCTTCTACTAGTTGCCATGGAGACTTAGTCGCCTCAAAATCTCATTCTGGTGGTAAGACAAGCCCAGTTCTCTCCTATTTGTTCTCTCTTATTTGTCACAGTTGCCACAGTTATTTTTTCTTGATCAAAATAATGAGATGTATAAAAGTAGCTATTTTAATATAGGCCACAACTCTGCTAGAATGTAATGCTTCTTTTTCTTTTATATTTTTGATCATGGACTTACAGATAAAGCATATTAATGCCCAATGGTAGCTGGGTAGAAACCACTCCCTTATTCTATGCTTTGCAGGAGAATTGAATGGAATCATGTAGTAAGGTAATGGCCAGGCAAAAGTGAAAGTCCATCATGAATCAAAAATGTTGTATTAAATTACACTTATATTTATTTTATAAGAATTGTTTGGGATGCTAATAAGAGTTATTCTAGTATTTCTGCTTAAAACCCTAATTCATTAGCTTCTTAACATGGCATTTCTAAAAGGTGGATTATTGTTCAGTGTAGATACTGTATACTATTCCTTTTAACATACTTTATGCCAGGGGTGGCAGGTACTGCTACTGCATCTGCATTATGACAAGATCACATATACAACCTGACACTCAAGCTGACAATTCAGAATAAAATCAATGACTGAGTTTAACAGTCGCTGTCAGCATGACTGTGAGAGGGAGTGCTTTGAGTTATGCTGTTGTTATCTTGCATCTTACCTAAAGGCAAATTGAGAATTCCCAGGTTTCCAACTCTGCTTTGTGCATAAGTAATGTTAGTGTCTCTTTACACCACTCAGAGGAAATGTCTGAAAGTTTTCCCAGGCTCATTTCCTAGCAGTATATACCACAATCACACCGTCACCTTTGATAAATCTGTTGTTTTCTTAATGAGAGATGCATACTAAAAAACTGGAAATATCTCATAGGAATCAAATAGGATCTTTATAGAAATAAAAGCAAAAGTTGAAGATGGAAGTGTGCATGTGGTGATACAGGATTTGTTACAGTAAATGACTGACAAACGTTCTCGGGTGACTGAGACTTGTTGAGGATTAAATCAGGATTTAGAGCTGTGGGTTAGAGACTGACTGGTCAGGCTCATCTGCACTTTGCAATCTGGGGAGAAGGACTCAGACAACAGGGGTGCAAATACCCAATGAAGTAAAAGATCTTGATATTTCATGGTAACAGCACTCAAATTACATTTAAGTGTAAAAATCTACAAAAACCTTCTAAGAGACATCTACTGATGTAGTAGGACATATTAAAATTTTGTCACATCGCCCCTTGGCTAGTGGCTTGTTGTGTAAAAAAGCCATATAAGTGGCCTGTAAGACTATAAAAGTGTTTTTTAAGTACCAGCCATTAACGTCTTTTTTTTCTAGGAATACTTTTATATGTTCCCACAGTGGTCTGTCATTTCTTTTCACTTTTCTTTTGGCCTATAGCTACAGATACAGCTAAACCTAGCCAAAAGGTTTGCTGGATGGCTTGTCTTCCATTGCCACCCTCAAATTCCTCGGTTCAAAAAGAGGTGGCACCTTTCAATACATGGCTCTTTATTCAGACCTCAAACAAAAACCATCAGAACGTGCCTCGAGTCACGAAGACCAGTGGCGGCTGAGAAGCCATGAGATTCACCTCACTCACACACACTCGTGGAGCACAGTTGCCATGGTGAGATGTAAAGAGGTGCTGTGTTGAAAGGAGGAGCAGGGCGAGGGAATTGCAGTGGAAACAGAGAATCCAGTGTTAGTGCTCTTTCTCTTCCCTGATTTTCAATCAACTGCCCGGCCAGTCGGTAGGTGCTGGATTCCAGCTCCATCTCTGGGAAAAGAAGGATTTGGAATGAATCTGAAAACTTATGGTTTTTTTCTTCTCTTTTGTAGGAAGAGACATTCCCCGCCGACTCAAACTGGCTGCAGCCGATTCAGCTCTCACTTAAGGGCTCAATCTGCCAATTTGCTCTGTTGAGACTTAGGCGAAGCTGCATCCTGTTAGCGGCTGGAAGTCTTTGTAGAGAGTCCAAGAGTAAAAGGGGAACATGAGGAGATTACAAGATGCTCCAACTGAATGCACAACTCTCTGCTTTTGCTATGTGACATCTGCTTTTTCCAGGCTGTGATTTGTGCTTTTTACTGACAGTCAGCTTGCAACCTCTGGCACTGCATTGAGCAAGTCACCATGGTAACAAGTTCTACCTGAGGTCATTTTGATTGTTTCGGGGGGAGACTTGAAGGAGTTACACCGATTTTAAACATGGGGGAAAAACATGGTAGTAAAGAGACACAGCTGCAAAGTTGCAAACTAAAAACGCCAAAATATTCAAGATGGGCGAAAAGACTCAAATTAAAAATTGAGAATGCAATCATAATTTATTCAGAATTTTTGTTTCAGGCATTTTAAAATGACTCTATCCATCATCTCTTGTGGATTTCTCGCTGCTTGTTAAGCTATAAATACCATCCTGACTTCACCTCCTTCAGTGTGTTTTGGTGTGAAAGATGGAGACAAGCTGATCTATTCTGACATATCATGAGCTTTCTAGGGCTGCAGGGCAGATGGACCTCACAGTATGTAGTCTCTGAGTTAATACACACACATTCGCATGACAGTGCACCCAAGAGTCTGGAATCGGTCCACGTCATTTTCCATGACTGCATCAGCAAAAGCCCATTGCTATGCACTTATGGATTTATTAGCCTTTTACTCGATTAGGTCTTTGAAAGGATGTTGATTAATTCCTCACAGAAACATTTCCAAAGGAGCAATTGCAATCATAGAAGCTTAAGCAATTAATTAGGTAAATAGTTAATGAATAGAATAGAATAGAATAGAATAGAATAGAATAGAATAGAATAATGCATTTGAAGATCATTTGTAGTGTGACAACGCCTACCTATGATTGTTTGCATCTGTGAAAATTACTGCTCAATACAAGCATAATGATGGCTTAAAAGTAATATTTATACAAACCACAATGAAGTTTTGAAATTGTAGACATTTTTAAGACATCAGATGTAAATTCAGGTCTTAGCAGGCCACAGCACCGAACCATCAGCTAGTTTCAGTTTCCAGGACCAATCAGCTTCACTTTATAATCCTTAGCTTTCACATTGAAATGCTAGACGCCCTAAACAAAATTCTTATAGATAGATAGATAGATAGATAGATAGATAGATAGATAGATAGATAGATAGATAGATAGATAGATAGATAGATAGATAGATTTATATTATAGAAATTTTACCAATAGATAAAACTGTTCCACCAGGCCAGTCAAATTGAAATGATACACCTGAGCTCATGGTCCTAATTGATCACATCCCCCTTCCCACGTGGTCGCTGTGCTCTAAATCACAAGAGGGAGGGCGCCAGGACTGCGTGCCTATTTCCTGGTCAATATGTCACAGCATTAACGCCTGGATACACATTGAGGCCGAGGGAGGCGACGAGGAATGGGAGGTGCGGGGTACAGTCTGCGCGTTCCCGCGTGAACCCCAGCGACCCCACGTACGTGCACGAGCCACCCTGTTGCTGGGCAGCAGCGGCGCACGTTTTTTTGGGGGGGGGGGGGGTTACGCCCGAAAGATTTTTCTTCCTTTATTTCCAGGAGTCTGCTGGAATTTTTCTGTATATGTTGGAAACGGAAAGACGAAATTAAAAGAAGGAGGGGGGCAGATTGGGCTTGTCCTGTGACCCCCACCCGCCCGCCCCCCTCTAATGTCTGGAGGAATTTACTGCATTTTGCGGCACAATGGGCTTCATGTAGACCGACTACAGAGCACCTAATCCGGCCTTTGTCTGGGGATGAACCGCTTCAACTCTTATCATCTTTAAGCATAAATCACTTATAAAGATGGAATTCATTAATTTAATCTATTTCAATGTTTTGCTATTTAAACGAGGATTTTGGATTAGAAAAAGAATATAATGGCATAGCCTATATATTATACTACCATGTATGTTTTTCTTTTTATATACTCGAACTATTCAACAGTGACAATTGCATCTATAGCAATGAAGCTTAAACCTATCATTAAGAACCTATAGTATTCTTAACCTATAATTAAGAATACTACAGGGTAAAAAAAATAGCCAGTGAAACAGAAATGATACACCTGCATGTCCTCCTCCTAATTATCCCTCTTGCTACCTTTGCCGAATTAATGAAATATAATAGCAGTACTGCACTATTACAACATATTAGTAAATCAATGCAAAGCCTGTGTCCATGTGGTTGATGAAAAATAAATATTTAGCTGAACATCTCTATCTGGACATTTTCCACGTTTCATTAAATCCTTGTCCAAGTGCAGGTGTGATTTGATCCACGCACGTGCGCGCTGTCTTGCACAAATGACCGAACTACACTGCCGGGCACACGCGCAGGGTGGGTCTCCGGTGGAGCGGTGGTCTTACCGTTATGTGCACACAGAGGGATGATGAACATGGAGATGGTCAGCAGCACCTGCCAGGTCTCCAGTCGACTGTCTCCACGAGCCATAGTGTGGGTTAGCTTTTCCCTTGACACGCTGATAATAATAATAATAATAATAAAAAGAGATCTGATCTGATCTTGTCCCCTTCTTCACACCGGTCAGATGCGGCCGCAATTAATCCAGATCAAAGCGGATCCTGTCAAAGTTCAAATCTGCTCCGTTTTGGTCATGCCGCCTTCTGCTTGGCTTAACAGCGAGGGGACGGTCCCATTGTCCCCAAGCGGCTGGCCTGTCCCTCTCGCACCTTTTTGCGCGCGCGTTCCTCGTGCTTCTCGGTGCGCCTTTGGGGTTCGGTCGACAGACAGACAGACAGCAGCAGCAGCGCCGCCAGGAGTTGTAGTTGTAGCGTAATGACGCGCGCGACCAACGCAGGGGTCCGTCGACGAGATTTTAATGACACGAGTCTCTCGTGCTTGCTTGCCTGTCGCTTGCCTGTCTGAACGGAACAGCGCGCGCAGAATGGGTTCTGGTGTCAAAGTGCCAGCGTACACACACTCACACACACATCGTCACACACCCAGCGAATGCGGTTCGTGTAGAATGGGAGTGAACGTGGGGATTTACGCGGCGTCTGCTGTCAATTGCACGTCAATATGCTCCATTTTACACCCCAGCTCAGATGCATGAGAGAGCATGATGTGGGCCCCCACTTCGGGTGGCGTTTATGTGTCAGTAGGTTATTGGGTGCCTATAACTGCCAGCAGAAATTGGTGTGTACACGCGCAGGACTGGATAATCCTCTTTATGTTATGCTATAGACTCGAGACAATGACATCTGCTCCTTAATCACTTTGTCATGCAGGACAGGCTAGAGGTACAAGCGAACTTGACGCCCGCTTAGGGCTCCCTGAATAGCAGGACTTTACTACACACAACACAATGACCAATGCACCAGTCATTGGCGGTTTGTGATGTAGAGGATATGGCTGTCTTCCCAGGCTGTTAAAGGAAAAGAAGAAAATTCTGTCAATTGCACCAAAATAATATGCATTGTGTATGCACATGTCAGACAGTGGGATATCCACGTCTGTGCAAATTTTCTTCTATTAGTGCAAGAAAATATTACACCACCAAGGTGGCTGACAAAACTGAATCTGGAGTCTGATTCCGGCTTATCATCCAGTGCTACGTTAAAGAGCTACTTGGAGGTTTTACTAAATATGATATTTGAACTGCACATGACCATGTCCAGTACAAAATCTTTTGCATTTCAACTGGTCAAAGCTAAACTGGCTTATTTTACACTGAGAAGAGATTTTCTTGCGTGTGTTCAGAAAAATAAACAGTTTTGTCTGTCGGTTTGTATGTGGGAGTGGGTGTGTGTTTGGGTATGTGTGGGGCAGCAGAACGAAGAAGGAGGGGCATCATGCATGCAAGAACTACTACTAGCTTGAAATTTACAAATACTAAGTAAAACAGCGAAGGAAAACATGTCTTTTTATGTATGTAAGCTTTTGCTCTATATCGATGTCAGCTGATATATATTTTATTCAATCACATTTCCTTATCTGTTCCTTTTATCACCCTAAGCGGGTATAATCACAGTTCACTGGCACTAATCCAGCAAACAAGAATAGCCTGCAGAGGGCTGTCATCCCATTCCCCTCCTAAATTGGATTATGTAAGAAACATTATGAAATAATTAGGATTGACTGCATTGATTTCAGTGAATTAGTTGCTCTACCATTTTTATCGGTAATTGAATCTGGAATTGAATTGAGATAAACCACTGCTATACAGAGATATTTGCGTGCATCCTTGGTAAATATGTGTAACAAAGCCTAAAGATAGACATTTTATTTCTGCTGTATAATCTCACACTTATTTTTTTTGTTTTTTTTTTAGAAGAGGCACGCTTTCAGTCTAATACATTCTTTTAGAAGACAAGAAATTTCATGTTAAGAAATAATTGCATTTTATAGACTCCCCGGAAGCACAATTATTAGGACCCGCAACGACTGTTTTAATTTAGATGTAGTTTTAGCAGTTTTTTTATTGTTGTGTGTCTTGGCCAGATGAGAGTGTCATGTTTTGCAAAGGTTTATGGCTCAATTATATGAAACACTTAGAGACTCTAATGGCAGTTTAAACGGTTTACTGCCACAAGATGAAAATAACGAGTCTTGATTTTTCACACACAAACGAGGTCAATTCTTGTTTGGAAGCAGGAAGGAAGTATTACTGACACTCCAGTGGTAAATGAAAAGAATTATTTAATTGTTTGCCTGATTTTCTTGTCAGTGTTCAGGCGGCAGAAGACGACTTGAAATGTCAAAATGGCTGAAGTAGGAAATAGTAAGAAGTAAGAGTTGTTTTGTTTTGTTTCTTTTTAGTTGTTGGTAGGTGGCTCGACTGACAATGTGAGGATTGTGGGTAGACAGGCAGATAGGTGTTGGTAAAATATTGGTTTGTTTTCTCCCTTACCTGTGACAGCAAGTACTTCAAGTGAGTAGGTTCAGCATATCCTCTTATTTAGTGTTTGTGTACACGGTGGCTTGAGATTCCATGGCATAACCAGGATGTGGTGAACAAACCGAAGCGTGCTCCCAGTCTTCAAAGCCACACGGAAACACAAGAAATTTACAAATTTACATGATTTACATGAATTTACACTGATGAGATCAACAGGGTAACATATTAACAGGCAATGGGAACTGATGGAGAGGTCTGACTTGCAGGAGGTGCTTATCTCCAAACATCATTGGACAAGAGTCAGGGGTACACTCTGAACTGACCGCTAGAACATCTCAGTAGTACTTGAACATAAAAACTAAATAGATTTTTTTTATATATATATATATAGGAAATCACTTTTTTTTTCCTTTTCAGTTATTCTTCTTCCTGTGTTCTGAGTAGAAAGTGTACAAAATATCACAATATTGTCTTTTATTAAACTCTGGTGAAAACTATTTCTCTGAGTGAAACACTCTTGCTCAACTGAACTAATATTGTCAGTATGGTCCAATCAGCCCGTGCATACACACACAAAGAATTTGCCTTTAGATAGAGGTTTTTGACAAACAATTTGGGTTGTTTGGACTGAAACAAATGACAGGATTTTATGGAAAAACACATTAAAAACATTACCAAATGCTTTTTAATTGGTGGAAGATCTACTCTGTGGATCTGTTTGTCCTCTACAGGGGCTGAGAGCGTTGTTGAGGTACATTTTAGCAGTTTTATGGGGTTTCCCAGTCATCAAAACAAAAGCCCACACAAACCTTGTGAGGTGAGCTGTAGAGCAGAACACAAAAGAGAGGACCCAGGACTCTGGATGACGTAGGAAAAATTGTGCAAAGGTGAGTGATTTAAATCTGCTTCAACCTTGTGAAACAGTATTGAAAATATTTATGCCATTATGCGGGCAGAAGGTTGTTGTTCAAATATAAACAGGAGTGGTATGAATAACATTGATCCTACATAATCACAAATATATAATAACATATTTTTTTGTTTTCAACTTAAGAAATGTTGTAAAATTAAAAGGTTTTAAGATAGTCTCCGTGACGGATTATACAACTGGGAAAAAAAAAAGATGAATTCATTTTAAAACCTTTTTATGTATTATACCTGCTCTTTCGCCTCATTCGATTTCATATTCTACAGCATCAAGAATTTGTGTTTTTTACTTCATATTCCCCATACTTTAAACAAACCAGAGAGCATTTTCTTTTTCCAACCACGAGTGCTATGATGGGAGAGAGCAGAGACTGTCACAAAACGGGGGAGACAGAGAGTTTTGGAGGATGAAAATAGATGGGTGAGTGTTGAAGAGGGGGAGCAGAAGAATGGTGCAGTCTGACAAAACACACAAAAAAGCACACTGATGTACTGCCAAACAGAGCAGAACAAAATTGTTCCCGCTTCCACCTACCATCCCTGCAAACATACACACACACACACCCACACACGCCTACACACCCCGTATGTCATATGGATATACATATTCGATGTTTAACTTTTCACATTTTTTACAATATAGCCAATATTCATGTCTGGTTATTTTATTGTATTTTTTGCTTTGCAAAAAATAATGATGACAACCAGACATAAACATGAAGAACAAGAAGGGCTCTTTTCATGGTGCTGAGCAGATGGATGGGACCCAGAGGGGAAGAAAAACACACCTTGGGTGACGTCAAGCTTTATGTGTGTGTCTGTCCCTTAGCATGTGGCGCTTGGGCCACATGATTTGCTTCCTGTTCCCATGTTGAACAGTAAGAGGTGCACAGGACGTCCAAAATTCCTCCAGTATAAACGGGTGAAATCTTCTCTCTGCATAACAAGGACTATGTTCACACATACAGTATCTTGCAACACATCAAGAAATTGTGAATTGTTTGCTTGCTGAAGTTAGATTTTTAATCATTTAAAAAAAAAAGCTGAAATAAATTGAAATAGGCCGCACGATACATTGCTTATATAATATTAATGTGTTAATATTAGTGATGTATCACAAGAATTTACAAATTTGTGAAGGTTAAGCTGCTAAAAATATTAATAGTCAAAGAGGATAAACTATATACTTCTTACATTTTTTTAGCTGTCATGCCAGATCTAATTTGCTCTGATGTGACTGTATGACTATTTTATGGAATTTCCCAGTATCTGAAAAAAAATCATCACATTGGTATTTTTTTTTTTTTAGGTCAATTTTTTTACTGGTTCAAATGTTGGTACACGGAGGAATCTTTAAAAGCTTGTGAACTTTTTTTTTTTTTCCAGTGACCTCCAACTTTTTACAGGTTTTCATGACGCTTATCTCTTGGACACGGATGGCTTTGTAACTCTACAGCACTGATAATGCCTGAGATAATCCATTTGGCTTATTTGATCACAACACGTGGATTTATGAACATATTTTTTGGGGGATCTTGGAGTTTGTCACTTCTCCACATTTAAAGGACTCAGTGAGGTGGTTCCCCTGTTTGCTCAGAATGCCTTCTTGGCTCCACCTTCAGGGGTTTTTATTGACACATCAGACACAAACAACTACTTGGAACAGTCTCGTATACCTTCAACTTTGCTCTCCTATCATCTACCTCATGCACAAGGTGCATCAGCAACCTGGTGTGAATACATTAGCTTGGGCCAACAATCTGCTTGCAGGTATTTCAAAATATCCATAAACACTGGTCTTTAGTGATTGTGGGAAACACATAAGGCAGGTGTGTCAAATTTCAGTCGTTTTTGATGTGCCAACAATCCAAATGTAACTACAGGATGTCCTGGTATAATTACTTAAGCCCGCCCCAACAATGCCACATATTCGGAGAAAGCAGCTGTCTTGTTCCGTTTGACCTAAAGAGCTGCACTTGCTCTCAGGCTCTACAGTCCTGTCAGTGACTTATGTGTTTCATGTGTGTTGACAGAAAGAAATGTCTAGAAGTTAAATGAATTTGGCTCTACAGAACTGGAGGAGCAGTTTGATTAAGCCGTCATCTTGGAATGCGTTGCTGAAATTCCAACATTAATGACTAAGGTTTTGTTTGCCATACTTAATTACTGACAGAGTTTGCACAACAGCTAGTAAATCATTGAAAGATTGACTTAGCTATTCTAAGAGAAAGCCTTTTGATAGTAATCTAATTTTTTTTTTTAAACTAACATTTATTAGAGAACAAGCTGAAGACTGACAAATATAAAACTTTTGGTTCCAGTTTATAACTTGCATTACTATTCTGGACTTTGTAATCAATGCAAGTTGGAAGAACACAATACCTGTAATCATAATATCATCTAATCTTAAAAGATCATGTTAAATGTAACTTTAGTCCTAAATTCATCATCAGGTCAAGTTCAAATCAGTTACATAAGAGTGTTATTGGTTTGAACTGTGTGAATTGTGGGCTACACACAGTATCTTCGCGTAGACTTACCCGCTTAACCCAAACAAAACTCAGTTCACACCTTAACCCAAAAACAGCAGTTCTCCTTTTGGGGAAGAAACAGTGAGTGCCCACAACGTAATATGCGTCTGGATAATGGTCCCCACAATGCATCAAATACATGGCACACACGCATTATGTTTCAATATCTTTACAAGGACTTTGCATTGATTCCATGTATTTCTGTAGCCTATTCTTAGCCCTTACCCTAACCAAACAATTACCAGATATATAGTAATTATTGTGCTAACCTAACAATTACCAGTTTATAGAGTAAAAATGCAGCATTCGTAATGTAGGAGATTTGAGATCTTACAATCTCTTACAACCTCCAGTTTTTACATTATCTGGGCAAAATGTAATTTCTTCTTAGCAGTTTCAACTTTATTCACATCAAACCTGCTGCAGAAATTGGTTCACAGTCTTAGTTACCCCTTTGCTCTTTAAGGGATTTGTAAAGATATCATCTTACTCCCCGCAATGTTCCAACAAAAGATAAACCCATCCAAGTAAATACAAATGCAAAGTAAAAGAAAAATTGTCATTTAAAATAAAGTTGCTTAAAAATAAAAGGAAGTCTTATTCCTGACACCTTTGTAAAAGTAAAAGAAAATTAGACAAACAACACAACACTGCAGCAGGTAGATCATGTGCAAAAGAATTTTGTTGAAAATATGTTCACTTTTTAAGGCTCTGCATAGAATGTGCTTCCCTTTTTGGCAGAGATAGGGAGGGAGAAAGAAAAAGCAGATTCCATGCAGCTTTTACAAACTTTATTACCGGCAATGAAACATATAAAACCACGAATACACAGTTTCAGATGAGTTCGTCCCTATTCTCAATGCTAGGACCTCCAGACCCTTGATGTGGAATCAACAGGAGTAATTTGCAAACTGTACAGTTGAGTAAACTTGCAAACATAACACTCTAAAATGTACTTCATTAATAGTAAAACCAGTTACAAAGTTGTAAGAGAATGGAAGTTTGATCTTTTGATACAAAATGATATTTTTTTTGTATCAAAGCTAAAAGGTCTTTAAAATCCTTATAGCTTTTTAAAGTAAAAACAAAGAAAGATGTAGTAAAAGGAGGTATAATAACAAAGATAAATAGTTAATCCTCAAAGGCTACAACACTGAATTGCAATTAAAAATTAATAATTTCAATAACAGTGCTTAGAACGAATATTACCAAACAAAATGTTTAACCAAGCAGTGACAGGTTTTCAGTGCTGTCATTTTACTCGGTTCTAACGTTGAATTAAAGTAATTACATAAACATCTTAGTGTCAGGTGTATGCAATTCAAGCACCCTAAAAATGATTCAAAAGCTGCACTCTGCACCTTGTCAAGAAAGACAAACTATGGTGGTTTATTTCACAGACTTTCTGAATTTGCTGTTGTCTTTATTGCTACTGGTTCACAGGTCAAAGATTAAAAGAAAAAGAATCAAATTTTAACACTTAAAATGTTCAAAAACAAAGTTCTTTAGTCATCATCCAAGTCAACCTTTATCACAGGCGCATGGTTTTCTGACATTGTGGCCCTGATTGTGACATCTTTGCCTGTGAAAGTCAGTGAGGGACCCTTTGCTTGGCCTCTGACGACTGTCAAATCTGTATTCGTGGCCATGTGTTTATAAAGATTTTTGTCACACTCTCTGACAACATCCAACAGTCCCACTGCATACTCATTTTTCCTTATGTTTAAGTCATACGGCACCTTAAAGAAGACGGCCAGGCGCTCGCTTGTTTGTCTAGTGGCGCTATCAAGGAGATCATAGGTGAAGACACCAGAGAATCCACGCCCTGTGTAGAGGGTCTTCGACACAACTGCAGCTCCAGAGGAGGATGGTTTGATTCTAGGAGATAAGGGATCTGCGTATGCTCCCCCAAGAGTGTAGGTCCTAGTGGAGTAAAAGTAAGAGGAATAAGGATCACCATCAAACGAAGACCACTTGAAAACTATAGAAAGTTTACCTAGGATTGTGAAGGACGTATCGACTGGAGTCGTTTGTGACGTCAATCTTGCATTGGCGGACTGGTAACATTCTTCTGATGGCACCCCCGACTTCCACAGTGCCTTGCAAGATTTCTGCTCCCACACTTACTGCATCTAAAAACGCCATGTCCTCTTCAAACTACCTGTTCAGACACAAATAAAACCCACTTGGCAAGTTGATGACGGCATAATAATAATTAGAGAAGGCATACATCTGAACATAAAAACTAGAAAGATACTGTGGGATCTGAACTGCGAGGCATTCCTAAACTATCACGTTTTAAAATCTCAAAATATTCTAGTTTATACCAAAACAGGGATGGAGAAATCTGTTCTTCTGTCCAGTGGTAAATTAAGAAAGTGGTTACTGAGTAAAACACACAGATGCAATAAAATTTGTGTTTATACTGCAGGTAAATCTTGTTTGGCAATAGTGTCTACCAGTTTTTAATGTTCCCCTGATGGCTTCTACAGATAACCAAGGACAATTATTTTTTCCCCATCCAACAGTACAATTCTTGTTGCCTACTTGCAGACTGACTGTGACGCAACACGATTTATCCTCTGATTGCTGGAAAAGGCTCAAGACATCCAAGCAAAACCCAATGGGGGTAAACGAGGTAGACAAAAACAAGACTGCAGCGTGGTCTAATTAAAAGCCTCTAGCTGATTGCAATCAGCAGCAGCTGAACAGGAGGCTGAAAGCTATGTCACCACGAGATGGCACACTAAATGCACACATTGAACTCCCCTTCAAAACTGCTGCAAAAATCAGGAAGAAGTTTTTATTTGTTTGTCTTACTCACTAAGCACTACTTTTTTTATTTTTTTGGAACCATCACCCGTCTTCTCCAGAACTGCCACATCTGATGGTAATTCATCAAGATGTCAAAAAAAAAAAAAAAAAAAAGTCTTACATATTTTCTCCCATTTTAAGATTCCAGCAAATCCATGACACAAATCTCCAGTTCCACCACATTCCAAAAGTGCTCTGTTGAACACTTTTGGAAGTTCAGATCTGTTGACTGAACCACCAGCAGAAAATGAGCTCATGTTAAAGAAACCGCTTTGAAAATATTTAAACTTTATCCTCTTGGAAGTGGCCATCAGAAAGTGATTAATGGACATCAACAGCACTACTTACACAATAGGCTTGTGGATGTATCCGTGTGTGCAATGAATCTGTACAAGTTTACAATTGAAATAAATGCACTTTTTAATGATGTCCAGACACACGAGATGTACCAGGCAAAAGTTCATAATCAAGTTTTGGGAAACCAATGTGTGAAGCACTTCACAGTTTTCCCTATCATTTTAACTTCTGCCTCCTTTCTCACTTTTCTGGCTCTGGAAGTAGAATCTGCTTACTAGAATCAGACTTCTCCTTAAACCTCTCTAAGCACTTTGAAATGCCTTGCTGCTGATATGTGCTATACAAATAAAATTTGATTGATTGAAACTAAGACTAAAATAAGAAAAGAGAAAACTTGTTCATCATTCTTTCAGTCACAATCACCACTTTATTGCTCATATTCAAGTGCAATCCAAATAAATATTATGGCTGTTAGTTGTCACTTACATGCACCTTTATGACAGGATCAATACAATCTGACATTGTGGCTCTCATAGTAACACTCTGGCTCTTGTGAATCAGAGAGGGGCCCTTTGCTTGGCCTTTAGTCACTGTCATTTCCTTATCCTTAATCATATTTTCAATGACATATTTATTAAACTTCTGGTTGACGTCAAAGACTCCTAGTGCATACTCGTTTGCCTTGAAATTCAAGTCATATGGCACCTTGAACACGACAGTCAATTACTCAGAGGCAACCATTGTGGCGTTATCACAGAGATCATAGATTGAGATGCCTGAAAAGCCACGTCCAGTGCGAGGTGTTTTGGCGAACACTGCGCTTCCAGAAGAAGTCGGCAAAATTCTAGGAGGCAGAGGATCAACACAGCTTCCCCTGCACGCGTATGTCCTGGTCAGTTCAGAGTTGGGGTTAGTTTCCAAAGTAAGGCAAAACATTGTACAAACACATGATGGAAGTTACATACCTAGGATTTTCAAGAGTGTAGCGATCTGAAAAATTGATGATGTGGATGGTGCACTGTCGACGTGGTGGGGATTGATGTATAGCTGCAGTCTCTGCTAAGGTCTGCTCCAAAATTTATTGCTTCCACAATCTCCATTTCTCGTAATGAGTGCTGGCCCTTAACAGAGCTGGTGTACTGGAGACGACCGAAATACAGAGGATGTACCTTCATTAACAGGGTCAAGAAAGCAATGTACTGGAAGCCACAGCAGTTAAAGACATTGGTTCATTTTCACAGTAGATTTGGTTTTACTGATTAGCAAAACAAAAGATCTAACCCTTATCCTTTGAGGACCTTTTATCAGTGTGCTTTCAGGGTATTTGAATCATCAGACCTTGATGAAGCATCAGATACACTGCATTATATGGACATTTTAAATGTCATCTTACAGAATGCCAATTGAATCACAGCAAAACAATAAAAGGATCAACTTTACAACTATCTACATTACAATATAAAAGCATACCAAGAGCAGGTTGCTTCAAAAAAAAAAACATTAGGGAGTTTGGGGGACATCCATTATTTTGACTAATAATTTAGTTAGATTTTTACTTTTATGATTTGGTTTCGTCATAAAATTCAAGTTTATTCAGTAACCACTTGAGGGACTTCAAGTAGGCATGTTACCAGCAGCAAGTATTTGTTTCCATACAATTATTTTTGCATTGTAGGTGTAAATTTCCCTGGATGATGTCAGCCTGAAATAAAGTAAAATGTATTAAAAAAAAGATAAAAAAGTTTCAAATGGATCTAAACTTAATCTTGCTCTCATATTATGGTTTATGGCCCATGGGAGTTTGAAAACGTTAAGAGAACTTTTAACCTACACACTATGCTGGTGTTAGCAAGTCCCTCAGATAGTGATCTTTCCTCTGACATGCAACCACTGCAGACTCTGAAACAAGTAAAGAGTTTTCAAAGATTACTCTAGAAGTGGAACACAGACAAATATTTTCCTTTCAATGTTTGTCTTTCAACCTGGATCAATCTTTTTGTACAGTAAGAATAACCTCCAAACAATTTGATGTTCTTTGTTGTACCTTACGCAGCTGCAACCATATCCAGCGCCTGTTGGACAACCTGTCTTCTGCAGTGTGTTGATCACAGCCACTGAGTTTTCCCACAGTTTGGTAGGACTTTACCAACCTACCAAAATAGGTTGGTAAAGTCCAGGTGATTGGACACAGCTTGCAATTATAGGCACCTGAAGGGGAAGCTGATGAGCTCAAAGATGATAGGTAGAGAACGATGAAAAGAATAATAAAATATTAATACAATAAACTGGAGTACTATACTCCATGAAAAAAGAGGATTGCATAGTTTTCATTGTTGTGATTTTGTTTCTAATGTGTGTAGGCACCAAAGGTTAATGTAGAGACTTAAAAATATCAAGTCATTTAATGTTTGGTTTTAATTTTAACACAGTCAGAATGCAGTCATACCAAAGAAAGCCGAAACCTGATTTGATATTTAATGCTGTGCCATTTAAAGAAAAGTACCACTTGAGCTGCGTCTTTAGATTATATGGGATTACTTGGATTATTTAGTCTTTTAGGCCATTTCAAATGACAAAAAAGGTGAAAAGTCTTGAGGATTGTTCTAAGAATCAAAATGAAGCTATCTTAAAGATAGTTATCTTATTTGGTGGGACACCGAGTTAAACTTGAATACATTATACATTTTTACTGAAAATATTAGAATCCTTACTTTCCTGTTTAAATAATAGAATAAAAGTAAAAATGTTCTAGAGGTTTTGACACTTTTGCAAGATACTTCAGAGAGAAAACATGCTATGATTGCTATCCAAAAAGAAGCATCTTTTTTTAAATTAAGAAATTTTAAAAAAGCAAAAAATAAAATACAGAGGATTTCTCTTTCATGTTGAGAAGTGTGGAGAGAAATTACTGTGGCAGACAGTAGATCAGGTAATTTAGCTTTTTCTAAAGGATCAACTCAAAACAAAAACACAACACATAGCAATAGTGCCCTTAAATGTCCCTTTATTTTTATGTAGGAAGGACAAGTCAGTCATTTTGATTAAAAAAATATATATACAGTATTTATACATTTTGACAGATAAGTCATAAAATTTAAAGTTAGAAAATAATTACAAAAAAAAAAACTCAGGTTCAGTTACAGAACTTGCAATTATGCTGAAAAATAAAACCCTTTAATGAACATGTTAGAGATATTGGCATACATAAGTCTTCATCTTTGTCCTATTTCAAAGTCCCACCAATGTTAAAAGTAAGCAACTTAATGTTTGGTGTGGTGTTTCACCTGTTTAACCTTAATCTATAACTGATAACAGTATTTTTTTTAAAAACAAAAGAGTTAGTTGTCACTCAAGTTCACCTTTATCACAGAAGAATAGCTCTCTGACATTGTAGCACTTATGGTTACATCTTTGCTTTTATGAGTCAAGGAGGGGCCCTTGGCATTGCCTCTAATAAATGTTACGTCTGTTTTATTTGCCATTTCTTCATGGAGATTTACTTTACATCCCTTGCAAACATCAAAAACTCCCACTGCGTGTACATTTGCCTTAAAGTTCAGATCATAAGGAACCTTGAAAAACAAGGCCATTTGCTCAGTGATTTTTCCAGTGGAGCTGTTGAGAAGGTCATAGGTGATGACGCCAGAAAATCCAAATCGTGTCCGCGGCGTCTTGGCAAAAAACGCACCTCCACATCCAGATGGCAGAATTCTTGTTGGCAGAGGTTTAACACAAACTCCTCTGCAGAGGAACATCCTGGTCGACAAGAAAGCTGATCAGCTTATACAGTGAGACAATCAATGCCAGAAGTTGCAACAGAAAGCTCCTTACCCGGGATTCTTGAGAACGTAGAGGTCTGAGAAATTTGTGATCTCAATGTTGCATTCTCTGCTGGGCACTGAATTAATTATAGCTTGAGTGACTGTGATGGAAGCCATCACAACATCAGCTGCAACGTTTATTACTTCCATAATCTCCATTTCACCTGTGAAACAGAAGAATTGTTTGTGCTGAAATACTGGGCTTCCATTGGCTCAGCATCAAAATACAAGCTACTTTACGGAAAAAAAAAAAACATCCAAGCCAATTAAGACATACTTAAACAAGAAGATATTGAATAAAAAGCATTTTCTATAGTACCATTTGAAGTAGCAAACACAAAGCTTTTTTTATGTATCCAATATTCACCTTGGAGGGAAAAAATTCTCCAACACTTAAACAGCTTTACAATCCCTCTTTACCCGAGTGACTTGCAGAAGCCAAAGGATTTTAACAGATGCATTTATCTAAAACTATTCACAGAAAACAAAGAAAACCAAATATTTTACATTCTGAACAGAGTGAGACTTTGTAATACAGATAATCTAATCAATGTGGATAATGTTAGATAAGAAAACGGAAAAACGGTTCAGTTAAAAAGTATTGCGTTAAACTTTAGAACCAGATTTGTTCATTCCTGTGAATGATGCCGACTGCTAAAGAGAAGCTGGTTCTAAAGTGAACTTCCACCATTTCAAAATAACTCCAATTTCAAAAGGTTCAGTGCGATATAAAACTATTTTGAATTTAAACCCACCTTCATAGTTTTTGACCAAGACCAGGAATGTGCTACTGATCTTCCATGTAAAAACACTTACTGAAGGTCAGATTATTTTAATCATATCTGACCAGAGTACCTGACAAAATATTAACTAGCTAAAAAAAAAAGCCACCAATTTTTACACTGCCATTGGAAGCACACCATATTAAAATAAATACTTATTACCTTAGTAGAACAGTGCTTCTTGCTGATGAATAATTATAAGTCCTGTTAATTCCTTGTTAACATTTGTAAGAAAACAAAATTTGTCAGAATTAGAGTTCAGTGTGGGATGTGGGTTTGAAAACCTCCCATGTCTTTTCTAGCAAGGCTAAGCTGAAGGAGCTCAAACATCTTTTTCAAATCAGAAAATTGAAAGATAGATCCTTGAGAACTTGCCTACATACTGAGGGTGTAATTAGGCTATTTGACTGAAGTGTGTTGAACCAGGAACCTTCCAGGCCCAGATCTGAGGAACCTAGTCTCAGACAGCTCTCATCCAGCCAATGATGCCTCCAATTACCAGGGTCAGAGTGACGGTGAGCAGCTAATGATTGCGAACACCTGCGCAGGAACATGATTGTCTCACACATACAAGGACATCACATCACTACTACATAACGATTAAATGTAAGCCAAATAGTTTATTTTGGCATCATCTGACCAGAACATGTTTGTCCACGTTGATTTTGTACCCTACAAACTGCAACCAGAAGTCTTTATGGTTTTCATCTGTCCATTCCTCCATAAAGAAATCTAGATATATTCCTCCTGTCCACAGATCCCCCTCCACCTGAGCTGTGGGTCTGTGCAGAAACTTTTCTATATTTTAATGATGGGTTGCAGAGCCACGTGTCATAACCTAGGTTTCTGTACCCACAATATTTTACAATTTCTGAAATAGTAACCTATTGAGTCATTCAATTTTTTACTTGTATTTTCTTTAACAGCAGTGAAACATTTCACCCTTTGATTTATTAAACATTTCTTAAGAATGAATATAAATTAAGTAGTCATCATGACAGGCTGGAGTGCTACTGACTGAAAACCAAAGCAAGCTCTTGTATGCTTTTCGAAACATTTTTAAATTAGCAACTGATGTTTCAAAAACAAGTACTAAAATTTGTAAAGAATTAATGGAGTGGCTAAAGTTTAGGCTGTCATTATGCAGAGTTAGAATGGATTTCTGAACTCTCCAAATTCAAGTGATTTTCTTGTGAACACAGAGATGCACACACAAAGATTCATTAAAAAAAGCAACTTTAATGAGTCGAGTTTCTCAACTCTTGATGCCAGAGAACAATTATTTCACAAATATAAGACAAACTCAACTGATGACCAAATACACATCAGCTGGGTTTATGTGCTCACAAAGTTTTCAGTCTAGAAACAATGGACTACCAACAATTGACTTGAACACTTAATCTAGTCATCCTTCTTTATTAAAGCAGACTTCTTTTATGTGCGTCTTGTATGCTGGTCAGTTCAGCTGTGACTGGATGACGGAGGAGTGGGCTGAGCAGACGCTATCCCATCAGGCTGTGACGACGGGTCTGAGACAGATCAGACAGTTTCAGTAAGTACTCTAAGAGCTTTAAGTAAATGAAAATAACAGCAGCACGTGAAACCCCGCGGCAACGTTGGAAAATACTCACACATCCCATTTGGAGCTCCGGGGAGACGAGGGGCCATCGTCTGACCGTTTCCTCCAGGTACCATCCTGTTGGCCACAGGCTGACCTGAAGAATGTAAGACCAAAGTATCAATACTGAACACATAGGACCAAAAAGCAATGACATAGTAAAGAGAAGTAGGGACATTAGCGTGAGGATAAGTGTAAAAAAGTGTCATCTTTCAATTGATAGTTGTGTATTTGGTTCAGACCTGAATGTTGCATTGTGTAACCCGGCTGGCCCTGCTGCTCCCTCTGCTGGCGAACCTTCATCTCTGCCTGTTGCAGCTGCTCAGTATGGAAAGTCTGCCTCTCTGTCAGCAGCTGTTGGCGCTGCTGCTCCAGCTGCACCACACACACACACAAACACGCCGACATGTAAAAGTTTAATTACTGAGTGCTTCACTTGAATGAAAATTCCTCAAAGTTTGAGATTAATTTATTGCAGATATCTCCACAAACAGGTTGTTGTGGAGATAACAGGTCTATATTGGCAACAGGTTGCCAATATAGAATCCGGGAGACGTTATCAAGATATTAAAACACTTGGATCAAATTCAAGAGCCTTTTATACACTAAAAAAGTCACAGATGCAAACTTTATCTCACTTTACAGAAGTTAAATGTGCAAGAGGCTTAGAGTTTCAAATTTGGGCAACAGTGAAGCATATATATACTCACAGCCTCCTTCTCTCTGTCCATGATGGTTTCCAGCTCTTCAAAATGTCTCAGTTTGATCTCCAGCTTCTTCATCTGCGTCTCCACCAGTAGAGCCACCAGAGACTTGATCTTCCTCTCTTCTACTGCTGCTAAGTGCTACAAGAAACAAAATCAAGAGGGAAAAACACAACCTTTAAGAGACAAACAACAATTTATAGTAGATGTCAACAAATAATAGAGAGAACAAAGAGAAGAACTCGATAAGTGGCTGAGGCAGATTTCAGTGTGTGGCTCCTCCATTTTTTTTCTTTTAGATGCATACAAGGTGAGTTCTAAGAGACTAGAACTACTGTTTCCTCCTTAAATATTCATGTGATTGGAGAGGGTGAGTTTCACCTTGGCCTTTGAGGCAGCAGATGACAGAGCTGCTGCTGCTGCCATGGGAACGCTTCCCTCCACCAGGTCCAGCTCCATCCCTCTCGTCCCATCGTCCCCTTCTCCCCTGTTCTCACAATCCTCCCCCCTGACTAGAACACAAATAAATTACACAGTTAATCTTACACAGATACTCAAGAGTATTTTGAAAAGTTCTCATTATACACACACACAAACATACCATCACCCTCCTCCGTCAGAATACTTTCACTATGTTCTCTTTTAACTTGATCTCCGTCCACTTTTGGCACACCAGGCTCCATCTTGACTCCGTCTAGCCTCACAGGAACCTGCAACACGTGCAAATTGAAACAAGAAGAAACATCCGACATCATCGGTGAACGCTCTCAATAATTTTCCTCTTTCTACCTGATGGGAGCTGGAGTCAAGACTTTCCGCTTCCGCTGCATCTATTCGACAAAGAAAGTGATCAATAACACATGCAGGATTCAGCCAGACATTCTGGAGCAATTTATGTGTTTGTTGTTTTACCTGTTTGTTCTGGATGGTTGGATGGATCAGAGGTTTTATACAGCGAGTCTTCCTGTGCTCTGGAGAACTCCTCTGAAAAAAGAAAAAAAAAAAACAAGTCAAAACACCTTACCCGAAGATTAACACCTCACATCGACTCAATCGATTCTCACCCAGCGCCGCCTTCGCTGCGGCTGACGCCACACGGGGATCTACCACAGACGCCAGGAAGGCCACAGTGCTCATGACGGGGTTTTCCGATTGGCTAAAAGGCACAGGCTGATACGCCAGCGGCCCCAGAGAGGCCGACGAGTCCTCCAGGTAAGGGTCCTCGATGGGCAAACGTAGAAAGTGTAGGATGCATTCATCCTGCGTTCTGGAGCCCACGTGCTCTGATACTTTGTTCCAGTCGTCCCTGTACACTTCTAAGGCCTGACAGGTGGCATGGTTGAAAGACAAGACATATTTCTGTGTCAGATGACATGTACTGAACGGGGAAAAAAAATTGAAAAAGCAGTAAAAGATAAACATTTAAAATGTAGATTTAAACCATTTATAAAGTCTGGCTCCACAATGGAGTAAAAAGAAATACAACTTTTCAGTCTCACCTCCAACAGTAACAATGTCTCCTGCTCTGTCCATTCTCGTCCTGCATTTGCTCCTTTAGTCTATAAAAAAGACATAGCAAAAAGTTTCAGACTTAAATTTATAGCGTTTGATAATATATAGCTGGTTATTTTTCTACCGAGTATTGACTGAAGAGACTAATAGAAAAACACACATTACAGATTTCATTTCTAAAAAAAGAATGTCAAAATAGGTTTTTTATTATTCTTGTATTTCACAACTAAGCACCAACTTCTGTTGGTCTGCATTATAAGTTCTTTTTTATACAATTTGTGTCCTGAAGTGGACCTTTGGGTGTTTCCTGGCATAGATGTCGGTGCGCAGACCAAAGTTCTGGTAGTCCAAAGGTTTCTCTCTGCTCTTCTCTGGGAAATTCAACATGTGCTGTGAGGCGGACACCTGCGAGAACAACATTCATTAGAATGAAATCTCCAAAATAAAATCTGGAGATGCGAGTCCTACGTAAAAGCAACAGAGCCGACCTGAAGGGGTTTGTGCTGCAGGGGTGCCAGTCCGGATGGCGTGTCGGCCAGGACATTGAAATGAGGGGTTGGAGGAGGTCCCATAGGGAGGGGTCGGCTCTCTGCATCCACTTGGTAGTTGATCAAACCCCACTGTTCTAAAAAGGCATGAACCCTGGACACAAATAACATCTTATTGAAGCACAGACGCCACCGCAGGACTTCACACTCATACAAAACCCTACCTTATAAGGGCACAGACGTCTCCAGTGAGATTGCGCCTGCAGGACGTTGAGCTGAGGTAGTCCTGGGGGTTGAGTCGGTACGTGTCGATCATGAAGTTACGATACGCCAGGAAGCTAAAATGCACAAGGGACAATCAAACCTAATATAAACTTCGCCATCATTGTAGCATCGCACGAAGATGGGTGAGAGGCACTCACATTTCAGGAGTTTTCGATTTGTTCTTTCCGTTGAAGAATTCAGGAAGAGCACGTTTCTCTATCGAGTGAATGCTGGAGAACATTTACATGGATATTTTTAGAAACCATGAATTTATGATGCTGACGTAATTAAAAGCTAAACAGTTAAAAGTCGGTGTATTGTTTACCTGTTATAATTGAACCATGATGTGTAGCTTGGGATTATGATATGATGAGTTTGTTCAGTGATATTGTCCTCTCCCTCTGATAAGCGAGGGATCTCACTTCTTCCCTCATCTTCTTCCTAGACACATTATTTCACATAAATATATTAGTTTTATTTTTCAAGAATATTCCATCCTCTTCTCTGTTATAAAAGTTTTGTATCACACACACACAAGATACTATTAACACTGTAAAAGAGAAACAAAATAATATTTACCCTTCCAGGAAAGTCATCTTCCTGATCATCTGAAATAAAATCAAGAATGAACAATAAATGTGTGCACATAATAGTACGTCAATGTTTCAATTTTTTGTGTTTAAAGTTTTTTCAGGAACATTTACTGTAGCACGTGCAACCTTACCAAGGTCAGCCATGATGCCTCCCTTCACTGGCGTATTCTCACTATCTTTCTTTAGGTTCACTACACAAGTTGAGAATAAATTGAAAACAAAATTAGATTAAATATCTAAAATCACAATTTTAGATATTTTTACTAGATATGGATGCTGTTTTAGGAGTTTTACCATTCTTGGGTAGAGTGACTACTTCCATATTTGGCACAGGCGTTGGGTCCTCCATGTCTTTGGTCAGGTCTTCTTCTGGCTCCTCTTCCTGTTGGCCACGCCTTCTCCTGTGTCAGCACACACACGCACATACACATATTAAATCTGACAACTTAGTTTGTGGTTGCCAACCAAAAACACATGCGCGTTTGAAAGATACAGTTAACAATTACCCTTTCTTTCCTTTTTTTCTGCCATCAGTGGAAGGGGAGGGTGAGCGTCTTCTCTTTTTGAATGGAGTGGACTTGGAGTCCTGTGAGAAAACAATAAGGTAGATGCAGAAAACTTAAATCAGGAGTGCAGCCTAGTTTGACAAAAGCATTAACAATTTCATAGGATGAAAATAATTGAAATCAAAATAAAACACTGAGAACATAAAAAATATATATTTTTAATTGCCATAATTGATTTATAACACTCATAATTGTGTTTTTCATGTTGTTTTCACAATGTTTTGGATCTAACTAAACACAACATTAAATGCGAACAAATTCAGACAAACCTGATCTTCTTGTAGGTGGATTCGCTGTCGAAGGATGAACGGCAGATTCCTCTCATTTACACAATAGTCCTCCTCATTCATCCACTCATTAAACACGTCTGTGTCCAGAACCCAACCAGCATGAACCTAGAGCACACAGACACACACAAATCTTTTTTTAAATTCTCATGAACAGAGGAATGCATAAAATAAAGGGTAGATCACAAGTTATTAGCTCATTATTTAGGATAAATCCTATTTTCCAATGTCATCTCTGCCACCATCTAGGACATGTTACTATTAAATATCCTCTCTAGTGCCTAGAATTTGAGCTGTTAGCATGTTAGCAGCTACAGATCTCAGGCAGAGATTTCTATAGATTTGTTTCGCGATTGCCTGCTACACCCTTAGCTTCTTCAGCTATTCTGTTAATATTTCACTTTTTCCACTTAAACGTTTTAATGTGAAGGTTAACATTCTGCAGAGCTCAAAACTAGTCTTTAAGCACACATAGTGACAAAGCTTTGTCAACAGTTTTCATTTCTGTGTATAGTGTCCAACTAACCCTCCATGGCCTTTCGACGTGCGGCACGTCTTCGACGTCTCCTTCCACATCACTTGAGGACAGCCAGCTGTCATAACTGTTAAATAGAGTTACATTCTTTAAGAGTCAAGTGAATATGGCAGTGGGTCCACAAAACCTGCTGTGTGCAACCTTTTTGTTTGAGCACATTTTACAAATAATGTCTCATGAAGTCATTTATGCTTAGAAATGTATTCTCTTCCATTACCTGTCAGGGTGCATGCCCCAGTGGACCAAAACATGTTTATCCTTTCGCATAACAGGACGCATCCACTCATCTGAGAATAAATGTGAGCGGAAAATTGAGTAAAAAAAGTTTAGAAAATGGTCATATGTTACAAAGCACAGATATATGAAGATTTACTGACCCTCCTCTGTAGAAGCAAGTGAGTCGTATATGTGATGAGTGGCCATTATACTGTCCTCAGTAATTGCACCCTATGGAGAGCAAAGTCACTCATATCAGACCTAAACAGTGCTGATATATCCTCACAAGGAATATAATCTCTTTTCAACATGTAAGGAAATATTTTCTCCTTTACTTTACAATTTGGACCGCTTTACCTTGTGTTTGATGATGATGCCAGTGAGTCTGCTGGACAGCTCCAGGTCAACAGTAGGGTCAATAAATACAACAGGGATGGAGACACAGTTGTTCTGATGACACAAAAGGTTCACAATCATTTAATATAAAATCATTTGTATAAATGTCTGTGTTTTCTTACACATCTGCAGATTTGATACCTGGATTAAAGCTTTTTCAATCACACCAAACATCTCGACGTTTCTCTCAGTTCTTGATGGATTCTGCAGGTCAAACCTTCTCCTATGTGAAGATAAGCAAGGAATAACATCAAACATCTCTGTCTGGCAAAGAGATGGATATGAAGGAGCAAAAGTGCAGGATGCTTGTTACCCACCAGCCCTGTTCAACCTTGAATTTGTAAGCAGTGCCGAGGATGTGGCAGAGTCCACCGCCTGGTTGCAAGTCCAGGAAGCAATGTGCCTGAAGAAAGGATCAAATTAGCTACTCAGTTTCAGAAAATGCTTATCATTTACTCTGATGATGAAGTCTTTAAGTTTTATGTTGAAAATTTTAAAAGAAGTTAACAGAAGTTTCCATTTTAGAAATGAACATTTCTAATGGGAACGGCAAAGATTTTGTTCTAACCATCGAGGAAACAAGCGCTGATTAGTTTGTCATTCTGTACCCGATGAAACTTTGGATACAAAATGGAACTGTCTGCAACATGACATTTAGTACTGACTGTGTGCCAATTAGTACCAGCTTTGACAACCAACAATTTGAAGAAATTTCCCATATTCTGTTACCAGACTAATGCGGTGAATTGTAGCAAGGTGGCTCTAATATAGAACATCTAATAACAGGGGGACACTTAGTTATTTTAGTTTGATCAGGCTGCACATTACTCCTGTTTTATAACAGTTGGCTTATTTTGGTTGAACCAGAACCTAAATAAATGAAAATAGGAATTTAAAAAAAAGACATCAGGAAATAATATAAATTAATGTACAAAGGATAAATCAGCATGCTTGAACATCTCATCTTTTAGCCTGTAGGTGCTTATTACTTCTACATCACCGTTAATTTGTTGATATTTACATAGCAACTAGCAATACCAGCATAAATTTTAGGTAGCAAGACAGGCAGCAAAAGTACCACTGGTGTGGGAGGTTTGTTAGACAACAGTCAGAAGAAACAGTGCTGGGATACTCACTGGAAGCTTTGTAAGCGCAGGGTTGGGAGCTTGTCTGCCAAAGGCATCCTCCTGGAACTGGAGAAGCTGCAAGGTGACTGCAGCCAGCACCTGACAAGATGGAGCATCCACCAGCACATACTAACACACAGAAACAGATTTTGAGAGGAGAAGAAGGCATCGTTCCATTAATGGTTTTGGTAAATAGAACAAAAAAAGTTAATTTCTTACACTTTACAAGCAATATTCCCAATTTGTCGGAAGAAATTAAACAATGAACATAATCCTACACTTAGTTGCACAGCTGGTCGCTATTTTTTCTATTTTTTGCTAAACGTTAAAGCGGTGCAGTTCTGTAATCTTTAAAGGAAAAACTGAGCATCCCCATGTGAAGCTATTTAGCAGAAAAGATTTGTTTACAGTGTGTCTACAGGGTTAGTACTAGCAGGGGGCGGCTAGCGGTTCCACCTAGCTACCTTTTTGTAGTGCTTCCCGATCCACTGTCGCACCACCTCCAGCTGGGTTAAAGTGTCCGGACTCTCCCAGAACCGAGCAGAGGGACTACTGTCTTTTTTGCGATGTGCCAACGCTTGGTTTATCCCCGGAAAGCCGAGGTTTGTTCCTCCGGACATTGTAGCCACTGCAGTACGGTATAAATTTTCAAACACGAAAAAACGAAATTGGCTAGCGCGGTTGCTAGCGGTTTGCGTTCTCGTGTTCTCTCGCGAGATTGCAGCTCTACCGTAGTGAAATAACTGGTACGTTTTTGTAAAGAATTAGCCTTCCATAGACGATCTGTTTGTCAAGTTTTTTTTTTTAAATATATATATATATATATTAGTGTGTTATTTTTCTTTCAAAATTTGTTTGGAGAATGAAGAATGAAAATCTCGACAGATTTATAACAGACTACACCTTTATTTTGAAATGTAACCAACAAGGAAGTAAGTTCGCATTTCAAGAAAACAAGTGAAGCGACACATGCTCCTAACTTCCTACTTGCAGTGTGTATGACAACTTAGTAAGTATAAATTACTTGCTTAGTGAATGTGCATTATATCGCTGTGGTTAATATTATTGCGTCATAATCGCGAAAACAACCGGAAAGGTAACAAGAGAAAACAAAATCTTAGTATATTCTGCCATGCTTAATAACTAGTTGTTATTGTCCTGCATTGATCTTTGCCCATGCAACATTGTTCCCACTGTCGTCTACATGTTTTGCTTTAATCTTCATCTTGCAGGCACTGGGATGTCATGGGTGTTCAGGGGTTGACTACATATGTGGAGTCCAACAGAAACTTCCTTCAGGATGTGAAGTTCAGGGATAGTCGTCTGGTTATTGACGGCTGCAGTCTATATTTCCGCCTGTATTTCAGCTACGGATTTGATCAGCAGCATGGGGGGGACTACGATGCGTTCGCCTGCTTTCTCAACAAATTCCTATCTGCTTTGGAAACTTGTAACATCGAGCCCTATGTGTTGCTTGATGGGGGTAAGGATACAGTTGCGGTCATTTCTTTCAGCTCAATTGACGTGATACTGTCGAACGCTCCAAAACGCAGCTTATTTGATCGCCCTTTCAATGTAATGTAGTGGAATATGCCTACAAATTACCTGTCTCTTTTTCTGGTAGCTGGTGAAAAATACTTTAAATCACTGGAATGGTATGAGCTCAAATAATCATCCCTCCATGATAAATAATAGGTGGCTTACTATGTTTGCACGGATGTGATGCGTTTGGTTTTCTGTAATTCAAAATTTTTCCTCTTAGAGGGAAAGTCCTGTCTTCTGGTAACATTTGTAATAAGTTATGTTTGTTCAGTCATATTCTAATTATCTAATTATCTGAACTTTATTTGATGGTCTTGTAATGAATGCTCTTTGTCAGAGCATTACACTATCTGATATTAGGGTGAATTGACCAATCGGTGAGACTTTTGTCTCTCCCAAATGTTTCTTCATGTACAATCTTGTCTTAGAACATCGTACTTCAAATTGCACCGCCTTATAATGCTTCAAATTGGTAGGAGACAACAATTGCTTCTTGAAGGACACTACTAAAATTATTTCTGCTTGGGTTTGTGTGAAAACACACACTGCACCTGGCAACTACTGTCTCTCCTAACCCTAGACTCGATAGGTATGACTGAATGATAAAAAGGACTTTGCGCCAACAGACTTTATTAAGGCAAATTTTTTTTATCATATTAAGGGGTGGACCCAAGTGACAAGAAGTTCGCTACTCTGCGTCAGCGTCTGCAGTCCAAGATAAAGGAGGCAGACAGCATCTGTCATGGTCGCAATGGCTCTGTTCTCCCAATCCTCGTAAGGAAAGTCTTCATTCAGGTCCTAAATCAAAGAGGAATCCCGCTGGTACAGTGTCCAGCAGAGGCAGACTGGGAGATTGCCTGCTTGGCGCGCCAGTGGAACTGTCCAGTGCTGACAAATGACAGCGACTTTTACATATTTGACCTTCCAGGTGTGTGACAGAAGAGAAAGTGTTCCTACATTGTTGATGATTCAAATAACCATTTCTAGTAACTTGCACTTTGTTGTTTACCCTGCGATTTATGTCCCCTTGTTTTCTCTTTTTGTTTATTTATGTCAGCTGGTTATCTGCCACTTCATTTTTTCCAGTGGACCAATCTTAACGGAAAAGCTTCTCAGCGCTACATCCCATCCCGATGTTACACCACTAACAATCTGTGCCGCTGGTTTGGGGGCATGAATCGCGAGTTGCTGCCTTTATGTGCAGTCCTAACTGGTAATGACTACGGCGCTCCAAAAGAGACTGAGACCCTCCTTGCTCTCATAGACGTGAGTGCATTAGGAAGAGGCGGTGGCCGAGGCAGGGGGAAGGCACCTGCTTCTCGTGTTGAGGGCATCCTTATCTGGCTGTCATCGTTTCCAAATGTGACGGAGGCACTGAAGGAGGTTAGCAGATTAATGGATGGAGCGGCTGGGGCAGGCGGGAGAGGACAGGGAGGTGGGCTCAGCTCCCAGCTGTTGGCTGCTATGCAAGAGTACAACATCAAGACTCAAAGCTCTCTTGCTCCATGGTTCTCTGAAGGTACATTAGCTCAGAGGGGGAAGACATCTGGTCTGGCACAGCTGCCAGAGTGCTTGTCTCTGGCTGCAGCACGAGGACAGCTGTCTCCTATGGTGCTTGATGCTTTTGTCATGCAGAGGGTCCTTCTCATCCCGCAGGTGGAGAATAACAGACTAGCCAGCAGCCACTGTAGTTCTAGACCAATACGTCAGGCTGTGTATGGGATTTTACTGCAAAAAGCTGCAAGCCCAGTTAGTGGTGCAAAACTGGCAAAGGCAGGACAAGTCCAAATGCAGGGAACAAGAAGTGACAGAGGAAGAGGAAGAGGTGGTGGAGGCAGGGGCCAGCAGGGGTCAGAACACCTGTTCAATGCAGCTCCAGTACAAACACAATCACATAGCTCTGGTTCTCCAATTTTTGTGGAAGAGTACGACCGTTTGGACCTAAACCTAAGCAAAAAGCAAGTGGAGCCAGTCATCCTTTGGAACCATATACATCTGGATGGGCTCAGTCAGGTAAACACATTTTGTGTTAACTGTATTGCAGGACATTCATTAACTAGTTGGTGCAAACTGTCAAAGTGGAAGGAAATCATACAAGATGTCTTAATATTTTTACAAAATTGCGCATTGCTTGCATAAAAAGGCAAACTGTTCCGTGTTTCTGCTAATGCAAAAACTCGGTCATCTTTATATTCCCATTTGGAACTTGGAACATCTTAGACAAAATAGCTGGTTGACTTCAGTCCCTTTAGTAGGAAGGTTGAAGAGAACCATTAAATAAGGCAGGGCAAGACTATTAAAAAAGTTAATAACTAACACTTTAAGGTCAGTCCATTGTTGATGGCATCACAAGTCCAAATGCAGGGAACAAAACTGAATAGAATTGTGTGATTGTATTGTGAAAAGGTTTGAGGGTGCTTTTGCAAATCTTTTGGATTTTGAAGATTTTAAACTCTTTAAAATATTGATTTCAATTGTAAAATAATTAATTATACAGTAAATAAATTAAAAAAAACATGCATTATTTTAATCCTCTACGCATACAGATTTGAGTACAGGTCTGTTCCAGTTTGAATGATTTGACTTTGTTGAAAATGTTTGCTCTGCTTGCATTAGCAGCCTAAAAAATCGTAACTTTTGATTGATGAAATAAGAAAAATCCCCATTGATATGACCTTGGGTTCGTTTGTTGAACTGGTTCTTGTTTGACTATGGTTGTTTTTCAATACATGTCATATCCAGGCTCCTGCTGCAGTGCGCCTTGGTGTCCTGTTTGAAGTCTTAGGTGTGACGCAGTCGGCCCTGGCTCCAGTTCCTCTCCATCTGCAGCTTGCTGTTGCAGTGACTGGATTCTGGTTGCGTGAGGCCAGACCAGCACCTTCACAGCCCCTGCTGCAGGCTTTAGTGATAGGCATGATTTACGGAGAGTTGACATTGAACAATCAGCCTGGAGCGCCACGCAAGATACCCGTTGGTTAGTTGATTTGAAAATATGCAGTTCGTCAAGTCAGAGATACGCCTCTTAACAGGTGAAACGTTCTAGCCCCACAGCTAAACTGGGCCGCCGAGCGAGGTTTTCTGTCAGTACTAGATCGTCAGCGGGTGAGACCTGGTGAAAGACGAGGAGTGGACGTCGGGGCGGCCCACTGCCTCAGCCAATGGCAGTCCTGCCTCTGGAGTGCCCTGTGCCTGAATCAGCTGCTGCTGGTGCCGCTGCCCGAGCCCAACGTGACATTGTAAGAGGATTAAAACATTTTTTACATATTCAACCACCTGTTGAGGTATGAGCTAGATTTCCTGTAATTAAAAATAAAACCTTTCTTGCTTAGGTTGTTCAGCGGTACCTTGGTACACGGCCTCTTCAGGTACCTGAAAGGAGGCTGGCCTGTGGAGTCGTTACTGCCTGGTGGATCTTTATCTGGACAGCTCTGTTTCTGCCTGCTGGATGCTGTGAAGCACTGCAGCCTCAAGGCAAACCCCTCCAGCTTCGGATCAGGCAAGAAGAAGAGAGGTAGAGGCAGAGGGAAGAGAGGGAGAGGCGGAAGAGGACAATCTCAGGGTAGAGGGAGGGTTTCAGAGGAGATAAATAACAGGTTTGCTCTCCTTATGAGTGAGGAAGAAGAGGAGGAGGATGATTGATAGAGAGGCAGTGAGAAATGCACAGATCTAGAACGCTATGATCCAAGGTTATTCTTTGGAGGAGAATAATATTTTTAATCTTTACCATCATGCTTTGCACTATTTTAACCTCTTCCAGTGATATGCAGGTGCTTGTAATTTAAGTTTGAAGCAGCCATCTAAAATGTGGTGTATAAACTTCTCTGATCAGCTGTTTCAAATCATATGCATCATTTTACAGACATTTTTTAATAAATAGACTAATTATATTTACCCAGTCATGTTTACTTAAGGACTAAACACCGAATGTAAAAGAATAGTGTTTTTATTACAAAGGTAATAAAAGCGGTGCCAATAGGTATGAACTAGAAATGGGCCAATCAGGCTTTGTCTGGCAGATGAGGATTTTGAGTTTTATTTGAGGACTAAGCTGCTGATTTGGGTTATTTATTCAAAGAATGCATAAGAAGAGAAAAATGTGCTCCATGTTCTTCAGCAGACACAGTTGTTCTGAATCCAAAAATAGAAAATACTAGCATTCAAGATTTTCTCCATTTTTGCGTCAAAACCACTGATTTTTACTCAGCTAGACTGAAGCATGTACGAGGCATTTAGAAACAAAAAATTTTGGAAGTTATGGGAATTGTCAAACAGAGCTGACGAGTGGATAAGGGGGAAATTTTAATTGTGCATTTCTTTTATTGAAAAAAAATTCTACTGCTAAACAAAAAAAAAAAAAGTTCTTTTTCTACTGATTTATGAACTTTAATTTCTTTAGACCAAATGCAGTGCTGTAAAATGTGACAAACTACCAAACCGTTTTGGCAATGATGGGAGTCCTGAATTGTTTTTTTTGTTTTTTTACATGTTATTGGTCAAAATTTAGAGAAAAAAAAAACTTCCGTTAAAATAAAAGTAAATTTTTTGTGTTCTAACTCTTGAAAATATCAACAAGCAAGCAGTGTTAAGTGGCAGCTAAAGGGAACGACTCCTGATCAATTTTCCGTTTTAAACCCATTGACTTGTATAAAATGCTCAAATCTCAAACAGGATTTTACATTTTTCAGAAATTTTACAACATGGTCCTATTATGATTTTACTGTGTTTCTGGTGCTCCTACTTTGGGAGTCATTTATTATGAAATATGGCAAATAAAAATAAGTATTACTGACCTGCTGTAGGCAGAGCAGATTATAGTGAATTACTTTAAAATCATCAGTGGTCACAGTGGGTATGATTTGACGCACGACTGGTATGAAAGCTGCAAAAGTTTAAAAAAAAATGGCAAAGGGGCAAGATGACCACCACTATTATGACTTCTACGATTTACGAATGCACAATAATTTTTTACATATTTTTTATGACGTTATTTCTTCAACATCAATTTATGTGGTCCTGTCTACAATTATGTATTAAAAATGGTTATGAGAGCAGTACAGAATTTACATTCCTATTTTTATTCCCACTGTTTTACTTGTAACTACAGCTGAAAATAAAATGTTTACACATTTTCTTCAAAGGCCAGTATGTGGTATTATTTATAAAGCATAAAGGTGGCACTAGAGCTTTTGGTTGAAATAAAAGAAAAATGCAACATGTAACATAAAAACAACTGCAGTTTTAAAGTGAATATAAGTTAAAGATTAAATAATGTAGTAAAAACATGTCTGTAAGAGAACATTCTTACAATAGTGAGCTATCAAAGCAGGATCTTTCTGGGGAAAAAAACAACAACAAAAAAAGAAAAACACTGCATTTTGTGAGTCAAATCGGTTTCTTTCAAAGCTGTAAACATACATTCGAAAATTAAAATACACTAGATAAGATTCTTTTACTATGAGGGGGATGAGGTTGGGGCTGAGGAAGAGGACGCGGCATGCGGCTGAGAGTCTATGAGGTCCATATCTTCATCTTCGTTCACTCCACACGTGTCGACCACACAGATCAGGCAGCTGGTGACGGGGAACGCTCGCACTTTGCTGCACGTCACCCACCTGACAGCAGAAATAGATGAGTACGATTTGAATCAGTTAAGGATCTGAAAAATCCAAGATAGAAATGTGCATATGTGGCTGCTTCGAAATAAAGATAATCGAGTCGTGCTTTCAAGCATTAATCTCAGAGCAAAAAAAAAAGAAAACTTAAACAGTAGTTAGAATTTCTGGAAAGCAAGCTAAAATACCAACCTGTCGGTTTCAGTGTGGTACTCCAGGACGTGCCCGAGCCGTCCCACCCCCTGGAAGCCTGCCAGCACATAGATTGCATCACCAACAGCTGCACACTTTACCGTCACGCCCCTCCATGGCATTGGTGAGGCAGCTCGCCACTCGTTGCTGGCAATGTCATAATATTCCACTGAATCCAGTCCACCTTCAAGAACACAAAAACATCCTTGTATAGCAGCTGCCCTGATGTACAGTTTACCAATCCGTACTGGTCCCTGTGGTGGTCGCAGTTACCCAAAGGCCCCTGTCCTCCCACAGCATAGATCCTGTTGTTGACGACCACCAGTCCATGGTTCTTCCTGGCCTCTCTCATCCCACACAGCTCTCGCCATCTGAAATGTGCAATTAGGGTTTAGGAGAAAATAGTTACCAGCTGGACAACAGCTGCTTGTTTTATTCTAAGAGCTACTGGTTTCAGAAAGCCTTTCTGAAGTGTACTGGATAAATAAAAAAATCCTCAAGTCTACTCTGCATCAAGTTAAATTATAGTTTTTCTTGGACTTCTGGTAGGATGTACTTTTTAAATGTGATTCAAATGTAATTTTCAAACACTTGAAACACCTTCTCTCTCCCAGGGCTGCAAGAACAAAATGGTTGTCATTCTGTTCGTAGAGCTTTTTCTTGACACACTGTCTGAGGAGACATTTTTATGGTGCAATGTTTGACAACTGTTATTTACAGACGCTGCGATAAAAGTGACTTTTAAGGACTTCACAGGAGTTTTTGTGACATAACAAATGACCTGGCCAGAAAGAACTTTGTTCTTGCCACCTCTAGTAAAAGCATAATTATCTGTGTTCAGAGTATGCATTGCCTTTGAACCTAATGGAGGTCTAATTTACTGCTATATCAAACTCTACTGACTAACTGCTCTTTCTGCTGCCAAGATTTATAGATATGAGGAAGCAGTAATTATAACTGATTAGTAAACTAATGGAATTTGACCCACTAATTATTTGCGCTATTATATGAATAAAATAAAGTAAATATCTAAAATTTACATGAATTAAGGGAAATATCTGCACATATTTGTAGGAGTATGCCAAAATGTCATTCTGTTGTGTCTGTGGGCAAACTATCACAACCGATTTAACCAATTCATGTTAGACAGATAAAAATGAAGGTGTAAATCATCCACCCTGTTAACCTCAGAATAAACACAAATTAAGGAGGAATAAACTAATTTTGAGCCACATTATCAGGAGAAAGCAGTCCATGGTTCTAAACCCTCTGTTTTTTATAGGGAAGTTGAGTTAATCAAGCACATTTGGATACTTAGTTTTTCCACCAACTACAAAGACAGTCATGGAAATTTCCCTCCCCCTCTGAATTAGCAATCTTCTTTTTACTGCACAAAGTGGGTTTATTACAGCCTTACACAATCTTTGGATTGAACTTGGATGACAGGATCTTTGTTTGTGTCAAACATATGAAGGTTAAGCAGATCCAGTCTTGGCCCGCTGCACAACTCTCTGTGTTGTGGGGCGATCCTCTCCTTTTGCCAGCAATTAATTAAACCTCACTAAACTCTCAGAGCTTCACTGTCACTGATTAATTTAATATTTTCACCACACTCCCTACCCTTTCTCAGTCACACTGTACTCACTGCTGTGTGCTGGGGTCGTACACCTCACAGTTGTTGAGGATCCTCCCAGAGACGTTATTGCCCACCGTTCCTCCACAAACATAAATGAGTCCGTTGGCTTCAACGGAACCGTGGCTGCAACGGGCCAAAAGCATGCTGGTCTTCACCTGCCATGATTCTGTCCTTGTGTCGTAACATTCAAAAAGGTCCAAAACTGAGCTGCCTGCAGACGCACACATTCAAACAATGCTGAAATCCAATGACCACAAACCTCACACATACAACAACTTCAACTAAACCACAGCATTTTACTGCCTGCATCCCCATTAGTAGAAATAAAAATAACTCAGTCTTAACGTCCGAAAGGTTTTTATCTGGGATCTTAATGCTTACCCACTTCTGATCCGCCCGATGTGTAGATCTTGCCCTGAGAAGCACAAGCGGCCAGGCTGTCGCGTGGAGTGGGTGGACCTAGCTTGGAATACCAGCTGTCTTTCAGAACATTGTAGCAGTCCATTCGCTTGATAGGGAACAGCTGTGAGCCCCCCAGGATGTACACCACGTTGTCCCAGAAGACGGCGGTGGCATCGCGGCGTTTCTCAAAGGGGCAGCGGATGTCTGTCCAGGTGGAGTCCTGCATGGAAAACACCGACACTTCACCACACTTCAAGAAACATGATTTTATAGAGATGCTCAAATGATTTGAAGGATGTACCTAGCAAATGCTTCTGCACCAACATCATAGCACTCGTGCTCAGATGTGTTTTCATATATATCCCTAATACCTTGGGGTTGAAGTAGCGGCAGGATTGAGGCTGCGAGCCTCCAAACAAGGCGATGCGATAGTCGTGCTTCTTGCGCCGTGGCCGGCTGCTCTCTCCCAGGTCTTCTCGGTCCTCCAGAGACAATAGATGGTAACGCATCCCACCTTGGAGAAAAGAAGTGGGATGCTGATGTCAACCAAAGTTATTCTTCTGAATAAAATGCTTATCTTAATGTAAATGCTCTTTAGTTTACCTCTTAGGAGATTTTATAATCTATAATTCATGATTTCTTTTAACAAGATTACTAATATGCACAGCAAACCCCTGTTTTCTTCCTACTCACTGATGACCATCTTGAGGCACTGTGGGTTGTCCTGGATGAGCGGCTCTGCCTGCACGGTCTTTGACAGGAAGGCTTTGGAGACCAGAGGGAAGCGAACACACCCCAGCACCTCCACCATGTACTGCTTTCTGTTGCACACGTCATATTTCAGCCAGCGCACTGCCGCATCATAAATCTAAACACAAAGGTACGAAAAAAAGCACATCAGTAAAACAAAGTTACCAAGTTCAATATACAAATTGAATTTGTGCGTACCTGAGCCTCAGCACGAACAGTGAGCTTGTCCTGGTGGAGCAAATATGTGAGCTGTGTAACATCTAGCTGCAAGAACTCATCCAGTTTATAGACTTCTGTAAAGTGGAGTTGGAAAAAGTCCTCTGCTGCAGCCTTCAGCTCAGGACAGTCCATACAGTCTGCTAAGGCTGAGATACCTGCAGAAGGACAGAAAGAGAAACTAGTAAATACAACTAATCTCTGTAATTTATTGGAACTGGGTTTGTATTTCAAGCATGTACCCAGGCAGTTTGTGGCGTCGATCTGTCCTTTAAGAAACTCCACACACATCTTCTTCACGGGCTCAATCTGGTACTGGTTGGCTGCATCCAGCAATGACTGAACGTTGGTGCTGTTCACAGAGATTCTGACACACAAAGACGTGTCACTTGGCACGAGGGGAAACAAAAACACACAAAAATGTCGCAGAACATAAACCTCATTTAGAAACATTTTGACTTATTTTAATAAAATGTTATGTTATGAATATAACCACTGTTCCCTAAAGAAGAGGAACGAGGTACAACACATAGCTCCAGCAAGGCAGGTGAATGAGTGCCCCCCTGTTTGTTTATGCAGGTCCTTCAAGCAATGTTATGCCATTTCTTTTGAGATATCAAATCCCTTTTAGAGTGATGATAGGTTATTTATATCCAGGTGGGGCCTGCCACCCATTATCACCCATCATTGTCCAACAGGTGTGATTAAAGGTGTTTTAAATAAGGCCATGTGGGGGCATTATATCTCTGAGTGTTGTACTGAGTGGATCGACTGAAAGGGAACCGCAAACTACATATATATGACAAAGCATGACAAGACATTTTATGGCAGAACCTTACCTTGCTGTGTAAATGAATTCAATCAACAGCTCAATGATCTCAGGCTCAGCACTCCTCAGTTCCACCTCATGAGACATTGATTCCATCATTCTGGCTGGACGAGAAAGTAAGTAATGCAAAAGAAAACCAAACCGAACATTGTGTTTTTTTATAAATTAGATGTACTAAGCATAGACTTTCATTGGAGGGTTTAAAAATGCAAAAAAATTTTAAAAGGTGAATTTAAGAAAGAAAGAAAAATGGAAATATGGAAATGTTGCTTCTTGTGCATATTTACACAGGAATCACACTAATCATCTGACAATCTATATTTAAAGTAAATTTGAGTGATCTTACAGAAAAATCTTGATTGCAGCTTTAAATGTAATTTACAATGATGTGGTGCAGAATCTGAGATTTGTTCATTTTTTGCCACTCTTTGAAAGCCATCCATCCATCTCAACATGAAAATTTTTTTTGTATGTGTCCGTGTGTGACGTTTACTGGTGAACATGAGGCTGAAGAAGTGGCTGGCAGCAGCGAGGACCACTCTGTGGGCAGGAAAGTGTTTCCCCTGAACCACCAGGGTCACATCACAGAGTGTACCCTGGAGGTAAACACCAAACACAATTGGGTGGTAACATATATTAAACACACACATCTCCCATTTAAAGCCAGTTTAAAACAAATCTTTGCACCTGCTTTCTCAGAATGTTCATGCCTGCCATGATGCCGGACAGCTGCCTGTATTCTTCTTTGGAGGCACCCTTCCTCTCGCTTTTCTTCTTGGAGCTTGCTGCCTTTTCCGGAGACGCTACGCCCGTCATGTCAGGCAGGTATTTGACCGACTAGTTCACGTAAAGCAATAGTAGGCTCACTGCCAGCGGTGTGTGGCTTTTGTTGTCGCTCAGCAACCAGTAGCGTTGTTCGTGCTAACAAAGTCAACAACTTCTTTTCAATTTTTACATTTAAAAACAAATGTCAGATGTCACTTTTCTTAATGGGGTGACTAGGACAGAAACTAGACACTTATGGGAGACTGAACATTAATTTAGTAAGATAGTGTTCAGCTTAGCTTCGCATCTCCCCTCTTTTGACGTCTTCTTCTCCATCCCCGAGGCTGCAGAGAAGTTCCAGAGAAGGCATTATGCTGCCCCCCTTCGGTTGAGTTTAAGAAGAACAACAAATATTTGTGTGATAATTGAAATAGAATTATATACATACGTTTAAATTTTAAAAAGTTGAAGATTACTGCCCTTAGAGAAACTTACATGGACTTACATAAGCCTCCCAAATTGTTGACGTGGAAAAAAAAAATTAGTGCAACTTTTAAGAGGAAGCTTTGGAAAACATTTCTTCACAAAGTAATCAAATAAACGCGAGTCCTCATCCAACTCTGATTTTCACAGATGCGGCTTTTTAAAAGAGCTTTAGTTATTGATAACTGATGGGGGCAAAATTAGGTTGGTACGTTCTTGTAACAGTTTCCGTATTGGACAAAGCAGTTGTTTAAAGAAATTCTAACATTTTCTTTACCTTTTGGGACCTAGTTGTTTGCATGACGATTAAATTTGTTTGTTGTGGCTGTGTCTGTGTATTTATTTTGTTTTTTCAAGTTTATTAATTGTATAAATTTAGCCACATTTACCAATAAAATCCATGAAATGCAACCACGCAACAGTTTGGAATAGACTGCCATTTTGGTAGTCACATATCCGTCGGTGCAAATGCAAGTATCAGGCCTTCAGTGCTTTTACATTGTGTGTGTGGGTGTGTGTGTCTGTGTGTGTGCGTCACCTGACGCTCACCTGTAGTTCCCCCTGTCGAGCTTTATCACACCTCTGTCACAACGTTCAAGCATAGCACGGAAGATTTTTTTTTTTTTTTCATGGCCCGCGTGACACTGACGTCATGTGGAATGTGGACGACAAAAACTTCAACAACACAATAAGTGACCTAAAAACAAGCTAAAGGACACTAAGCTGGTGAAAATGCTCCGTCTGCTCTGCTGTTGCTGCGTCTCCAGCGACAGTCTCGGCGAGGTATGCTGTCGATACATCGCACCGAGGTTTCTATACCTTCTCGCGGGTAAAATGAAACAAATGGAGAGATCTGTCTAGCTTCAGTAGTTTTCTCGAACGTGTTATTTGTAGAACTATATAGCACGTCAATGTAGGTTTATAGAAGATGATTTTTATTTTTATTTTGGTTGAGAGGCTGTAAACAAAACTCCCTTTATATCTCAACTTCTTTTGTATTTTTGAAGCACGATCAAAGGTTTTGCTGTCCTTATTGTTTTTGCTCAATTGTTACAGTATCAGGCACATTTATTGACATCCTTCGTAAAGATTAGCACTATATGACACAAACTTTTTTTTTGCTACTGGTGAGTTTGTTAAAAACACATGACATTTTTTTTGCACTGATTTTTCCACTGATTTAAATACACTTGTAATGTATTTAATATTAATTGTTGGAGTTTTCTAAAATGTTCAGCATAAGGTTTATGCTACAGCAATAAAATATATATTTTAAATCTCTTAACACATCTTTACTGGGGATTAATTAAATGAGGCCAACACTGTGTGTGTATAAATATGAGAGGACTCTCTCTCTTGTTTCAGAGGCAGCCTTTGTTGCAGCCTGGATCTCCATCTGAAGTGACTGAAGCTGAATCAGCCAGACGGCCGCCCTCAGCTCACAATGGTAAACCATGTCTGTGTGTCACATCTGCACTGAAATGTTGTACGAATTCCAGAATCTTCTTCTACTTCATGCTTTTTTTTTTTTGTCTGCTGTCTTTTGTGCAATGTCCAGATGCGCCGACAGTGAAAAGGAGTGGAAAGCTGGTGATGAGACGGGTGAATGTGCCAGAGTTGGATCAGAGATTTACTGACATGGCAGAGATATTCAATGAGCAGCAGGAACACTATGAAGCCATGGTTGGACACATCAGAAGGTTGAAACAGAGCTGCGACAGTACAGACGTTGATAACCTGGCTTTTGCTGAGTGCATAGGGACGATAAGGAAGGAGCAGGGTGAGCAGCAAACCATTTTTGTTTAAAGCAGCATGATAAGCAGGTGGTCCTTTTTTCTGTTGGTTGATTTAATTTCTGTCCACCTTTCTGTCATCAGAGACTACATACAGGGTGTCTTTGAAGATGAAGGGCTATGACTTCTCTCTCATATTGGATCCTGTGGGCCCAGAGGGAGAAACTGAGGAGGAACCACTGCCTCCAAGTCTGCAGAGAGTCCAGAATGAGTTTAGGGGTATTTCAGGCAGCGCTAAAGCCACTGTCTCAAAGGGTGCCAAACTCCTACAGCTTATAGACTGGCTGCTCCGGAGCGACAGTCAAATGGTTGAGCAAGTGAAGGGAGCAGCAGAAACTTACCAAGAACAAGGGAGACTGAATGACAACCTGGAAGAGAATATCAAGGAAGTGAGAAGGGCTAAAGAGTTATCACAGAGATACAAGAAACAGGCAGATGAAGTTTACACTGAAGCTGCACAGATAGCAGGGATTGCTGTATAATTCCCACATCTTTTAAATAGTTCATTTAAATGAAAAAAAAAATTCACATATCTTTTTGATATATGTTATTATCTGGAACAGTTGAATTACCAGCTTTAGAAATGTTCTACCTTTGTGACCTGTTGTGCCATGCTTGATGGAAGATCTTGAAATCTTGAATTTAAATTTTTCTTTTAAATGCTCATAAAGCAGATAAACGAAAACATTTTGCATGTGGGAAACTAGATGATAGCAAAGAACGTTACAAGTCTTTTTCTTCTTCTTTTACAAAAACAAACGGCGGTGGCCAAATTTATTATCAGCAAAGTACTCACAGAATCGAGGTAAGTTTCAGACTTTAAAAATACCACCAGACAATGTTCTCAGCTGTACATCACTATACCTAGTCAATTATCTATTGAAATGTTTACTTTTTCATCAATTATGGCAAATTTCTTTCACTTCAAAACTACATATTATCTAGGCACTTTGTTGGTTTTTGTAGTTGCCTTATGGACTCAGATTATTTGTTAGCTTATTTAATTGATGTTTGAATCTGTTAAATAATATCTGGCCATTTGAAGATTTTCCGAGGCCTAAAATTGAAACAAAAACAAAACTGAAATAAAAGCAAATACAGAACAAATAAAAAAAGACAGTGGCAAAAATAATAACACAAGTGAAATAATAAAAATGAGGACACACTTTTAGTCACATTGTATTTTTAAAATGTTCATTTCTTTTTTCCCTCCTCTACACGAATCATGTTAGTCTTAAATTTAAATAATAATGGCCCTAAATATCTTAAAATTAACTTACTGCAACTGACAAAAGTGCTGTTCAGTACCTCGTTTTGATTTTAATTGCACCTGTTTTATTTCTTGCAGGCCTTTTACACATCTTGTGTGCTTTTTTTTTTGCCCCTCAATGCCCAAAACATTTTTGATAGCAACAAAAGTGATTGTCAAATGTAAACATACAGATAAACACAGAACAACAGCACTATTGATAACACTACAACAAACAACAATGAAAATAGTAAAAACAACACAGTAAACTTGGAAATGTAAATCTTAACATGTAAAATTGCAATTGTATATATGGAGCTTTTTCTATTTGACCAAAAATAAGTTGATACAAGAATACAGAAATTAATTTATCCATCTATTGCCTACACATGAATATCCTTCGAGGGTCACAGTGAGGACAGCCTGAAGAGGGCAAATACAGAAATATATTAACTTATGTGGTGGTTATTTTCTTTTTTCTATCACTTATAGATTGCTTTATGCGTTTTTGATGTAATTTTTGTTTTCAATATTTCTGGTATAGTATAATTATGAGAAATTCCGAAGTCCACGTATTTTTTAGACCACATATTTTCAACTTATCTACATATCTTATGCCTATCAGTAACATACCTGTGATCAATTTTCTTGAGCATATAAGTATAAAAAACAGAAGGGGGCAGTAGAGAGTCACCTCACAGCTTGGTCTTTGTCACATTTTTAGACTTCACTGTCTGGATTAATAAAATGTCGATTTTCTTAATCCATTTATTTTATAATAAATATGTTGATATTTGTGGTTTCATTTATTTCCCCCAAAAAGAACTGCTACACGTGTGCTTACACAACTAATGAAATGAAAAATGTTTTCTGTGACTAAGAAAAAATATTTTACTATTTGTTTGTGCGAAATGTATTTTTTATGAGACATTCAGTGGGAGCAGATTTGCAGCTTACCCCGTATTAACTGATTAAAAATCGCAGATTTGCCATTGTTATTAACATGAAAGCAAACAAACACATGGTCATCGCGATGATTAATGCTTGAAAAATCCACGGTGTTATAAATTCGTGTCAAAATGCCCTTGCATTGTTTGCTATAAATACACAGAGCCGCCGTTTTGCATTTAGATTTCACGAGTCTCCCATCAAATGTGAAACAATTATGGTAAATGATGACGAGGTAGAGAATGCATTTTAATGAAAATATATAAAGTTATGCAAGAAGTAGCTTTAAGTATGCCAGTTTACTGTACAACAGAGATTTTCAGATAAAGTCGCTAAATTTTTACAGTTTGCTCACTAAGTACTCGGGACTTCATATGTTGCATAAAATATTTTATTATCTCTGATGAATATTGTTCATATTCAGTAGATCACTTGGCTGTCAAAGACCAAAGAACGACATCGGCAACCTAGCTTGACCATGGAAACGATCACTTTGCGCCTTATAGAATGATTTGATTGAACGCCATATTTGAAGGCGTGGTTACAATTGACCTCCTGCTCTCTGATTGGCTAACACATCTGTCACTCAGTGGAACTTGCGTCTTCTCCGTTGGTGGTAGTCTGACCGGAGAAAGTAACGAAGATGGAAGCAGCTGATGGTGTTGAATTATTAAGGAGATTTATGGACTAGCAACCAGTTAGCCTTTTACTGAAATCTTTGGGCCGACAAAGGACAATAACACCGGGAACCTGACGGGTAGCATGCCAGTAAGTGTGGAGTAACTTTCTGAATTTCACTCGGCGCGGCGCCGTATCCGAGCTAGCCGAGTTGCTAATGTGGATGCAGCAGCCGGGGTGACAGCTCGAAGTCATTCAGTAAGCCGTGACAGAGAGGCGGCGGGGGATTAATTTACACTCTCTGGGAGTCACCGCCTAAGAAATGCGATATAAACAACAACTATAAGCGTTGGTCTTATTTAGTACTAGCCGACAAGTTTATTTTGGGGAGAAAATTGTAGTTTAGTACAAGGTTTATGGAGCTCAATAACGAACGAGACAGTAGTAAACTAAACCGAACAGTTAGCATTGTTAAACATTAAAAGTAATGGGTAAACTACAGGATTCGTCTTTCAGTTGTAAATTTTCTGCCAGAGAAATAGAAAGGATCTATCTGTTTAAAGAGTGAGACTTTGTACTTGGCTGATTAGCTGTAGCCGTGTGTATCAGGGTGTGGACCTATTAAGATTCTTCAGGTGTTTTTGCTTCTTGTTTGAAAGGGAGGTGGAAAAAACACCCCAGCAGATTGGGATGTTGGATAATGCGTTGTTAGAATATTTCTAATAATCTGTCATGTGACGTGGCTTTTCCCTACTCTTGACTGTTGGGTTTTCTGTAGATGTGTATCACCTCATATGCCTTGGTATTCATTTCCTCAGATGGCAAAATTGGTTTCTTTTACAATTAGATCGTATGATCACTTTTAGGTCCTCCTACATACAGTGTAGTTCCATCCCAGTTGCGTCTCAGTCAAATCAGTTTATCATTTTCTATCTAAGGAAGGGCAGACAGCTGACTGCATTTAGTCGACGTCTTTGCAGAAGTCTGTCCTTGTGAACAAGCCAGGGGTCAAAAGTGGAGGGGAGCAGCTCCTTTTTAACAAGACGAAACCTCCATGTGAGCAAGTCTCGCTCTAAGAGCTCATCTGCTCCAAGCAATTTGGGGTTAACACACAGGAAGACATTTGATGATATCATTAACTGTGTTAATGGCTTTGTCTGAAAGAGAGTTAACCAGAGGAGTGCCCAGATAGCAGACATAACCGCGGTTGGTTTCACAGAAAAAAAAGAGCCTTTAGATTTCCATCCCATTTGCCTGTAGATATGCTATCCATTTTAGAACAATCTGATCTTTAATATAGGTTTGGAGCTTGACTATTGAGGGCATTATACTTGATGATAAAATTTAAAGTTCAAATTTGGATTGGATGGGGACAAATGTGATATCTCCTTTGATTCTCAACAGAACTATTGCTGCAGCAGTCAATGGCTTGTACTGCTTTAAATTGAGTCTGACCTAATACAAATAATTACAATAGTTAAAATGCATGAACTAGATTGTTAGATTCTCTTTGTAACTTTAATCAGAAGTTATTGCTTTCTGTCATGTGAGCATCGTTGAGGTTAAATTTTTTTTTTTTTTTTTTTGCCTTTAGTTAAGGAGGTGACTGCCCACTGTTGGCTTGCTGAAGGAATGTGTTCATTTAAAGTGGCATCCATGTGCCAGGCCTATTAATGCCTTGTGACAACAAAGTCCTGAGGTTATGGAGCTGGAAGATAGTGCAGGCTTTTCTGTCATCTAGCATCACTAATATGCACCAGAGCCAGAAGGTTAGTGCAATATTGTCTCACACTGAGCAGTTCTCCTTGTATTTGCACAGGTGGCACAGCGAGACTCATTTTCTCAGTAAAAGTTTAATTTTTTTGTATGTGCAGAGCTGGAAGACATGACATTGAAATATTGTTTAATATTGCCATAACAGTATTGCCAATGCTGAGCAAAAGATATTGAAAGTTCATCCAGTACCAAGTGGCCAATTATGTTACCAACAAGCAGAGGTTTATGCTTTTAATGCTTGTCTCCAAAGATATTGCATCCAAGCAATCCCTCGCAGTTTCCATATTACATATTGTCGTGACGATGTAAATTGTGCAGCTGTATTTTGAGCGCTGTATTTTGAGCGCTATGATCCAGCAGACATCTTAAGAGCATTTAAATTTAGGTTCGCATTTTCACATTGGGTAAGTTATCAAACTGTGACGAGCAAGCTGGGACACACGGAGGGGAAACGAGTGGAGAAACACTCTAGGAGCTGTTGCTCGATGTATCCTCCAGCGCACTTGCCGCAGGGAGACGGAGAATTGATGGGATGAAGACGCATCGCTGGCTTTGAGGCAAAGTAGAAGAGAGTGTGGGCTGCTTTAAGAGGATTCCTCTCTGTCAGATTGCTCCGTGTCCCTCAGCGCTGAAGCAGACACAACCCAGAGAACCGTTGTCATGTTTGCTGCAGGCGGTTTTCTGTCATGCATTATTGTTTGAAGAAGAGAATAAAAACTGAAGTATCGTCCCGGCTCTCAACAGTTCCTCTCAGCGTAAAGCTACCTACTGTTGTGAAAGACCTTGGGGGTGTGGGGGAGCATGGTGGGAGGCAGTGATGCAGCAAGACTGTCCGCAGGTCATGATAGTCCAAATAAACAACACTGGAGTAGACAGAAGCAAAAGAGCGACGTCAAAATAACACTCTTTGGGTGCTGTTAGGAGCTCCTGGCAGAGCTGGAATGGTGAGCAGGTGAGGTTGGGGCATGCATGAACAGAGTCATGTAATCACTGTCACACCCCAACTTTGTACCTTTTGGGTTAAAACATTTCCATTGAGTTGCTGAGACTTCTCATTGGATCATATTTAATTATAGTAACAGATCTGATATTGGAGCTCAATCAAAGAATGCAAGTCATGTATAATTTATTCTAAAGGTTTCACATTGGAGGAGTCATTGTGATTATCTCACACTAACCAGTCGCTCAAAGCAGCTGCAGCCAGTACCACAGGAAAAAGCTGCCTGGGCGGCTTGGTGGCTCACAAAAACCACCCAGTTCGTCATTCTGTCTGTCTTCCCTGTTTTCGAGCCTCCGTTCTTAATGGTCCAGTCTCTTCCTCAAAAAAAAAAAAAAAGACAGAAGGAACATATGTGTGCAATTGGAAATGAGGTAATCAGTTGGGAGGGGTTTGTAAATGAGAGTGGATGTCCTTCTAAATCATTCTCTCTGAGACTCACTGCAGTTCACTTAAGCATCTGTAATTTTCCATATGAGCTTAATACAGGAGTATCGTGTGTCAGCTTGTGGGTGTGTTTGCCAGAACGTTCAACCGCAACAACGGGGATCAGGAATGTAAACTTACAGGAGACTGTGTCGAAAGAGGTCTTCAAGAAGGAGTTAAAAATAAGCTCATTTGGACTGGGCAATACACAGCGTCTGCTGTGTCAGAGTTTAAGTCTGTGGTGTAGGTGGAAGTTCAGAGGGAGTGAGTTGTCAACTTCAGCAAGCTTCACAGGAACAGGTTTCGTCAAACTGAGCACTGAGTAAACGCACTTGCGACACACACACACTTCTGCAATGCATAAAACGCTCTTCATCACCCCATGGCAAGTGGCTGATTTCAGCAGAACTTTGCCCGGCTGGAGCAGAACTTACTTTGTTTGAGCTGTTCTGGGTTTTATGGAGGTGTGTGTGTCGAAAGTTTCTTCTGGTTTCTTTTTTGTTTCTCAGAGGCTGAAAGACTGCCAGCCGGCCAGCACAGATTGAAACCTAATGAACTCTCTGATTTATTTACTCCAGTGTCTCACTCCTATTGAGTTATCCACCTCTTGAGTCGTTCCACACACCAACTTGCTCTTTTGCAAGGAACAGCAAAAAAATGTGGTTCAACAGCAGAGCTGGGAGACTGAGTTTTGTGGTAGCTTCTGCATTTACATATTTGCCACAGCTGTGTGAAAAAGGTAACGAGTGCAGTTTTCTTTTTCATATCTACATCACAGTACAAAAAAGTCAAATAATCTGTATTTTAATTAAAAGTGTTCCTAAATAGAGATGCACCAATCAGATTTCTTTGTAGTTTGATTTGTTGATTCAAATTTTGATATATTGAAATCTAGTAAAGTCACTTGAAACTATAAAAAAGTTTAAAGTTTCTCTTAGCTATGTATATCTCCAACTTTGTTCATCTAATAGGTGTTCGTTTTATTCATCATCCTGAACTGGATATTCAGCTCTGATCCTCATGGGTCCGTGGTGTCCTGCCAGTTTTAGATCTGTCTCTGCTTCAAAACAGCTGATTCAAATGTTCAACTTCCTCCCCAGCATACCATAAAGTTCTGCAGAAGTCTGCTAATGAACTCTCACTTGAATCAGATGTGATAAAGGAGGAAAAATAACAGAACATTCCAGATACCAGCCTTTGAGAACTGACTTTATACACCCCTTCGGTGCTGCCTGCCAGCTCATCCTTTCATCTGTTTCCTATTCCACTTATTCATAACTTGGACTCTTGCTCCTGCTTCTCAAGTCTGCTCAGCTGTGAACTGTGTGTGTGTTATCTGGTTACTCTACACACAGAATTACCTCACCACCTGTTGTCTGAGTTGTTCAGGGATGCTCTCCCAATAAATATTGACTTCTGACATAATCAGTTCAGCAGACAAAGATGAGCGATGAAGATGCCCCTATAAACATAATTACATGCTGCAGAGTTCTCCCAGCATGATTAGTTTTCTGTTTTCCTCCACAAGATTGTTTTGCATCAATCTGTAGAGGCTCCCAAGAGCTCAGAAATCTTAGTGCTGTTTTTCTTTTCATTAAAATATATTTTCATTCCTAGGGATGAATTTTTGTCTAGTCAAAATTGATCACTCTTAGGGTTCGGGGCAGGTCATTTAGCCAGGTGTGAAAGATTAGTTGCTCAAATGTACAATTCAACTTTTACTTTAGAGAGCTAACATGTATTTTATGTTTCATAATGAAGTGAATGTTTTTATATTGCTTTCATTCAGGGATGTTAATAAAACCCAAAGCTGACATTTTGACTTTTCACAGCATGAAACATTTTTGTATTCCGAATAATTCTTTAGTGTTAACAGCACATTGCCCATTAACATTACACACTGAATAGACCAAAAGAGAATGGTCAATGACCTAATAGGGTGTTGGTTCCCTTGTTGCCAAAACAGCCCTGACAATTGAGGCGTAGACTCCACTAGACCCCTCAAGGTATGCTGTGATGTCTGACGCCAAGCTGTAGCTGCAGATCCTGAAGGTCCTGTAAGATGTGAGGTGGGATCAAACCTTTTTGCTCAGCACATACCACAGAGACTCAATTCGATTGAGAAATGGGGAATTTGGAGGCCAGTTCAACACCTCAAACTCAAATTTGTTGTGGTCTTTTAACTGTTCCTGAACAAGTTTGGCTTTGTGGCATGTCTCATTATCTGGTTTGTAAGATGCCACACCCATCAAAGAATACAGTTTCACTTCAGAAATGTTTTGGCGACGTAAAAGAAAACATAATTTATCAAAACAGACTTACTTTTCACATTGCGCCCCGATGCTCGTGTGTTCATTGCTGAAGTTCTCATTGACTGAGAAGGGTCAACATTCCTGCCCTAACTGCTGTTGACTGAGAAGACTCATACTTAGACTACAGTGCAATGTGCATTCTGACTTCTCTTTATCAGAACCAGAATGGACTTCGCTACCAATTTCAGCTACTTGTTAGATGGGACCACATGGGCTAGCTTTCACTCCCCAACGAGGCATCAATGAGTTCCCTTGACCAGTAGTTGACTGGGAACATCCCGCAAGAGCTGCAGTTTTGATGATCTGACTCTTGATGATCTGAACACTCTTTAAAATACTTGTGCTTTTCTATTTTTCTTGCTTGTAAAAAACAACTCTGAAGTCAAAATGTATCACAACAACTATCAGGTACTTTTAAGAGTTTTTCTTTTCTAATGTCCATTCTTATTGTTGCTAAGTAAGTATACATCTTTTGTTTTGTTGTAACCGTTATCTTATGTCGGACAATTGATTCGTCAGATTTTTTATTTTTATTTTTTTGCTTTGTACTTCCTCTTTGCCCTTATCACTGACTTTGCATCAGTCTCTGCCTGGAGCTTCAGTAGGAAGTTACTCTCACCATTTGGCAGCACAATGGGCAGCTGCTGTATGTAGCCTTTTTCTGGGTACAGTTGATTGAAATTACATGCCCCAGACGTCAGCCCGGACAAAGTTAATGGGTCACTTTGGAGGAGGAAAATTTTTCCTCTTACAAGACTGACTCATCCACAGTTTAATCACAGCCTTTATTAAAACGCATATGCTGGCCATAGAAAACAACATTTTCTTTGTTGAATGTGTCTGTGTGAAAGAACGGAACAACAGGCTGCCACAAAGGACTTAATTTCTCTAAAAGGAGGCTATTCTGATTTTTAATTCTTCCTCATTTCATGAGTCACTGGCTCCCCTCCCCCTTTGTCATTCCTGTCATTGGTACAGTCCATAAATAGACACCTGGCTGCAGTGGAGGAACCCATGTGGCAGAAAAAAAACATGTAAAACCAAACAAGATGGATTTATTAAAAAAAACTACATCCAGAGGCAGGGAAGATGTAGAAGGAGAAATTATGTTTTGAAGGATGCACCAAAGGGCAGTAGGAGTAAAGGAAAGGTGGAGAGTTGGAGGATAATGGGATTTTTCATAATTTCTGTTTTGTAAACTTCTAAATCTGTACTGTTCAATGATTTTTCTGGATTCACTTCTTCAATATGAGAGATTATTGTTCCACAGTTTGATTATAGATGAGCTGAAATGTGAAAAATCTGTAAGGTTCAACTTTGTCAATGTCTTGACTATGTTTGACTGCTGTGAATAAAAGAGAGGGAGTTAAAGACCTGTCCCCAACAATTACCCCATCTCTTGTCTCAATCTAAGAACGTTTCCTTTTCTCCACATGTTTTTACATCGAATGACTTTTTCCTCCCACTTGCTTTCTCTGTGACTGCATCACCAGACACACCAAACATGGTCTTGGTTGCTGCATTCAGCTGCTAATTTAGCCTTGTGCTTGTTATTGCATAGCTTAGACAAGACACAGGCACAATACAGCCTTGAATGAAAACAGATAATTCATCCAAGGGACAGAGTTGTCCCTGTACTTAAAATAAGTTTCGTTGTCTTTAGCTCACACTTTAAAAAAATATTGGATACCTTTTTCATGATTTGTTATGCCATCAGCATTTGGATTTAACCAATACCTTTCATCTGAATACCACTATTTTCTATTTAAATTTGAATTGAACATGAATTTTTCTTATTCAGATCACCTTGAGTAAAAAGTACAAAAAATTTGTGGTATGTTGATATTTACACAAAAAATTTATTTGACTATTAATTAAACACTATGCGTGACCCACTTATCTCAAAACTTAAATTTAGTTTTTACTCAAAATATCTAATATTTGCTATGCAATAACTCCTCACATTTAAAGTGCTATAGATGAGACATCAGAAAAAGTTCACAAGTCACCAGAGTTTTTTTTTTTTTTAAAGTTTTTGTAACAGGATTGCTCCAGTCCACCCCTACCTGACCTGTTTTGGCAGTAATGGGCACTCTTCCACATTCCTCTCATGTACAAGAAAGATAATTGGCTTTTTTAAAAGTCATATTATGGAATCTAGGAGATTGCTGCCCATTACTAGTATTAAACTTTATGCTTTCATAGTACAGTTAGAATGCTAAGAGGCTGGTTCAGCATGTAGTTTTAGAAACAGACTACATGATAGCAACATGAGAAGCTAGCCTGGCTATTTTTAACCAACTTGGACTCCCACTGTTACTCTAGAATGACTAGAGTGATGACATCCTGTGCAGTAATTATGTTCAGTTAGAAACTTAGACTAAAATGCTAATCTTTTAAAACAAGCTACTTTTTTGAGTGGCAGTGTCTTTGGTTCTTATCTAATTTAATTTAAATAACCTTAAGTTAAGCTAAACTGGCAAACACACTCCCCTATAATCTTTTTTCTCTCATTTATGTCTGTGTATTGTAAATGTGATGGATGTTCTTATAATTGTAATATTAGTGTGTTGTGTAAACGGCATTAAGAATTGATTTTTTGTTTAGAGTGAAAGGAATAGATCATGTTATGGGTTTTGGGTTTAAATCTTTGTATTTGTACTCTGAAACCGTGAATTTGTGGTAGCTTCAGGTAAGAAGACTCTTCTATTAGCCTACGCTGGTATGTTTGTAGCATTTTGGTATGCTTTGGTTTGTATTTTCACTTGCTTATTATGTAAATTCTGTACATTTCTGTTAATTACTCTGTACAAACAGCATTATCTTTTTAAAGGTGATGGGTGGATTTGCTTTCTATTTTCAGGCTCCACTGTTGCAACTGTTTTATGTTTTTCTTTATTTTATAGCCTAAAATAAAGTGATGACATATAATCCATATTCCAGTGGATACTTATCAAAAATAATAAATTGTACCACAAAAAGTGAAGGTGCAGACTTTTGTTTTGTTCCTCTGTAAACAACGTCTACAGATTACTTCATTTGGGAATCTGCCAGTGCACTGGAGTTGATTAATAAATTATTTTAGCCAGAGGAACACCTCATGCATTATGAATATCCTCTATCAATCTTAATTCTGTTACATCATTGAGTTTTAAGCAACCAAACTGAACAGCTGTTAACCTGTAAAGAAATTCTGCTATGTCGTCATCATTTTAGTTTTTTTATTTTATTTTTATTTTTTTATTGCTGGCTGTGACAAGTTTGACTGAAACACTACAAAGCTTCATTTCTCATTTTAAAAATTACATTTAAGGGGGAAACTCACTTATGTAGAGTCGTGCAGAGGAAGAGTGCTTAATGGTGTTTCTTTTAAAACTAAGCTTGATGCACACACCATAAATGCACTGGGGGGATGTTTTGTGCAGAAACTCTAAGTGCCTTTTTCAATGTAGCAGAAAATAATGATGAGGCTTTAAGTAGAGATGAAAAGAGTGGGATTTCTTTCAGATAAAAATATATAAATTGACACATAGCATCCACATTTTCTCTCTTTATAGACATCCAACCTGTACAGCTTGTTCAGCAACATTTTTTTTTATTTCTCTCAGCAGTGGTGTCAGCCAGGGTATTCTGTGTGGGTGATGTTAGATTTACAAGCCTAAGTTGAGAAGGTGCTCGTTGCAAAGGTGTTTGTCTGGAGAGGGATGAGAGGCAGGCAAGAGAAAAGAAAAAGGATGGAGATACTTGTACTTCTTTGAAGTGGTGCAACCCCCGAGCATGTACATTCACTGTTTGCTATTTTTATTTGAGTATTTTTATCAGGAGGATGTTGAATAATAGAAGATTCCTCCATGTATGTGTGTGTGTGTGAATCAATACGAACCATATCTATGTATAAATAGTTTGTGTATTTAATCTGTATTTTTGTCTTTCTTAGGTAGAAGCGACTCCACTGCAGATGAGGGAACATGTTGGCAATGGACCAAGGAGTGGTGGAGGAATGGCTGTCCGAATTTAAGGTAGGACTTTATTCTGAGTACGAAGTCTGAAACGTCCTTCACCCATCATCTGCATGCGAGACGTTTCTGCTGCTCCTTCTTACTGGCAGAATTTATTTCACTCACAAAAACAAACGCGCTCCGTGAAGTGCTTTGTTCCCAGAGAATTGCAGCGCTCCCACTCAAAACACGAGGACTCACCTGGTACACGAAGCAAAAGATGAGTTTTAGTGTAAATATATAAAGATAAATCTATTGTCCTCCGAAAGCAAATAAGCAGTGTTATTAATGAGCTACATTTAATGCTAAATATGTTGGAGCAAGTTGTAAAAAGGAGTCAAAATGCCACTTATTGGCCATCAGTTCCAATTTCTTGTTGCCCATTATGTCACTTTTTACGCTCATTAAGACGCAACAGTTCATAAAAATAAAACGCAACTTTGTGAATTTTTTTTTACCATCTTGTTTACTATATGTGGTACCAAAATAAAACTTGGCCTTGTTTGTCAGAGATCTACTTGTAAAAATCAACTTCTTGCAGACATTGTTGACCTATTAGGAATTTATGCTTGGCATTTCTGGCCTCTTTACCCACATGTGGTGTGTAGTTCATAAATCAGGCATCCAGGATCTTATGGTGGTTTGAATGGTCGCACACATTTAATTTTTTTTTTTTTAAACTTTCAGAGTAAAAGTGGTGCACACCAAACAGGAAGAGCAGCAGGGTAGAATCGGAAACCATGTTTGTTTTGAACCTAACCACTGACGGTACTTTTAATGCAAGATGTTGCTTAAAGTTAAATAATTTATGAGCAGGGCTGCAGTTAACTATACTCTATTAAATAGAAAAATGGGAGTATCATTGTTAGAGTGATATCACAAAAGACTATAAGGGATGCAATATTTCTTAACTGTTAAGTTCCAAATGTGAGAACTTGTATAAAAATATTTATTTGCTCTAATGGAATCTCATTGCTGTAGACTTTTGCAGGTGTTTGGTTTTTTTTTAGGAACTATCTGTCACTGGACATTTTGCACTAACTATGTGTCAATTGTTACTTGCTACTAGTCTACACATAATCTATGGTGAGGAAATGTGGTTTTGTGGCAACAAGAAATAACATCTGCAGGTGTTATTTCTACTCTCACTAAGAGTCACATTCTGTATCTCATCCTGGGATTAGAATCAAAATCAATTGAAGTAGGGTATGATTTAAAGTTTTTAGGAAAGACAATAAAATATTGTATGAAATTTGAAAAAGAAATCTACACAATTAATGAAAATACTAAACTATTAAAGCAGTGTTGCAAACTTCTCTGTGTTTGTGTTATTTCAGACCCTCCCAGACAGTGCCATCGCCACCTATGCCGCCTCACTCAAAGAGAAAGGCTCTCTGATACCAGCACTCTACAAGGTCATACGAGAAAACTACAGTGATGTATGTACACACACCTTTTAACAAATTTAATCTGTTTGGAGTAACAACTTTTAATTTGGAAACATACAAGTTCTATTTCTAGACCTAAATCACAAAAACATGCATTACCGTTGAGTATTTTTACCATTTCCACAACTTTTAGTCATGTTTTTTTTTTTTTTTTGTCCTCCTTCAGCTGCTGGAGCCAGTTTGTCACCAGTTGTTTGAGTTTTACCGGAGTGGCGTGCCACAGCTGCAGCGTTTCACACTGCAGTTCCTGCCAGAGCTCCTGTGGAGCCTCCTGTCTGCCAGCGCTGCCAGAGACCCCCACACGTCCGGCTGCATTGAAGCATTGCTGCTGGGCATTTACAACCTGGTAAGAGAAAGAATGAGCTCCAGGGAGGAGCAGGTCTTATTGAATATTAATTAAATGTTTCCCTTGCGATGAGAGCAAATAAACCATATCTTTTGATTTCCCAAATCTTTATTGCGGTTCAGGTTAAATATATGCTGAAATACTCAGGTTATTGTAGAATCATAACTTTTAAACTTTTTTTTTTTTCTTGCATTATTAGAAAGTTAAGCATTGGGGGTGACGGGAAGTTAGGGTGAGAAATAGAGGAACTGAAACACAATCAGTTTGCAACTTATAAACGCCCTTAATTATTTCACAGATATTGTAACACTTTTATTATTAAAATTGTTCCACTTTGACTCTAAGTGCTCCATCAGCAAAGTGCAGCATCTCCTCATTTCCTCTCTGAATACCAGAATAGGTCAGCTGTCACTCAGTCAGCACGTTGACTGGCTTCTAATAATCTGTTTGACATTCAGAGACACACAGGGGACATTAAAGCCCTGCGGTTTTTGATTGTGTGTGTGTGTTCACACAAATAAGTATTCACACTCCAGCAGAGCTTGTGGGGAAATAAGACCCTGTGGTCTACGTGCAAACGCCCACACATGGCAAGTGGGTGGGCCTTAAGTGATCAAAGCTTCACTTTAGTGAAAATCATGCGTGTTTATTTTTTTTACTCACAGAACTATTTGTTTCTTTTCCTATCTTTCTTTTTCACAGGAAATAGTTGATAAAGATGGGCAAAGTAAAATATTGTCTTTCACCGTCCCTTCCCTCTCCAAACCCTCGGTATATCATGAGGTACGTTCCACACTCAAACTTGCAAAAAAGAAAGAAATCCTCAATTTCTTTAAATTTTCTTGCATTTTAAACTTCTTCATTTTGCTTCTAGCCATCAGCCATCGGCTCCATAGCTCTTACAGAAGGAGCTTTAGCCAATCACGGGCTCAGCAGGGTTGTGTATAGTGGGCCACACCTCCAGAGAGAGACGTTTACAGCACAAAACAGGTAGGAGGAGTGTTTTAGTTACTGTTTTACTTTCCTGGTGGGCAGATTATTGAGAAACGCTGAATAGCGGAAATTTAAAATTTGACTTTCCTGGTAGGACGATGACGGTAATAAACTGCAGCTAACGTCAACGCGAAACTGAAATAGTAGCAACCACAAAGGTCTGACAAAAAACAGTTCAGTGTCATTGTAAGTTATGAATTTCAACTTGAATGTTAGACTCCCTCAAATATATTGTTGAAGACACATCATGGTGTGGTGGTAGTGTGTTGACGTGCTGCCATAACAAATTATTTTATTCATGATGTACTTGACTCAGTGATTGCCTTTGGCAGTTGTCTTTGCTTCGTTTTATCTGAAGTTATGTTGCCTTAAGGATTTCCTAAATTAATGCGACTTTAAATAATCTCAATCGGTCATGTTCGCCTGAAGGAAATCTACTCGGCTTCTTTCTGTCTTTTTTTTCTCTCACTCTCTATTTCAGTCTAGTTGGACTGTGTGTAATCTCATGCTTTTAATTAAAAGCGACAAAACTTGTCCTTGCATTGCCTTGCAAAATTGTCCATTGCAGATGAAAATTTTATTAAAAATGCACCACCGAGATGAGATTCTGTGGTGGTCCACAGAGTTAACCTTTGCCATTTCTGACATTGTCACTTCGTTATGGTGGTGTTGAGGGTGGGGATCACAGTTGCTTGAAATCTGCTGTAGATTGCATGTTTAGATTAAAGTAGAACGCCATAAAGCAAATTCTCTGAATGGTCGCAGATCCTCAGTGGTAAAAGTTGCTCTGAACTTTGCGATTAGCTTCAACTACACCGAGTTACGGGTGAGCTTTTACATTGCCATCTCTGTGCTCCTACGGTTTAAGGTGACAAGTAGCAAAATCCATATAATATGGTTTCTTGTGTGTGTGTCTTGTTTCAAAATATTGCCTTTTAGTTTTCACCTGTGCCGAGTTTGGTGCATGTGACCTTTATGTGTCACATGCATATGTATAAATGCGCTTTGAAGTTCCACATTTTGCATTATCCCAAATTAACATCAAGATAACTGAGTGTTGACGCTTGATAGTTGAATTTTCAATTGCTGCATCTCTGCATTGCAATACAGACTTCATTTTTCGCTGCCCCTCCTACAGGCTCCATAGTAACTCTGCAAGAGCTGCAGAGATCTACTGACAGAATAGTCATTAGTCTTGCACCCTACAAATTTGACGTGGTGTAATGGTGACAAGATGAAGCTCATTAATGAAAGCAAATGATTAAAAGTTTGACAGAAGCTCTGTAGGCACTACAGAAAACATGTGGAGAAATTTGTGGGAAGAAAAACAAAAGGACTTAACCGAGCACTGTTAAAGGTGAAAAGCGCTCACTCAGGTTTACTATGAATCTTCCACAAGATGAGAGTGAACAACTCTAACATGGGTATCCAGGTCAAAGCAAAAAGCTCTGTTGATGTCATCTTTGACTTGCACAGTTATAAATGTCTGTTTATACCGAAGGACAGAATAAGTCTAAAAATATGCACAAGACTGACTTTAAAGAGAACTAGACTCTGTTTATCTGTTCCTATGCAGGTAAACAAAGCAACATCTCTTCAGAGTGACGACTCAGATAAGCTTATTCTGCTAAAGTCCCTAAGCATTTTAGAAAAAAAGCATTATTTCATAGCATTGTAGGACATAACCTAACAATAAGTGTACACAGTCATGAGACAGTATGTTTAAAAAAAACAACAACAAAAGAAAAACTTTCCGTCACAAGCTGCTCTGGTCAGATGAGACCACAGTAAAACATTTTGGTCGACATAAAAAAATGCTTTGTGGCAGAAACTTAACTATTCCTCATCTAATTCAGCATCTTTGGAGAGACCAGAAAAGAGCTGATCACAGCTGATATCCAGCCAATTTTGCTGTGCTTTTTATTTAGTTTTTTTCTTCTTTTGAAAAATAGAGAGCCTTGGTAGAGGAATTATTCAAAAGACTTGCAGCTGTAATTGCCGAACGAAGTGTTTTGAAAAAGTATTACTCAGGAAAGCTGAATATATTTTCATCTGTAGAAACTATGTCCCCTTTTCCTCTGACTCTGAAAGTACATGATATGTTCTGTTACATTTAATCCCAATAGAGTCCATTAAAAGGCTTAAGGGACATGATCAGTTTTGCAAGGCCTTTTGTTATTTTGTTAATTAGCAAACAGGTGGAAGTACAGTTGAGAGTCTGCAGTAATGTTTGATATTTTGGTGAGTCACCTCATGATGCACTTGACTGTAATGTTCTGTTTTGTTTTCTGATAATGAGATTTGAGGTGCTGACCTTCCTGCTGCTGTGCTACAACGCAGCTCTCAGCTACATGACCCCCACCTCCCTGCAGTCCCTCTGTCAGCTTAGCTCCAGGTAAGAGAAACAGACACTCTAAAGCTCTTAATGTAATGTAGTGTTTGCTTGCTTCTCTTATCAAATGTTGCAAACACAGGCCATTTATAATCTTGGATTCATCATAGTTAATGTCAACACGTCCGCACTAGTTTGCAAGCAGTCGCTGATCTGATCCTCTTATGGCCTTTGATGCCAGCGAGATCTAAGATACCACTATTTGGCTGTGAGCTGCCATGAGCACACATCCAGGCACAGTGATTTTATTAAGCTGCCAGCTGCAGCTGAGCACTGGTCTGACGAGGAGTCATCAGCTTGGATTTCCCCTTTGCTATTTGATAGTTGTGCACAAGAAGGTTAAGCCTACCTAGGTTTTCGTTCTGGTTTGTGTAAAACCCATGTGCGACCAATGAATTATTTATTGTAAAATTTTAATAAGTTCATTCTTGCTATCGTATTTGTTACTGTTTATGTTGGGCTGACATTTAGTTTCATATTGGCTCACCGTGGGGAAGTAAGCAGTCATAAAGTACCTGTAATCAAGTGGCCCCTATGGAGTCATTGTTTGGCTTCCCATGTTGCAAGGTGCTCCATTGTGTTTAATAATAATTGCTTTTCCGCTCCAGGGTGAGTATATGTGGCTACCAGCGGCAACAGATGAGACGCTATAAAGGCATCAGCACACGACTCACGGTCACATCAGAGTTTTTGGTTCAGCTCATAACAGGAATCCACTATGCCTTGTGAGTATTTGACACAATTTAACCACAACTATGCAGGGGGATTTGAGGGTTTCAGTTCCTAATTTTTCCACAGCATGCTCAATATTGCACAAAGGCATTATTACTTAATGATTTATTTGTGCATTTTGCTTACATGAAGCAAGACTGTAATCTATTAAAGTAGCTTTAGTTAGAGCAACATTTTTTTCCCCATTTTTTTAATCCATTCTATTAACTTATAACTAATTTAAACAGACATGTTAGTTGGATAGCCATCTTACTACTAAAACAACAAAGTGTTGTTTCTTTAAAGCAAAAGTAAAGTAATAACTTTAGACTTTTGCACAAGACTACGCTGCAACATGTCCCCACTGTCATTTGTGATTAATCAATTTTTTTTCTTTTTGAACAAAATATGTCTTAATATCAAACATTTATGTGAGACTCAATTTCTTCTGCGTTACATTGTATTGCTTTAAAATACAGAATGTTAGTAAGGTAATTCAGTTTATCTTCAGTTAAGGTTTTACGCTTTTTAGCTGCTCTTGGTTTGCTGTAGTGTTTGAAATAAGTTTCTGTATATGTACTTTAGTGCAGTTCTTGTTCTGCTTTCTTTTCAAGAGCAACATTTATAAAATGTGAGGAAAAATGACCTATATTGTATTTTCTGATCTAATGAGACTCTTGTTTATTTGTGAACTCGTTTGTTTCTCCTGTTGAACAGGTGCAATGGTGAAGGTGAGCTGGGATCCAAAGCGCTGGATGACGTCCTGTATCGAGCCCAGCTGGAGTTATTTCCTGAGGCTCTCTTGGTGGGTGCATCGTTTAATTCATTTCCCCTTCCTCTGCGCTTGTTCTCAAACCTTTCTGTGCGCGTGAGAGAAAACCCTGATAAAGGCGCACGTGCTGGCCTCAGTCTTGATTTGTGTCTGGTATTGTATGCTGCTTCCTGTTGGTCTCCGGTGTGTCTGCAACTGTGAGCACAGTGTAATCCCACTAGATTATTTACATGCTTTCCCTTCTGCTCAGTTAAGCTGTAATCCTTGAGGCCCAGGGAGTAGAGGATTGAATCTAGTAAGCTCACAATATTACTACACGAGTCAAGGTGCACGACTCCGGCACAATCAAAACACAACATCTCGATGCACATTTATAGAAAGAGTGTTTTACGTGAATAGAAAAGTCTGAGACTTTGAGTACAGTCTTTGGATATTTATCACAAACGCACACACACGCGCTTGTATTTGGAACTTACACAGTGGCCCCCAAGCTCAGCATAAAACTGTGACATATTCTTCATGGGACCAATTGCACACAAAAGACATGTTGTTTCAATCGTAAGGCTTTCTACCCCATGATACGCTCTCAGTTGTTACATGATCACTTTGCAATTGCCACATAAGAATTTTTAAGTGTGAGCAGATTTTTGTTATGTAAGGAGTTGTGACACCCAAAATCCTCTTTGTCTTTTGTGCATCTGATGTCCCTGGTATAACTCTGGTATTCTGTTTTGTTCTTTAATTGTTTTACCTCAGTAGGTTATGTAGTCTTGACTCGATTAAATGAAGAAGAACTCCTCTGCTGTTGTCTGCCTCATTTACTGAAAACCTATTTAAAATTCACTGATGTCTGTTGTTTAAATTAGAACAATTGTAGGTGTAATGAGTGTGAATATTGGTCTAAGGCAATGCTCTGTTTTACTTCAGCAATCATTAATTTGGGGATTACAGCAGCTGATCAATAGAGCTACACAAGGACAAAAGAATCATGAATAATTCCTAGAAAACAAACAGAAGGGCTCTTTGTAAACTGTCCAGAGCTCAAACTGTCATCGTCAGAAATTATTTGTATGAACATGCTTTTTTTTTTTTAAATCTGCAGGTGGGTAATGCCATCAAGTCTTCACTAGACAGCGCAGCACTGAAAAGCAAGGAGGGTGGTCGGGGTATCCAAGTGGAGATTACGCCCACCGCCTCCAGGATCTCCCGCAATGCTGTCACCTCCCTCTCTATAAGAGGACACCGCTGGAAGAGAAACGGTGAGATGCACACACACACGCACACAGAAGAAAAAGAATGGGGGGGAAAAAAAGGGAAAACTGAGGTGAAGGAGAGAAAAGTTCTCTTCTAGACTTTTTTTTTTTCTTCTCAGCATTTTGTAAGAAACGTATCTTTGTGGACCGTTCCACACCAAAGGAGAGGGCAAAATGTCATTATTCAACCACCCATTTCATTTATGGTCACTATTATAAGCAAGGTTGGTAGTGACCAACCTTAAAACTGTAGATCATCTATCAGTTTAATAGGATCTACTCCATTTTTTATTTTTTATTTTTTATCTTCTGATTTAGAAAGATGCATGGCCATGTTTGCAGTGTGAAGCAAGTCACGTGTTTGTTCTGTATGTTGAAGGTTTCAGCTCTCTTGGGGGCAAAATGTGTTTTAGTTTTAGGAGAGATTTCCTCTCCTCCCAGAACACACATCCATCAGGTAAATTACAGCCTTCTGCTGTTTTAATGAGCGGGTTTTATCTTGTGCCGTCTGCGCTTCTAACAGGAGCATACAAGCAGCTTATGTATGTTCAGATGACGGAGGAAAGGATGATTGAATGTTTGGGAAATACTGCAGACTGCAAATCCATTCAGTTAGTGTGGTCCTCTTCATCTCCACACAGCATGTACTTTATGTTATGTTTTGATCAGTAACGTTTTTATTTATGTCTGTTAAATTTATTACCTTTTTGTTTGTTTTGTGTTTCTGTGGTTGTGTGTGTCTGTGCACATGACTGTCTTTTTTTTGTGTTTGTTTTGTTATGTTTTTATCTATGTGCATGAAATGCATCTTTCCATCTGTGTTTGCATGTGTGGTTTGTTTATGTACTGTCCTGCCCCCCCCACCCCTCCATACTCCCTGCCACCAGAGACCCAGGAGGTGAGTGTAGACGGTGACTCAACACCGGGGGGCGTGGCTGTCCCCGAGATCAGTGTGACTGGCGTGAGCGGCGAGCGAATGGTCAATGGAGACTCCCTGCGGCCACGCTCTGACGGACGCAACCACCTCGACGACTCGTTGGGGGCCTCTCCCGAGGTCAGCACGGACTCCCGAGGTCACGACTCCGGAAGTCGGAGTCAGGAGGTCAGGAGGCAGAAGTCTGTGAGGCGAATGGTGGAGAATGAGGGTTCTGGGTCGGCCTCCGCAGGGAGGAGCCAGTACTGAGACCCAACCTTTCTTCTCCCTAGCCCCACTCCAGGGGTAACCTAGGTAACCAATGTGTGGGGGAGTGGTCTGAAAACGCTGCATGATGACTTTCCCCTTTACCTTTTGCGCTGGGCTCCACCACCCTCTCTTCACCTAAATGCACTTATTTCTCTCATCTGTCAATCGGTATCGATCGTCATTTCATTTATTCACGCTCTCCTGTGTGGGTTCAGCTTCATTATTAAGACCAGCCTCCATGACTCCCCTTAAGTCCAGTTAGTTATTTACAACCTCTCTGAATAATTTTAATAACCTCCTAAAAATGTCTTTTGGTGCCTTTTCAGATCATACTTTTTAAAAAGTACATAAAATAAAGGTGATTTTTTTTTTTTTTTTTTATTGGATGAGATAGACAGTGCCTTGTAAAAGTTTTTATACAATTAAACCTGTTTATGTCACAACCACAAACTAAAATATTTTATTCAACACACAGTGGCATATAATTGCGAAGTTGAAATGTATAGTGTTCAACTTTTTATTATTTTACAAATAAAATCGAGAAGTGTAGCATGTATTTGTGCTTAGCCTCATGAATTGTCCAGAAGTTCTTTGAATGCATCAGATTTTTGTTTGGGAAGAATAATGAAGGCTAGGAAACACAGTAGACTAGTCAGGACTACATTTCCCAAGTCTTGTGCATTTCACAAAGAACTATTTAATCCATCATAAAAACAGTTTGGTATTAATGGAAACTGATAGGTTTGGCAAGCAATAAGCAGAAAAACAGACAGTCTAAATACTCTTAAAGTATCATCCTCATTGTGAAACAGGGTAGTGACAGCATGGACCTTACCAACTTCGGCCCACAACCGACCCATGTGACCGCAAGTCTCACATACAAAGCCTCGCGGTGGTTGTTTCTATGTAAACGTGACTCGATTAGTGCATCATTTCTACTGGATTTTCACAATATATCAGCTACTACAATGGACAGAGGAACTAACAAGTTCATGTCATCATCTGGGAGGATTATGATGTACTTGGCGAACGGGAAGCGTCTGTTTGTGAGACGGCCACGCACGTGACCATGTAGAATGGGCATCAGCCAATGAAACGCGGCCCCTCTGGTAAAGTCCATTATGATTTGGGGATGTTTTTTGTTTTTTTTTAGCAGAGAGAGAGAAACTGAATAGATTTCATGCATGGCTACGTCTTCCTCTTCCCAGTTATATTCTGCTTTGTGTTTATCTGAGAAAATACATTATGTTATGTGGTTGTTGCGCTACACAATGTCAACACATTCAAGGAGTATGAATACTTTTACAAGTCACTGTAAGGTAGGCTTATCAATGAGTATGTTTTTCTTTCCTTATCATATCAGAAAAATGAGAGTAATCCTGTTGACCTTGAAGGAGTGAGCTTAGAGGATCTCTAGAAGGCTCCCGAAAAGTTTTTGTTTTCTACCAGGCAAAAGGCAAAGGTACACGGAAGGCCAAAACACCTCAACACATTAATCCTGGGTTGCAGCTGGAAGCAGAGTGTTTGCTTCTGACTTGTAGTTAGGAGCTAAGGAAGGATATGCAGGTCTTGAACTTAAATGTAATTAAAGACAAATATCTCCTGACCTGGTCTGGGCGAGCTGAATCTGGAGGACTTCAGCAGAACCTTCCTATCCATCTGTTTTATCTGCTCTGTACTCGCGTTGTTGTCATGATAGCAACAGCTCTGATCTGTAGTTGTGAACATGCTGCCCTTCACATTGGCCTGGTTTCATGTTTTACAGAAAGCAGAAAATAGTGTTAGTGTGAGAGTTTTTAGTTCATCAAAAGAAGGGAAGAAGTCGTTTGGGTTTTTTTTTTAATTGTCCTTTTTATTTGCTTTCATCAACTTTCCCTTTGTGATTTTTTTTTTGCTTTTAAACACTATTCCTGCTTTCCTTTGGAACAAAACATGCACTCCTTTAAAACTAGATTATTAGCTGTGATCTCACACCTCTGCTCCTTATTCTAATGTGTGCTGGACTTTAACTAATAATCTTTTGCTTGGTGGCAAAATATTATTTTTAAGATGACATTACAGTGTATAGGCGCCACCTGCTGGTTGGTAGTAAACCTCATCTGACATTCAGCCAATTTAGTCTTTTAAGAAGTAATTAATCTGTTTATTTGGAATTCATCGATTAAATAAGCTGGACAGCAGATGAGGCTGATTAACCTTTATCCTGCACCTGTTTGTGACGTGAGTCGGAAACGCCTAAAATGAAGTGGTGGAGTGATGAAGTTTGTTTTGTTTTCTTTTCCTCCGTCTGCCTCACAGACGCAGTGGATCTGGGTTCCCCGGACGAGTTGATGGACATAGCCGAGCTGGACGAAGGGGTTTGGCCGGGAGCAGTGGTTCCCGACATGAACCCTCCCGCCATCACTATCAGCAGCAGCACCACCACACTGAACCTGGGAGCTAAAGCATTGAAGAAGGTTTGGCTCAACGGGCGCAGCAGCAAGGACAAGGAGTGCAACGCCCTGACAACGGGGCGGGCCGCCAGCGAGAACTCAGACCTGTCCAGCAAGCGGCTGATGCTCACTTCCAGCCAGTCGGTGCCCAGGGCGGGCGCCCTCACAAGTCTGACTCGCACTGCCAGCGCCGTTTTCTCTCGTTCCTTCGAGCTCGTTACCAGCAGCAACCCTGCTCCCACCCACCCGGCCTCCGAGGTGGGCTGCTTCCCCTGCAGCCTGCATGAGGACAGGATGGGGTACCTGAGTCCTAAGCCGAACCACGCCCCGTGCTCCCCAAGCATTAGCGTTCACTTCAGCCCCGACCTATGAACCCTTTAAGACGCTTTTACTCAAACGAACCCTCATCTCTGATCCTGCAATCTTGTGACCCTGTACCTGTGATCTGGAACTCCAAGCCATGCCAACTGCATTTGACCACAAAAGTGTGAAGAAAAACTCCCCCTGCGTGTTTTCCTCCGTCACTTCATTTTACGCGTTTCCGACTCTGTGTGCTGTAAACCGGCTTGTCGTCTCGCTTCAGTCCGACATCCAGAGCAGCTCAGTGAATGATGGAGGGAGGGCATTGGGTGTACCACTTTCAGGTTTCTTGTTTTTATTTTGTTTTGTTTTATTGTTATTTTTGAGTTGAAGTCAAGGCAGGTCATAAGTCTGCCCTCATAAATAGATGCACTTAAAACGATCACTAAAAAGAAAACCTGTTTAAGAAGTTATTAAACCTGCGTTTGTTGCCCAGTTTTCCACCCGTGCTCTTTGTGTCTGTGGGCAGGTGTACTGTATGTGCGAGCATGTGTGTGTATGTTTTTGTTTTTTTGTAGAAAACGGCTGCTGATTGGTACAGTGAGTAAAGTGTGATTATCTTAGTCGAAATATGTGTTTCTACTACTTTTATATTACTAGTAATTCCCTTCCCATAGCAATACAGAACACTTCTATTAAGTATTTTTTTAATGTTTTTGGGCTGATCACTCCGACCTCATTGGACAGCAGTTTTAAACGTGCTTCTTGATTCTTCCTGAACCGCAAGCCACTGAATAATCAACCAGTATGAATAGAATCAGCTCTTCTGTTTACAATCACACAGTATTATCACCGCGACGGAGAAGCAATACTTTCCTTCCTCATTGCTCCTTTAGCACCTTCTTCACATGCCGTGTCATAAATGACAACACTTTCGATCCGACTTCTTAAAAATGACAAAGATGATTTACGTCCTTGAGGGCGATGAATATGAAGGATTGAGTACTGAATTTTGCACAAAGAAGAGCTAATCGGTTGTAATGAACTTTGGTATTTTTCATACGAACAAGAGTTTTTGACTCTTAAATTGTATTTTTCCCCAAGGGGACATGCTTTTTTGCTCCTTTCAGACTCCTTCCCAACTTTTGTGTGATGCAACAACTCCATACGGCAGCAAGTTGGTTAGATTCAACAAAAGTTATTTCTAATTATCCCTAAACTGCAAGTGTTCAAGCAATATGGGGGCACATGTTCTAACCCAGTCATGTCAGATGTTTGTAGTACTACGGTGATGTAATTCCTGCCTCTCCTCTTGTTTGTTACTTCATCCACATGTCAAAAGACATTTTAATACCAAGAAATGATTAAAACTCCAACCATCTGCTACAATTGATGTTCTAAATCAAGCCGTCATGCTGCTCCACCCTTGGTCTGTTTACTATAGCTGTTGAGTGTCTATGGCTTGGTGGGATGATACCAATCATGTTTTTTTTGTATGTGGGTTTACAGTAAAATGGTTAAGCTATCCTTGTACATCATACTGTTTAACTAAAGTTGGTTATATTTGCCTTTCTATGTCTGAAAATAACTCATTGCTACAACTTCTGGAAATAAAGTGTTTCTATATTTCACTGGTGTGCTCTGAGATGTTTCTCTTCTTCCACTAGGGGGCATTTGTATTATTCAGACCTTTGATAATGATAAAGTGTCCAAGCTGCATTATAATAACTCTGTGGAAAAAAAAAAACTTTCATTTTCAAGTGTAGGCACACTCAATTTGGAGAGAGATTTATCTGAGGAGTGTGAGATGATAAAAATGAAGTCTTAAGTCTCTCTGCAGAGTAGTGAGAGTTGGCACCCCAAGATCACAAAACCGGCTACAGAGTGCCAGAAGTCCTTTCTGAACCCTTTTTATAAAATCTGAAAAATTCTGTTAGATACTTAGTGGATGCTGCAAAGCCATGTAAAATTTGCTAAAACGTTTTTGGTGAACCTATGCTGCATATTTGACTTGGAAAGTAGAACATGTAAATCATATTGGGATACAGACGCAAATGCTATATATGCACATTTCAACGTATTTCATACACACGGCACTGCTGACTTATTCCTGACTCTAAGAATTGACTTCAGAGGCTTCAATTGATTTTTTTCTTGGAATTTTATTTATTTTCAACTTGAAACTCACTACTTCAGAATGAAAAATAAGATGTTTTCAGGACAAGTACTAGTCACTTTTCCAAATTCTGTTTCTTGAAAGTAGATCAGGAGAAAACGGCAGATTGAAATAGATGTCAAAATAATTGTCCAATGAAGCAACCCACAAATACTGGTGAATATCTTTTTCTACCATGAATGCACTACTTATCTGGTTTTCATACATTGAACAAAAAAAAAAAATGTGTTTATTAGTAAACATAAAAATATTATTGTTTATGTTAAACATTTAATGTGCAATTATTGACGGAACAAATGTACAAAACCTCTTGTCAAAAACACCTATTTTATACTCTTGATAAATAAAAAGTGGGTAAAAAGCAAGTATGTGACAAAAAAAAGGTACTTGAATAAATAAGAGGCCAATACTATCACAAACAGTGCAAATGCTGTCCCGATACTGTTCACGTTTTGCAAATTTATGAGTCATGAGCAAATGTTGACCTCCGATATGTGCTCTGTTTTAACAGGAGTTCCAGTAACGCTTCAATCCACAAGGGGGCAGCAGCAGGAAGTCAGAAACGGTCGGCTAGTTTCTTTTTCCTCTACGTGTCTTCCTTTTTCCTGGTAGAAGCATTGGGATCTTCGCTGTCGGGACAAACACATGGCTAAACTGAGCAAGGAGACCAAACAGCGGCTGCAGCAGCTGTTCCAGTGCAGCCAGTTCGTCATCCGATGGGGCTTCATTCCGACCGTGCTTTACCTCGGTTAGTATTAAAACAAATGAAGGCGGAGGAGGGGAAAAATGAGACATGCATGGCTAATGTCGGCTAATTAGCCTTGCATGCTAGCTTTTCACTGAGAGGCGCTGTTGATTTCCCTGTTTCTTTCTTTCTTTTTTTTTTATGTGACGTATTTATTGTTTTATTGTGACTTTCCAGTGTGGTGACCGACGCAGTTTTATGAACAAACCACTTTTTTCGTGACCCGAAAAGTGTAAGGGACCCCATCAGACTGTAGTTCCTAAAGGGGGTTTAAAAAATTACCTGATTTTGGATCAGCAGCAACGATGGGAAACTTGATAACTTTGCATAGATGTGCTGTGGAGACTACTAATGGGGAACTTGAATCTTTTGCATGAGTGACCACACATCCTCTAGCCATCTGTGTCAGGATCTTCTCTGACTTCAGCATATCGGAATCACCAGTGCTGATGTCACACTTTCTTTTTTTTAAGTCACACAGGTCTCTTCTCTGGTTTAGGTTTTCCCCCCCCCCTCATTTAAATTGTTACAAGCCTACTTGTGAGGTGGTTCTGTATTTTGTTGGGATTTTATGTGATAGGCCAGCACAAAGTGATACACACTTGTAAAGTGGAAGCAAATTGTGGTTTTATATTGAAGTATATGAGAAGTAAAGCAAGTGCATATATTCTGAATGAGTATAAATGTCGCCGTTCTGTGAATGGGGAACGAGCTGCGCAGCTGTGATTGCAATGAAAGTTTGGGGTTGGCTCTGGAAAATATTAACTCCTGCCACACTTTTCAGATATTTATTTGAAACAAAGAATGCTCAGTCTCGTGTCTATTTTCCTTACACTTCATGATGAGATTCTGCTTATTTTTTCTAATTGCTTACACAATAAAACACAACAAAATATGGAAAAAAGGGGCATGGAAATTTATGTAGAACTATAATTAAATAGTTTAACCATTTCAGTGATTTAAAAACCTAGTGTTTTCCATCCCACAAAAAGTAGAATCAAAAAGCCAAAATGACTAAAGTTAACAAATAATGCATACTTATGGAAATTTAACATCAGTATGTACCTCTGTTTAACCCTCTGTGCAACATGGTGAGTCTAGAAATATTAAACAACAAAAGCTGTCTGGAACGATTCTTTGACATCTCGCTGCCAAAAGGAACATATTTCTAACTCTTAAATGGTATTTCAAGCTTATCATTTTCACACTATCACTGTACGGATTAATAGAAACAACTTGTTATACTTTAATGTATCAGCGAAAGCACTTTCGGTTGCTCATCAGTGAGCCAAATATAAAAAAGCTAGTCACTGAAACTCCAGTGAGGATAGTTCTTTCCCTAAAGTAAAGTGTAGCTGTTTTTAGTTTTCTGTTTCCAAAGAATCTGTTGCACTGAGATTGACGCTTTGCAACAAATGACTGAGATGAGAATTATTTAGGAAATGATGGAGATATTTCTGTTGCTTTTTTCCCCCGTATGTAATAACCTCTGCTGATTTTGTATACATTTTAGAAATATAGTAATCCCTCTGATTAATCTCCAGACTTTCTTTTTATTATAACATTGAAGTAAGTGTCTTAAAATCTTCTGTGTGGCAGGTTTCAAACGAGGAGCAGATCCAGGCATGCCTGAACCTACACTGCTGAGGTAAGAATTTTTTTCTTAAGAGGTTTGATGCTCACATGTTTTTACTGAAATGAAACCATCTGGACTCTGAGAAGATGTAACTTTTGCAATATATATTTTTTTTGGGTTGGGGCGGGGGGGAAGAAGATGCCTCGTTAAAAAAGGAACAGAATGTGATCCGACGGGCTTCACTTTCTTCTAAAAACATTATGCTGGGTTTATTTTGACTTTTGGACATTTTGGAACTTCCACTTCTGCAAGAGTCAGTTTTGAGATTTCACATGTAAAATAAAAACGTTTTATGTAACTTAAATTTATATTAATTATAACTTCTTGCCTTTTTACAGTCAGCTTCTTAACCTTATATTCAAGGCTTCTCAAAGGTTAATAGCGCTTTAAAACTTTAATTGCCACAAAGTGGCTCCTCATGTTTTTCATGCAAGTAAATATTCCAAAACAATTATCCCCGTTTTAAACGATGGAAGAAAAAAAAAGATGCATTTCTTTGTAGTTGGCTTCATGACCAATGTTTTTCTATCCAAATAATCGATTGTCTTCTAATTTGATGATAACTCAGAATAAATAAGAACCGGTTTTCATGCACTTAACCCAGTTCTAAATTCTGTCATCTGCTCCACTCATATTTGAGTTGAAACCACAGAAACTAAGTCAGACAGAGTTCACTGGTGTGATTTGCCCAAAAGTTACTCATTTAAATGGAAACTCATTTCTATTAGGAAATTGTATTGTGGACTGAGTCATCGATACTAGTTGTATTTCCACGAGTGAAGTGTGATTTCACACTGGTTGACTTTTCCTATGCAGCAACTGGTGCATTAAACCTCGAGTTTAAACTATAGTCTCCTATAATAAGGTGTCTGTCTTTATTTTTGTAGAAGCAAACTGGACAAATGTGGATTTCTGTAACCTAGTAAAATGTTTTTGTGACTAAATGATGACTTAGTTTAGGAAAATGAGCTAGATTAAGCTAATTCTATATCCTTAATGCCAACTACAATCTTTTTTTTGAGGGTAAAAAATCTCAGCTGAGACTTAAACTCTCAAGTTTGCTTTGGTTGAAAGAGATAACTATTGCTTGGTTTCTCCAGAAATATTTTCTAGCTACAAACACTGCCAAGTGGCTCTCTTGTACGACCAATGACGAATATTTTAAAAAGAACTTCATGACCACTGTTAAAAGCATGGTGGAGGATCTGTGAAGCTGCGGGCTAGAAACCCAGGTTTCTAACCTGAATTTTGGGGGGAAAGGCAGATATTAGATTTTTTTCCTAACATTTATTTTTTTGATTTCCTCTAGTTTGCTCTGGGGTTGAGGAACACCTTCATTCAGCCAAACCCCTCCTCTCATCGAGACAATGTGACGCTCTTTTAAAAGACCAAGAAACAGGCTTCATCACTCTCCTTGCTCTCTGTAAACCCTAATGTCTGACAGCTGTGATGTTCAAAGTGCAGAAATATATTGTACTGACTCTCTGGACTCCCATATCTCTAAATTAGATTGCCTAGCGTATTCCCAATGTTTTATGTTTTGATTTGGGTGTACAGAAGTACCCCGGTTTACTTTTTTTTTGTTAATAATTTAATAGACAATAAAATGTAAAAGGAATGTGATTCATGTGGTGTTTAAATCAAGAAATCAACTATCTAGTTGTCACATGTAAGACAACAAGACAAGTATGATTTTAATTTCTTCGGTCTGAATGCGACTCAAGTTTTAAAATCAACAATTAGTTTCTCCGACTCGCACAAGACCAACATGTTGCACACAATCTCAAAATATGCCCTAATATTTTGGCTAAATGTCTCCAATTTAAAAAGCTGCACGAACTCCAGAGTCACCATCCAAAGTAACATCAGCTTAAACGGAGAGGCTGCTGACCAAAAGACGAGCCTCTGTCCCAAAACCAGCACTTTTGATGCTCAACTGAAAGTGGCACATGAGGAAGCAGAATACCGTTCAGAAAGAAGTTTAATAATTAGACGAGGTAAAGATTAGCTGTTGTGATGTACATGTTTGAAGTAGTTAAAATGAGATTGTTACACCCCAGGACATTAAACTCGTAGTTTTATAGCTCAACATGGTGGTGGCAGCGTTATGCTGAGGCCAGTATCACCGATGTAGGGCCTATCTTGAACTACATCCACATTTTTCGGCTGAAATTAACAGACTAGAAGTCTTGATAAAATATCAACCCAGAATTATCCAGAAAGCTTGCTAATGGCTGCAAAAAGTTTGTGATCTATCTGCAACCTCATCCAAATGTGTGTGTGGGTGTATGTATATATTTGTGTCTATATGTATAATTTTCTCCTTTTTCATATTGCTCTGCTTCTGCTGAGCAAGCATGATTGGCAAATTTTGGACAGTCTTATACAATATGTGAAATAAACAAAATATTCTTGGGGGGAGGTTAATATGAAGAAACATGATTCTTATGTATTAATAATAACATTCTTTATTTCTGCATGTAAAAAAAAAAAATTCCAACATGAATTCAAATAGTAATTCTTGCACAGAAATTCTGTTCGCATAAATACATAAATGTAAAAAAAAAATAAATTGCTGTCAACTAAAAATAAAGGAATTTAACAAGAAGTCACAATAAAATACAAAATGTATTCAATAATTATGGCTTCTCCAATAAATACAGTGTTTAATTTAATATAAATATGTTAAATATTCTCTGAATAAATGTTTGACTATATAGCCCCTGAGGGCTGCATTATTTGATCCAGTAGATTACTCACACTCCTGAGAAAAACAGGAGTGTACCTGAGCTGTTCCTTCCTAAAAGACGCTAGTCTGCCTCCGTCTCGTTGAGATTACTAATCTGTGTTTTTCGCATCTGCCTTTTAGTCAGCTCCCTTTTCCACTCAACTAGGAAATCATGGATTGAGCTAAGGATGCTGTGCGCCATCATCTTCCTGTGGTACGAATCGAGGCTTTCGAGCTCCTTAAGCAGCTGCAGCTCCTGGCTGCCGGTCAGAGCCACAACACGGTCAGCATTTCTCATCTGCGGGACAGAAATGCCAGGAGGTTATAGAGGTATCTGCAAGTGCGTGGGCGCAATGCAGAAGAAAACATGTCTCTGTCCTTCCACTTTCCATTAATACGCGTGGCTGTGACATTTTATGGACAACCAGCGTGTCCTGTACAGGAGGAGCTTTACTTTTTGAACTAAATTACTGTAATAAATCAACACTTTCACTAACACTATAATCTACTGGCATGCAGCTGTACGACACAAACAGAAACATTTCAAGTCAATACAAGTGTAATATGTTTTTAGATGCTTTAAACATTTGCTTTAAACCAGCAAAACAAAATGTAAAATTTCACATTTTGAACTTTACTATTTTTTTTCTAAGCACAGTAGCTAGTGCTACTGTGTTAAATATATAAAACATTCATGTTTGGTTATTTAAAGAGTGTAATAGTGACTTGTGCCGATATCTGATTGCATCAGCAAATCAAATGTTATTTAGGGCTGCATATTGCCTTAAAACCGCCCTGCTTTACAGCTTGTAAAAGAATATACTAAGAACTTGTTTATCTAAACCTCCCAGTGTAATATGATTTACTTTGTAGGTGTTTGAATATTTTGATTTTCATAATTTCTTTTCCACTTACTGCAACTCCACATGACCACCTTACAAGTGGGTCACGTGTAAGCCTTTTAATCACGATTTATTTGTGGTAATTCTGTTGCTTTATTTCAAGGCCTTATCAGAATTGACTGAGATGGACAGCTCTGCACTTTTAGCTGAGGACTCACCGTTCGCTTGACCTTTGTGATCAGCCGAGGAAGGGTTGCTTTCAGTTCAGTCACGATGAACTTGCCGGGGTACTCCTTGTCGACGTGTTTCAGGAGAACCGAGTACGTCGTCAGATCCTGAGCCAGCTGCTGGAGGCGAGCCTCCTGGAAAGTCACAGAAGGCGCCGTCAGATGTCCACTTCATGAGAAGCATCAGAGTAAAAGGATAAAGGGGATCTGACTCACCTTGGACTTTGGGAATTTAACCGGGATTAAGGTCCTGTTCAGTGAGTTGTAATCAACATTTCCACGGAATTCATTCTTAAACTGACAAAAGCAAACAGTGACACACAATGATCATAAAAAAAGAAGATGTTTTAAAATGAGCTAAATAAATTCAAATAACTTAAGAAAGAGAGATCTCACCTCTTCTCTATGGCCTTTGGTGACTTTAAGGATCTGCGCCAAAGTCTCCGTGATATTAAAAGGATCAATCGGGCGCGGCTTCATCTGGACCTCCTTCTCTCCCTCGCCTGAGCTCTCTTCTGGAGGGAGGTCGGTGACGGCTCCTTCCAGAGGAGCTCCAGGGACGCAGAGAGGCAGGGCTGCTGCCAGCATCAGGGCGGCGAGCAGTCGTAGATCTGAGGGCCAGAGAGTTAAACCATGAATGAATGAATGAATGAAAAGAGGAAGAGAAGAGGCCCACATACAGGAAGCTGCTCGCAGCAGTTCCGGCTGCAAATGACTTACTGAATTTGGAGTACATGACGCGCTGCTGGGAAGCTCTGAGTGGGTTTCCTCGTTGCTGTCGGACCCTGAATGAGATGCCCCGTCCTGTAGACTGGCCCTCATTTTATATCCTGCAGAGGCGAGGGATTTTCCAACTGGACTGCCTCCATACGACAAGTTTGCATAATTGTGACTATTCATAATGAGATATTTTAATGAGGATTGTCCTCAAAGTGAGTACGCGGTGGAAACCCAGAAACTATACATTTTTACTATTGCTGTTTTTTTTTTTTTGTAATTGTTGCTTGACCCATTAAGAGGAAACACTAAACAAAAATAAATACATTTGATTGATACGTTATTATAATTATTAAAAATAATAAGAATTGTTGTTAATCTAATCATTGGAAAACCCTGGGTCAGACTTTATGAAAGACTTACAGAGCTAAATAATAATAAAAAAAAATAAATTCTGAATTTGTGTTTTACAAACTTTATACTTCATATAAGAGTCATAGGCTGTATCAGGTGAGTTGTAAGCATATTTTGGGATTTTTATGAATATAAACAATACTGAAATATTTCAAAATTATAACATTATAGTGATTTTTATGTTTTTATTTTGTGGAACAAAACTGAGCTACTGGGCAAAGGACATACCATCATCAGTTGGTATCATCGGTTTATACCTGGTTATGTATGTAATGTACTGTGATTTCTATTAGCGTTGGCACTATTATTCAATAAATAGGGCACCAAAACAGTTTCCAGCCCACAGGCCCACAACCTTGTAAATCTGGCCCTGGGAAAACCATTCATCGCAAACACCCACACCCTCAAAGGAATCAAGGAAATCCCAAAGTTATTTTCAGCCCTAAAATACAACTGGGAAATCTTTTCAAACACAACATCTTCATAGTTTTCTAATAATTTCTACTCTGCTGTTTAATGGACATCCAGTCTTCCCCTGTGAGGTAAGTTATATTCCAAAGGGTTCTGGATATTAGTAAGCCCACAGAGTAAAAAAGAAAAAAGGAAACATTTTGGACTCAAAATTAGCATAATGAATTTAAATACATCTGACGTTTTGACGTAAGGGGACTCAAATGACACAATCTAGATCTTATTCATCGCTGTGGTCAGAAGCTAAGATATACATTTTCAACTCTGTTCAATAAAAGGACTTTTATGAGTTTCTATAGAGTTTATTTAAAAACACTTCCATCCCACATAGGGATGTTAGAAAAAGTTAACTTTTAATTATTGTAGAATATGAACAAGTTCTAAACACAAATTTATTTAATTAGTCTAATCGGAAAGATTTCTGAGGACAGCTGGTAGTTTAAAAAAATTTCAGTTTTAATCCCGTATGCAACAACCTTTAAAAAGTTGATTTCTTCTGAAACAATATGGCTGGTAATAAACACAAAAACCTCAACATTTTTAATGAAACTTTATGTGATTGCAAAACACAAGGTACTGTGTAATTGTGGAAATGTAAAGACACTACAACTGTTTATTTATTTGATTTTTTTAAAAATAAGACAAAACTAAATAATCCAAAAACATGACATGAACATATATTGATTTCTCTGGGTCATCAGCCTTCCCTTGTACTTTCCCTTGCAGCTCTTCTTTGGTGCGTTTCTTCCAGTTTTGCACATTTAAAACCAGCATCACCGTGGCTTCTGAGGGAAACATCCCCTACTACATGTTGTGGTCACCACAGTGTTTCCTGTGGGGATGCCGTGTTTTCTTTTACAAATTATGTCTTGCGTGTAGGCCAAAATATTCATTTTTGGTTCCATCTGAACAGCCTCCTACATGGCCATTAAAAAAAAAATCCTGCTGCTCTTCCATAAATTCCCCAGTTTTGTATTGCACAACTAGTAGTTTTCTCGACTCTCCCAGCTGAGCTGTGGGCCTTCGCAGCTCCCCCAAAGTTACTATGGGCTTCTTGGCTGCTTCTCTGATTTCTCTCCTGTCATTTTTCTTGGGACCTTTATCTCTCATTGCTAAGCATGCATCGTTTCCCTCCCAGATTACAGCTGGCGCCAATTGTGTAATGTCATATACTTGCTGCACACAACACAAGAACAGGAATAAATCTGACTCGGCATTTTCCCATGCGTGAAAGCATCGCATAGGTCCGACAAACTCGCCCTAAAGCAGCTTAAATTTAGATTTCAAAGATTTGATGCTTTTTAATAAACACAAATCCCATCCTAACAGAATGTCCACATAAAAACTGATCTTTGAGTGGAAGGATAAAGTGTGAAAGAAAACAAAAGTACACAAGCAACACTCATGCAATATATTAACTGTTCAATTATTTGTCAGTTTATTAAGATACACTTGCAATGCCTCAGTTTTTATTCTGGAATTCTCATATTTTTTTCTCCTTCCCCACTGGTGAGACTATTCAGAGAATTTACTCTCTGTAGAGGGTCCAAGAAAGACAAAATACTAAATATCCTGTTGATTGCAAGACTGGGTTTGCATTTTGAACAGGGAATTATTCTGGTATTTTTCGCTGTGGTGTTTGAGACTTCAGAATAAATTGGTGATTATGGGGCAGTGGGGCAATTACTGGGAAGTGCCGATCTTCAACATTCTCGTCCTCAAACCACCATCAGGCTTGCAGTTTTAACTGAATTTTGACAAAATAAACCCATTCAGGATGCAAACAACAATGTTTCTGCTTATTTTATCCCTTTTTTTCTGGAAAAAACTAAAGGTTTAGTGAAACCGAAGCAGTTGTTTCATTTTGAATCCTGCGTTTGGGTTTCAGTGATCAAATAGTGATATGCTCTAACATATAGACGTTTGTTCTGAACTCAATGTACATTTGTTTAACACTTTAACTCTTAGACCAGTGTTATGTAACTCTGTATCGTCTTACACATTTCTGAATCATTCCTTACTTGTTTTCTAGGTTTTGGTTTAGGTAACTGGTGGTTTTTGGGAAACGTTTCGGTGCCTTGTAAGACTTGGGGAAATAGTAGAGGTCGTCTTTGAACAGCTTTCAATATGCATTTGGGAACATGGATACTAGTTTTCAACAGACCTTGGAAAAATGTAAAAGCAGCTCCGTATTCTGATGAAAAACAAGTGAAAGCATCTAAATATTCTGTGTAACTGAAAATAATTTACAGGAACTTCCAATTTCTTCATGTTTTGTTTGATGCAGTGGTGAGCACAAAAGCATTTTAGCTGAATATTGCTCCTTTTAGCTGTATAGGAAAATTATTGAATGAGCCTAATTGGAATGAAGTTTAATTCTTTGTATGAGTTCTGGTTAAAACCAAGAACCAACAAGTACAGAATGACCTTGTTTGTTAAAACGCAAATGCATTCACATTTTAGCATTAGGTCATATGTAATCAAAAGCTCATCAAAGGACAGGTATTGGAAATAACCTTAGACAATAAATGTTAAAATCTATGGTATTTATTAATACTCGTGATTTGTTCCTTTAAACTTATAAAGTAAAGTAAAAATAATAACAGATAGGCCAACTGGACTGAACCCTAGGTGAATTTAAGAAACTAAAAGCAGTCAAAGAGCTACAGAAACAAATCACATAGACATAACAGTATTACAGCAAACACAAAGAAACAAATGTTTTAAATTGAGGCAAAACTGACAACTTAATCAAACAAAGACACACATTACTTCCATTTCTACATATGTGATATTACACTAACCTGTTGATTTTTCATTCATGAGCCGCAGCAGTGATGTTTTCGAACGTGAAGGCCAAAGATTTTACTGCCACTTCCAGAGGAGAGACTTAAGAGAGCGACTTGTGCATGCAGGAATTACTCTTCCCAGGCATTTAATGCATGGGTGTGTAATGATATTACCTGCGTGTTGCTGCCTCTTATCACAAAATAAATTACTGTGTGAGATAAACTGTGATTCCCATGACATACTTTTTCCATAAATCTTGCTTCCTCTTTGCTGTCCTCAAATGCTATATTCAAGATATAAGAATGCTTCCCTTGCAGAGAATTTTCTGGTGTTAAATCCATACGTGCACAGATATTATTGTTGTTTGGACTTCTGTCAATGTTTATGTAGTAACATACTCCCAGATACTTTCATCATGAGGTGCATACGAATCGTATCTAAATGGGTCAAAGAGTATTCTCCCAAAAATGATGAGTAAGACTATTCATCTTTGCATATTATCTGCAGATTTCTCCAGCCTTAAGATGAACCTTGTGGCTACATTTACAGTGCCATGTCTTTTGCTATGGACATACAGGCCATAAACCATCTACCATAAATTAGCACTCACTCAAATAAAGTTTTCTAACATCTACGTCTAAGGAAACACAAACAAGGTTACATGCATAGTTCTATAAATTTGTACTGTGTACTTGAGCTCTACTGTACATTCAGCTAAATGTGAACCATGCGAGACTTTCATTAAGTTGCTCAATTTGCCCCATTCTCATTTTTGATTTCCTTTTCTTCCTTCAGTCACCCTTCTACTGAATGTGTTTGAATCATAGCAAATAAGAGAAGGGAGAATGAAATTAGTTGTAGCTGTACCTTTTTTTTAATTTCCATACTGAGCCACAGAAAATTTTATAAAATAAGAATTAACTTTAAGCCCATTGGGCATGTAAAAGCTTCATTGCAATTGATCTCTGTACTTTTTTCAAGCGTTTTCACAATGTTGTGTTTGGATTAATAGACAGAAAATCATAAACAGAAAGAAACAATTTTCTGTAATCCAACGGACGGACACACCACATGCATAAACATCATGTTTGACATGCATTAACTTAATACAGAGGCTTTTTAGTCACTAAGTGTGTACTGAGTACTCTAACACTTAAATTAGCTTCCTAAGAAAAGAAAAAAGAACATTCCCTGTGGCAACTGATGACAAAGAGAGGGGGGGGGATCATAGTTTTTTTTTTATTTAATTACTGCCTCAGTGTAATTATTGCATCAATGTAAAAAGATATTCAGTACTATTTAACAATAAGAAGTACTTATCATTTGCAGATATAGCCATTTATTCATATTGTAACAGTTTAGTTTTATCAATATTCTCTGACAGAATTGGCCCTTTGAGAACATCCATGATCTTAACATGGCCCAAAATGAAAATGAGTTCAACACCCCAGATTTAAGGAAACCCTCCAAAATGCTGTGTTTTTTTTCCATCATGCAAACATCAAAAATGTATGCCAATTTTTAACGCCTGTGGTAAAACTGTACTAATGAGCTGCAGTTTCGGGGGACACTGCAGATAGAAATTTTTGAATATATATTTTTTTCAACCCTTAATATATTTAAATTTTGTCCAGCTGTAACATGTGTGCTAAATATGTTGAGGCTTTTGGTATGTTTAAGCCTCCAAAAAAGGCCTACTTTAAAATTTGAAATAATAATAAAGCTGTGCATTTCAGCATGCTCACACACCACGCTTACATCAGCAATCCCTGTCAGTCACTTCCCTTTATACATTTTTAGTTCAAGAAGCTGTATATTTGAGGAAGAACTTAGCTTAGCTTGTCATAAATATCACCAATTGTGACATCATGGTCCTACGTTTTAAATACATTTTAACAGGACCTCTGACTTTGAGAGAATTTAGACAGTTATTTGGCTCAAGTAGAAAAATTCTAACAAAAAAAATGTGCAAATTTTTTAAGGGGAAATTATTTGTTACTCCCAGTAGAAATCACCACCACCATAAGGAAAAAAGTTTCAGCTTTCTAACTTATGAACTTGCCCAGACAAGCCCTGACAAGTCTTAAGGACAACCCTGGAAAACCAAATTTGGGGACTAAATTGGTAAAATCCTCTTTTACCAGTTTTGCACAATTGAAACTTAGGGAAGTTTAGCATCTTGTTACATCACACATTGTACAACGGAGTAAAGAATGATCAGTTTGTGTAGATGTCTACTTCTACAAATGTATTTAAGCTATCTCTATTTTTTTCATAAACAGCAAGCGTGGAAAAAATAACGGCAAAAACAATGCATGTTACATTTGCATCACATACAAGGACTTCTTTCATTTAACCACTTTCATTTAAGAGCTATTTTATGCACCAAATCACTAAGGCTTTGATGTTTAGTATAAAACAATGCTATCTATGGCTTTTTAAACTGGAAAAGAGACTTTGATCGTTAGGTGCTCAGCCTGCAGTTCTTGGAAGTTGCAGCTAGGTGGCAATCATGCTTAAATTCTGACAAGAGGGACTGATTCCTGTCTGCGAGGTGATGTCCTCAGGCAAAAAAATGCAAATGTCTTCCTGCACACACTCCAATGATTTATAACTTTCACAACGATCAGAGGTAGCTTGTGGAACATGTCATTGCAATGTAGTGATTTGCATTTAAATGGGTTCGTAATTCGTTGAGAAGCTCAGCTTTCATGAAACCATTTGCTCATCAGTATTAAACTCATTGAACTATTTAGTTTCTTTAAAATATGTTTTGAAATTTTAGGCTGATTATATCATTCTGATTATATCATTGACCTGAAGGTGGCACTTACAGGCATCTAAAAAAGTGATATTAATCTACTGAGTCCAATCTAACTAACTCTAATATATTAACGGGTAGACTCAGTTATTAAATCTGAAGGCAATTGTTTAACTTCTGAAAGCAATTGGCTACATTATATTTTATGTAGAGGTATCAAAGTAAGGGGATTAAATATAATTGCATGCCACGTTTGTCAGATTTTTGTTTGTAAAAATCTTTGAAAACCATGACTCTTTTGTTTTTAGCCATTGGAGTTTGTGTCTGTAATACGAAGCGTAAAAATGTTTAAGAGGAATAATCACTTTTACTAGGCATTTTATGTGCACACCTTGCACTTTAAAAAGCAGCATATTGCCAGCTGAGATTTAAAATAGCATGAAGCAAGAATTGCTACTGTATTTAGATACCAATTCCAAGCAGCTGTGTTGGGTAAAAAAAAAAAATGCTTTTGAGTGGAGGTTCTTTTTATTATCTGGGATAAGATTTGTGAGCGAGTTTGAAAAGGAGGATTCAAATCTGTCTGTGTGCAATATGTGGCCTCACGTTTCGCTCTAACATGACAGTTGCTCATCTCTTTCCTTTTTCCTGATTCTGCCTCATCTTCTTCTCTCCTGTCGTTCATTATCGCTCAGTTCCTCAGCCCGTCTCCCATCTCATCTTCCTCCTCCTCTCCCATCCTCTTCATCCACCGCTACCGTTTGTGCCTTTTTTTCTCAGGTCAGTGTGTTCTTCTCTTCCATCTTCCTCTTTTTTTCTTTTTAACCCCCACTGCACGCGCCGTTCCATAAGTGACGAGAGGAATTGTATCTCTGCTCAGTTCGCTGTGGGCTCTCTTCAATATTTAATCAAGACTGCATTTGTTTGAAGAGAGCCCAGAATGTGAGTGAGAGTGAAAGATAAAAAGGGACGTCAGACCAATGTGTGCTTGCCTGCTGCATTTAAATGCAGGGCAGGCAGAAAAACCGAGAGCAGAGTGTGTACTGTATATTTGTGCATGTGGTGACAGTTGATGAAAGGCTGTTCCCACACGGTAAATAGTTTATTGTCTCTCTTTTGCTTTCTTTTCCCATCCCCTCCTTTATTCCCGCCCTTCCCCTAAAATCTCATTCTTCTCTCACTGCCTCATCTTATAACCATCATGCACCGTATAGCCCTGCACTGCATGCGAACAATGCTTTTTTTCCCCCCTCTTGTCGTGTGTATTTGAATTTGCTGCGTGTGCATGTGTGACTTGTGTGTGCTTGTGCCGTGGGCTAGTTTCAGGGTGCTCCCCAGGGACACCCCCAGCAGCATATTTCATCATCGTCCAGACAGAACACACACAAAAAAGAAAGAAAGTTCCCTGCTCTTCTTTTGCATCTTCAGCAATTTTGCTACGTTAGACAGTGCTTTCCTCACTTCCTTCTTTCACTTTTAGGTTGATTCTGGTCTTCAGAGGAGGAATTTGCAACTCTCTTTGGGTTTATACAAGAGCTCTTGAAGTTTTGTTCCATATTCCTTTGAAAACTGGCTTCTCATTAACATGCGTCTCCTTTAACTTGGTGGGAGAAAAAGTACGTTTTTTTACATAAGTAAAAATCACTATGAAACCTCTCACTTCCTCTTTTCAAATCGTAGTTGATTTGAAAAGGAACTTAATGAGACAGAGTGAGATGGGTTTTTTTTTTTATAAAGCTGGAGGATGAAGGTTTAGATTTAGTATCAGGGTCGTTAAATTAGGCTTGCTGAATCGCTATTGAATAACATGATGCAAATGAGAAAAACCCAGTTCAGAGGTTCTGAGGTAGTAAAAATATTTTCTTTGGTCTAGACATAGGTTTAGGTCTCTCCCGGTATTACACAAACAAGCTAAATAAGAGGGAATACCCCCTTTTCCCAAAAAAAGGATTTTACGCATGCAAACTCCTCCCCCGTAGTAATTTTGTCCATATGGAGATGACCATATTACGCAGCCTTTGCTTTGATGTCATCTGAAAATCTCAGGGGACACTCTCTGAAACCAGTTTACTGTGATTTTACACCCAGGCACATGGTCGCCTTTTAAAACCCCCTTGATAAGATCTTTTTTTTCTTAAATGCATCTTCTTGAAAAGTCTTTTCTATGCAATTTATTTGGGAGCGACTAATGTGGCCTTATTGATGGATTCCACATCTTAAAAGTCTATAGATAATATAACATGGGCTTGTGTAAAATGTTCACTTTGATTTGATCCATCTGACTTTGACACCGATTTGCTTTTACTGTAAGTAGTGGCTTCTGCAATATAATCTACCCCATTTGTTAACCTTGGTTAGACACTTTTGCTTTGAAATAACACTTGATTTACATCCATACAGAGCATATGACCACATTACAAGAAAATGACATTTGATTAGCAAATAAAGTCTAAGTAATGTATATATAAATTGCCATAGAAAATGTAAAAGTAGTATCTCAAATATAGGCAAGGCTTTTACTGTTTCACTTCTGAGTCTTGAATATAAAACTTACATTTTACTTGTGTTGTGTTAAAATGGTGTTTCTTTCCGTTCATGTATTATTCATTTGACAGCCACTCCAGCACATACCGCCTCACTATAATTTGTTGAAATAGTGCTGCTATAATCCGAGTATCTGAAAGAGAGCCAATCATCCCAAATTACAAACCCTATCAAAAGCCAGATCCGACACTCGACTTATCCAACTGAACCAGCCGCACTCAGACTGAACTCTGCTTGACTTTATGTCGTCTGGGAATATCGGGCTCAGACCCTCGCATATCTACTGAGCTTAAATGAATTCTCTTTCATATCTTATCGGAGGGAATTCTTTAATTAAATTATTCAGTAATCAGAAAGTTCTTATTAGACCAAGCAGTGTTGTATTTTACTATTTATCCATATTTTATTCTCTGTTTAAACACACAAAAAAGATGGCGCAGAAACATAATGAACAGCAGCTTCCATTTACATTGACTACGATGCAGGAAAAGTACAGCTACTCAATCACAATTCAGCTAAAAGTAAAAATACACTTTATTCTAACCAATAAAGAGATCAAATAATATAAACTGACAAGATTATCAAATCACATTATTGCAATTTACTTGTGCGATGCACCATGTATTCTCTTTGCACCAGTTGCAGAGGTGGTTCTTATATAAATGGTGCTCTGGGTTATCCAGTCCGTCCAAAAACGGATTCATTGCTTCCTGCTTTGTTACCTTTGCAGACCACCTGCAAAAGTAACAATAAGGTTTTCCTCAGGTGTGGATGTATAATCACAGTCATGCGTTAGCAGTCTGAACATCAATGGACTGAGCGCACGACCTTGGAGTTTACCCAACCATGATAGAGATTCAAACGTCTTATCTAAAATGGACTCACTGTGGGATGATTCAGGATGCTTAATGTGACAGGTAATATATTTTAGGCTAAATAGAAATTTCTCTTTCTCTTTGAGTCTCTGGAGAAAGACAGTATTAAACAGAAAGCTAAAATCAATGTACAGGCATGTGTTCGTTTTTTTTTTTTTTTTGTCCGGATGATTAAGTACTGTGTGCAGGGTGGATATTGCACCCTTTGTGTAACAGCTGCCGCAATGTCAAGTTGTACAGATCCAGCAATGCAGAGAGGCTGACTGTGATGTGAGATTTAAGAAGCTGCTCAAAACATTTCGTTATTATGAGGGTCAGTGTAATAGGGTGGTATTCAGGCAGGACACAATAGCTTTTTAGCTAATGGTAGATTTGTGGTAGTTTCAAGAACCTGGACATTGAATTCACAGAGAGAAAAATAAGGTTATGGTTTCAGTTACACATGAATATGCATGAAGTTTTAATCAATGCGTGATCTACTATATTCTTAAAATGTATATTGTTACAGAACTGGATCACAGAGCTAGGTATTACGGTACATAGGTCACCGTTATTGATAGGAAGTGTATACAGCAGCAGTTTAGAAAAACATAATGAATTTCTGTTAAATGGGATAAAAATGGGCCAGAGATTGTGTTCAAAGTGTCAAGGGATCACACTTCTCATCCTTCAGGGAAAAGTTTTCCCTTGAGTATTGGAAAGAAGGCTACTACTTATTTTTGAACCTCGGCTTGAGAATAAGCAGTTTGGCTTTCGATCGGGTTTGTTCCCAATACAGGCCGGATTCTGACACAGCTGCTCCTTGTCATAGATTCTTTTTTTTTTATAGGATTCATATGCAGAGTCTAAAGGTCTTGACTCAAGACGGTTCTTGCCACCCTACTATCATGGTTGGGTCAAGACGGTTCTTGACTCAAGATGGTCAGGGATAAAAATGGATCCAGGATAAAAATGGCTGAACTAAACTTCCTTCATAGGTTCACAGGGTTGGTGCTGAGAGATGAGGCATGGAGCTCCATTCTCTAGAGAAAGTTTGGAGTATAAATGCTACTCCTCTGCCAAGAAAACATTTAACGCCTGGATGGTGTGATGAAGCTGCAGCTGGAGGAGGAGAAGAAGAAGTTCTTGTTCTGCAGTTCGGTCGGGGATGAGATGATGACCTCAGTGTAGCTGGAGGACCGGTTCCGGTTTGGTGGAAATGTCTCTCTGGGCGTTGAAATGGACACTTTGTCTCCTCGGCTTGGTGACCAGGAGAGCCGTTTCACCTTTGATATTTATATACCGTGGTTCCCAACCCCTGGGCTGCGGACCGGTACCGGTTCGTGGACCAATTGGTACAGCTAGAAATAATTAAATATTTCCGTTTTATGTATTATGAGTCTGGAGGATCTTTTATGTTGAAAATCCTTTAACTGGATTCTCTCGGTTACATCTTGCGCGACAAGCAGCAAAATGAGTAACGAGTAAACAAATGTCTTTGGAAAGTTTCTTTGGGAAGGGAAAAGGCCCAGAGAAGAGACAGGAGAATGGATTTATTCTGGTAGGTTATTCCCACATTCCAAGCTCTGCATGATATGGTGACCGGCTTGTTAAGGAGGTAATGAAGCCTTCAAACTACTGCGCCACGTAGAGACCAAGCACCCTGTGCATAAGCAACACTTCTGGTGTCATCATCTCTCTTCACTCCCAGATGGATCATCTGGTTGTAGAGAAACAAGCTCAGGGCTCCATTAGTCGTTATCGTGAGTTAAAATTTCCACAAAAGTAAAATGTTCGTTTTTGTGGCGCATCTGTATCTTATTTTGAAGAGATATGTAAACGTTACTGTTACGTTTGGAAGCTAGGACGAGGTAGAAGCTCAAGTAGACAAAGAACCCTTAACAGCTTTTATTCATAACTCGCTCCACAGTACAGTAACATCAAGTATTCCTTTCCTCCATCTTATCTCTTCTCTTCTTCTTCTCTCTCCTCTCTATCCTATTCTCGTACACCACCTAGTGGTAGACACAACATTCCCCCTTTACTTGAAAAGATTGCATGTACCCATTTAGTACAAGAATGAACATCAACCTCATTTAACAGTTTGTATGTCACAAATATAACTTTAGCTGTAATCAAAGTAGGTAATTACTTAAGTACACACAACCAAACAAATATATTCAGCAACCCTGTACTTTTTAAACTCTAACACTTGAAGTTACTATGGAAAATAATTACCAAATTTAACTATTGTAAACATGAAATCCAGGTATTTGTAACCAGTTTGTACCATGAGAATTAGTTCACCTGAACCCTAAACATGTAACACACAATCATTTATGTATTTAGTCATCTTTTGTTTAACCTGGTTGGAAGTCCTTGTACCACACAGGTCGAGCAGAAGTTCTAGCACTTTTCCTCTGAACCACAGGGTCATGCTTTTCTGGTTTTGTCGTTTCACGTGGAATACCTGCAGAATAGCGTGAAAGTCTGGCAGCATTCCACCTTTTATTGTCACTGAGTACATAAGTACTTCCTCCAATCTGTTTTTCAACATACAGCGGTGAAGTAAATCTTGATGAGCCTTTGCGAACATGATCAGGTCTTTTTACCCTCACCATGTCTCCCGGTTTGAATGTTGGTGTCTTTGCTCCACGGCGCTTGTCAGTATACTGTTTAGACTTCTCTTGTTTCTGTCTAACTGTTTCTTGGACTGTAGTGCATTTTCTGCTTTTCTCTGAACTTGGAAAGATGTTCACTTTTGTTTTCATCTTCCTGTTGTGCAGTAGTTCTGATGGAGATACTCCAGTTGTGTTATGTGGCGTTGCTCTGTAGTTTTGTAGGAAATCAGTCACTGTAGTTTTCCAGTCTTTCTGCATGTGTTCAGCAGTTAGGATTGTCTCCTTAAGAACTCTATTCCATCTTTCAACAGCACCATTGCACTGTGGATGGTACACACTTGTACGCAGATGAGATATTCCCTTTCTCTGAGAAAATCTGCAAAAGAGCTGGAAAGAAACTGCGGCCCATTATCAGTGACTATGTAGTCAGGGTTCCCCTCTCTGCTGAAAATAGAGCGTAGAAATGTGAGAACAACATCAGTAGTTACAGTGTGAGAAAATGCCACCTCTGGCCATTTACTGTAATAGTCCACTAATGTTATAGCGAATCTACATGAAGAAGCAGCAGTTTCAAAGGGACCCACGATGTCCAGAGCCACTTTCTCCCACGGTCTGTTCGGCAGTTCAATGGGTTGGAGAGGAGCAGGAGCAGTTTGAGCAGATTTGTCGTTCATTTGGCAGGTTATACATGAAGAAATAACAGACTGAACCATTTTGTCCATCTGAGGCCACCAGTAGAGGTCACGAAGTCTCTGTTTAGTGCGAACAACACCTTGATGTGTTTCATGTGCCAGATGAATGACAGTAGCACGTAAAGCAACAGGAACGATGTATCGATGTTCACCTCTCATGACCAGATCCTGAGATGCAGAAAGTTCATTCCTGATGTGGAAGTATGGTATTAAGACAGGGTCCACATCCTTCTTGCACTTTGGCCAGCCCTTCTCTATCTGTCCACGGAGGAGTGTGAGTTCATGGCATTGAGAGGAAGCAGAAGTGAACTCAGTGACGGACAGAGCTGACACAATGGATGCAACCATGTCAGGTTCATCTACAGGAGTAGAGTCCATAGGGAGTGGCAACCGTGACAAGCAGTCTGCAGCCTGGTTTTGTGATCCAGGCCTGTATTCCAAATCGTAGGTGAAGCATAGCAAACGTGCAGACCAGCGTGCGACTCTCATTCCAGCACGCCCAATGCCTTTGGTAGCGAGTAATGTTGTCAGTGCCTGATGATCAGTTCTTAGTGTGAAACGTCGGCCCCAGAGATAAGACCTCCATTTTTCCACGGCCCACACACAAGCATGAGCCTCCTTTTCCACTGTAGAGTATTTTCGTTCTGTAGAGGTCAGAGTTCGAGATGCAAATGCCACAGTTCGTTCAGTATTATCTGGGTGTATTTGGGTCAACATACCACCCAGTCCGTAGTCTGAAGCGTCTGTAGTGACAATGGTTGGGAGAGATGGGTCAAAAAGAGCCAGAACAGGACTGTTCAGTAAAAGCTCTTTTAATTCCTTAAAGCTTTGATCAGCCCCTTCAGTCCATATGAAACCAGAGTCAACAGTGTCTCTCAGTACAGCCCGCATTGGTTCCACTACTGTGGCAAAATTAGGAAGGAATTTACTGTACCAGGAGATTAAACCCAGGAAGGAGCGCAGAGATGGTAGATCATGTGGTGGTGGGGCATCACGGACAGCTGCACTAGGGTCTGGATCAGGAAGGATGCCATCTTTGGAAATGATGTGGCCAAGAAATCTGAGGCTGGACTGTCTAAATGTAAATTTTTGCATGTTGAGTGTCATACCTGCATCCGTAAGACGCTGGAGCACAGCACGCAGGCGTCTGTCATGTTCCTGTAGAGAAGATCCTGCAACAATTACATCATCCAAGTAATTGTGCACACCAGGTAGCCCTTTAAGCACAGTTTCCATCATTTTTTGGAATGCAGATGGAGCAGAGGCCAACCCGTAGGGGACACGGCAGTAGCGGAAAAGTCCTTCATGTGTAATGAAAGCCGTGAGGTCCCGACTGTTCTCATGTAGTAGAAGTTGGTGGTATGCAGATGCCAGATCTATGGTGGAGAAAACATAGGCACCCCTGAGCTCACTTAAAAGCTCATCCATGTGGGGCAAAGGATGACTGTCTGCAACAATAGCTTTATTAGGTTCTCTTAAGTCAACACATAGTCTTGGTCTGCCTTCCTTTCTTGTTGTGACCACAATAGGAGAAATCCAGGGAGAAGCATCAATGTGTTCGATAATGCCCTCCTTCAGAAGTAGATCCAGTTCCTGTGACACAGCTTCCCGTACTGCAAATGGAAGTCGTCTGAGTTTTTGCTGAACTGGGACTGCATCCTCACGTACTTTAACTTTGTGCACAAACCCAGCAACACAGCCAATAGAAGCAGATTCTGTTTTTGTTAGCAACACAGGTGCAGCAGAAGAAGCATGTTCAGGAGGTGGGACATGGATTGAATCATGGCTAAATGTCCATTTCAGCGCTTTTATTAGGTCCATTCCGAGTAATGCAGATCCTCCTTTAACCACATACAAAGAAGCAGGAGCAGTGTGGTTGTCAAGGGTAACTGTGGCTTCCAAACATCCTATTACAGGAATGTCCTCTTTCAAGTAAGTGACTAATTTCACATGAGGTGCAGTTAGATCACTCTCAGGAAAATGTCTGTTGTACAGAGTCTCTGGTATGATAGAAACTGATGATCCTGTATCAATCAGTAATTCACAATCAGTAGACACTTTGCAAAGCAGTCTGTCAGTAGAGTTAACTTCTTTTGCGGTTAACATGAGCACAACCACTTCAGGCATTACTTCTCTAACTTGTTTAGCAGAGCGGCAAACTTTAGAAAAATGTCCAGTCTTACCACAGCTGTTGCATTTTGCTGCGGCTGCAGGGCAATCTCGTGCATTCGCCAGGTGATTTGTCGATCCACAGCGATAACAAGCTCGCGCTGTCTGCTGCAAGGTGCGTGTGTGGCTATTTTTAGAAACGCCTTTCCGGTTCCTATCCTTGAGTTGAGTAAGTCCGCTGGGCAACCGTGTGAACAGCAGTAGCTCCACTGAGGAGTTTGGACGACTGAAGAGCATGTTCCACTTGACACGCCAGCGTGATAGCCGGTGTCCAAGGTATGTGAAAATTCCAATAAAAGTCTGTTTCTCACCTCCGGTGCATAAGCCTTGTCAATAAGCTGATCCCGTAGCATCTCATCTTCCATGGTTCCATAAGCACATGTGATAGCCAACTCACGTAAAGCAGCCATGTATTGAGGCACAGTCTCTGTCGGTTTGCGTTCTCTGTCGGAATTGATGTCTTGTCACAACAACGTTCACCTTCGGTGCAAACTGTAGTTCCAACGCCGTCATTGCCTCATTATATGAAGTACCGACGTCATGCAAGGTGTAAAATAAACGTTGTCCCTCGAAGCCAAGTGCATGAATTAGTAGAGCACGGCGGCTAGCATCGGACCAGGAATTTCCAGTAGCATGAATAGCCGTTAAGCAGTTCTCGAACATCTTCCGCCACGTGGTAAACGGAATCGTAGGTTCTCCAGTGCAGGGCAGGAACTGACGTCATCGTCGCCAATTGTTACGTTTGGAAGCTAGGTAGAAGCTCAAGTAGACAAAGAACCCTTAACAGCTTTTATTCATAACTCGCTCCACAGTACAGTAACATCAAGTATTCCTTTCCTCCATATTATCTCTTCTCTTCTTCTTCTCTCTCCTCTCTATCCTATTCTCGTACACCACCTAGTGGTAGACACAACAGTTACCATAGCGACCAGAGTCAGAGAAAGTTAGGGCAGTGGTTGAGACGAGAGGTGTGGAGCTTGTGAGTGTTAGGTTTGGTTCACGGCACGATTTAAGGATTGTCGGCCGATTTTCCAAACTTCTGTGACCACAGAGCCGATAAAAATCCAACAGGTTCGGTTGGTTCGTGAGTCCAGCAACACGGCAGCAGCAACACAGCACAGAACCGATTCCACTCACAAACATCCTGATTCCAGAAGAAAATCCAGTAAAACCCCCAACATACCATATGTGAATTTGGAATAATCAAACATGGATGACGGTGTAGAAGCAGCAGTGATAGTTTGTGGCTCATTTAAGCGATAAAAGACGTAACAAAAAGAAAAGGCGTTTGATAAAAGACGGTGGGAGCAGCCGCTCTATTTGCTGCACTATGATTTGGAGGTGAGTTATATTTTTTCATAGTTAACATTTTTAACTGACTAAACATAACCAGATATAATAAACGTATATAAAAATGGCCTTTACATGTAGTAATAAACATTTCCACATATCACCTCCGATGTCCACCGGACTCTCAGTTGCGCCATGTCACCTCGCTTTCTGATTGGCTACCTGTCACATTCAACAGGCCGCGTTCTCGCTCCCAGTCAGGGAAAAAACCCACAGGCTGCGAAAATCAAGCCAAGACAATGTTGAATATGCCCGAACTAAAATCGGGCATATTCAACACACCACACACTGCAAGACGTTGTAAGATTGTCGTAAAGGGAAAATTGGGGCAAAAAAAAAAAACAGATTTAAAAAAAGGCTTTAGCTGGAACTCGAACATGCAGAAGCATTATCTGACGGTTCCAGGCCGCAGCAAAATTGCCAAGTCTTGACCGGTCCGCTGTAATAAAAAGGTTGGGGACCACTGAGTTCACTGATGTGTGTGTGTGTGTGTGTGGGTGTGTGTGTGTGGGTGTGTGTGTGTGTGTAAGAAATACAGATTTTGCCATTTTCAATTTTTTAATAAATTTTCCACAACTAAATTACATTAATCTTACCAGTAGTTGGTAAGATTACTGGTAATCGATATGAATTGAAATATTAACAGCACTAAAACACAAATCTAAATATTAAAACGAATAAGTCAGTTTTTCTTATTTTTCCTTTTTAATTTTATTTTTCTGCACAAAAAAATTAGTTTTTTGAAAAAATTTTGCACAGAAAAAAATTTGCACAAAAAATTTGTTCTGTTCTAACAGTTCTAAACAGTTAGAACAGTTTGGTTCTAACTGTTAGAACTAAAAGATCAGTGGCAGGTCAGGGCCAACATAGTTTGATTCATAAATAAATAAAACTGACAAAAACTAAATCTTGCGTCTACATGTTGCTGACTTGATGAAATGTAGTTCAGATGTTTTTTGGAGGGGGAGTCACTCTGAGCTTCCATTCCAAGTCAAGTCAAATGTATTTGTATATCACGTCTTCAGCAACAAGGCAGTTCAAAGTGCTTTACATCATAAAGACATCATACAGTCACGAAATGTGAAACAATAAACATTACATTTTGTCAACCGCCATCAACAAAGGCACCTCTAAGCAGGTGGGTTTTCAGCTTTGATTTAAAGAAACTTAGTCTTTCAGCTGTTTTGCAGTTTTCTGAAAGTTTGGTCCAGATTTGGAGTGCATAGAAACTGAGCATGATGCAGACTTCAGACTACAAACATAAGTCATGTGGTGTTCAGATCTCCTGGATTCAGATGCAAAGACACATCACGACTCACATGACATCCAGTGAGTTTGTTACAACACGTGATGTAGAGTGAGGGAACATAAAAATTTTACAGAACATTTAAATCACTCAGGTTTGTATCAACACGTTTAACAAATACAACCATTGTGTGGCTTAAAGGACGATGTTCTCACTTTCTTCAGTGACACTTAAAGGTCAAAGTGCATTTTCGAAGCCAAATTTAAACAAAAATTAGGCTTTCAATCTATAATGTAAATGTAAACAATTAATTTAATTCAACTGTGTCAAAAAGCAGACGCTTGCCCACCATATGTTTTGCACATGGGCCTCAGCAGCAGCACTGAATAACAGGAAACCTGGCAGTGACTCACTGAGAATGACAAGTGCATGACCAAAGGGTTAGCCAGTAACACAAACCCTTTTAACTCGTTTCCATGGTGAACAGCTGTTCACCATGGAAACGAGTTCTTGTAGCAAGAAGGTTCCAACTAACCAGCAACTCTGGTTTCCTCCAACAACCTAAATATATACATGTTAGGTTAACTGGCCTGCAATGGCACCGTAGAGGTGTGTGGGGGGGGTGAGCGTGTGTGTGTGTGTTCTGTTCTGTGATTCCCTCTCTTCATCCATGACTGAATTAAGACTGAGCCAGAAAAGAAAACCTGCGTATGGAAACCACATACTCTGTTATTTACATACGCAGAGTATGTAAATCACTTTACATACTGTGTGTATGTACTTACTGTGTGTACATAAAGTGACATACACAGAGTAACACAGCTATTGCTGTGCACTGCCAGTCACCTGCTTCAAATAATGATACTTGTCGACAGGAAAAGAATTTGGCTGTTCAAAATAAATCCATCACAAAAAACACCATCATAATGTTGGAACACACTGTATCTGATGAGCGGCTAATTACAGGTTAGCTACCTGAGCATTCACTCTCAAACAGGTTGTTATTATAAAATGTTTGATGTGCCATACATTTGTGATAACTGCTCCTACATTTTTCTGTTTGTGAATTCTACTTAAGTCTACTTTTTTTTTTGAACATTCTTTATTTGAGAATATTATGAATCCAACATATATGCATATATGTATGCACTTACATAACAAAAAAAGTCTACATATTTTAAGTATTAAGATATATGCTGTTGACTATGTTATTATAATTGAAAAAAACATGTTATTTTAGCAGCAGTAAGAATAAGTGTTTTCTCAACAACTCTTCTCAACAAAACCATTTAGAATAAAACTAATCATGCAACATTGGGTAGCTTATTATATAAACATTTATGGAATTTATATTGAGGATAAATTCAAACAGTTGGATAGACTGAATACGAGCTGAAATATTAAAGCTTAGAGAGAAGGTTGGCGGCATTATTTAATGTGTTCTCTTATATAAAGCTGCCTCTTTTCTAAATGTAGGTTAATTACAATCAACATAATAATGGAACATTTTCGCAACATTATCGCAATCACATATTTTTCCTGATTTCAGGCATCATGTTATAGATTTTTGTATAATTCAAAGAAAATGCAGTATGTTTCCCATATTGACCCCAGGTCCAGGGGTCAGCCTTAAGACCCTCTACCACAGCTCTTAATAACTTTGGCTAAAAATGATAAAGAACTACTAAACAAGTTTAAAATGGCCTAACTACTAAACAAGCATAAAATGACCTAACTACTAAACAAGTTTTAAATGACCTAAAAACTAAACAAGTTTAAAATGACCTAAAAACTAAACAAGTTTTAAATGACCTAGAAACTAAAGTTTAAAATGACCTAAAAACTAAACAAGCATAAAATGACCTAACTACTGAACAAGTTTAAAATGACCTAACTACTGAACAAGTATAAAATGACCTAAAAACTAAAAATGAACAAGTAATGTTTGTTGGGCCAAACATTACTGATAGTGGAAATTACTAATAATACGTTTTGAATTTGTACAGTCAGACCTCCTCCCCACTCTTACGATACTTTACTCCCCCTCTGGCTTTACATGTGGCTGTAATTCCTTTACAGCCACAAGTAAAGCCTATGTTGGTTTTCCCGTAGGTTCTGTACCGCTTCCTTGAACGCCTTTTTAATTGAACTAAATGTCTTCCACCGAGGCTGAACTTGGTTTTCCATCGTTGTCAAGATATTTCTCTCCATAATTGGCGTCCCTGCCTCCAGGAGAAGGAGGATGTTTTCTGCCTTTTTGCACTCCTTCAGAAGGTTCTTGAAGATAGCCTGGCCCTGGCGTCTAATCTTGTCCGGGCTCATATTGAAGACTCTTGGTCTGGTTTCAGACCAGAGTTTTTCAGAGAGTCGATCACAGATGTCATTATATACTTCTTCAGGGTAGTATCTCTGTCCTGACTTGTAAATAAGTCTCTGGATCACATCTCTGACCAGACTTCTCATGGCCTTTTTTCTCATCTTTATCTCTTCAGACTCGACATCCTTTGGCTCGCTGATTGACTCCAATTCTGGTTTCTCCTGTTGCAGCTCAGCAGAAATCATGCCGTCACAGATTTCTGATGAAGGTTTTAAATTTGGAACTGGATGGGAAACCTGCTCCTCTCCAGAACAAACCTGAGACTCTGTTATTCCCTCATTGCCTTCATAGTCCAGCACTGAGGAAACTGATATCCGACTGTCCCACAGATCTTCCTTCCCAGGTGTGAAGGCAGATGAGGAACCATCAGAGCTATCGTCAGAGCTGGACTCCGGTTCTGATTCACTCTCCAGTAGATTTTCAGTCAACAAGATCTCTGGCTGACAGAAGGCTACCACGGGTGATATTTCATCCAACTTTGGTTTCCATTCTAGTACCTGTAAATCTTTGGTTGACTGAGACTCTGGGAAAGATGTTTCTGGTTGTTCTTGGACGATGAGTGGAGCCACCTTTGATGAATATTTACCGGTGACATTTCTAAAAAATCTCTTTATCTTCCCCATCAGGCCATTAATCTTGGATTTCGGCTCACAAGATTCCCCATCGGCTGGTTTCGTAAAATCCTGACCAGATGCGCGCAATTTATCCGAAAGGTCCTTCATAATCAAACTGGTTTCATCAACCATTTGTCCGATCATTGCCATACAAGGTGCTTGCTCAACACGATCTCTTGTACCTGAGTCCAAGCTGTGATTAACTTTAGCCAGCAGATACTGTACAATGAGCCTGTTTAAATTTCGTGTGTTCTCAGTACTGATGTCTTCGTTGATCTCCAAGACTTTGGCAAGGGCTTCGGAAACTTTGTTCCCCACGGCCACCTTCAAATCTTTCATAGTGCGGTTTTCCTTATGGACACTATGCAGAACCATGCACAAAAACAGCTCCAAGATGTCTTCCAAAGTCTTCTGCAGAGCACAGGCGGTGCTGGGTTCTGGGTTCCCGTTTGCGAGTTTCAACCACTCCTTCGGGGTGATGCTTTTTAAAAACGGGTCGATTGTAGCCACCAGGGCTTCCATGGTGACAGTCTGGGTCTCTATGGATGGTGAGCTCTGTCCACTTAGCATGACTATATCTCAGGTTTGAAGATAAGATTGATGCGAGGAATGAGTGCGAAGTGAGGTTTAGGGAAAAAGAACGAGCAAATAAAGACCCTGACTTATGACGTCCGTCCACACGTCATAGGCATCAAACCCGCCCGCACAGTAGCCTTATGTCGTCACGTAAGAAGTCACGTTGCGTCAGCAGCCACTTTACTGCGCATGCCAAACCATCTATTTAACTATTTAAATTATTTACAGTTCGGATAATTAAATAATTTACAAGCGGCAGCCACCGCAGATCGCCTCTCTTCGCCCGGCGCAACTCCCGCAGCTTTGCGGCGTCTGCAGCCGTTGGGTTTTATTTTTAGCACATCGTGTGTGAAGCTCACGCTGCCTCAACCCGCTGCTTTTTATTGCATTATTTCTGTTTCTGAAGGCTTAGATTGTCAAATGCCGTGATGAAGGAAGCTTCATCACGGCATTTCCTCTGGTTGTGACCAGAATAGGGAGAAATGGTTTTATTTGTGCTTTGCACGCTAAATTTGAATTGTGCGGTCTTTAGTTTTTTCATGAAAACGGAACTCGGTTTATCTCATTGAGAGTTGATGATGTTGCCGTCAACAAAATGGCTTTAATATCGCTAGTTAATAGCTAATATCCGACGTTTGGAGCATTTTCTCTCTCATTTATAGAGCGTCTGCATTTAATGCTTACGGCTCATTAAGACAGTAGCGAGATGACGCGAGTTAGAATAACTTACTTTGTCACGCTGTGATAAACACTGACTGACCACATGCTAGCTAATGCTAACTTGTTCGTTCAGCAGTGTAAATACAAACATCTGTGTGAGTGTGTGATGATCCAGTCCTGCTTCTCTCAATGATCAGTTTTAGGGGAAAACAATCAACATTCAAATGTTACAGAGTTAATAATGTGTGTGTTGGTTCTCTGTTCCCATGTTATGGACGGGGGACAGATTATTTCAGGAAGCTGAAATGTTTGGTTCCCCCCCAAGTAACTTTGGCAAATAATGAGCAAATGTTTTCAAACTTACAGGATTTGTTGTTCATCAGTAAAGGAATAAACAAAGTTAAAGGATCCAGGAATGAGAAGCAGACGGGGTTCTATGGGTGGCGGGGCGTTCTAGATTCTGATTGGACAGCGCATTCAGGGAGTGGGCGGGGCTTATCTGTCTGGTTTAACGCCTGGATGGTGTGATGAAGCTGCAGCTGGAGGAGGAGAAGAAGAAGAAGTTCTTGTTCTGCAGTTCGGTCGGGGATGAGATGATGACCTCAGTGTAGCTGGAGGACCGGTTCCGGTTTGGTGGAAATGTCTCTCTGGGCGTTGAAATGGACACTCTCTCTCCTCGGCTTGGTGACCAGGAGAGCCGTTTCACCTTTGATATTTATATACCGTGGTTCCCAACCCCTGGGCTGCGGATCGGTACCGGTTCGTGGACCAATTGGTACAGCTAGAAATAATTAAATATTTCCGTTTTATGTATTATGAGTCTGGAGGATCTTTTATGTTGAAAATCCTTTAACTGGATTCTCTCGGTTACATCTTGCGCGACAAGCAGCAAAATGAGTAACGAGTAAACAAATGTCTTTGGAAAGTTTCTTTGGGAAGGGAAAAGGCCCAGAGAAGAGACAGGAGAATGGATTTATTCTGGTAGGTTATTCCCACATTCCAAGCTCTGCATGATATGGTGACCGGCTTGTTAAGGAGGTAATGAAGCCTTCAAACTACTGCGCCACGTAGAGACCAAGCACCCTGTGCATAAGCAACACTTCTGGTGTCATCATCTCTCTTCACTCCCAGATGGATCATCTGGTTGTAGAGAAACAAGCTCAGGGCTCCATTAGTCGTTATCGTGAGTTAAAATTTCCACAAAAGTAAAATGTTCGTTTTTGTGGCGCATCTGTATCTTATTTTGAAGGGATATGTAAACGTTACCATAGCGACCAGAGTCAGAGAAAGTTAGGGCAGTGGTTGAGACGAGAGGTGTGGAGCTTGTGAGTGTTGGTTCACGGCACGATTTAAGGATTGTCGGCCGATTTTCCAAACTTCTGTGACCACAGAGCCGATAAAAATCCAACAGGTTCGGTTGGTTCGTGAGTCCAGCAACACGGCAGCAGCAACACAGCACAGAACCGATTCCACTCACAAACATCCTGATTCCAGAAGAAAATCCAGTAAAACCCCCAACATACCATATGTGAATTTGGAATAATCAAACATGGATGACGGTGTAGAAGCAGCAGTGATAGTTTGTGGCTCATTTAAATGAAGTAGTTCGGCTGTAATCAGTGTCTACTCAGAGGAGACACCGAGGCAGACCTTGAACTCACTGGAAGGGCTATGCATCCATTTTTGTCTGAGATCCATGAAGATTCCCTAGAATGAATTGGTGATGGTCGGTGGGGTGAACGATGATGGGGTTTCCCTTGGTTACCTTCACATCACAAGACCATAGATGGCTGTTTAATAAAATATTTGTAATTTTAACAATTTTACTGTAAGGATGGAATGACAAGTAATATAAGTACACCACTCGAGATGTGCATCACATACAGGAAGAGAAACTGCACAGTTAATATTAATCACAGTTGATCAGTCATTGTCATCTGGTAGACCATGTGTAATTGCTTATCTCTCTGTGATTGATTACAGGAATTGCAAAAAAAAAACCCCAAAAAACATATACTGTACACAAATAAGCAAATTTTTTAGATTCTTTTCACAGCTGTCATGCAGATAGGTTTAATATATTTTCCCTAAGTCTTGCCCAGAAAAACATCACTCATAGCTCATGTAGTTCACTACAGGCCTCATGTTAGTTTTTGCCTTATGCTGATCTGTGTATTCTGGACTTTAATCATCATGGTTACTCAGAAGAAATTGCCAAATTAACCTAGTAGATAATTAATTTATGTTGATGCTAAGCAAATAAAAACACAGCCATGAACAGTGATGAATGTATATCCTTCAGTTGATATTTTCTAGACTGACTTTTAAGTGCTCTCTGCTGGAGAAAATGTGTAATAGCAATCAATCTTTTACAGGAGAAAATGTGTGGCCAATGCAGTTCAAAGGTTTTTCCACTCTGTGTTACTTTGATATGTATTTAAACACTGAGACATTCCATATTTTAGCAGTTTACCAGCCAAGTTTACTTACAGCTATGAAAAAATCTGATATTTTAGTGTCAAGTCTCAGCTGCTAATTTAGGATTAGTAACAATTGTGATTTAACAATTAAATCAGACGTTGTTTAACAAACCATTACCAGTTTTCACCAATCTCTTCTTCATGGAAGATGATAAACGTTCTGAAGATATTTCCAAATATGAACTATGAACTTTCATCCGAGTGAGCTCTTTGGCTACAAAAACAATATGTATTGCAGATGCAGAAATAAATTGCCTGTTGTACATAAAAGGCAGGAAACATTCTGTAAACTTAAAAGAGCCAAGACACCAACATGAGTAAGGTGGATGATCCCAAGAACACCAAAATGAAAACCAAAACCTATTGGCTGAATCCCATTTTCACCCCTCATTCTTTATTCTTAGACATTAACTATATATTTGTAAGTGATTAAGGTTTTCCAGCTGCTTCTGTGGAGTAGAAGGAGGGCATACTGGGAGACTTAAAAACCAAACAGCATAATCACAAATATTTTCTCATTTAATGTATCTTTATAATTAAATAACAAACGTATTGTCAAAAAAAATATATTTACTATTGTCCACATGACACTTCCAGTCACAATGAGTCAGACATCTTTACATGGCAATCACTAAGAACTGATGATGACTTCCATTACTTGATGGGATATTTCACCAATTACTTCAGTTAAGTGTCAATGAATAGAAGGAGGGGCAGGACTACAGGGTTCAGTCTGAAGCTGCTTCTAGAAAACACATTCAAGCCAAGCAAAAGATAGCTTCCTGCTATATCAGTTTTGCTTATGTTATGGGATCAAGATGCATTGGGAAGATTAAAGGTTAAACCTGAAGTCCCAATAGATCCTTAGCATCTTAGAGATAAGCTCGATAGTAGATGTCCACAATTCTGATAATCTTTATTTAATAACATATCATCACAAAGTTAGGGGCTCCAAGTCTTGCACCAAAACTGTAGGACTGTTGTATGAAAAGGCCTTTTGGACTGACGACTTGAGAAGTGCAAAAGTGTTTAGCTAAAAGGCACAAGTAATCAAAATATATGTAGTCAAACAGAGAAGTTGTAAAGCATCTTTCTTTAGACAGATGAAAAGAAGATCAACCTGCAGTATTTGGATGTGAACAAAAAAATGGAATGAAAGAGTAATGGTTCATAATCTGATACATTCAATATCACATGTAAAATATGCAGAAGTTATAAAGACATTGACATGGGTTTTACTCAGTCAATTAATAATTGTGATGACAAACAGCCAAAGAAGCAAGAGGCATTTTGAAGCATGAACAATAATACTCTGTACATTGCTCAATATTTTGTGAACTTGCTATTTTTGAAGAGGAGTAAGTTCATCACCTATCACAAAGAAAACCCTGCATTTTTAGTGATTACAATGAATCCAGACTTAATCTTGCAAAGCAGTAAATCGTAACTGCTTAGAAGAAATGGTTACATTTCCAAAGCCAAAACAATACAACTACTATATTACTTACTCTGCTTCATGTTGCATTCCTGCACATTGTATATGGATCAGTAACATTTCTTATTATTTAGTTGACTGATATTTGATTTATTTATTTGAAAGAGGACAGTGGAATATGATTAATAAAACACATGACAATTCATGAGTTAAAAAGAGCCAGAATTAGTCAAAAGGCTAAATTTCATCTGCAGTCCCAATGGCCATGATATCTTGAACCTTTCACCAGGTTTCCACACTGGCCCAAGCTTATATTACAGACTCTCCTGTGTAATTGTACTAAGCTTCCAAAGAAGGACTTTTAAAGACTAGCTTTTGTCTGATGCCGACTTTAGGCATTAAGAACATTTACAGTCATTTGGCAGCCACACTACATAGACTGTTTCATCTACACCAAGCAACAAAACACAGGATTAAGACCGCTCATATTTCATTTTGCGCACCTGCCTCAGACTAAACAACATTCCCAACACTGTCAGAACAAAACTAAGCTTGAAGCCTGAAAAATGATCTGTCTCACACATACACACATAACGACAGAGACTGTCCCTTTGTTTACTTTTAGAAATTTGACCCAGGTAATGTGGTGACGTAGCCTCACGAAGATCTGTCTTCTGTTTTTTCCCCCTCCCTTCCCCCAAACATGATCCTTTGTGTTGTTTTACAACTTTTGAGACAAACGCACAGGAAAAACAAGCATTGATTTGAAAATAAACTAGTACTAACACCGAGTGATGACTATAGGTGATCACAGTCCGTTTGTTGCTTTTCCTTGGTTTGACCGTCAGTGAATGAAAGGTGGAAGTGATGCAATGTGTCGATGCACCTGTAACTCCCCTCCCCTCCCTGGACAGCGCACACGTCAACCTGGTAGTAGGCTACGGAGCAGCGGGACGCGCGAGCCACTGGGTGGAGCAGGCGGCGTCGCGTGCTGCGGAACACATTCAGTAGGTTGTTAACCGCGCCGCGCGCGGTCTGGATGCAGATGCGGGTCGGCGAGCGTAAGCGCGAGGAACAGGGGGGAAATGGCGAACGGGCGTGGGCAGCGGTGCGCCTCCTGAGGATACACTAGGCAGAGACACCGGGAGTGGAGGCAGTGAGGCAGGCGGCAGGCAGCTCGAGGACACGCAGTCAGAGGAGGAGAAGAAGGGGGGTGAACCATGGAGGACTCGGAGCCCGCAGAGGACGGCTTGCTCGCGGGCTTGCGGTGGAACAGGAGCGCACGGGACCAAGCGCAGCTCAAACACAAAATTCGGGATCTGCCGGGGCTGCTCAAGCACGGGCTGCACCTGCGGAAAAAGAGCGTGAGTATTTCGAACAGACCACTGAATGACTGTCCGTCCTTCCGTGTTTGATGAGCGTTACTAGCTGTGTTATCTTTTAACTGCCAGGTTGCATGACTCCACTTTGTGCTCTGAGGCCGTTTTGTAAGCTCGTCACGACTCAGGTGTTTTTCATTTTCCCACAGGGATAGATGTCGCAGAGGCAAGCTTTTTTATATATATAAATGTGTGTGCGCGCAACTGTGCTTGTTACCTACTATATCCATAATGACCAGAATAGCTTTTGGACACCATACCTTCACAGTCCCGTAGTCAGGGCAACAGCACCCCCACCATCATTCACAGTCACATTAAAAGTACCTGTGGTAATGACATTTATCACTCAAATCCTCAGTGTTCTTTCTTTTTTCTAATCAAATTGTATTTTTTAAAATATCTGTCAGTTTATTTATGACATTATTGGAAAAGGGATTCCATTGAGATAGTGAAAGTCTTAGATGACATGTCAAAATGTCAGAGCTGTGGCCTAAAATAACAGTGGTAAAGACTGACAATGCAAATAGAGCTCATAATGACAGCACATTATTGCAGTCCCGGTATAAGAATAGGCTAATTTGAATTGGAAGTAAAACAAAAGTCTTGACGTAAATTTGAAATGAATTTTGATTCTGAAGGGCATATCAAGAATTCTCTTTTCTTGTTTCAAGATTCACAGTTTTGTGCGTACCACATCTTTGGGAATGAAAAATAAGCTGCAAAATAAAGGTGGGCTTAGTGGTGCATCATTGACGTGACCTGATGTATTTTCAAAGACAGACAAACGTTGAGTAAAAGTACCAGACTTCATATTCAAACGATGATTTAAAATACTAAAATTACTTATTTCTACTGCTACAAAATAGCATAATATGTTTTTATTAAGATTAATACAAATTTTGATTCATAGACTGAAACAGAATAAACACCAATAATAAATGCAATTGTGGTTTTGAAGTCCTTACCACAGAATTTATCTAAGAGCAACTGTAGGGGTGGGGCATCACTTTCTTAACTTATACTGCTGTCAGAATAAAACTCACATCCCCCCTGCACTTTCTGTGGCATCTTTATAAAAAGTGCATTAAACCATAGGAACAATAGCTGCTTTGATACTTAACTTTTTAAAGCCTCTGTGTACCTTCAGACTTGTAACAGGTCCATTCCTAGTGCCAAACAGATTTGAAAGCTTTTTTAGTCCTGTCAGACTCGCTTCTCAAATTCAGTATTTCTTAAACAATGCCAGTTGTTTAATTGATCGGTCAACAGCTTTTTGCTTTTCTTTGTTAAAGATTGGCCAGTGAAGCTTTTTCTGAGCCTTGCTGTGTCCAACAAAAAGCACCCGACATGCCAAGTGCCTGCTCTGAGTGTCCGCTCTGCTCATCCTTGTCGTCAGCGGCGGCCACTCAAATACTCGTCCCCGGTTCCCTTTGTGAAAATCATTGGTGGTGTGCCAGGACTTCCTGTCCCGCTGGAGCCAGATGTGCTAAAAATATGCAGCTTTTCTTGTGTTAAAGCCACATAGGACCACTGAGAAGAGCAGTTTGTGTCATGTTACATCTGGTAATTTTAAGTGATGTGCAAATGAACTACAGAGTGAGGCCACTCCGTGTCCTGTTAATGGTTAATGTGATAGAAATCTTCTTGCCTAATTATTCACTGATATTGGACCTTGACACAGAGGTGAATAAAACATGCATGGAACCAAATTAAAATGTTATTTGAAACATGGAAAGTAGCACAAGGGGTTTCTTTAAGGTTTTAATTGTATAATCTATAATTAAAGATGAACTGATTGGCTTTTTCTAGCCAGTGCGGATTTAGTTTTTTCTTTGAGGTGGACCTGCAGATTGTGATTTTGACTGATCTTGATATTTATATGTATTTTTCTAATCACTATTACAAATGTGGTGGAAATGGGCTGATGCAAGGTAGATGTAATAGTTTTTAATCCAACAAAAAATGAAAGAATTGCAAGCTTATCCAAATTATTATATTAAAATCCAAAATACATACAAACTTTTAACATAAAATTAGTCAATATGACTAGTCGTACTCAACACAGCTATCAAGGGTTCGATTCCTCTTTGTATTTTTTCACCAATTCTCAATCAGCCTGTTTCCTGACTGACTGCTGTGAATAAAGGCCAGTGGTGCCAGAAAATCTTTAGAAGTATTTAAAATGTATTTATTCTTGCAAAAAGCCTGAGCACTTTTCTGAAACATTTTGTTTTCTGTTTTTTAAATTGCTGCATTTGAAGGAAAGCAAACAGAAAGATCAAGTAGATTCATATTTCTGTTTAGTTTTATTATTTTGTGAGAGTTATGCAATGAGACGGACAAAATTAGAGCAAATATGTGACTGTTCACTGCAGACTGGTTCTCACTAGATTCCACCAGTTTCTTCCATTCACTCACAATAGCTTGTGCACACAATATAAGTATAACAAAAAAAAACAATAAAAAGACGCAGATAGCAGTAAAAAGAATCCTTGAGAATCTAATAAAGATTTACTCTAAAATGAATTTAGATTTTTTTACCTGGTTACCTTTCCCAAAACCACACATTTCATTTTTTTTCTGTTACTTATTAATGCAGAATTTTTGACATGAGCAGTTTCTCACATCACATAAAAAATCCGGAGTGAATAGAAACTGCTGCGTTGCACTAACGCCATCAATTGCCTCAGAGTCTAGCCTCCAGCAGCCTCACCTTGGAGAATCCTGTCTCACATTGTTTTAACTTGCACTGTTGCTCCTCTTATTGCTTCTTTCAGTGTCTGCAGTGTGAAAGAAGCATAAAGAATTGATAACACATAGTTTTTAACTTTTACCACATTTACCATGTTACTCTGCCTTGGATCTGGTTAAATTTCCATTCATTTGTTGCAGTTTCTAGTTCTTAACTGTTTTTTTTTTTTCTTGACGGGTTTTGATTTAACAAAATGGAAGAATACTTTTACAGAAAACACTGCGTCTCGTTTTTTAACTGAAGCGGGAAAAAAAAGAAAAAAATTGGATGGATCGCTATGCATGTGGTGTGAGATGGATCTCTCTGAAACGTATTTTATTGCAGTATCTTTCATTGGAATTAAGTGCATTTAGATCCAAATACTTTGTTAAATAATAGTAGTAAAGGTGAATTTGAATAGTTTTTGTGCATGTTATGGTGAATATCCACAATATTTAAACTACATCTGTATTGTTGTCTATGCCCGTCGCTGTTTCTCTGAGGTATTTGTGAAACATTGAGAAAGACACAATAAAACATCAAGCGAGTTTAGATTTTGGGCCTTGGCATTGGGATGTTTGTAGAGAATCCTGTGGGTCTTGTGGATTCCAGGGTTAATGCCCTATGGATCAGAAATGCTCTATAAGATCGCATGTATGGGGAATTTTGACAACTGAGTTAATCATTTCCAGGTTCTTTCCATGTTTCTGCTGCTGAAGGAGGGATCTGCTGTGAGCTCAGAGGCGTTTCAAGGATCAGAAGAAACAAAGATTTACTGTCAGTGTTCACTTTACTCTAGTGAAGTCTTTGTGCTTTGATTGATCAGTGATTACATTTCAATTATTCATCTAAAAATAGTTGTTGGGCAAGTTCACATTTTAAAAGAACTAGATACAATTAAGATGATTCAGCTCATGGTTCAAAGTTTTGGATCAACTTTAAGTTGTTCACATGAATGTCTCTCCTTCTTTGTGTATTCCAAGACAGTACAAGTCAGTAGGTTTTTGAAAATTAAAAAAATGATCTAAATTCACAAGCTGAATACCTGTGAGTTTAATCGGGCGATACAATAAAGATTTTTTTCTTCAATATACACCAATTCTTGGGATCAGATCAAGAAATCCTCATTATACAGGATTTTTGACATGTTCCAACCTGGATGTTGTAATTCGCTCACCAGTAAATGGCTCGTGTTCAATACCTAAATACACTCATGGATGTGAATTACTTGATATTTCTTGTTGATTGAAACCTTAATGAAAACTCTGTCATGCAAACACATTGACTTATGGCCAATTTCAAATGTAAAGTTGATTGCCTGTGATTGTTGATGCTTTTCTAAAATGCTCCCCTCCCTTTCTAAAACTCCCTCTGTGAATGGTTGTTGATATTCCTCAGGAGCTGATCTAATTTCTACAATATAAATGCTGCGAACAGTAGCTTCGGATGTGATTTGGCCTCTGCCATAAATATTTCTCTTCTCTAACTGCATTATACATACATAAAATAAGAAATATGACGATATGAGTTGGGGAAAAAAGTCTCATTAAGAAGAAACGTATACAAAGCTCCAATCTTTATGCACACAGAATATATTTCAAGCCAGAAGGACAATTATGAAATGGAAAAGTTACATAACAATGCCGATGTTTGTGGCATTCCTGATAAAACAAAGAAGAAAGAAGTAGTTAAACTCACATTATTACAAACTCCTTTGAAGGCAACTTCAGTACCAAGTGGAATAGCTTAGGGTCATTTATTCTCATTTAAAATTTAGACTGCATTTATGTTGGGGGAGTAAATAAGCAAATATATTCACGAGACAGGAGAAGGATTTAAAGGGCCACACATACTTTGACATAAACATGGGTTTATTGTGTAACCGATAATACTGATTATGTGATTGCCTTGGGTCTGTTTTAAAACACAACAGTTTTTAAGATCCAATTTCTTGCCATCAACTTTCCACAGAAAGCATTTAGGCATGAGCTGGTTTGAGATTCCTGAATCGGCCAAAATACACCATCTTAATTAAATAAAAATGTGGAAAATTACTTCATTACTTATATGTAAATTATTTAATTTAATTATTTCCAAAATAAAATGGTATATTTCTTTTACAGTTTCAATGTGACAAATATTGCAAAAAAGATAGTAACTGTCTTTTTAGTTGGGTTATCTACTTTGCTAGAGGCAATAATTGGATGCTTTATACTAGTCATGCTGTTTGTAGCTTGGCATCTGTATCTTTATAAAAACCATTTCCTTAATAAGAGTGATAGCTAGTGCTCCTTTCATTCCCTCATCATGACTGCCTGTGATTTTCCCAACCAAATTTGTTTTAAAAATGACACATTTCCTATAAGAGATCAGAAAATGGTAGCAGTTTTACTAGTCACTCAAAGATTAATACGGTTTGCATAACATTTGTCTTAGTACAACAAAGCCAATCTGTCATGTTAAATTTGTTTTTTGAAATATCTTAGTTATCCTTAAATGCACCAAGAGAACCGTAATATTAAAGAAATAAAATTTTATAGGAAACTTGTTAAACTATTTTAGTTTTTTCCATGTTTTTCAGAATTCCAGGCTTTACCAATGAAGTACATTTTCATCTAAATGTTTCTGAAAGCTAAAGAATTCAATTCAACATTCAATAGTAAAATAACCCAAACTGAGAGGGGTTAGTTGAATAATTCATTGTTTTTTTTTTTCAGAATTTCTTAGTATTTTTTATCACTGTTTTCCATTTTTACTTGCTGTATCATTAATTGCCCCCTGGAACTCAAATAAACCTTAACTGAACTGAACTAAAGCTCTTAAGAGTTTAAAAATTTAGCATGTTTGTCATAAAAGTAATCAAACTGTCCAAAGTTTTTACTCCCCAACTGTTACCGTGTCTTACATTTTGGTCCGCTTTTATTTGTTGATGCAATTATTAGAGGTGGATATGCTCATTACTGTCCAGACCGAACAAAAATAGCATAAAATAATTTAATACTAATTACAGGATTTATCTTGAGACTTGTTTGGACAAGCCAAAGCTCATGCTTTGGAGAGTTTGAATGCATTTGCTGCCTTTGTCTCCTTTGATGACTCCATTTTGACTTCCCTGAGAGGCGAACGTGTCGAGGAGTCGACAGGAGCTTAGCTTGGATGTGTACTGGAGTGTGCGAGAGGGGGCTCACCAAGCATAGCGTGTTCCAGCTCTTCACTGTGCTCAGCAATCTAATCTGAGAGTAATCCATTTTTTGCAGATAATGACCTCGCTGCTCCTGCTCTCTCTCACTCTCTGTATATGCACTTTGAAGTCATTGCATTGATAAGTGTGTCAGCATGTGCACTTCTCTTTTCTCTTCTCTGCTTTTCTTTCTTCTCTGCTCTTCTCTTTCTTCTCTTCGCTCTTCAAAGCTGCAATGACATTAGTCCTCACTCCTTGTCACATGGAAGTGTTTTTCTGCAGAGGAAGTGATGCACAAACGTCAAGACTCACAGGAACATAGCGGCAGAACTCCATCTTGATGTGTGATACAGTATGAATGAAACACCTCTGGTGCTGGAGCGATTCCCGAACGTGTCTGTGAGAAGAGATGACACTGGATAAACAAAGAACCCTTGAAAGATCTGTGTTATAACCAGAAAAACAGACAGAGATTACGAGACACGATAGAGAATCAAAAACAAGGGAGAGACATGGAGTGAGAGGAAGAGATAGAAAATGTTTTATTTTGTCTATGTGCATGACTGGCTGGTGTTCTCTGTTAAACCCCTGGTCCAAATGCTGCATTTGCACTGCATCAACACTGACTTGGCATCTTTACAGCCACAAAGCGATCTTCATAACTTCAGCATTACATCAGATTTTTTTAATTACAATTTTTAAAACAGACTTTTTAAGATTAAATTTCATCACAGATAAACCGAGGTGCTCCAGGTTCCTTGATAGTGGTGGGTGTTTTCAATTAAAATGAGGGAAAAAAACATTTATACATTGATGCATACATCAATAAGGTATTGAATTATGATCACATCTGCCAAAACATCCTTTATGTTTTTTTTTTCTCTCTTTCTTTTGAGGCATGGACTCCACAGAACCCTTTAAAACACCTTCTAAAATGTTCTGATCAAATCTGTTTCCTAGCACATCCTATGGATGCTCGATTGGATTGTCATCTGGGGAATTTAGTTGAAGGAGGGAAGTCATCTCCGCAAACTCTTTGTTGGGGTCTTCAAACATTCCCAAATCATCTTTGCTTTATCGCAGGGAGCCTTATCCTTCTGAAAGAGGTTACAGCCAACAGGGAATACTGTCTCTATCAATCTTGTAAGACTTCTTATTTGAAGTGTCCATGTGAATAGGAGACCTAAGGTTCATTGGTCAAAGCGTTGCAGTGTCACTGACAGCTTGACTTTTTTATGATTGTGCATCCTGGGGGGATGTGTTTCTACAGGTAAACAGTGCAAACATTTGGCCATCCATGTGATTTAAGTCTTCTTCCATTGCTCTTAGGTCCAGTTCACACGGGTTAACCTTCAGTTCATCCATGCATCATTAAGCTTTGGCGTCCATGATCATGTCAACGGTTCACAACTGTTCAGTTTGTGGGGAACACTCTGGCTGAGCATAATCTGTACATAATTTGTTTGGATTCTGTATCTTCTTCTGATTAGTGAAATTATTGTTAAATTGTGAAGATGACAGCAGAAACAAGAGATTTTGAATCAGAAGGATCTACTACTAAACATTTGCCTGACAGAAGAACAACTGCAATTCATTGATGGATTATGGCAAATATTTTACTAAGGAAAAAAACTGCAGTTGTAAAATGGAATCAGTTTGACAGAAGATATCTGCATTGGCTGTGTGTGTTTGGAAGCACACCTAAAGCTTTGTTTTGCCACGTTCTGAATCAATAACACCCGTGTAGTTGGATACATCTAATCAGCTAGCTAAAGACTTCCTGGGGTGCTCTTTGCCTGCCAGGCTGAAAGTGATCAAATCCCTGCTTTTGCATGGTTAAGAGTGCGAAATATTTAGCGCAGATAATATTCATGCATTTAGCAAACAAGATAAGAACTATATTTTGGAGAATTATCTTTTGAGCCAAAATGAGTTATTTAGGGATTCCTAAAATCTGCGCTGGTCTAATTTGTCAAATTTTTGGTGACAAAGTAAATAAAGATCTTTGTTTTTTATTGTTGTTTTTTTTACTGCAATACGATGAAGAATAATGGAGATGTGTATGGTTTTTATCTTTTGGCTTGTGTGTGTGAGCATGGGCCATTCCAAATAGTGTCATTGCTGTAATGAGGATCACCCAGACTGATCTCCATCCCTCTAATCATCTCTCCGTCTCATTTCCCTGCAACTCAAATCCTCTGTTGAACAACTCGCCCTCTCCATCTTTCTTTCTCTCGCTTCCTTCATAATTACAATGATCTTTCTGCTTCTCACCTCCTCATCTCTCCTCCTCTCCATCTGTCATACACATCCACTTATTTATTCATAAATTGTTGTGAGTTATCTAGCCTTTTACTTTTTTTTTCTCCCCTCTAGCGCCTCAACTCATTTTTTTAATCTACATCCATCATTCATGTTCATTAAAGTGCTTTTCATTTGTTCATTTTATCTACCTGCATGCGTTTGTCATTTTTTAGTCGGTGGGTATAAAAAGTAGAAGGGCAGCAGCAATTACTAGCACAGACTCCTATAACAGCTATAACCCCACGAGTATTCATGTTTCACTGAGTCAGCTCACAAACCTGTTAAACTCTGACTGCCAGAGCTGCTTATCTGTCTCTGTCCAATAAACTCAACTGGAAACGTGATCATCATCCTAATGGACTTACAGCGTATATATGTCTAGGTGGCATTACCCCGGAGTGCAACATGCACATTTTGCCCCCTTGCTCCAGCTATGTCCGTTAATATACTACATTTTTCAATATTTTAAGGAGGTGTTCTTTATGTGGTTTATTCTATTTTTACTTGTAGGCAATATTCTCTCCAAGAGTGCAGATGTTGGGGATGTGAGTACAAGAACATGGTTTGATTTTGATGATATATCATATTGAAGTATTTTAAAAGTCAAAAGGTCCTGCAAATGCTGTATTAATGGTGCCCACTTGGCTCCACTGACTGCTGGAGTTAGGACCCCTGCATCAAATTTAAAATGTTTGTAAATTCAATGTTGTCCATTTCCACCTTCAATCAAATTTTAAATGTTTTCAAATTCAATGTTGTTCATTTTCACACTTTGCAAAAACCACCTTCAAGTTCATTTTCACAAAAATTTAAACTGGATCATTTAATTCTAATAATTTGCTACATAAGAATCCCGAGCTCAGTTTAGTGTGGAATAAACCAGTTGGCGTATTCATTGTGCCAATGTTTGGCATTGCATGCGTATCCGCTCTCAATCATCATTACATTGTTTAGTATCTAATTTTAATTAGCCAAATTTACAATGCACCATTCGTTTACATATTTCTCATGCTGTCTTACATTGTTGGAAAGCAAACAGAGGGTGACATTTGAACTAAAGAGGTTCAAATTACAATCCGTTACAAGATTGACAGTATACAGTATGTACCCAGTCAAAAATGTGGTTTATGTAATTTATAGAAAACCTCTGCACTTTTTCTTCAGCTGGCTGAACGAACGTAGATGAATTAATACAGGGTGTAACAAATGTGTACACACATCAGCAAATTGCAAAGCTTGGGCAACTCTCCTGCATAAAGTTCACTTAAAGTATACTGTAGTTAGTCTCTCTGAACAATATCCCTTGTATTCTGAAGAGAATGTCATCTAATGTCCCCACAATGAGCCACACTCAATTCTTGTTTCTCCACTAAAAACCCCTTATAATCTTCAACGTACTCAAAAATAATATTTCTAATAAAGTTCTGGGAAAAGTTATTATTAGACATAACAAAGCACGTTTAGATTTCACTGGGGCTGTAGAAGTAGACTAAATATAGTTTTGCTTCCAAATATTAAAATGGTAATGTTGCATTTACGACGCTGTAGTCGATAGCCTGTGCTACACTAACCCACATCTTACAACGTTCTGTTTGATTGGTGAGAACATTGGTCAGAAAAGCATAAATGGTGGAAATCCCTTTATGGCATCAGTCGTGATTTTAAGGTGTGTTGGCATAAAGATTAATATTCAACCAGTTTATGTTTACAGTGATGCTTCACACGTTTTATGGACATTTCTCAACATGATAACATTTGCTCTCATTTTGTTGCTTTGACAACTTTGCTGTTTGATAAAGTAAACCAGTACAACCTGAACCAGTGTGGAAGGCATTCAGTTGAACAGAAAGGGTAAATGTTTTTATTTCTTAAATTACCGGTACTGCTTTTTTCTTGGCCCTAATAGTTATCAATTTTCATCAGGAGTTCATTTTTGTGCTGTTTGTACATCTACATTAATATTTTTGCAGTTAATATCATGAACAGAGGACCTCTTCACACCTGTGAAGAAAATGTTAAATTCATCTTTTAAAGGTGATGTTTTGTCATGTTATTATAGTCTTTAAATGTTTAAACACTTCGTGAGTCATCTCCCCCTCTATTTACTTGACAATCCTGATCATTGTTAATCTGGTTTATAACCAGTCTTTCCGCACCGTGTCTACACTCATCTTCCTGCACTGGCACCACAATGATCCATAAAGATTAAGGGTTTATTTCCTGATAGGGGAAGTAGAGGAGAAGTGGATACACCTGGGGGAAAGAATGGTGTTATTAAGAGGGAAGATATCTATTGTGGGTTGTCTGTAAAATGTGACCATTACACTGATGGTTGGTTTTTGTTGATGATGAATGAATTGTCAAGTACAAGTTTTACTTGTGGAGGAGGCACATGAGAATATGTAAAGTAAATGGCATAAATGGTTTGCTTGAGTTTATGACTGGTACAGTACCCTGACAAAACTTGCAGATGACTCGATCACATTTTCTTTAAGTTTGATAAAAGTGTTTCATGATAACACATGTCCTGCATTAATGTGTGGATCTGCTCCCTCACTTACTTCTGCTGCGAGTTCAAACAAACCTGACTAATGTTTTCAGAATAATAAAACCAGTCATCCCCTTCTCAGACTTGTTTGTTTAGTGTGTTTACCGTGTGTGTAGGGGTGTGTGGGCGTGTGTGTGTGTGTTATATCTTGTGTGAGTTGGCTCTGATGGCTTGTGTTTTGTTTCAACAGCAATCACCCGACACTATCCCTGGACCAAGCACCGGGTCTGCACTACACAAGGTAGGGAGAAAGAACACGAGTATAAATAAATGACATCATTACTTTCTAGTTTTCTTGTTCAGCACAATGAAGTGTTTATTTATTCACAAATGACATCAGTGGGGATATTACCTTGAACATTGTCCAAGTCACTTTCACTGCTGACACGGGACTCATGTGATCATGTAATTTGGCTTTGGGAATATTTTAAGCAGTGCACTATGCTAAAAAGCCTTAGAGCTCAAATATTAGATTATTGTCCTTCATCTCTGAAGGTTTAAACAAAATGGTTAAAACATAAACCCACATCCCGGGCAAGTGTATGAAGAACAAATTTGCCAAATAATTACATTTTTAAAATTTTATCTTTTAAAATTATGTGAACATTACATTGCCACCCACACAAGAGGATGTTCGCTGTTAGGATCTCTTGTCAGGTTTCTGTTACAGCCTGGGGGGATTCCAATGAAGTCACTGGATCTGACTTTTGAACCACTTATTCAGATTAGATTGAATGATGTTTGAAATTTGAGAAATGCTTTTGTAACTCTTGTTAAACCATAGATCTATGTCTAAAAGGTGATATCACACTTTTTCTTCATTCTCATTTCTCCATGTGGAACCACCAGGTCTCAACAGGAGCTTGGACCAAATACCAAACCAAATACCATTTCCATTAGAGATGTTTTTGCATTTTTTGTTACCGTCCTATTTTCTTCTACACAAATGAAAGATGAGGGTGAAATATCGACTAACAACACTTTGTAGCTAGTTAACACTACAGGTTATACTGCAATTACATTTGACCCATTTTTACATATTTCCTTTAAATGCTTTTCCACATCTGAAACCTATATTGTTCACTGTGAGTTTGACTTCCTTTTGTATTAGAATACAAATAGTATCTAACCAAAACTCAGAAAGAAATTACAGCACAAATAACTACAAATCTCCTCAAATCATGTGGTGCATACATATCACATGTTAGAATTAAGAATAAGGAAACTATCACATTGTTCAAGTGGTTTTTTTATAATCAAACTTGCAGCTTCAGGAAAAATAAATGCTGCAGAGCAAATGCTGTGACTTGTAACTAAAGGAATGTGGGGACACCTTCTGCAACATGCATCAAGTGTGCTTTCTGTGATGGCTTCACTGATGCATTTAGCTATGACAACTGAGCAACCATGCACAACCCAAAGGACTCGTATTAACTGGTAAATTAGTCAGGCTATCTGCTACTCTATGACCATATGAGTCTCTTACATTCTTTTTGTAAAACAGTCAGGGTTTTTTTCACAGCTCTTCATCAGTTCATTATTATTTACATGAATTTGTAGATGCAGGTTCCTTTTTTATTCCTCCACAATACTTCGTGATGGTGGTAATTTTGACTCGGCTCTTCAACACCTCACTTATGTTCTGTTTAGGTATTTTTTGTGGATATGCTGGTATATTCTGGAATGTTGCAGTAGGCAGTAGAGACGGTTTTAGCTTTCAGGGCTCACATTTAACTCTGCAGTTTTTTAAACTATACGGGAGTTTATGCTCAGGCTAGTAATTGCGGAGTTTGAAGGCATTGCTGCAGGGTGAATGCTAATCATTTGGGTCAATATGCCAAGTCATGAACCATCTTCTTTTCAGATAGAAGAGACTTTCTTCCTAGTTCTGGCAACTTTTCTAAACCTGCTGTTATGAACTTTTAGCATTTAATTTGCCAACTGAAGCTTGTAGATTCAGTTAGCTCCTTTTTTGGGATGTTGTTGTGCACAGCATGGAAAGGCCTCCTGGTGACCTTGGCATTTTCACTCCGGTAAATTTCTTCAATGTTTTTTTTTTTATTATCATATAACTGAGTGAGTTTCAGATAGAATAGTTCCTAACAAGTTTGTCTCTTGGCATATGGTGTTTAGCTATCCTGCCCAAAATGTATCCTTATTTTAGGGTTGTATGGTGAGGAGTCTACAAATGTGATGCTGAGGTTGTAAGATATCATGCCAAGATGTTTATTTTATGGAAAACCTCACATTGTCAACACTTGTGTTATGTACCATTGATGTATGGCTGTATTATTGCTCTGTAAAAATAATAAAAATGTAAGTTCTAAAAAAAAAAAAAAAAATAGAATAGTTCCTATATCTTGTCAGAATGAAAAACCACAGTTACTGATGTTTGTCTGTTTTAATGTTATGGGATGATGGTACCAATGGTGGTAGGAGTTTGTCCTGCAATTGTTGGGTTGCAAGTTGGATTTCTGCTCCGTCCACCTCTTATGTTGCCTGTGGGCAAGACCTTTCACCTGGTGAAACGTCAGATTTTCAGTTTTTACAGCGAATAAAAGTCACAAAACAGGAGGCATTGCAGTTTTTTGCAGACTGTTATGGGTATACAGAACCTGATTCTTGTCCACCACCAAATAACCAGCAATTTTCAGCTGAGAAACATCGGGTTTTGCCATCCTAGTTGATGCCACCTTGACATGTACCACTTACCTAAAATTTGATGCAAATATAAACAACCTTTAGTTGGAGCTACTCTTGAACCAAAGCAGAACTCATAAAGTACACAGCAAGAATTTCTGTGAGGTTGACCTAGGCATACAACTTCCCCAGATATCAATCCTATTTAGCAGTTTTGGGGATGTTCTGTTCAAAAAGAGTCAGATTCATGGATGCCTCACCTTCCAGTTAATAGGACTTTTAGGACCTGCTGTTCACCTTTGGGTGCCGGTTTGTTGGAGTTCATGCCCCTAGAGGGACCAACACACTATTGTTGGACCTCTAAGCTAATACATGTGCAACCTATTGATTTTTATTATGTGTAAACTAGCTTGCAGCATGTGAAAGATTTCACAGAAAGCATTTGATGGTTTAATATAATGTGTGAAGCCTCTTTACTTAGGCAGTATGCTCTGCTCTGATTCATGTACAGTAGAAGACCTGAGAAGCAGAACAGTGCCAGCAGCCATGTAAACAGTTTAATTGAAATACAGATGTGTTTATGATGGCATAGACAGCGGGAGTATTGCAGAGTTTGTAGACATAGTCAATGGTTGATTCCTCAGGGGGGAAAGAAATCGAGCTGTCCTTGTGAGCCGGTCAATGACAGTGGCACATAACCACATTAGCTTCCTACAATCTGATATCCATCTGTAAATAATTCTGTGTTTAACAAATTCTGCAGCTCTTGTTTTATTTATTTTTTATTTGCAGTTTTTAGCACTCTAGCTTGTTTAAAGAAAATGTGTTTGTTTGCTAATTTGTACATGTTTGTTTCAGTCTTGCTCCCAGAGTTTTCCATGTGCCGGTCGATCTGTGAGGAATGCCTTCCTCTCTCATGGACCATACCCAGCCAAAGATAAGATCCACCTGGCCAGAATCATACGGTACGCCCGTCTCTGCCTGTTTGTATGCAGAGCTGGATCGATGAATTCAGCGAAGCGTGTAGACTGACTCACCAGTCACTGGAGAGCCCCATTTTAATTGGTCAGTCTGGTTGTTCATGCAGGACAATGGACAAAGAGGAATGTAGATGTGGAGCACAAATATTTTGGGAATACAGTCACTTTATGGAATTGTACATAAATACAGAACATCCAGGTCCTTAAAAAGAAAACAAATTATTTTTGTTATAGATACCGGAACTGTAAATGCTGTAAATACAGCCACACCGACACAGAGACTTTATCTTCATGGGGAAGTAGAGGAAAAACATTCGCTGTTTCTGAGGAAACCCTTATACAGAGCTAATGAATAATCAATGGGTATTGATTTTTAAAAAAAGAGCTTTCATGCAATAAAAGTATGTGAGCATCATGACATTATATGGCCCTACTTGTGCGGTAGAGTGGTCATATATGCATCTGCTTTTAACAGGCGCAGCTATGTGGGAGTGGAGCTGGTGCAGTGGCTGTGTGAGCAGTGCGTGTACGTGCGCTGTCGGACTACTGCTGTGCGTGTCTGGCAGGTGCTGCTGGAGCTGGGAGTCCTGCTGTCTGGTAACACACACACACACGCACTCCCCCTCCCACACACACACACACACACACACACAAGCAGATAGCTAGAACTGTGCTTCCAAATTTATAGCCACCTACCAGCGACATCAGCACATCTCTAAAGATACAAGTGCTTAACTCGGTTATTTTCAGCAGAAAGGAGAGCTTCATTTGCTGCCTCATTCACCTGCTCGGCACATGAGCTTGAATTTAGTGCAGATCTGTCACATTGAAACTGGGAATTACAGCCACATATATCAGAGCCCCATTTTCCTGTATTGTTTCATTATTCTGCAGAAAAGAATGATTGCTCCTGCTCAGGTAAAGTTCATTGGTCTGGTGCAAAGATCCACTGTTTAACAGTGGGAGTTTGCTTTCTGTCAGCATTAGAAACCAACTCTTTCCATTTTGTAATGGTTAATAAAACCTATTTTAAGTGTTAATCTGTATTTGTCTAGATTTAGATCCTCAGACTTGCTTTTGTTATAGCTTGAATAAAATCCATCTTATTAAATTAGCTACCCAAGAGGACTGTGTAAGTGTTTGGGTGGCTGATAAAATTGAAAGATAATGGATGTGGCCTAAAACGTTCCAATAAAGTTACACAATCAACACGTCATCCCTGTTGGTTGGTTTTGTTAGAAATCAGCCTTGCAGTGTGTAGACCTCATCAGGTTTGATGGGATGCAGGGGGATCCATAGATATTATCATAGAACAGGGAAGCCAGTGTTTTATTTCTGTTATCTCAATGACTCACAGAATCCTATAACATTCACCCACCCAGCCCTTGGTTTTTATCGTGCAACCCATAGCCACTGAAGCTTGTTTTCCTTATTATCATTGAAGTCTGCCTCACTTCAGTTCTTTTCTTGCGGCTGTTTAGCTCATGCTGAGTGCTTTTCTTCTTTAGCACAAGCTGTAGCCACGCTGAGGAAAGAATCATGCTTTTTTTCTTAAATTTCACATCGTTGTATCACAGATTCTTCTGAGTATCTAGTGTTTGAATCATTTACCTTGTTTATCCTTCTGCCTCTGCTGCATACCAAGACAGCCTCATGCTGAAGGGTTATTTAATGTTTTGACTCTTGCTGGTTTCTTTTTCTGTCACTTGACAGTGTCATAGCTAACTTTGAAGGTTTTGTAATGGTTTTGTCATCGAGTTTTTTTGTTGGAAAAAACAAAAAAACAGGCTAATTCACAACATATCTGCACTTTTGTAAATTCACCCAAAAAGTTGCTGTATCATGCCTTCTGGAATGACTTTTCATTTGTCAATTAGATTCATTGCTGTCACTTTCCTTCTATGTGATGCTACATCGAAGGAAGATTCTACAGGAAGTCCATTCTTTACACACAAGCACAAAACTTGAATCTTTACTGGCATAACTAACCTCATATCTGTATTAGTTTTTGACAACAGTATTGAAAGCAACATTTTTTATATTTTTTTCAACAGCATGATTATACCCTAATTAATGACTAACCCTACTGCTTCTCACTGCTGTTTTCTGTTTTTATTTAATTATTTCCAGTGGACCAACGGGTGGTATTTTCGGACTCTAACACTTACTACCAGTTCAGTTTTGAAGAGTGTGACTCTGCTTCCTGCGAGTTTCGCTCCAATGAGGGGGAGTGGCCAGAAGCTGTGAAACTCCTCCTACAGCTTGCTCCATATGTCCAGTTTCGCTCTGGTGGTGGGGCCAATAGCCCGTAAGTAATAAATAAATGTACAGGAGAATGTTATTTATTATGTTTATCTATCTAATAGAACTGAGATGTGGGTTGTTATAAAGGTCGTTGTTGGTTCTATGCATCTATTTTTTCCAGAAACTCGCAGTTTTTTCCAGACTTTTCTCCCTATTCCTTTCTCTAAAAGATAAATGTTATATTTCTTGTCTTTACATTTAAAGCCATCGAAAAGATTAGAGAAAAAAATGCTATGTTTCTGGACACAGGATCATCTAAACAAAGTTGTCTCATACAGCAGAACTTTGTGGAAACACAGTTTTATGGTCATTTTCCTAGTATTTTAAGCACAGAAGGAAGCCTGTTAGTACTGAGAACTGTCTGGGAATTTATTACTTTTTAATTGCAAGTCTTGCCATTGAGGCAAGTGTTTCTAACAAGTCTACACAGTTAGTATTAGGATCAATTGATGCTGAATTTTTAGGGCTAAATGCTCAGGGATGGAGAGCATGCCACGATGTTTTTAAGTCATAATGAAACAAATAAATCTTAAAGCAGTCAGTTAATGTGGAATTTTTGACTCTAAATTAGATCATTTTAAATAATCTAGATTACATACGATTGACGAGCCAATAGTGCAAGCTAATTAAATTAAATGTGAAATTGTTATTTACTGGAATTACAGCAAGAAGCTGTAAGGACGTCACTGTTTCCTTCATAAGAATCTTTTCTAAAGAGTCTGTGATTTTTCACGGTGACTGCGGCATACAGAAAGTTGCAAACATGTTCGGTAAATCTAGACTAACTCTTTTTGACTCCATTCAAAATGTCTCAACATCAAGTGACCCAAAAAAATAATAAAAGAATCAACAAGTCTGAGTCTGGGAACTTCTAAATTTTGAATAAAAAATGTAAGAACCCTGGAGCCATAGATGGTCTCCACTGACCTGAAGTGGAAAGCTCATTGCTTCTTTATACAAGCCCCAAGTGACAAGCTTCAAGTTTTGATTTGTGATGAAGGTCATTTGTCAGTTTGATTTGCAGTAAAAAAGAAAAAAAAATGCTGCTGTGTGTGCAATTCTGTCCTTGGAATATAAAAGTCACCCTACCAAAGATCCTCTTAAAGTCCCTGAGAGAACCCTAATCTCTGTTCAGTGTTTTACATCATCTGCCTCCTTTGAGGGATATTTGTTTGCACATACACAACCACATCTATAGAGGAAGGGCAGATATATACAAAAAGTGGCACATGATGTGATCAGTCAACATACATGAGCTGGTCTCCAGGGCACTCCCACTCACACGCTTTGAGTTGTGTCACTCAGAGTTCCCTGCTTTGCTGCACCTGTAAGTCGACTTCCTGCTGAGCCCGCCACTGAACTCAATCTGTCACTCAGAGAAATAAAGTGAGATTTGTATGTGCGGGTAATGAAACTGAAGTGTATATATGGAGAGCGAAGAGATGCAAACGTCAATGCATTCTTCTGTATGTCAGCTTCAAAGAGTGCATGTACAGACACCATGCAGAGAGTCTGACGAAACAAACCCAAATGTCATATTTGTGGTAAATCTTGTGTATCAAAGCGAACATGGCTCTGTGTTTTGGATCAGTACCATTGTATGCAATATAGTAGTTGACATGCACTCTGATTTACTTTATTTCACTGCTTGCACAAGTCAGTAGGGTTCAGACTAATGCGTGGAAAACATCAGAGCCACTTTATGTCCGACTGAATTTTGCAACTTGTCATGTTTTGACAGTAAAATGCTAAAAAACAATGAATTTTCATGGCTTCAGTGCTGTGCAAAAGTCTTCAATCATTCCCCTTTATAGTACGATTCCAATAAGCTAGAAATTTTCCTAAACTAATTCACACAAATATTTCTTATTGCTGTCTGAAGATCTTTCAAATTTGATATTTTTAACCATAATCAGTCATTCATTTATGAACAGAACAGCATCACTTCCAGAGGTATCCGTCATGCTTGACAAGCAACTTAAGTGACTGAGGAAATAAATCAGAGACAAGCACTCCTCGGTTCAAGAAATGAGTTTGCTTCATTTTACATACTTCTACCAGCTTTGCATGTCTTGAGATTGACATTTTAGACTATTCTAACCTAGGTAAAAACTCATGCTCAGTAAGACTGGATGGAAATCATCTTTTAACATTGCAGTTGCTTACATGTTTCCATCTTTTTTTTCCTCCAGCTTCATATTCATGCAATACTTTGTATTGGTCCAAATAATATACACTGAAACTTGTGGTTGGAAAAAAAAAAAGGGATGTTTCAGTTAACATTCACACTGCTCTTTTGGCAAAAAATCATCTATTTGCTTCAAATTAAATTTGACCCTTAGAGTTTCTTCTTTTCGTTAGATAGAAATCTAGTAATAAATCCAACTTTCTTACTGTTTGATTCCATTTCTCTGCAGACAACCATCTCACAGCTTTCCTCCTGTTCGCCTTTCTTCAGCTAAAATGTTTCAAGCTACATTGGAAAAAAGCCAAAATTACATAACCACCATGCAGGTCCAAAAGACTTGATGTACCAGAAAATCATCAGGCATTCAGCGACCAGACATAATTGCTCCTCATGCTTCTCTTGTCTCCTCCGTTGGACTGTCATTCTTGTTAATTATTTCCATTCTTTATTAATTTTTGCTCCCTGTGTGTTTTACCTAAGGAGGGTAGCATTACTTTGATTCTTGCATGAGTTGAAACAAAGCATGCCATGCTTCATAATTGATGACATGAGTTTTATAGTCTTTTATGAAGTTACGTTTTTGCATCATGTGTACATTGATCATTATATTTGAGTTATTATTTACTTCATATGAAAGATTTAGCAAATCATTTAGCACCAGAAAGTAGTGTTTCCTATAAAACCCTCTTATTTTTCTTTGAAAATACAGTATATCATCAAAATTTACATTTCATCTAAGTTCACGCAACTTAGCTTCATGCATCTCTTATGTATGAAAATTTAAGTGCAGCTTTAATTTAGCACTTGGAGTTCAAGAGAAATGTGTGTGTAAAGTACATTTAAAGGAACGGTGCAACGAGAGACAACATTAATGTTTAATTCTTAGATGTTCTGCCAACTGCAGTAGAAGGCTGTGTTTGTTAAAGTTTGCTGATCAGGCTATGAACTCGTTATGAAACGGGCAACGTTAATATTTTAATCCTAGTACCTGCATCTTTCATTAAATCTTTGGCTACTTCAGCTGCTTTAAACATTAAAGGAAAAGGAAAAAATATTCCCTCACAGCTCACTATAGAAAGCAAAATACTTTATTACCCTCCTTATGCTATATGTAGTAAACCGTTTGAGTTGGGAATAATCAACAACTAAGCAGCTGTTTTTCCTCTCTTTGAAATGCAGGATGAACAGAATTGCCAGAAGCTAAAATATGATACCTTTGCTTGGGAGGAGGAATGTTGTCGCCCACTTTGCATTGCATTCTGGTTTCAGCCAGTTCATTTCTCTTTTGGATGGAAAAGGGCAGAGTCAAGTCCTGAAACACACCAGTCATCTAACATCCTACACCAATAAATAAGACTCTCTGCGTTACAGCATAGCTTTCATGTCTTCCTTAAGGCTGAAAATGTACATTTTTCTTGCTTAAGGAATTCGAATAAAGAATGATCTGAGGTAATTTATGCAATTCTGTGCATCACGAAGCTCTTGATGGGCTTTGAACGAGGAGGTGGTCCAGGCACAGATCCTGTTATTTCCCTGCGCCGCTTAATGTCTGGTGACACACCTCCTACTGTGCTTCGCCTCCAGGCTCTAGGCTGGTACCTTCAGGCTCACACTGAGTCACCAAATTACCAGCTGAACACTGGCTGAAAATAAAACTTAATGATCCCAAAGAGAATAAATTTAGCGTGATGATTTAGATAGCTTTTTTTTGTCTTGCAAATGGACTTGAATATTTGGTAAGCATATCTGTTTTGCCATATTTAAGAGTTAAACGCATTTTTCCCCTACAATATGAGAATGGCAGTAAACATACAGTATTTTCACACTCCTTCAAGGCATCCAGCAATCCACCTGCCTGTGTATATATCTGTTCTGGAGCTCTAGAGCTGCTGTGTCATGCTGAAGGCTATTGTGTTATCACCTACTCCCTGGCTTCTTCATCTATCATTCCACTTTATCAGATCACACTGTACACACATATACACACATAAAGTCATCCCAGGTTTCATCTTCTTTCCTCTACAACAAGTTTCACTGGGAAACGTGGATGCAATCCAAATTGTATGCAAATGGAGACGGGCCTGTGTGTGCATACATGCTTCAGGGTTTTTACTTTGTATGTGTGTGTGTGGATGTGTGGGGGTGAGGCAATGCATCGGAAACCAACCCCCGGCTTTAGTTTTCTTAGAGTTTATGTTGGATGAGGAACCCTCGGGTGCCGTCTGTTGCTGCTCAAGACCCTCTATGCAAAGCTTTTATCTTTGCTGTTAAAATAATGCAAAGTTTGCCCCAAACACAAACACTGTCTGACATGCACACTGATGAGGACAAACACTAATATATTCATGAATGCACACAGACTTAGGAAAATCCTCAAGATTTAGACATCCACGTACATGTGCGCGCAGTTGCTGCATTGCTACGCTTACATCCACAGAGGGGGTGTGTGTGGAGCTTTTTTACATGCCGCCATATAAAAGAAAAATAGACGTACCAGAAGCAAACTTCTTAAAACAGATGCTTCGGCTTCCAGAGACTGAAATGCGGTGGGGAATGTCATTCATTAGTCATTTAAAAAACTATTTGCATTATCAGTGCTAAAATGCAGAAAACCATCACATTTAAATTTGTGTCAATTTTTTAAAAAATGTGATCTTTAACTTTTTTCCATTAATTTGTGCACCTGGACCATTATTTTATAATGTTCTATATTGTGTTGTGAGAAACAAGACATCAACATTTATGTGGAGCAGCTGCATAATTAAAATGGCTAATTTTATTATTATTTTTTTTTTAAATAAAGGCATGTAAAATATTTAACATATGTAATTTTTTTTTCTGTCCATGGATTCAAATATCCAGAGATTTTCAAGATTATGTAAGATGTAGTTCTGTTCACACAGTGCCAGGGGGCAGCGTAGAGAGGCTGCAGAGGCACGTCTGTAGGGAAGTTTTACACCTGAGGGCTGTTTGATTAGAATATTAAACAGTTGCAAATAAAGCTCTGTCTGTTTCTTTAAGGTCAGAGGAAGACTCTGAAGGTAACAGGGACATCTGCAGTGAGATTCTTCAGATGAAAGCTCTGGAGAGGCTGACTTCCACGGTCAGTGGCACCCAGAATGAAAATACAAGATAAATACGAAACAAACTTGGAATGATTGACAGATTTACTTTGTATTTTTTAACTTGTCCCTCTTTTTTTTTTGTTGTTTTAAACAGGTACAAAGCGAGTTGGCAGCTGCTCTCGCTAGAAAGACTCGCAAAGCTTGTAAGTAATGCTGTGGTTCAAGCGTTTCCTTGAAGCATTGTTAGTAGGAATTATTTGGATTTACTGTGAAACCATACACTTATGTAACAAACAATAATCCGCAATATGCTTTTGTTTGTTTGCAGTATCAGAGCAGGACTCTGACACAACTGAAACAAGCCGCCAGGAATCCAGCACCCCCAGTGAGGAGAGCAGCCCGGTAATATACCCACTAATACAAATGGCATTTTATATAATATATATATTATTTATACACAATCCTCATTCTCAATGTATTTCTAGTACAGCAGGCTTTTACCAGCTGACACCGATTTCTTTTAGCTCTGACCGACTGATTCCTTTTCCAACCAAATCTGATTTTTTTACTTTCTTTTGTTTAATGATACACAAAATAGAAACGTGTTGTTCGTTCTTTGATTGTGGTAGTTTCTACTGTTTCTTTTTAAAATAAATGGCAGAAACTAAATACACAGATGCTGATCTCAAGTTGACTGACTGATGCAGCTCTACTCTTGACCTTGCTGTTTCAGTTTGCAGTCACTTAATGATTTGTATTTTTTACTCCCACATTCAAACAATTTTAATCTTTGGAAAGGTCAATCATGAAAGATTGATTTGCAGCACAATACACTTATAAATCGCAACTGCTGCTAGTTTGTTTAAGTTGCACTCTGTTTCATTTTTTTCTGCTGTTTTGCTGCTGTATTGCAAAGAGATTGCAGTATCCTACTATATTCCTCACTTCCTACATATATTGCTGCTGCACATACACAGACCACAATCCATAAGCAATAACACAAACTGCATAGACGTTGCATCATACTTAAAATGAATAGGTGGTGCTGACTACTTGGTTTCCTTTAAAGGTCATTCGAGTTCAAGTTTTATTTATGTGGAGGTACACACATGACTGAACTCTGAAAACTCAGGGGTCAGAGAAGAGTGCAGAGTAAGGCCCATGTGTTTCCTCATCCCATGTCTGTACAGTCAAAACCTTTTTCTCTCCATCAATTATTTGTTCTCTCATCACATCACTGAGACCAAGGAAGGTGGGGAAAAGAGCACCCACACACACATATAGTGTTTTATATTTCAGTCGTTTACATGAGTTATTTCCTAGTTAGCATAAATAGTTCCAGTTCATGTGTTTTATTTTGGTTTCACCTGCAAAGGTTATTATTTTAAAATGAGCTGTTATTATATTACAAAGGTGCATCTGTAATCTACTGTAGTTTCCCATACCCCAGCCAACAACAGATCTGGGCTTATCAAACTGAAAAAGAAAAGAGCAAAACGGATTTTGAAGAAATAACTTCTGTACAATAGGTGAAAACTTTGAAATAATTCACAGTTAAGCCCATAATTATTATGGGCTTAACTGTGAATTAAGCCCATAATTTAAGATTTAAGATTTAAAGGGTTGGCAGGGAGGCTTTTTAGAATTTTACAGGATTTTCCACATTTCTTAATGGGTTAAAAATTTTAGATATTTTGAAATTGTTGTTCATGCCCCCACCGTCTATTTATAAGTGTATTTATCTACATTGTCTTGCAAAATTATTAACTGTTGTGCATCCAGTTCACTGAGTAGGAAGTCTAACTTGTTCTGTTAGAGTAGCAAGTTTTCATTGTATTCTTCTGTACAAAGTAACGTACAGTTAATCAGATTAGATGGAGAAAATCTGTGAAAATCAGTTTTCTTCCCTCAGATTCCTAAGCAGATTTGAGTTTGGACTTTGACTGGGCTATTTTGATATTTTGCCTGTTTCACCTCATCTCTTTTGCAGTCTGTAGCAGGGCTCCTTCCAGGATTGCCTTGTGCATAGCTATATTCAGCTTACAGGCTTTTATTCTTTATTTATTTTTTAAACGTGTCCTGTCCAGCAGCGTCTCAATCTATATTCCATCTTTAAAGCATCACAACTTTCCTTTACCTACTGAAGAAAAGCATCCCCACACCACAATGCTGCCACCACCATGTCTCATCATGTAGATGGTGCTTTAAATGTGATGTACAATGCTACTTTTGTGCCACACAGCAATTTGCATATTGGCTAGAAAGTTAAAATTTTGTTTCATCTTGCCTGAGCACCTTGTTTCAGATGGTTGCTGTGTAGCAAGCAGCGTATGAGACTTTCCAGCTTTTAACAATGGATTTCTTTTCTTTTATAAAGAAATGCAAATTCAAATCTTACAGTTGAAAATTACCTACTACTTGGCATTTGTCACATTCAAGCCTAGTGATATTGGAATTTGTGATTGCAAGGTGACAAAATGAAGCAGAGTCTAAGTGATATGAATGCAAAGCACTTCATGTTTATCAGAGAACGACAGACCATCCAGCCACTAATACATTTTAAAATCACATTAGTCTTGTTTGCCTGACACTGGCTGTTGAATTGATCCCCCAATCCCTCTGCTAATATTCATGCAACAGAGGTAGTTATACACACTCCCATAGTCGATCATATGTATCAATAAATAACTAGGACAATGAAGCAACTACAAAATGTCCAGGACACCATTTTGAATCCAAAGCTTTTAAACTGCAAAACAACTAAAGTTTCCTGGAGTCTCATTTACTTTTAGTTCATCAGTTTAAATCTATTGATGTTTTGGGATTTCTTGATTTGAAAAAAACATTTGACACAATAGGAGAGAGCGATGTAAATTTATGTCTTGGACAGGAAGGCTACAGCAGGTCTACAGGAAGCAGAGAGGGACAAGTGGTGGTGGTTTTATATCACTGTGTGTACGTGGGTATTCTACAAGATAAGAATTGTCATTGGGTTCGGGGGCTGGAGGGAGGCTTTCCTAGTAAACAAATGGTGTTTAGCATGTGTGTGTGTGTGTGTGTGTGTGCGTGTTACCCTCTGCTAGAGCGTGGTACCGTGGGATAGTTGAGCTTACAGGAAGGGTTGCCCGACTCTCAGCCAAACGAAACAAGCCACTCTGTCTCTCTTCCAAGGAAAATAAACAGCCCAAGCTGGCCGCCACAGGTGATAACCATCACACGAGCTGCACCCAAGGGAATGCATGCAGACACGGAAAAAAGCAACAGTTCTCCTACCATCCCTCTGCTCTTTTGTTTGAAATAAACTTTCTAATCATTTTCGTGTCATTTTCCTTTTTAAGACATTATTCTTTGATATCCCTGCTTGGGCTTTTTTAATAGCCTGACTACAGAAGGGAGGAGACAGACACAACACAACACACACTACCTTCTCACACAGACACCCCTCCCGCCCACTTACTACTAATCACACACACTCACTCTTTTTGCCGCCAGATCCTCTGACACAGAGCAGCTAGTCTGACACAAAGAGGTGCAACAGATAAAAAGAATTACAGCCTCTAAAAGATTGAAAGAATTAGAGACGGAGAGGAATAATAGGGAGAACAAGATAACCTAGAGACACGCAGGATTACTATTTCTTTTCATCGTTGTTACGTGGACACAGATTTCTCCTTTCATCATTTCTGGATTATGCTCTGTGGAGAAACTCATTGATCTGCTGTGACCTCGGCTTTTCAGACTTTTCCAGGATGTCTTGGGACTGTGGTTTGAGATATGTCTTCATGCCTCCTGTGTTGCAGCTGGGCGGGATGTGTGCTTTGCGGGACGGGAATGGAAGTGGCGGCAGCGGTGGGATGGGGACTGTTTGTGGCCGAGAGGAGCTCACCAGTCGGTTGGGTCTGGAGGCCGTCCAGCGGCTGGCAAAAGATGGCTGCCGGCTGCTGCAGAACCACAACTACCGTCTACCTGACAGAAACCAAGCGGTTAGAAGAGTTTTACTATATACACTTTATTATCATAAAATGCTCTCCAGACATAGCAGTTTACAATTTGTGCATTACTATCTAGAAAGGAAGTATTTTGACATCATTTGTTTCTTCTTTTTACTGTTGCATATTGTCCAGCTCTAAGCTACACATGCTGGATGTATATTTATATACTAAGAAACATATGTTATGCACAATAATAAGGTAACTTCATTTTGAAATAACTCTTTAAACACTACTATGCCAAAATAACTGAGAAATGTATATTTTTGTTGCAAATGTGAAATATATGTAGAGAAGAAAACGAAGTGTGATAAACCAGGAACCCTTTTATCTTCTGGTGTTGTAATATTCCAAAACTGTAGAAACATAAGACATTTAGAGCACAGGGACTTGGACCAGATGAGAGAAGCTGAAACAAGACCATCACCAAACTAAATAGGATGAAATGTCAAGACTGAACCAAAAGTGATCTAAAGACAGATTTTATGGGCAAATGTATAAAGAACAAGTCTTGATGGAGCAGCTGGATTAGAAATGGATTCTTCTAAAGGTTTGGGTGGCTATTATTAAGAGAGGTGTAGTTGGACCATTTTGACGTGAAGATAGTATTAAATTTCAAAATCTACTATCTGCTTCTAGAGGACACTTTATTTCTGCATTAAGACTGTGAAAGGTCAACAGCATTCAGGAGGATTGTTTTTTATGCAGGGAAATCCATCATTGCAAGCAGCCAAGTGTTCGATCATGGTATACAATAAAGTCCTCCCAGTTGGCGGAATAATAACATGGCTGTCTTCCTCACCCGACTTATATCTTATTGAGAACTCCCAGGTCCTTCTGAATTTGCCAGCTAAATTGAACCCTATTTTAAAGTGTGAGACTTAAAAAGAGGAGACAGAACAACTCTTTAAACCATATTTGGGTGCCATGAGTGGTTATGATGGGGATTATCTTTTATGCATAGTTAATTGAAGTCAGTGAACACAATAAATGTGTTCAATCCTACACTTTTTGCTCAGTTTTTCTTTAATTTGCTGAAGGATTTTGTAATTTAACTATTGCATAATAATTATACACTTTTGTATTCTCCTTGAAAATGTCATATTTCCATTGTTCAGCATCCAGATTGAGTTTATTACATTTTGGATTGTCTTGAAACTACTGCACCTGTTTTATAGAGTCATCTAATATCAGCAGTATAACTTGCCTAATAACGCCATGCATCTTCATGATGAATGGTGACACTTTGCAAACTCCTACATGTAATCTGCAAAATAATTTGTGGCTATATGGTTAGCATGAGTGGGACGTAATGGACGTCATGTGGGTAATGTTGTCACTACTGTCGTCACTCTGAAACACAATCACAGGTGTTAGTCATGGATTCGGGTCAGGGATCAGGAGAGTAAATCCTGATCAACATGATTGGTGCCTCTGTGCCTCCAAGGTATACACAAGCACACAAGTGTGCACATTTCCTGCAGCTCTGACCCGTCTGACTATCACTCATGAAGACAGAACTGTGATCTGACATAAACACCAGCTAGAACTGTCACTGCAGATAATCTGGCCTTAGCTTTATTTAGATTACTTTTAACAACCACCCCTTCTCCACTGCAGCTCGTCTGAGGGTGGGTGTTAATAATGGCTCGCTGCAATGTGAGCTCACGCTTTTATTACAAGCTGTCAGGAACTTTGTATGTCTTTCAGTTGTGCTCACTTATGTGCGTGTCACTGTTCTGGCTGGAGCTTATAATCATTTGTAAGAGCTTTTATGCGTATGTTCATGTGCTCCCGGGCACTGTGGCAGACTGAGTCAGTGGATGCTCATAATGAGTGGGGTGTTAGTGAAGCTAACTTATAATCCCACTCTACAGTGTATACCTAAAGGCAGTAAGGGAAGCAGATGCAGCCTGACTTCACCTTACATCACACACTGCTTGTAAGATTTGTTGTTGATTAGCTAGTGTTTGTTTGAAGCCCAGCTGTGGAAATGTTTTTGCTTGGTGCACAGTTTCACTTTTTTTTGTTTGCAACGATGCAAAAGTAAATATGTGCAATAATGTAACATCCAAGCATGCAAAGCCAAAGAAGTTCCTCATGGCTGCGACCTTGTTATCATTGCTAGACTGGTAAAGTGGGACTATTTTCATTGGGAATGTAACATCTAAATCTCAAAGGTTAACTATGGTAATTTTAAGATTATTCTTTTCAGCAAATCAGAATAGTTTGTATAGTGAAGTGTTTCAAAGAAAGTGGTACAGTGTTGCTTGAAGGGAAATGTCCATAATAACATCTTAGAAATCTTTATCTATTTAGCCTTATCCTGATTCATGTTACATAGAGGTAATGTATACCTCTATGTAATATAGAGGTACTTTAAAAGAAAAAGAAGGGGCTGCACAAGCAAAACAATTGATGTTGTTGAATTATAATATTGGTTACAATTAACCCATGTTTTTCTCTTTTCGCAATGAAATTCCAAGCACTTGAAATATAGTCCTCCACCACACGCTGTGAATTAAAAGCTGTTATTGCATTACACTCATATTGTGCATCCCTTGAATAAACTATAAAGGCAATCAAATAAACACTCATTGCATTTTTTTTTATTTCAAGAGGGCTCTACTCACTTTTTTCATTTTTAAACTCTGTTACTTTAGAATTGTTATTTTATGTAAACATTCAAGAACCATTTAAATAGATTTTTGAAGATCTGACTTCCCTGAACTTATAAAAACTAATTATTTAATTTATTCGTGAAGGTAGTTTTTGACTCTAACTAAATATTTTCAAGTGTTGAGTTGTTGTACTTCATTACTAATGGCTTCTTAGGGGATCACTGTGAGGACAGAAGAAGACATAGAAGTGCTTTGATCATGATGCAAAAAATTATGTATTTGGAGTATATACTTAGAATCACACTTTTTGGTACATTTTCCTTAATTTCAGGTGTTAAGCCTGCAGAGGCCATACTCTACCTTGTGCACTAATTATATTTCAAACATCTTTTTTACCTGTATCCGTAAAAGGAAACTTTTAATTCAAATTAGCGAGGCTCTTCAGAATCAAATAATCCTAGGCCACTGAATTGAATGGAAATCAAAACTAAGCCATCAGTTCTATTCACAACAGATGCTGTTCTCCCTTCTAGATTATTTTGTTTTCCTTGCTTTCTTGATGGATAAGCGCTGACAAACCAATGCGAGCTGTTTCCATAGCGATATGACTGGTGTCTGTAGACTGAGCCGAGTGCCTCTCTGCCTTCTAGTCTCTTCTGACTTCAGTTTTTATATCGCTTTGTTTGGTCATCAAAGTTTACTTGAGTACAAGGTCACTGACTTTCTGATGCACTCATAAGTTCAGGTATATTCACAGTTGTGTTGGTGTTACTTCCCACATGGTGAGGGAATTACAGTACAGTGTTTGTTTTTTTTTGTGCCGCTGACCTAAAAGGATTGGGTTTCATTTTCATATCCATTTTTCCCTGGAATTGTGCCCTGCTCTATCACAGCACAGATAGGGCCCAGTCCCTGGAAGAGAAAACTTCCTCTCAGGTTTCCATGAAGTCCACCTTTTCTCTTGAAATGTTATCATATGAGCACATATGGAAGATGTTAAACTGTATGAATAACATGAAAAACTGTGGAAAAGTATCCTGACTTATTGTGGGCTGTGAAATACATCATGTTATTTTTTTATTATTATTGTTTCTATGCACCTAAGATGAACATTTTACTTGTAGTTTGAGTTGAGGATATTTTAGTTGGCTTATTATCTGCTCCAAAACCCCCAGGTTCTTTAGCATAAAGTTTCCATGTGTGAAACAGAGATGTGGCAAAATCTGTGAAAGAAAACTGTATTTAACTGAATTAAAACTAAATTTGTCTGACACCCCGCTAGTTATAATGTTTAATCCTTCATTCTTTCAATACTAATACCAATATAAAATCTGCTGGAGGTTTTAGTCGACCTTAGAAAAAAGTTGGAATTAGCAAGTCAAAACAAATTAATATACAAATTAAAGAGCTTTATTGAATATTGTATATCATATTTAAATGTGTTCTGTTTGTTGTCATTAGTAAGTCCTTGTTAACTCCCATTCTCATTTGTGTACTTTCACAATACCTTCCAGACTCCCATCTTTCATCTTGCTTGCTTTTCTCATTTTTTGTTACATAAGCTTCAATGCCTCTCCCATTCACAATATTTGTGTTCCTTCTCTGAATATTTTTCCTTTTTAAAGGTTTGCAACCTTTCTGAGGTTAACATGATCTCCTTGCTCAAATTGAGAAGTGTTTTCAGAGGTTATTGTCATGAAACAATTATTGCAATAATTGTGCTTAACTTTGAATTGGTTTCTGGAAGATTGTTATCTTAAAAGGGGATGCAGAATGTGTATTTAACACTCCATTGCTCTATTTTGAACCTAGAGCTGTTTTTCTTGGCATTGATGTAAAGGAACACAGCACATTTTCTTCTACTTTGTTTATACAGTGCTTGTTCTTGGTTACATAACGTCTATAGTTCTGGCTGGCTTTCCCTTTATTAGATATCTGACCCTTGAGACAGGAAGAAGCCAGTTCTGATAACGTTGGGTGGTTTTTGAATCATAGGCAATGTGGTCTAATTGCATGTATCCCCTGCAGCATTTAGTAAATGTTATATCTTGACATCACATCTGAGCTGTTGGGTGTGGTGTTGGTGCCAGACCCCAGTGTAATTAATTGAACGGTGTCACATCTCGTTAAATTGGCTGTCACAGGCAAACAATGCTAATCTTGAGGCTCCAACTTGATGATGAGAATGGCAACGGAAGTTTAATTTATCACATTCACAACGTAACATTGTAATTTGTAGTATGTTTTAGTGTTTCGGAGTTTACTGTGATTTAATCAAAAATGTGTAGAATTGCAGTTATTTGATAAATTCTGCTTTTAAAGCAAGGCAGGACAGAAAGGGGATGAAAATCATGGTTGCAAGAAACTAAACATATTTCATTCTCATTTATTTATTGTAAACGAACAGCTGTTGTATTTAAATGAAAACATCCTCCTGCCAAATGTTAATGTGCCGGTAGGATGAGGTACTTAACCCTGCTTCTGGACAAACTACATTCCTGAACAGTCAGTCTTCATGATACTGTTTGTTCACTAATTGTCCCACCAAACTTCTAAGATGGTTAAAAAACAACAGGATTCATATTGAGTTTGAATTACTCCCAGGTGGGCTCTATTTTCTAATTTGGTCAATTTTTTGAATTGTGTTTTATTTAGTGGTATCAGATTATAATTTCAAATATTTAAAAATCAATGTATTTTTATTGAACTTCGCAAATACTTTGTTGTGGTCTGTCACAGAACTCTGTGGTTGTAACACCTTGAAAATGCACCATGCAGCTGAAAACCACCAGTATCACACCTGGATAGGAGGATCCGGGAGCAGCTGAACATCTGGAGCACATTTTGCTAGAATGACTCATTAGGAATCACAAGGAAATCTAGGAGCATATTGTTTTGTCTGACCTAAGTCATGTCGCACCTGCTGCCTCTCAGGATCAGACAACCTTTTATCCGACAGTCAAAGAGATGGCATGTGTGGATTTGTTTATGTTTGCTAGCTGGTGCACGTCTCTTTTTTTTTTCAGTGTTATCGAGAAATCTGTCATCATTTCAAGAAATTTCCACACTCTGACCACAGTTACTTATAAATGCATTGTTAGGGCTTGGAAAAGGTTAGTCCTTAGAACAACTTTCACCTCAAAATCATTAGGTTTAGTATTGTTATTTATGACCCAACTAAACAAAAAGTCAACCCTTATGTCAGGAGCTCCATGTCAGTGTAATTTGCTGCGACACAGACTGCAGTGAGCATCTGCTCCTACTCATCTGCCTTTGATCTCTATCTCTTGTCTTCATTTTCACTTCTCACCTCAGGCTGTTTCTTCTTCTCTTCACCTGGGACTTATTCCTATTTCGCTGGACTGTCATGGCAAACGTGTGTCTGTGTATTTCTCAGCGCCGCTGCTCCTTTTTTGAGGATGAGATAATTTCAGGTGTCAGCCCACATAGCTAGCTTTCCCTGCAGTGTAATTTAATATGTAGCGCCACCACCCCTTTAAAAGAAAGGAAAGGTAATGCTTCCCTTTGATAGTGACAGATGAGGCTGTGTTGATATGCTTGAACTTACTGTATAACTATTTCATGACTTTTGAGTTAGTTTTATTTCACAATTTAATTTTTTCTTTCAAGGATTTAATTATTATGACCTACCAAAGTGGTTATAAGCTGCTTTTCATTATAGTTCAGAATGTTCCTTGATATTCAGAATTGTCGCTGCACCCTGGTGGACAAAACATGTAATTGCATCGGGAATTTCAACATGTCAGGCTTTTGTGTGCTCTGCTGATATGTACTGTTTGCACACATGGTTGCATCAGTCCTGGATGGTTTACATATATGTATACATGTATATGTATATATGAAGCAATTACTGTCTAAATAATCAGGAAACACTGTAGATTACAGTATTGAAATTTAAGACTGGAATCCATTATGAATTCTTGGTGATTTATACATTAAGCGTGTTCGGTTTTCTAGCACTTTTGTCCTTGCTTCACTTTGTGACATGCCTGTGTGTTTTTTTTTGTTTTTTTTTGTGCCCTCCAGGAAGCAGTGGGGAAGATTTGTCTGAAGGAGAGAGGACGGGACGTGTTGGTGTTGCGGAGAGTAACATCATCAGTGACGTCGCCGTCCGACCGGCCCTCACCTACATCGTCGGGGGGCGTGTCCAGAGAGGACGACTGCAATAAGAGGTTTGTCCCTCTCCCTTCATAATGAGAAACCTTCACACTAACATTAACAACAAAAACACATAATTACAGTACTCCTCCCTCTACTTTACTCTTTTTGCTCTGGGATCTCAACTTACAGAGGTGCAAAATAGCAGCAGGGCTGTTGAAACTGTACTTGTGTGTGACCAAGATAATGTATGCTTAAGCTTCTGGCTTGGAGCAGAAGGGAGAGAATGGCTTTTTGTTCTCAGCTGAAAGGGAGAAACAAGATGACACCAAGATTCTATTTATTTAGGGTCGTATAGTGTGCACATTCAAAGCTGATTTCTTTCTGCAGTGTCTGCCAAAGCCCTGAGGCACAAAGCAGGGAGTGTCAGACAGGTTACGAGTCTGCCTGCGCGTGTGTGTGTGTACACAATTCAAAGCATTCTCAGTAACAATCAGTTCCCTTGCAGGGCTACTGTAGGAGCTGTCAGAGAGAGGGCTTTAATCTCAAAGGTTTATAGCTGACAGCAGCAGCCAGCAAGACATTGAACCCCAGGGAAGGAACCCCCTCCCCTCCTGGGGATGCAAAACTTAGAGGAGGACAGATTGTTGGCATGCGATAAGACATGAAGATGAACTCTGAGATAGCTACTCTTGCACAGGCAGAGGAGGATATAGTTGACGATGAAGATAATGACGAAGACGACTGTGAGGGGGGCACTGAGGATGGAGATTGTGGCATTTCGGACACATGTGCGTTTGATGTTCCCCATTTTCCCTACATCGATGATGAAGATGTGGAGGAGGAAGAGAAGGAGAGGAGATGGAGAGATGGAAGTGACCGCACTTTGTTCTCCAGTCTTTTTGAAGAAGACTTTTGCGGTCCTTCGCCCTACAGGTACGTGGTGGTGTCAGGAACGCCGCTGAAGATCTTGGAGCATCTGCTCAGCGACCTCCGACTGGACGATCAGAGAGGAGCGATGGAGAACAGAGAGAGCGGTAAGGTTAAAAACACACACCAAACATTCCGCATTACAAAATACACTCAGTAAAAATATTGATTCGAAATGTTAGAAAAAACTCAACTTGGATGTTAAAAGGTGACGGCTGAAGTCAATAAGTACTTTTAGACAAATAATCAAACTGCACTGATCACATACCTGACTTTGTTTTTGTAAAAACATACCAGGGAGCTTCTTACCACAGTGCTTCCTAGGAATTTACTTTTCAGTGCAGCACAAGTTCCAACACAGTCCAGCTTTCAGTTTTACTCTAATCTCAAGTGGCTTCAAACCCACGAGGTGTGCACTTCCTGTCAGAGCCTCTATGTGATTGTAGCTGCATGAGTCAGCCCATCCAGGTGCAGTCATTCAACCATGTGATTGCCTCTAAATATGAGGAACATTTAGGAGGTTAAATGCCATAATGAGATTGTGAAATAACAGTTTGAGGGCACTCAAGACATTTCTGCAGCAGGTAATGTTCAGAGATGTTTTGGATTCATGCCTTATTTTAGCTGTAGCTGGTATTTGTTGGTGTTCCTTGTGGTCTTTTTAATAAAATCTGTGTAGCATGCATCTTTAATCAGCCCCCTTACTCTGATAGTTCTCAATAAAATCCATTATAACCAGTAGCCTCCAGGAGTCAGCTAATTGTTCAAAACAATTTGTGTGTGTGATGTAATCTTAGTATAAACCAGACTGTTTGGTGAAAATTTTGGAAGTTTTTTCACTTAAGAAATTAAGTTAAAAAACAGTATTATGAGGTTGTGGAGAAGATTAAAACAGAGCAGGGTTATTAAACATAATCCAAAGCTTTGAAGATTACACAAAACAATGCTCAATTAATCATCTGAAAATGGAGTATGACACAGCTGCAAACCAACCATTACAAGACCCATCCATGTAATCTAGGAGATAATTACTCCAAGAAGCAGGAAGAGGTGAATTGTAACTCTGGAAGAGCTGCAAAGATCCACCACTCAAGTCCGTCAATCTGCTGAAATGACAGCGATTTCATACGGATCAGTGGCAAGAAGAAAAAGTTGCTATTGAGCAACCCCGTAAGCAGCAGTGCAAACATATGATTTGGTCAAATCAGACCAAAAGGGAACATTTTGAACCTCATGGTATATGGTAGAAAAACAACACTTCAGGACTTTATCAGCATCAGGTTGAGAGGATAGCGTATTTCACCTGAGGCAGTGTAGCCCAGCAGTTTTGATGGGAGAATGGATGGAGCGGAAATACTGAATCTGACTTTCCACAGGACTGTGAACCTTAACATACAGCCACAGCTGCACTGAAAAGGTTTTTGATCAAATCTGTTTCATGTATCAAACTTCAGACCTAAATTCATTTGAAACTAAGCAATTAAAATTGCTTCTCATTTAGACTCTGCAACTGATTGGGCACAAGCTATTTTTTCAAAGCAGTGCCATAGCACAAATTTTAGTTTCTACATGGTGGGGGAGTTGATATCACTGATGCCTTGGAGCAAGAAGGTCTTGGGTAGAATCCCAATTTGAAGTTTTATGGAGATTTTTAATCTCATTGGGATTTTCTTGGTTAATAAAAAAGTTTACAAAATCTCCCAGTTCGTGTGTGGATTCTGTCCAGGGCACGGCTTCCTGCCACACTCCAAAGACATAATTTTTTTTGATTATTCTAAATTGCAGCCAAGTTAGAGTTATGGGTGTTAATGGGTGTGAATACTTTTGAAATTTTTGTGTTTGATAGCAGTGCTTTATGCATGCAAACTAAATTGAAAGTCTGAGATTTGTTCAACATTTCCAAATCTGATTATCAGTAACCTATCTAAATTTGGAATTAACATTTCTGCACAAAGTAAAACAAAAATGTGCATTTATGAAAATTTGTTCCAGCACACCTTCCTGAAATGTCTATTTTTTTAAAAAACACTGTAAGCATCATCTTTGACCCAAGAGCTGCTTAAATTCTACTTTTATTACTTTAGTACATCAGGGACATTAGTTGGGTATTATTAAGCTATCCCACTGCCTGTTAGGATTTGTTTTTGCATTAAATACAAGGAGTCTTTATGCATCAGCTCAGACCTCAGTACCAGCAGCTACGAATAGTCCACAGGGAGCCATCTCACTGAATTGCAGGAAGCAGAGGAAGAAAGAGGGCGAGATAAATGTGGAAGAGAACTGAGATGGGCTTTGTCGAGGAAGTCCGGCTAATATTTATTCACGGAGAAGAGTAAAGGAACGTAAAGAGAAGGGGGGAGAGAGAGAGAGGCAGGAGTCTGAGACTGTGCCCATGTTTGCCTGTCCTGTGCGCTCATGCAGCCGCAGGAAACATGTACATATATGGTGTTTCGTATGTTTGTGTGCGTGACTCCCTGAGGTGCTGCCAAGCATCAGTGTGCTGTTTTAACTGGCTTAGCTGTGCAGCGTTGAACGTGCTCTAACATGCTTTCATGGAGAGAGAGCGATTACCTAAACACCCCATTGCTGTGAACACAAAAAACACACAAAGGGGGGAAAAAACAGAAGCAGCAGATTACCACGATTAGTTCAGCACACACATTTTATCCACCTTTTTCCCTTCTTGCTCACAAGAGATAAAATCCCCAAGGTCAGAACTGAATGAGTTATTCATTAGAGTGCCTGTGTGCGCTGCGCCATCTGCAACTATGTGTTTGACTTTGTGCATGCCAGCGGGCAAACGCAGGGGGGCATATGTTCAAGATGAAAATGGATATTTATCATCACACCGAGCTGAGAGAGTGTGAGCGTAGGAGGAGAGGAGTAGTAGGAGGAAATTTAAACGGCAAGTTGCGGAAAATGAAAAACGGGGGATGAAGAGAGAAAGGGAGGGTGTTGGAAGATGTGGTGGAGAGGCCAAGCAGGGAGACTTGGAGCAGGAATAAACCTGGTGGAGAAATAGTGTTATTGATCGCAAAGTAACGACAGTAACAGTGAAGCAAGTTAACAGCCTTTTGAAATTTGACGAGTCCTGTCAGACCCTAAAAGTGCCTGAAATATTTCTGAAAAGGTTGCAGTTTTATTTCTAAAAGAAGGGCAGCTGATCAAATATTAATGCCACGGCCTGTGCTCGGTCTTCTATAATTGATTTCTGTGCTCTCTGCCTCACGTGGCCACATTTGGGTCACATTTTTTATTTTTTCTTTCGCAGGAAAACACTTTGACACCACACACATGAACACGCAGAGTACTCCTACCCCACAACAATGGCTCATTACCCATGGGCGCTGAGGGCCATTTCCATTTGATTCATACCCAATGATCACCTGCTGAGCCTCGCACTCTCATGATATCCCACTTGCACTTCAATCTGTTCTACTCTACCCGTGCTGTGATGAAAACACTTGAGTTAATGGGTTATGATGTTCATGCACAAGCCTGTAACTTCGTGCAGCTGATCTATCACAGCTAGTTTAGATGTGGTGTTTAAAAACATTTTCTTTCAGTTGATAGCTACAGTTTATAACTAAAATATATAACAAATCAAAGGGCTTCAGGTAGCTTCAGTCAGATGTTGTCTATTTTAAATATTTAATAGCATAAAGGAAGTAATATCAGAGGTATTTGAAATGACTCATGATGATGTGCTTCGTGTTTCAGAAATGCTGCTGGACGACTTCCTGCTGACCTACCTTGTGTTCATGTCCACTCACGACCTCTGTCAGGCGCTGCTGGGACAATATCCTTACAGCATGCAAACCCCACACACAAACCCTTCACACTCTACTTCTTGGTTTGTTGTCTCCTTGACCACATTTACTTATAGCAGCGCACGCTGCAGGGGCCAGGAGGAAGGCAAAGACGCCCTCTTTAGGAAACGCAAAGTACTGCGGCTCGTGTCCCACTGGAGCAGGCTTTACAAGGACTTCCTCAAGGAAGAGGAGCATGTCAGGAGCTTCATGAAGGTAGCAGTCTCTTCTAACACTTGCTTGTCAATGGGTTTCTATTTACACACCATCATTTTGATCCTAAGGTGTCCTTTTTTATGATAAGGTCAACTGAGGACTGGCAGCACTCTATGACTTTTTACTGAATCGGATTCTCTTTTTGTTGTTAAATGTTGATGTTTCCGGCTCTTTAAAAGCATCATGGATTGAAGGGGCATAATTGTAGTTGTTAATCAGTGATGGAAATAATTAGCTCAGGTTTATTTATTAGCTGTAATAAGTCAAAAGTGAGTTTACCAGAAGAATCTGACTGGACTTTTTTGGGTTCTCCCAGAAGGGCAGCGAACACAGAGTCTGTTACATCCACACACTCAAAGGCGAACCAACACACATCCCTCCACTTGCTTGTTCTTTCATAAACTGACTGCTCCTTTGCTCTCCAACGGGTTGCCATAGAAACCAGAGTGGCAGGATTGGCAAGGGTATCATTTTATATGGAGTGCGTAACCCAGGTGATAGTTGCCTAGTAACAGAGGGATGAGAGGGAAGCTGGGATTTGCGGGGCCACGGAGGGTCAATGACAGTGATAAAGAGGTGTGTGTGTGAGAGTGTGTTGAGCTGTACAAGGTTATTATTAATTCTACACCATACACACATGTGAACACGCCTGCACTAAAGAGCATGTGCTTCATCTCATATTGGTTATTAAATCAGCTTCTCAGACTCTGGTAATGATGAGCTTAATGGTATTTAGATTTTTTTCTGTTTCTTATTCTGATATTTTCTTGAACATTTGACTAATCTCACTAATTAGAAAGCTTGTATTGTTAGTTGACATGTTGGTTTGGACTTGCAACGCATAAAATTGGTATTCATGTGTGTCTTTGTTTTCTTTTATTTAATTAGATTTTTTAAAAGCTGAAATAGTTCTACATTATTCATTGGCTTCTATCAAAGTTCAACAATCAGGAAAATAACATTTTGAATTATGCAGCTGCTGTTGAGGAAAAGCTCCGAAAATACTTAGAGTTTGGGTTAATCTTTAAGATTTTAACTGAAATCATTAGTTCATTCTGTCTGAAAGGATTTTTATACTCCCAAGAGACTTTTACTTGATAAACATTCACATATGTTTTTCACACTTTCACTAATTTCACATTAAAATGTCTCACAGTTGCAAAAAACCTCAGCATATCTTACAATAAACCATCCCATGCCTACTGGAAGATTCAATATGTAAAGCTAACACATTTGGTGTCAGTTTGTTGCAAGTTGAGTTTTTTTTCCTCACAATCCTGACTACTCAGCATCATACTAACCCTTTTGAAAAAGTCTAACTCTTCCTTCAATAAGTCCTGCTGTCATCATTGATCATCATCTTCCTGTTTTGTCTGTCAGACGCTGTACAGTTACGTTCTAGAGGACGTGTATGAGTTCCCCTCGCTGGAGAAAGACCTAAAAGAGTTTCATAAGCTTCTGCGTCGCAGACAGTAAGCACTTCTTATCAAATGGAATTGATTTAAGTTTGTGCGTCTAGTTGCTAAATTCCTGCTTACTACTGTGTGTGTTATTTTCTTGTAGCACAGTGGACAACTGCCCTCCCAATCAAAAGGTATGTAAAGTAAGCAGTTTCACATTTAAAAGTACGTAAAGGTAAACTTATTGTTCACACTGAGTTAAACAGGTCTTTAAAAAGACGTCACGTCATATTTAGAGGTTTTTAAAACTCAGTGGTTGCTCTTCTTTGTCTGTCAGAGTAAGCAAGCGTACCAGCACAGTGTAAAGGAAAACAGTTTGCAGCTTCGCAATTCACCAGCGGACCAGAGAGAGGGTGAGTGAGACAAAAAATACAAAATAGCTCAACATAATTACGGATAATAACAGAATTTTGATTTATGTAAATTTCCTACACACAGACGGTTTCCGTCTTTGTCTCCAATTTTGTACTTAACATTAATCTAGTCAAATGGTCCTCTTTGAGCTTTGCTTGTGTTTGATCCTGAAGCTTTTGCTTTTTCTCCCTTATGGTAAATATTTTAATTAATTTTCCAGTGATATGTTGCGTATACGTGAGTCCTGACTCCTACCTAAGTGTCCACACACACCCTGCTCTGGAGGCTCGGGAGCTTCTGCGGATTCTGGGTCTGAAGCTGGACAAAGCAGAGGAGGACATGGTGCTGGCCGTGGTGTCGCATACTGGAGGTACACAGTGAATTCACACCGTTTTTCAATAAATAAATGTTTCTCCTGACATTCACTTATGCAAGAGTTTATAAAACCTTATGTAACTTCAGACCTAGTGATGATTTGCTGGATGCTTTGTGATCAACTATTCCTAGATCATGCCCCAAGAGAACTTGAGTTTTCTCTCTCTTTTTTTTAAAGATTATTTTAATATCATAATCATCATTTTTTAAATTATTTGTCTCTGCAGAGCGGAGGATGTTGCAGCCCAGCGACTGTGTCTATTCAGAGTCTCTGACCCCACAGGGGAAGCTGGTGGCCTGTCACAGGGACCTCACTGAGATCTTGGTGTGTAAATATCCTTTTGTATTCATGAATCAATTTCTCCATAGAGACAAATCTCAAGATAGTGATGCACTTCCTAAGAACTTTTTCTCCTTAAGGTATTGTTAGTTACGTCACCAACAATATGTTATAATCCGACATGGGAGTGAATCTTCAGATTTTTTTCTTTAATTCATGTTATAGTATTGTAATCAGGATCACTTTTATTAAAACATAATTTATTCAGAAGAGGAGACAATATTTAATGCAGGTTAAATTAAAAGATTGTCTATGTGTGTGACATTTCTTTGATTTTATAAAAAAGATTTCCATGCTTGTATTTGCAGCCTCCGCTAACGGACTGCGCTGAGTTGAGTAGGAGGCCTGTTCGTCTCTTAGGCATCAACACCTGGGATGTGGCTGCAGCGCTCACACACCTGGACTGGAGCCTCTTTAAATCCATCCATGAGGTATCTACACAAAATCATAAATGAGTTGCATTCAAACATTTAAATCAGATTGTGTCAAAAAATTAAATAACTGCAAGTCTCGCACAATCGAGTTTGCAATTGTGAACTTAACTTGTTAGTGAAAAATAACTCATACACTTTTTGTCAGAATTTATTTAAGGCTGCACAATATTAGGAAATCAGCAATATTGTTGAATATTATAGTAAGGATATTGGTAGCAATACATTCACATTGACTGTCATTATTATAAAGCTGACATTTCTACCTGCCGGTGATCTGGCGTCTGTGTCATATTTAGCATTAATTCATACCACTTGGACTCTAATACTGAATAAATACTGCTTTTCTGCTCTTACCTTTGTGAGAAATATCAATGGGAAAAACGGTGGACGGGATAAAGTCTCACTGCAGTTGATGCTGACACAGAAAATAGTTCCCAAGATACTAAAGATAAAAAAAATGCTATCAAATGGTTTGTTTTGATAGAAGAGAAAGAGACTTCCGGGAATATTGCGGACTTATCCTAGCTTTCATTGCAATATTCTGCAATAATTTTGCAATAGTAGGATTTCCTTTTGTCTTGCAGTCCTTAGTAAATTAACACCATTGAAACATTTTTGACCTGCGTCTAGAGCAAAGCACATTTATTTGAAGAAAAAATATCATTGTATCTATTTTATTATATTTTTACTTTTTGATATCAAATATAATATTGAGGGAGAAATTGTGAAGCTTGCCATTTCAGTTGACAGTCACTATACATAATGCAACCAGTACCATGCATAGTTTATGTATGTTAAGAAAACTTAGTAAAGCTTTTTATTTTGTCACTCTTATTTGTGATTTGATGATTATAACTTGCATTGAAATCCATAAGAAATATAAAGATTTATATATATATATATATATATATATTTTTTTTTTTGTGGCCATAGCTCCTATTGATTCCATAAGTGATTTATTTCCAAAAATGTTTCCATGTGTCGTGCAGCAGGAGCTGGTGTACTACACTCTGAGTCGCGCTCCTGGCTCCAGCCACACGGCGGCGCTCTCTGTCCTCCTCCAGCGCTGTAACGAGGTCCAGCAGTGGGTCATGTCCGAGGTGCTCATGTGTGTGTCGCTTAATAAGAGAGTGCAGCTGCTGAAGAAGTTCATCAAGATCGCAGCTCAGTGAGTGGACACAAAATAAAAAACGGAAAACTAATTGGGAGCATCAAGATTCTGATTTTGTTTCCATTTTTTTTTGTGATTTGTAGCTGTAAAGCCCAAAGAAATCTGAACTCTGCATTTGCCATTATAATGGGTCTGAACACAGCGGCTGTCAGCAGACTAAACCAGACATGGGAGGTAAGGATGTGTGTTGCTGGACTTTGATTTAGATGCAAACTCTGCGCTGGGCGATTATTACATTCAAATACTCTTGTTTTCAGAAATGTCCTGGGAAGTTCAAGAAGTTGTTCTCGGAGTTGGAGCTCATCACGGTGAGAACAGAGAGAGTGTTGCAGGCAGAGCCTCAAATGTGCTCCAGCAATCTTTTTTTCTTTCTTTCTTGATAGACAAATCCCTAAATTTCTCCCCTTCTTTTCAAGCCTTCTTAAGCATTTCTCTCTTCCTCTGGCTCTTCACAGGATCCATCTCTGAACCACAAAGCTTATAGAGAGGCCTTCAAAAGGATGAAACCTCCTAAGATCCCTTTCATGCCTCTTCTCCTAAAAGGTATCCTCTAAATCCTTCACTCACACATAAATATAGATTTTAAAAACAACACTGAATTAAACTTTTATATGCCTCTCCACTGCTTTTAGATATCACTTTCATCCATGAAGGAAATAAGACCTTTCATGACAACCTGGTTAACTTTGAGAAGCTGGTGAGTGAAGTATTAAGTTTTTGCAGATTAAAACATCTAAATCATACATTACAGCAGATTATTTATTGAAAGTCCCAGAGATTGTTTTTCTGCAGAAAACATTTTCAACTAAATCCTCCTTTGATATGAATGAAATGTAGGTGACAGAATATGTAGGATTTACCTTAAAAGACCTTCTATTTTTTCACAGCTAATAATGAAGCTTTAGTGTTTGAACACATCCTCTCTCATTTCAACAGCATATGATAGCAGACACAGTGAGGATGATTCGCCACTGCCAAAGTGACCAGCCAGGTGTGTATCAGCATTTATGGATATTTGTTTTAATGGCAAAATAGATATAGAAAACAGAAAAAAAAAACCAGAGTTAATTAGGATTTTGGATTCAAATGGAATCGTGCAGAGAGAAAATTGTCAGAACATTTTGGTTTCTTATCTACCAAACCTGAAGTGTCTGGAGAACCAACACAAAGAAAAGATGTGAAACAGATATCTGTACTCAGATGTTTTTGGGCAGAGGAAGAACCAAGTCAGTTTCTGGTATGTGGATCTACGTCCAACAAAGAAGGAAAAAAAACACTTCTTAAGAAGCAGGTTTCAACCAAGCATGCAGCACTGCTTAGCTTTTTTCTTTTTTTAAATCAGAAAGTGCAATGAATCAAAGTCATAATGTTTGTTTTTCCACAATGACAGCTACTTCAGGAAACTAAATGTTTCCTTTGGCACATTTGCATAAAATGATCACTCAAAATAACTTTTTTTTAATGTTGCACACTTGCATGTAAAGTCAACAGGGAGTTGTGGCGTTACAGTGTAATTTAATAGATTATGTTGAACACGAATACATCTCTGAACAGACCAGTGAAGCATACAATATAAAACAGTGAATCTTTAAAGTCATTCATAAGAAAACAAAGAATGAGAATCTTGTGCATCTTTACTCTAGTTATTTAGGATAATGTCTGTTTTATAAAAGGTAAAGTCAATTTGAGAAATGCAACGTCTAAATTTGTGATGTTTTGATGCTACTCATTATTGGAAGGGTTCTGCTGCCACCTGCAGCTCAGTTAGGGCATTGCATCTGTACTGGGTCAGCTGATTTGGTTTTCTCTTTCAATTACCAAGCAACAGTTTCTACACGGGCTTTTTGTTTTCGATTTATTTATTTTTATACATGTCCGTTGAGCTTCACAGTGGGAAGGCTTCCAGGAAAGACTCGTGTTTGACTTCAGCACATGTTCTCCGTCTGTCTCCTAGGCAATGAGGTTATCGGAGTGGACAGCGCGGAGGTGAGGGCGAGCGTCCACTACCTGCACATCATCGACAATCAACAGACACTCTTTGAACTGTCACACAAGCTGGAGCCGCGCGCTTAAGCATAAGCGGGAACGCCAGCCTGTGTGACAATGGGGACGCTTTGTACAGCAAACTGTCACACGTACACTGCAGCAAGATCACACAACCAGCAGTGCTGTGAGATGGACACCAGTCTGTCGTCCAACACGGTCCTCTCTCAAAAGGCTTTCATACACTCAACATTTGCTTGTGAGGGGTTTTTAACCTCCACACACTCCCTGGGAACCTTCTACAGAAACCGAATCCGTGCAGGAAGATGGAGAAACAGAGCGAAGCGTCAAGGAGGCTGTGATTAGTTTGTACAGTTCCTGCTGGGCTGATTAGGCCTTTGTTTTGTTCTCGTCTTCAGTTGGTTATTTTCCTGTTCATCAGGTGGAATATTCCTTTATTTTTGTAAATCTCGCTGCTCCCATTGAACATCAACAAAGACTTGATAACCGCGTCTTCATTTCAAACCCAAAAGCATTAAGATTTTCTTTTCTTTTTTTTTATTTTTGAAACAAAAAAAGCTAAATGTGCATCATAGACTGTCCAATATGATTTCTATTGCATAGCTCGCACTTATTTTCATAGACATGCTATTTAGTTGTGCAAGCTTCTTAGTTATTGTGCAGGAATAACTAAAGCCAATTGGTTCTGGGTTTGAAAGCCTGAAATAACCCTCGTGCTCTCATCTCTATGATGTTCTATTGTGAATAGAAACGATTAGTTAGCTTTGTACATACTGTGGACCTGACAGTTTTCAGTGCCAAGCGTTTCTTTTGAGCGTTGCAGCCCGGCTGTTTTGTTCGCCCCGTTACAAGCATGACGTTCGCTCCTTGGATCATGTGAAGCCAACCTGACTCCCTGCAGAGATGCTTTCTGTCAAGATGTGCTATTGAACCTGGTCTCTATGGAAACGGTCCCAGCAGAGATCAATGTTTCTTTTTTTTTATGTACATATATATCTTTAAGGTTTATTGTGTCGATGTCTTTTATTCGAAGTGCAGCACAACAGAACAGCTTTGTTCCACTGATTCACTTTCATAGAAAGAAGACGGATAATTAATACCTACTGACTGAAAATAATGTTTTGTTTCGAAACAATCTCATTTATACTGTGAGAACTAATTCAGGATACTGACAGATTAATGGAACCAAAGGAAATTACTTTGAGATTTGTTTTTTTCCAAGTCACTGTGGGGGAAAGCCTGACTAAATAATAAAATTTTCTATTTTACGCCCGCACACAAACGCAGCACGAAAGCAGAAAGCTATTGTCTGATATACTGATGCTTACAAATCAACAAATCCTTCTTGTTGCTCATTGGTTATTTTACTACATTTCTGTAAATGCCTTTTGGTTTCCCCCTCTCCCCGCTTTTTGTCACTTCCTTGCAACAGTGCAGCTGTGATATTCTAAATGTTAACTCAGATAAGCATTTGCTGCCTTTTTTGGACTTTTATAAGGTTTAAATTAGGGATAAAGTGCAATACTGTGAAGATTCTCTTACAGGTGTTTATTTGGATTTCAAAGAAAGAGCTTTTTTTTTTTCATGGTTGTTACATCAATAGGAGACATTTACCCAAACTGTGCCAAATGTGTTCTACATTCATGGTGTGAAGAAATATTTCAAACTGAAAAGTTCTCAGTCTGACTGGCACCATTATGATTTGGGTCCACTTGGAAGCATTGTTGAGAGCTTTAAACACTTTATCTTAACAGGATTAGAGCCGATAAAAGTGACAGATGTTCAAATGTTTGTTGTTTAAGAAGTTTTACTTTTGGAAACTGAAACTGTTCCGGTAAATCTGCTGGTTTGTATTTGTTCTTTCAGAAGTTGGTCAGGATAACAGCAAAAAATGTTACAGTCTTAAATTCAGCATAGTTACGCCTGAAACCTGTTAAACAGCGTACCAGCAACCTCTTAGTCTACTGAGATTAATCAATTTGAGATGTCAACTTTTTTATATGATAATCACAATTAAATCTTCTTTAACAATATTACAGCTTTGTTGTAAAAATGCTCCCACAGTGAATAGTTGCTAAGGTTTATACATCAGAGCACATATTTGTTTGAGTTCAAAGTAACATTGAAATGTTTTCTATTTGGTTAGCATAGAGTTGTGCATGATGTACATACAGACACCCTTTGCCGATCATGTGTAAAGAAGTTAAGTTGGTTATTTATTAAAAACCTGTGTTTATTTATAGTGACTAAACGTTTTTGGTTTTTGTGCCATCCACAGTTTTTTGAGGAGAGCAGGTGTGAAGCATCCGGGGTCAAATACGTTTTGTGCTGTAATGTAGCCACTAGAGGGCAGCAGAAGTGCAATAAGTCTGTCAAACGTTGAACGGACAACAATACAACAGGAGGCTGTATTCAGTGTTTTATTAGCCGCTGTTATAGAAGTGTACAGTTCTGTTTTTTTTTTTTAAGCTGTTGTTCAAGACCAGTTTGCATGATAAAAAAAAAAATCACAAAATTCACAGTGTAAGAGTTTAAGGAAAAGGCTTTGTACAATTGTAATATTGTTTATGTGTAAATATGCCTATGTTTGGTATGTTATTTATCAGTTGTAAAATGGAAAAGAAGTGAATCACAAAGCAACTCGTCTCCTTGTCTTTTTCAAACTTTAGGCAGCTGAAGTCTTTTTTTTTTTTCTAAAATGCAGCTTCATCATTCAAAATTCCATTGAAAATTAATACAGTCTAGGTTATGAGACATCTACAGGTGAGTTGGTGCTCTTTTTGACCCATAAATGGGTGTTGTGTAATTATGAGTATTTGTGCTCAGAATATTAATGGACTTACTAAGTGGTATGAAGGATACAGAAGAAACAAGCCTTTAACACTCCCAGCACAGCTGGTGTTGATATCAGTGGCATCTTTAACTTAAAGACTTCAGACAGCCTCAGTAATAATTTACAGCAACAGAACCAGGAAATTAAAATAGAGCAATAACCGTCTGGGACACTTTATTTTTATTTATTCATTTATCTTTTTATTTCATTTAATTAATTTTTTTTTTCTTTTTACAAATGTTCAAATAATTGGTTTCTTTTGCCTTAATTCATTTTATACTTATTTAGTTATTTCTTCAAAATACCAGACTTGCATATAACTTTGTACTTCTTCTCTGTCTGGTGACATAATTTCTAAATATTAAACTAAATGTTCTGGTCAGTTAATAAGTACTTCAGTGACTCTAAGACACAAATGTAACTTTATGTTTGTGTAACATTATGCAATGTTTGTTACATTGCATAAATGCATATTGTTTGCTACATTATGCAACTTTGTGGTACATTGCATAAATGTTTGTTACATAATTTCTCAATTGGTGACTATATTTTTATGACCTTTTATTCTTGTGTTTTCATGATGTAAAACACTTTGAACTGCATTGTTGCTTCAACATACTATGCAAATAAACGTAATAAATTCATTGATTATCATTCCGTGTTAAGAAAATAGATAGAGTTCCTATAAGGGACAGCGTTTATGGGAAATCAAAGCAAAAACTAAAGTAGCTCATTAACAGGAACATGATAGACGCCCTTTCTGAGGAATATAAAAGAAAACAGAACTCCAGTCTCTCCAGAACTCTCTTCAGGATTCATCCCTGCAGATAAACTCTGATAAAAACTCTGAAATCTCCCAGAATCATAAACTTCAGACTCCAAGATGATATTGCTGTTCTTCTTGTTTGGTCTCTCTCTGGCTGCTGTGGCTCCTTCAGACAGACAGGAGATGAAGCTCCAGCGGGGCGGCTGTCCCCCGTTCTGGTTCAGCTTCAATGGCCGCTGCTACAAGTACGTCGCCACCTTGATGACCTGGGCTGATGCAGAGCAGCACTGTGTGAACCAAGGAGCCAACCTGGTGTCCATCCACAGTCTGGAAGAAGAGAACTTTGTCAAAATGCTGATCAGAAACTTTGATCACGCTGAGGGAGCCAACTGGATCGGACTCTCTGACGCTCAGAAGGATGGAACATATTTCTGGTCTGATGGGTCCAGATTCAACTTCAAGCTGTGGAATGCAGGAGAACCAAACAATGGAGGAGGATCTGAGCCGTGTGTGCACACCAACTATGGCCCATCCAAGGGATGGAACGATAAAGTGTGCACAGTCAACTACTCCTCTGTTTGTAAAGCTCGCCTGGATTCGCAATAGCTAACAACATGTTTTTTTAGAATTATAAAACCTGGCTGCCATGAGCATGTCTTTATATCCTCTAATTTTGTACGATTTTTATAAGAGCTTTATGAAAGGCTTGATCTTCTAAACAAAAGTTGATAAATTGTGCTGAAAAAGATTTTTCACTTCATCTGTAAGAAAAGAGTTTCATTTGTAATAACCATTGTAAAATAAAATAACAAATTTTAAATATGTTATTTCAAACGTTTCAAAGTCCCTGTTTTTAATCATGTCATTATCTCCATCTGTGTATGAAGTGAGGACTATTAAGAAGACCATAATAGAGATGAGATGACATGTTTCACAGGTTTAATTAGGAATGAGAAAAACATCTTAAATCATTTGAGTTTTAATCCATCAAACTACATTCACCTAATAAGAATAAAATATTTGCAATGCTTTTTAGGTTAGGTAAGTTATTTTATACTAAAACAAATATAAATTGTACATCTATAATTAGCACACCGAGTATAATTGGTACTTTATTTGGTACTAAAATAATTTAACCTGAAGAATGGTGGGTTGGCCACTGGGGATTCGGGAGATTTGCAGAATCTCCTGATTTTGTTTTCTTTTGAACCCCATAAACAAAAGTCACTACTGTCTTTGCAGTCACCATCCCAGCTGATCTGGCACTTCGGGCAATAAAATATCAAACTGGGTCAGTCTGAGACTGGGACCAAGCAGCAACACTACAGCAAGTTAGCGAAAACAGCCTGTCTCTATCATCTCTGCCCAGGCTTGGCATTGTGTGTGTTTGTGTGTTGGATATGTTAAAGTCACACATATTAAAGGCAGCATGTCAGCAATGTAAACTAAATAACATTAATCTGCTTAACATCTTATTAACATTTTAGGGGAAAGGCTGTGTCGCAATTAAAATGGATAAGATCTCAATATACAGATTATACAGTTGTCTTTGTTTTATATTAATAAGCTATGAATATATATTTTTTACCAGCTCAAAAGAAATACAAATAAAGTCATTAATCCATTTCCTGTGTGTTTAGTGCTTTTCCTAAGCTGAGTTTTATGTTGTATTTCTGTTCTAACATCATTCATTCTTTGCAATAGTGCTATAAAGTTTATCCTTGTTGTTAAGGGACAGACAAGGTCGCTGAGTTGTAAAAGAGGGACAGGATGATACCAGTCGGAGTGAAGAGAATGAGGAAGAGACAATTTCTGTGGAACTGCAGAAGGACACAGAAGGGAGGGACAAGGATCACAAGAATGGAGCAGAAACAACAAAAAAGTCCCAGCTACCTGGGCAGATAGAGTGTACAGGATTGGGTTGACATTACATCTTTCCTACGGTTTATATTAACCTCTTAATATAAACCTCTTAAGATTAAAACACCCTATAGGTCTACATAGCTTTGGAGGTTGTTATTTGTTTCCTATAATATTTTCTTTGATTTTTATAAAGTACTTGCTTAATAAACCTTTATAAATTGATTTGCAATTTTAATTTTGTCATTAAATACATACACAGAGTAGTTGTAATTGTTGAACTGATTGCTCTTATTCAGCAAATAAAGTTATTTGTTGTCCAATAAGATAAGAAGCCTTTTTAATCAATCCCCCAGGCTGACATTCAACCCCACCTTTCCCTCATCAACATAAAGCTATGCGTCTCACAGGCGGCAAAAAAACCACTAAATCATTGTTAACCTGTCTAATGTGGCTCAACCTCATCTTTTTGAACTTTTACATCCTCATTAAAACCAGAACCGATAAAGGTGCCTGGTAAATCAATAGCATTTACAGGAACCGAACAAAGAAATTATGATTGAGCAATAACTGTCTGGCACACCTGCACTTTTTCTAAGCAAAATTAATGTTACTGATAATTTTGTCAACATATACAAATTTATAGTTACACATTTTGCATTATTTTTAGTGACCAATGGTTAGTTTGACTCTGAGGAAAATTTCTCCACATTTTTCCAAACTAAAGTCACTTTGTATGGAATGAGCACAACATGATAAAAAAAATAATAATTAAAGTGCTTTGATTTTTTTACCTTTATGGAATATAAATAATTTCCTATTTATTTTAATCAACAAATCTGAGATTTTACAGTCAAAACGTTACCCCAAAATCTGTAATATATATTTAAACATGTTTTCAGGTGAACTGTTAAAAAAATGTCCAAAAAACTATGGTGCTGTGTGTAGATGGGCATGTTAATAGATGCATTAACATTTAACCATTACATAACAATGCAGACGCCCTTTCTTGGTGCTATAAAAGGAAGCAGTCTCCCTTTTGCCTCTCCAGGATTCTCTTCAACATCCATCACTGCAGAAAAACTCCAGCAAGAACTTCAGAGCCCTCAACCTCAGAGGCATCGAGATCCAAGATGATGTGGTTCCTCTTCCTGTTTGGTCTGGCTCTGGCTGCTGAGCCTCCTTCAAATGGACAGGAACTGAAGCTGCTGCGTGGCGGCTGCCCCTTGTTCTGGTTCAGCTTCGAGGGTCGCTGCTACAAGTACTTTGGCTCAAGAGTGACCTGGGGAGAAGCAGAGCTCCTGTGTGTGTCTGAAGGAGCCAACCTGGTTTCCATCCACAGCCTCAATGAACACAATTTTGTCAATTTTCTGATCAAGAACTTTGATCCTACTCAGTCATGGACCTGGATTGGACTCACTGACATGCATAAGGAAGGAGGGTGGATGTGGTCCGATGGGTCTAAATACACATTTTCCCTTTGGAATTCTGGACAGCCTGACAATGCAGGTGGAAATGAACACTGTGTTCACACCAACTATGGAAGCAATTTTTACTTCAATGATCGTTTGTGCTTCACTCAGTTAGCTTTTGTCTGCGCAACTCGTACAGTTTGTCCCTAAACACAAAACAATTATAAAGGAAAAAATCTTAATTGTGTTGCTTTTCTTGATGATTTTTCTGTTTAGATTCAACTGGTTTTTTTTTTCAACAAAAGCCAACAAAGAAATGGAAATGTGATTTTCTATTGTATTTCCATATGTATGTCATATAACAATAAATGTAAAATATATAATTGTAATAAACTCTTTTAACATCCAACTTAAAATGCTTTCTCTCTGTTCTTTGATTCTTTCCTCTTTGTGGAAATATTAGGAAGAATATTATAATGCCTAATATTTTATTAGAGTTGCTTCTAGAACCAATGGAGGCTTATCCCACGAATCAGTAAGCAAATGCAAAATGAAAAATATTGCATAACATATTTTGCAATATTTTGCAAAAATATTGGAAGATATTGCAATATTTAAGCAATATTTTGCAATACAAATATTTATGCAATATTTAAATTGCATGCAAATATTGCATAATCTTATGCAATATTTCCTTTTTGAATCAGTGTAGGAGGGGATAAATTAATAACTCAACCAGTTTAAAGAAATATTCAAAAGCTGCATCTTGGACATTTTGTACAAGTCTAAAGTAAAACATTTTTCATTAAAATATATATTTATATTTAACCATGTTTTCATCTAATAAAAACATTTAGACGGGTTAATTTTTTAAAATAGCTCTTTACTGTCTAAATTTCCCACAGTGTGCTGCACTTGTTACCATCGGATTAACTTCTGCACCTACTTATTTTCTTTATATCCTCAACAGGTAAAAGTATGTACTCCTCTATTTACACTGTAATAAGTAGATCAACACAACTTTAAATCATGCTCTCTCATTTGGTTCTTACTGTTCTATATGTTTTACAAGCTTATTAAACACGCCAGCAAAGCCTGACCATCAAGCAAATAATTCTGACCTGGTCCTGCCTAAACATTTGGAACAGGCTCGAGCCATAAATCTAAACTCTGGTCCTTCCACAGTTAGGAGAAACACAACTTTGTGAAGTTTTTGATCGAGAACTTCATGCAACTTTGCAATTCACATGGATTGGAGTCACAGATTTTTACAAAGAAGGAGCTTGGGTTCAGTTCAGTGGATCTAAACATGATATGTTAAGTCTGTTGGATCAGAGTTGCCTAATTAATCATGGTAAATGATCTTTACTTATATAGCGACCTATAACATTTTGAAAGTAAGAAATTAATCCTTCAGACCACAGACACAGAGATGGATAGTACTTTACTCCTGTTCTTGCCTCCATGCACGGGCTTCCTGTACATTTGAGGACTAATTTTAAAATTTTAGTTTTAACTTTCAAGGCTATCCATGGCCAAGGACCTAAATACATTCTTGACTTTTTGCATCATTTAGCTTTGTCTAGGCCAAATGTTGTTCAGTGAACCCCAAACCTGTATTTAACCTGTGGAGATTGTGCTTTTCGGGTGATGGCTCAAAGGCTCTGGAACTCTGTCCCACTACACAGACTCTTTTAAGGAACAACTAAAGACATTTTTATTCAGACAGACTTTTGCTTAATGTTTCTTTGGTTTGTTTGTTTTTGTTTTGTTTCAATTGTTTTTGCCTTTGTGAAGCTCATTGTGATCTATATGTTTGTGAAAAGTGATGTAGAAATAAAATTTTACTTACTGACCTAAATTGCAATCTGTAAACATGGGGCACAATCAAGACATTGCTTTCTGTTGCAAAATTACTTCTATTGGACCATATATCTGGTCTATTGGACAAGAACATATTTTTTATTATTTAGTATGTTTTTAGGCTATTTGTGTTATATTAATAAATGTATACACATGTTGACAAGTTCCTTTCATTGTCAAACTACTTGGGAAGGAAAATTTGCTCCAAACATTCTGCAAAATCAAACAGAAGTCTTATTTTCATTTATTTAGTAAATCTAACACAAAAGGATGAAGGTCAGGAAAGAGATTATTCCGAGAACAGACCACAAAATCAATTCTGAACATAATTATATAGACTACAAGTAATTATTATTTAAATTATGAATGAGTTGCAATTTAGAACAGTTGCGTGGAACTAACTTTGTCTTTATTAATTTATGATCAACACAAGCCCTTTATGCTACAGTCAGATGTTGCTTCCAAAGTTTTAATTATGTCTGGATCTGGTGCTCAAAAAATGTGCCGAACAGCTGAATGTGTGATGTACATTTTTTAAGGATTTTTTTTGGCTGTAGTGGAATTTATTTGAAACTGAAATGGTGGGAAAGACAGACAGCAAACATCAATGAGTCAGGACTCAAATCTGTGACCGCTGTGTCAAATACTGAGGCCTCCATTTAGGAGTCTTACGCTTTACACCTGCAACACCAACACTGAGATTTAATTTGTAAAAAAATAAAATGTTGTGAACTCAGTTCAAAATAAAGTTGTGAAAAGTGTTCAGAAGGAAGTTTTTGGAGTTCCAAAACAATTTCATAACGTCAGTTACAGAAAAAGTGAATAAATGTAATGTTAATATCAAGCATATTTGATTTACTTCTTTAGTAATCAAACTTGTTCTGAGTTACCGGAGAAAGAAATAAAGACAACCAGCAGCTGGTATCTATATCCTCAATTATATTTGCACAATCGTGATGATAATATAACTTCCAGGGAAGGAAACAGATAAAGAGTTTTTATGAAGAAACTTTTATGGGAATTGAAAACAAACATTATAGTAGCTCATTAGCAGGAATACAATAGATCTCCTTTCTGAGGAATACAAAAGAAAAATATATATTTCTGTCTATCCATAATTCTCTTCAGCATTTATCCCTGCAGATAAACTCCAGCAAAACATAGAAATCTCTCAAAATCAAAAATGTCAAACTCCAAGAATATATTGCTGTACCTCTTGTTTTTTTTTTTGTTTTTCTTTTTCCTTTGAATGAGTCGAAGAGAATTATTCCAGTGTTGAATCTAGAATTGTTACTTGGAGCCATCATTGCCTTATGATCTATGCAATTCCTTTGTTTTATAGTTAGACTTTGCTTCTTCTGCTGCATCTGAAGACAGGAGAACTGTGACCTGATACATGATCTGATGCAAACTCCATCTGCTGCACTTTATAGGCATTTGATTTTTGAAAACATTTTTGTGTGCACAACCACAACGATAAGATAATACTTCCATGGAAAGGAAACTGATAAAGAGGTTTTTTTTAAGATAGTTTTATGGGAAATCTAAACAAACATTAAAGTAGCTCATTAACAGGAACATGATAGACGCCCTTTCTGACCAATATAAAAGAAACCAGGTGAGCTCCTGTCTATCCAGAACTCTCTTCAACATCCATCACTGCAGAAAAACTCCAGCAAGAACTTCAGAGCCCTCAACCTCAGAGGCATCGAGATCCAAGATGATGTGGTTCCTCTTCCTGTTTGGTCTGGCTCTGGCTGCTGAGCCTCCTTCAAATGGACAGAAACTGAAGCTGGTGCGTGGCGGCTGCCCCTTGTTCTGGTTCAGCTTCGAGGGTCGCTGCTACAAGTACTTTGGCTCAAGAGTGACCTGGGGAGAAGCAGAGCTCCTGTGTGTGTCTGAAGGAGCCAACCTGGTTTCCATCCACAGCCTCAATGAACACAATTTTGTCAATTTTCTGATCAAGAACTTTGATCCTACTCAGTCATGGACCTGGATTGGATTCACTGATATTCATAAGGAAGGAGGGTGGATGTGGTCCGATGGGTCTAAATACACATTTTCCCTTTGGAATTCTGAACAGCCTGACAATGCTGGTGGAAATGAACACTGTGTTCACACCAACTATGGAAGCAATTTTTACTGGAACGATCATGTGTGCTCAAATAGATTTGCTTCTGTGTGTGCAACTCGTACAGGTTGTCCCTAAATATAAAACAATTATAAAGGAAAAAATCTTAATTGTGTTGCTTTTCTTGATGATTTTTCTGTTTAGATTCAACTGGGGTTTTTTTTCAACAAAAGCCAACAAAGAAATGGAAATGTGATTTTCTATTGTATTTCCATATGTATGTCATATAACAATAAATGTAAAATATATAATTGTAATAAACTCTTTCAACATCCAACTTAAAATGCTTTCTCTCTGTTCTTTGATTCTTTCCTCTTTGTGGAAATATTAGGAAGAATATTATAATGCCTAATATTTTATTAGAGTTGCTTCTAGAACCAATGGAGGCTTATCCCACGAATCAGTAAGCAAATTGTTGGATAAATTGTATTTTTAGTATTATCAAATATTTGTTGTATTATGTAGCCTTGTAGTTACATTTAGATAATGTTTCTGTGTGTTTATTAATTCTGATTTCTTCCTAATCCCTCCTTGGAAGAGGGAGGTGACAGATATTCGCAGCAGGACTCCCTGTTTAATGGAGGTGTTAGTTGTTCCAAGCTGAGTTTTATAACCCTGGAGGAAACTCTGCTTTGTTCTTTGTGCTACAAAGCCGTTGCTTTGAAGCTATACAACGTGTCCCATTCGACGCAGTGTCTGGAGCAGGAAGGATTTAGATTGTAGATAACATGTGTTTAGTTAGTGATTGTTATTTAGCACTGCAACTAAAATGCTTTGACCCCACCCTTTCAGAGTTGCAGTGCTCTCTGTGATAGGGTTCCTAAAATCAATAAAACAGAGGAGCGGGAGATGTGTTTTTTAGAGCGGTAGGAGATTTGTAACTGAAAGCACATCTCTGTCCGTTCTCCTCGCGAGAAACAAAGAATCTAACTCTCTTGTCTTTCCTGTGTTTGTGTAAAATTGTCTCTAATAGGTATTTAGACCTGACATTTATATGGTCCTTCGCAGCCGGAAAAAACGAGAATAATAAAATTTAATAGATTCGGAGTAATAATAAAATGATAACAACAATAAAATTTCCTCAATTCGATATATAATAATAAAATTTAATCAACAATAAAAATATTTAAATCAGGCACTAAAATTGTAATTGGAACGGACGGCGGAGTCCGGCGAAGCAGGCGCTTAAAGTCCGCAACAAGTGTGTGATTGTGCGGGTGATTGGAGGTGTAAATGCCACTTGGTATTTTGCCTCATATAAAACAGTAGGATTGTAACCAGCAAACCTCTTGAGGATGCAGAGGTAAGAACCCCCACTCGAAAGAGTTGAAGCGTGGGTTACCTCAACAGGTTGTTTCAATTGCTGGCCTACTGAACAGAACCCCAGTTTTTAGGATTCCCTAGGCGTCGACAAACTGGGCTAAATTTTATAAAAAAAATGGGGAAAAATATAAGTAAGAATAAGCCAACAGACAGTTTAAAAACAAATGACTGGAAATATGTTGAAATTCAGGATCCGCATAAAATAAAACATTTAGATAAATGAATAACAAACTATAACTTTGACGGCCGTCTAAACTCACAATAACTAACAGTACTGCAGGATAAAATAAAACAAAAAACAAAGTCAAACCAAAAGAAAATGCGTAAAGAAGGGTATGAGGATGTGAGCTTTTGGTTAGAATTAGCACAAAAAAGAGAAGAGGGGGAAATGAAATCAAAAAATTTGATGTTCTATAGGAAGGAAGATGATGAGACAGGGTTTAGGAGTGTGAAAAGGCAGGCAGCGGAGCAGCAAGCAGCAGGAGGGGGAGGGGAAGTAGCTGAAGTTAACAGATACCAAAATAACAAAACAGAAGGGGAGAAACAAATAGTACAAACTACAAAACTATATCCCGACTTACCCTCACCCCCACAATATGAGGAGAAAGGTGGTGAGGGGCCTATCACTAGATCACAAAAAGCAAACTTTAAGTGGTCTAAGAATTGGGGAGAAACTTTGGTGCAGGGAGCCACAGCTCCCAGTGGGCCTTATCTCCCTCCCCCACATTGCCCTTTAGAAGAGCCAGATAGTCAGCCACACACAACTGGTCTCTATCCCATGATACAGGTAGCGAATCCTAATGCAGGAGAAGATGGAGCAGCGCCCACGATTCTGGTATATAGAACGTGGACCCTGGAGGATATAAAAAAGGCGTTAGAAGGGATCACACCTCTTAAAGAGGATGTGCACCGCTTTGTTGAAGAAATGAATAACATACGTGAATCTTATCATTTAAACGGACATGAGGTTCAACAAGCCTGGATGACTGCTCTAGGCAGTGACTGGCATCATGTTCGAGGGGACTGGAACCCATTATTAGCAGGGAATCCTCCTCAAGTTCTTGCACACAATAGTAATGAATTAACAAACAGAGTTAATGCTTTAGCAGCAAGGACAGTTCAAAGATATCAACGCAGAGCAAACTACACTGAGATAAGCAGAGTCAAACAGAAGGAGGAAGAATCGTTTGATGAATATAGCCTGAGAATGACAAAAGAGGAACTTGGGTTCAGTTCAGTGGATCTAAACATGATATGTTAAGTCTGTTGGATCAGAGTTGCCTAATTAATCATGGTAAATGATCTTTACTTATATAGCGACCTATAACATTTTGAAAGTAAGAAATGAATCCTTCAGACCACAGACACAGAGATGGATAGTACTTTACTCCTGTTCTTGCCTCCATGCACTGGCTTCCTGTACACTTCAGGACTCATTTTAAAATTTTAGTTTTAACTTTCAAGGCTGACTGTAGCACAAGCCCTTTGTGCTACAGTCAGATGTTGCTTCCAAAGTTTTAATTATGTCTGGATCTGGTGCTCAAAAAATGTGCCGAATGTGCTGAATGTGTGATGTAAATTTTTTAAGGATTTTTTTTGGCTGTAGTGGAATTTATTTGAAACTGAAATGATGGGAAAGACAGACAGCAAACATCAATGAGTCAGGACTCAAATCTGTGACCGCTGTGTCAAATACTGAGGCCTCCATTTAGGAGTCTTACGCTTTACACCTGCAACACCAACACTGAGATTTAATTTGTAAAAAAATAAAATGTTGTGAACTCAGTTCAAAATAAAGTTGTGAAAAGTGTTCAGAAGGAAGTTTTTGGAGTTCCAAAACAATTTCATAACGTCAGTTACAGAAAAAGTGAATAAATGTAATGTTAATATCAAGCATATTTGATTTACTTCTTTAGTAATCAAACTTGTTCTGAGTTACCGGAGAAAGTAATAAAGACAACCAGCAGCTGGCATCTATATCCTCAATTATATTTGCACAATCGTGATGATAATATAACTTTCCGGGAAGGAAACAGATAAAGAGTTTTTATGAAGAAACTTTTATGGGAATTGAAAACAAACATTATAGTAGCTCATTAGCAGGAATACAATAGATCTCCTTTCTGAGGAATACAAAAGAAAAATATATATTTCTGTCTATCCATAATTCTCTTCAGCATTTATCCCTGCAGATAAACTCCAGCAAAACATAGAAATCTCTCAAAATCAAAAATGTCAAACTCCAAGAATATATTGCTGTACCTCTTGATTTTTTTGTTTCTTTTTCCTTTGAATGAGTCAAAGAGAATTATTCCAGTGTTGAATGCAACCTAGAATTGTTACTTGGAGCCATCATTACCTTATGGTCTATGCAATTCCTTTGTGTTATTGTTAGACTTTGCTTCTTCAAAGGGGGACAGGATCAGCATCCGATGCTCCCAAAATTGTAATATCATTGTTTTTTTTTCTCTTTCAGCTTTTCTTCTTCTGCTGCATCTGAAGACAGGAGAACTGTGACCTGATTCATGATCTGATGCAAACTCCATCTGCTGCACTTTATGGCCATTTGATTTTTTTAAACATTTTTGTGTGCACAACCACAATGATAAGACATTACTTCCATGGAAAGGAAACCTATAAAAAGTTTTTTTTATGGATAGTTTTATGGAAAATTAAAACAAACATTAAAGTAGCTCATTAACAGGAACATGATAGACACCCTTTCTGACCAATATAAAAGAGACCAGGTGAACTCCTGTCTATCCAGAACTCTCTTCAGCTTTCATTCATCCCTGCAGATAAACTCCAACAAATACATAGAAATCTCTCAGAACAACTTCAGACTCCAAGATGATATTGCTGTTCTTCTTGTTTGGTCTCTCTCTGGCTGCTGTGGCTCCTTCAGACAAACAGGAGATGAAGCTCCAGCGGGGCGGCTGTCCCCCGTTCTGGTTCATCTTCAATGGCCGCTGCTACAAGTACGTCGCCACCTTGATGACCTGGGCTGATGCAGAGCAGCACTGTGTGAACCAAGGAGCCAACCTGGTGTCCATCCACAGTCTGGAAGAAGAGAACTTTGTCAAAATGCTGATCAGAAACTTTGATCACGCTCAGGGAACCAACTGGATCGGACTCTCTGACGCTCAGAAAGATGGAACATATTTCTGGTCTGATGGGTCCAGATTCAACTTCAAGCTGTGGAATGCAGGAGAACCAAACAATTCAGGAGGATCTGAACCGTGTGTGCACACCAACTATGGCCCATCGAAAGGATGGAATGATAAAGTGTGCACAGCCAAATACTCCTCTGTCTGTAAAGCTCGTCCGGTTTGCTGAGAATGTAATTCTGAACCTGCTCAATTGATTTAAATGTGTTGATGAGAAAACATCAAACTTAACATGATTATTAACGTTTTTGCAAAATGTTTTGTGTAATTGGGTTGTTTTTTTTAAATGATTTTTGACCTTTGTTTATCATTCTTTATAAATACTCCTTTTTTGTGAAGCTTGCACAGTTTTCTGATATTGCTATTCCTTACATGTGCTTATCAGAAATATCAACTGAAAAAATAAAGCTTTGAAGAAATTTGACTGAAATATGTTTCGATTTCCAAAAAACCAAATGTGTTGAAAGAGATTATGATAGCAAATGTCTGTTTCAAAGTTGATATAAAATTATTAACTTGTTTTGAACTTACATCAGAATGAACGTCCAATGTAATATGAGGAAGACAATATTCTGGAGTGTTTGGTTGAATGCAAAACAATGACAATGTAACACACTGAGAACTTTGCAGTTTAACTATTAACACTAATTTTTTCTCTTCTGTGCATTAAAGAAATCTGAGTGAAATAAAAGAGCTATTTTGATTTGTTCACGTGTTAATGTCATAGGATCATGGAGATTGATCAAAATAAAACCAAATTGGGGCACAAGAACTCAAACCCAGTTCATAAACTGATTGACACACTGCACAATCATACTGTGATATTAAGAAGAGCAGCGAATAACATCTTTTTGACAAACTGCAGTCTTCTTAGAAGTCTATTTGTCAGTGAAATCCACATACTGTTTTAGCCTATTAAGAATCAGATTAATTATTTTCTTGCTAAATTATTAATGTTACAGATCCAAGATTATTTGAATGGTAAATTTATGGTTGTTTATTTATTTGTTTGTTTTCTTAGACCAGGGGTGGGCAATCCTGGTCCTTGAGGGTCAGTGTCCTGCAACTCTTAGAGATCTCCCTTGTCAAGCACACTTGAATCCAACAGCTGAATCACCTCCCAAGTGCAGTCAGGTTTTCCAGAGTCCTGCTAATGACCTCACTATTTGACTCAGGTGTGTTGAAGTGGAGATACATCTAAAAGTTGCAGGAGACCGGCCCTAGAGGCCTGGAGTTGCCCACCCCTGTCTTAGACCCTCCTCCTTGTCAGTCAGCCTCCTGCTGTGATTAACAAGCAGAAGCAGCTGCTGTGGTTGATCTGATTGTTTTTGAAGGAGTGAAACAGTTTTTTTTTGTGTTTTTTTTTACCACAAATTAATGTTTATATTTAAATGTTTTGTATGATGTCAACTCGGAGAATATTTCTATTATTTTTATAAGTAAAGAAAACACACTTTTAGAAACCAGAAAACTCTCCATGAGGGTCTTTTTATTTTTGAGTGAGTGGAAACCTCCTCCTAAAAAAACTACTTGTAAATATTTGTTGTAAATGTCATTCTGAATCCACAAATGTATTAATCAGAAATGATCTAAATAAGCATGCAGAATGACACATGGCAAACATTTTGTGCAAATTGTCTTTCATCAAAGTTTGACTTTTGTCTATCATACCTGATTCAGTAAAGAACATTAATCAAATGTGTAGAATGGCATTATTTTCAAAAATATGGGTTTAACATTTCTGTCCCATTTTAGCACTGAATATTTGCCAAAACTCTATGTTTTTGTTTCAGATGACCTACATAAAGATTTTTTCATAGGCATGTTAAAACATTGCAATCCTCTTCTTTGAACAGAATCTTGATTCTTTTAGACACTTTAGTTGACAAAATCTTGGAGTGTGTAAATTGTAGACAACATCTGTTTGACCCAAAACAATCAGAGAAAATCATAGCAGAATGTTTTTCTCTCACCTATGTTTTTGTCACAGCTATGAACTGTGGAAGCTCTTGGAGCATCTTCTGCTGGAGGGTGTCAGTGCCGCCCTCTTGTGATGGTTTGAATATCGAAAATTTGTTTTGGAAAAAATCAGCCTGGTTATGGTGGGCATAAGACCTGACCATGAAAACTACAAGGTGACCTTCACATGCTTGTGTAGACAGTTGTCTTTTTTATTTAAAATATAATTATACATATGTATGAAACTTCACAGGTCTGCTATATGTAAACAGTTGTCATTTATTTTTATTTCCCAAAAAACATATTTACTACAAATAAAAACATATATATTTTTTCAGTTTAAAAGTTCATCACAAATTACAGCCATAATTTACAATTTTATATGCAAACTATTTCTCATGAACTCTTGCAGTAGAAATTTGAAGCTGAGTCAGACCAAGCCTCCCTTGTTTAAGGGTTATTTTTGTTAGAAGTACCAAAATTACATCCATTTTCTAAATTGATTTCTTCAGAATTTCTTTTATGTTTAGTATGGTTATGAGACCATATTATTGTTCATATTCCTACAGTCCGTGAACGAGAAAAAAAGAACATGCAGAATGCAGCAACTAAAAATCTGACATTTAGGAAGTGCTTGTTACATTTCCTGGCCACTAAAGGTCAGTATCCATTTATGCAGGTGGAAATGAACACTGTGTTCACACCAACTACGGAAGCAATTTTTACTTCAATGATCGTTTGTGCTTCACTCAGTTAGCTTTTGTCTGAGCAACTTGTACTGTTTGTCCCTAAACACAAAACAATTAAAAAGGATAAAAATCTTAATTGTGTTGCTTTTCTTGATGATTTTTCTGTTTAGATTCAACTGGGTTTTTTTTCAACAACATAAAGGCAAAGAAATGGAAATGTGATTGCTTATTGTATTTCCATATGTATGTCATATAACCATCAATGTAAAATATATAATTGTAATAAACTCTTTTAACATCCAACTTAAAATGCTTTCTCTCTGTTCTTTGATTCTTTCCTCTTTGTGGAAATATTAGGAAGAATATTATAATGCCTAATATTTTATTAGAGTTGCTTCTAGAACCAATGGAGGCTTATCCCACGAATCAGTACGCATAAGAATATTGCATATTTTTATGCAATACTTTCTTTTTAAATCAGTGTAGGAGGGGATAATTTAATAACTCAACCAGTTTAACGAAATATTCAAAAGCCGCCATCTTGTGCATAAAAAATATTGCATTAAAATGTATATTTATATTTAACCATGTTTTCATCTAATAAAAACATTTAGACGGGTTAATTTTTTAAAATAGCTCTTTACTGTCTAAATTTCCCACAGTGTGCTGCACTTGTTACCATCGGATTAACTTCTGCACCTACTTATTTTCTTTATATCCTCAACAGGTAAAAGTATGTACTCCTCTATTTACACTGTAATAAGTAGATCAACACAACTTTAAATCATGCTCTCTCATTTGGTTCTTACTGTTCTATATGTTTTACAAGCTTATTAAACACGCCAGCAAAGCCTGACCATCAAGCAAATAATTCTGACCTGGTCCTGCCTAAACATTTGGAACAGGCTCGAGCCATAAATCTAAACTCTGGTCCTTCCACAGTTAGGAGAAACACAACTTTGTGAAGTTTTTGATCGAGAACTTCATGCAACTTTGCAATTCACATGGATTGGAGTCACAGATTTTTACAAAGAAGGAGCTTGGGTTCAGTTCAGTGGATCTAAACATGATATGTTAAGTCTGCTGGATCAGAGTTGCCTAATTAATCATGGTAAATGATCTTTACTTATATAGCGACCTATAACATTTTGAAAGTAAGAAATGAATCCTTCAGACCACAGACACAGAGATGGATAGTACTTTACTCCTGTTCTTGCCTCCATGCACGGGCTTCCTGTACACTTGAGGACTCATTTTAAAATTTTAGTTTTAACTTTCAAGGCTATCCATGGCCAAGCACCTAAATACATTCTTGACTTTTTGTATCCTTTAGCTTTGTCTAGGGCCCAGAGGTCTCAAACTCCTCTCCTCGAGGGCCGCAGTCCTGCAACTTTTAGATGTGCCTCTGTTGCACCACACCTGAATATAATAATTAGGTCATTAGCGAGGCTAGGAGAACTGATCTACACAAGGAGGAGGTAATTAAGCCATTTCATTCCAGCGTTTTTTGTACCTGTGGCACATCTAAAAACTGTAGGTCTGCGGCCCTCGAGGACTGGAGTTTGAGACCCCTGGTTTAGGCCTTCATGGAAAATGTTGTTCAGTGAACCCCAAACCTGTATTTAACCTGTGGAGATTGTGCTTTTCGGGTGATGGCTCAAAGGCTCTGGAACTCTGTCCCACTACACAGACTCTTTTAAGAAACAACTAAAGACATTTTTATTCAGACAGACTTTTGCTTAATGTTTCTTTGGTTTGTTTGTTTTTGTTTTGTTGTAATTGTTTTTGCCTTTGTGAAGCTCATTGTGATCTATATGTTTGTGAAAAGTGATGTAGAAATAAAATGTTACTTACTGACCTAAATTGCAATCTGTAAACATGGGGCACAATCAAGACATTGCTTTCTGTTGCAAAATTACTTCTATTGGACCATATATCTGGTCTATTGGACAAGAACATATTTTTTATTATTTAGTATGTTTTTAGGCTATTTGTGTTATATTAATAAATGTATACACATGTTGACAAGTTCCTTTCATTGTCAAACTACTTGGGAAGGAAAATTTGCTCCAAACATTCTGCAAAATCAAACAGAAGTCTTATTTTCATTTATTTAGTAAATCTAACACAAAAGGATGAAGGTCAGGAAAGAGATTATTCCGAGAACAGACCACAAAATCAATTCTGAACATAATTATATAGACTACAAGTAATTATTATTTAAATTATGAATGAGTTGCAATTTAGAACAGTTGCGTGGAACTAACTTTGTCTTTATTAATTTATGATCAACACAAGCCCTTTATGCTACAGTCAGATGTTGCTTCCAAAGTTTTAATTATGTCTGGATCTGGTGCTCAAAAAATGTGCCGAACAGCTGAATGTGTGATGTACATTTTTTAAGGATTTTTTTTGGCTGTAGTGGAATTTATTTGAAACTGAAATGGTGGGAAAGACAGACAGCAAACATCAATGAGTCAGGACTCAAATCTGTGACCGCTGTGTCAAATACTGAGGCCTCCATTTAGGAGTCTTACGCTTTACACCTGCAACACCAACACTGAGATTTAATTTGTAAAAAAATAAAATGTTGTGAACTCAGTTCAAAATAAAGTTGTGAAAAGTGTTCAGAAGGAAGTTTTTGGAGTTCCAAAACAATTTCAAAACATCAGTTACAAAAAAAGTGAATAAATATAATGTTAATATCAAGCATATTTGATTTACTTCTTTAGTATTCAAACTTGTTCTGAGTTACCGGAGAAAGTAATAAAGACAACCAGCAGCTGGTATCTATATCCTCAATTATATTTGCACAATCGTGATGATAATATAACTTTCCGGGAAGGAAACAGATAAAGAGTTTTTATGAAGAAACTTTTATGGGAATTGAAAACAAACATTATAGTAGCTCATTAGCAGGAATACAATAGATCTCCTTTCTGAGGAATACAAAAGAAAAATATATATTTCTGTCTATCCATAATTCTCTTCAGCATTTATCCCTGCAGATAAACTCCAGCAAAACATAGAAATCTCTCAAAATCAAAAATGTCAAACTCCAAGAATATATTGCTGTACCTCTTGATTTTGTTTCTTTTTCCTTTGAATGAGTCAAAGAGAATTATTCCAGTGTTGAATGCAACCTAGAATTGTTACTTGGAGCCATCATTGCCTTATGATCTATGCAATTCCTTTGTGTTATTGTTAGACTTTGCTTCTTCAAAGGGGGACAGGATCAGCATCCGATGCTCCCAAAATTATAATATTGGTTTTTTTTTCTCTTTCAGCTTTTCTTCTTCTGCTGCATCTGAAGACAGAACCGTGACCTGATGCATGATCTGATGCAAACTCCATCTGCTGCACTTTGTGTGCATCTGATTTTTGAAAACATGTTTGTGTGCACAACGACAATGATAAGATAATACTTCCATGGAAAGGAAACTGATAAAGAGTTTTTTTTAAAGATAGTTTTTATGGGAAATCAAGACAAACATTAAAGTAGCTCATTAACAGGAACACGATTGACGTCCTTCCTGAGGAATATAAAAGAGACCCGGTGAACTCCTGTCTATCCAGAACTCTCTTCAGCATTCATCCCTGCAGATAAACTCCAGCAATACATAGAAATCTCTCAGAATCATAAACTTCAGACTCCAAGATGATATTGCTGTTCTTCTTGTTTGGTCTCTCTCTGGCTGCTGTGGCTCCTTCAGACAAACAGGAGATGAAGCTCCAGCGGGGCGGCTGTCCCCCGTTCTGGTTCAGATTCAATGGCCGCTGCTACAAGTACGTCGCCACCTTGATGACCTGGGCTGATGCAGAGCAGCACTGTGTGAACCAAGGAGCCAACCTGGTGTCCATCCACAGTCTGGCAGAAGAGAACTTTGTCAAACTGCTGATCAGAAACTTTGATCCCGCTCAGGGAGCCAACTGGATCGGACTCTCTGACGCTCAGAACGATGGAAGATATTTCTGGTCTGATGGGTCTAGATTCAACTTCAAGCTGTGGAATGCAGGAGAACCAAACAATAAAGGAGGACCTGAACCGTGTGTGCACACCAACTATGGCCCATCGAAAGGATGGAACGACACACAGTGCAGAGCTAAATACACTTTTGTTTGTAAAGCTCGTCCGGTTTGCTGAGAATGTAATTCTGAATCTGCTCAGTTGTTTAAAATGTGTTGATCAGAAAACATCAAACTCAACAGGAGTATTAAGGTTTTTGCCAAAGGTTTTGTGTAATTGGGTTGTTTTTTTTAAATGATTTTTGACCTTTGTATATCATTCTTTATAAATACTCCTTTTTTGTGAAGCTTGCACAGTTTTCTGATATTGCTATTCCTTACATGTGCTTATCAGAAATATCAACTGAAAAAATAAAGCTTTGAAGAAATTTGACTGAAATATGTTTCGATTTCCAAAAAACCAAATGTGTTGAAAGAGATTATGATAGCAAATGTCTGTTTCAAAGTTGATATAAAATTATTAACTTGTTTTGAACTTACATCAGAATGAACGTCCAATGTAATATGAGGAAGACAATATTCTGGAGTGTTTGGTTGAATGCAAAACAATGACAATGTAACACACTGAGAACTTTGCAATTTTTGATTTATTCAGAATTTCTTTTATGTTTAGTATGGTTATGAGAACATATTATTGTGCATATTCCTACAGTCTGTGAACGAGAAAAAAGAACATGCAGAATGCAGCAACTAAAAATGTGAAATTTAGGAAGTGCTTATCATATTTCCTGGCCACTAGAGGTCAGTATCCATTTATCTATTCAGATTAATTATTTTTTGCTTCGGCTTTGCATTAAATAAAATACCCACTTGCAGACGGTACTACAGTTTGTGCATGCAATAAAATATTGTTTACAGTGCAACAAAAACACACACTGTTAGTTTTACACAGCAGTTTTAATAATGATGTCATTCCTGCTGAATGTCAAAAAATATCTATATTTATTTTTTATATTGAATTTAAGATGTAAACGTGAGCTCATTGGGTTTGATACATGACCTTTAACTTCCATGAAGTAGTGTTCAACCAGAAAAACCTGTCACTGAGAAATGACCAATCAAATTAGTAAAAAACTGCAAAGCACTTTGAAGACAGCTCCCTTTCTGGAATATAAAAGAAAGTAGCATATTAACTTCTCCTGTGGAAGCATACACCTTTCCATAGAAACTACTAGAAATTGGTCTTCAAAAGAGACTGAAACCTTAACATGCTCCTGTTCCTCTTATTTGGTCTGTCTTAGATGAGCAAGAAGTGAAGCTGGAACGTGGCAATTATCCCTTGTTCTGGTACAGCTTCAATGGCTGATGACCTGGGCTGATGCAGTACTCCACTGTTTGTCAGAAACAGCCAACCTGGTATCCATCCACAATCTGGACAAACACAATTTTGTCATTTCCCTGATCAATAACTTTGATCCTGCTCAAGGAGTTCCCTGGATCGGCCTCTCTGACCTCCACAAAGAAGCCAGTGGGATGTGGTCTGATGGGACTGTGGCAAAATATAGTCTTTGGACTGCAGGAGAACCCAACAACAGCAGTGGAATGGAGCACTGTGTGCACACCAGCTTCGGAACTGAGAAGAAATGAAATGATGGGAGGGCTTTATCAGAGGGCTTTATCCCTCTGTTTGTGCTTCTCGCACAACAGTTAATATACAGGATTCAACAATAGAAAGTTATGGTGATTTCCACTGAATCTCTGGCAGTAAAGCTTCTAATTTGTATGTGAGACGTTATTTCAAAACTTTATAAGGAAGTCAATTTTGGTTTACAGTTGAAATCATGAAAAACATATTTATTAAATCAATCCAGTTATTGAGAATGGCTCAATATACATATATATAGAAAACAAATGTGCCACTGCAAACCAAAGATCCAAAATCTCTATTTGAAAATGAGAGTATTACGTTTTTCATCATGTTTTTAATTGTGAAAAAGTATTAAGTTGTTAAACTTAATACTGTATTCTTCCCAGGTTTAACTTGTTTAATTTACTCTTATGCTATATTGGATTGTTTTTGAACAACCCTAAAATGAATAAACTATATAAAAAAATAAGAACTGAAATATTAAAAGTAATATGGTTACCACTACCCAGTTATTACAGCCATAATGTTGGGCTTAATAGGACTGCAAACGATGAACAATCATAAGCAACTGTTACTTTTCCATTTTACCAGAGGTGCAGCAATGATAAGAATGTCCTTGAGTTGCAGCTGGTCTCTGCTGGTAAAACCTCATGCAGATAGCTTGTTTTATGTTGTCAACTGACACAGCTGAACAAAATTTGTTGTTCTCACATATTTTCCCCGTATCTGTGAAAAACCCTTTGACTGGACCGACCTCTGCAGAACCTGCACAAGGTAATCTTAAAGAAGCAATGGCATAGTGTAGCAAACTCCGGTGTTTGTTTAAGATTGTGTAGGTTTCTACAATAATCTGGATATACAAGCATCTTTAAAACAGGCGTATTTCTACTTGTTCTTATAAGAAAACTACAGTGTTTCATAATTTGCCTTTGTACAACAATGCAGAGCAAGACCATTGAGGACGATATAATCATCTGATGGAATAATTCAATAGAAAGAAAAAAACATAAATAAAATGAGTTATTGTCATATTTTATTGTCATATTGTCATATAAACTCAATAAAATATATGTAGCAGTTTGACTAATTTGATAAAATACTTAAAAGTTCAAGATGCTATGACAAGATACTGTCAAGTGCCTTCTGCCACCTCTGATCTGTAATTACATATAAACAGTCTATTTTAAATGACAACCATAAGTCGAAAATTTTCAGCTAAAATAAGTACTTTATTAAAACTTTACTTGTACGAAATGGACAATTATGAAAGCTCTGGTATGCCACATGATCAGCGTAGATGTTGTTCACAAGAATAAGCCATTGCGAAATGTGTTTGACCAATCAAAACCATCTGGGCAGAAAAACTCTGTGAAGGATTTAAAAGACAGCAGTCAGTTACTTTTCACATTACAGTCCTAGCAGGCAGTGTGCACGTATGACTGAAAACAACATGATCCTGTTCCTCTCTTTGTTTTCTTTAGCTCTAGGTGCAGTGAAAACTTTAGATGGGCTGGAAATACAGCTGGAGCGAGGTGGTTGGAATGATGGACAGTGCACGGATAGATATGCCTTTGTTTGTAAAGCTCGACCAGTTTGCTGAGAATGTAATTCTGAATCCACTCAGTTATTCAAATGTGTTGATCAGAAAATATTAAACTGAACATGAGCGAAAAAACATGCAAACCTTTTTGTGCAATTTATTTATTTTTTTTTATAAAGTCTGACTTTTTTTCATCATTACTTATATAAATACCTTTGTTTGCAAAGCGTGGGCAGGTTTCAGATATTGTTACTCTTTAAATGTGTTGATGAGAAAATATCAACTTAAATGTGTGAGATAAAAAAAAATTTCTTCTTCTCTGTTACACACTAAATGCTGCAGAACAAAGAAGTGGAACCATGTATGCTCAAAGGGCCATGACAAGTGAAATCCAATTTCATCCACTGATTCACATGTCACAGTCTGGCAGTATAATGCTCCAACTGATGGGAGAACATGCAAACTCCATGCATAAAGAACCTGGGCCAGGACTTGAACCCAGGACCTCCAAGATAACAGCGCTACCAACTGTGCCACTGTGCAGCCCTGAAAAGTAAAATATTAAAATCTAATCTGGAATTAACAGAGACCCGAAGAAGGGAAGTTAAAAGAAAGAAAGTTTGATCTCTCTCTTTCATTTTCATCAGAACTTTTGCTGCAGCATTATGGCTCAGCTGAAGGCTGAAGGATTGACAGATATTGTTCTGTGGCCAAAGGCAAAGCGAACTGAGCAACTGCTTGAGGCCCCCAGACCTTCAGGGCCTCCATAAGTGCTTAAATTTGAACCCAGATCATAGATCTGGAATTTTAATATTTGTTTATTGAAAATGAGAATATTATTAGATTAGATTTTGCAGCTTAAGCAGACAATAATTAAAAGATCTGGCTCTACATGATGAGCAAGAGCCGCAGCACTGCACAGCTCTCTGCTGGATGTGAGAAACAAACAGGCTTTTTACATTAACACAACATTTTTACAAATCCACTATGCTGCCACTCTAAGATCTGCCTGACTGGAGTGGAGCAGAGATTGAGTACCCAGTTCTTCAAGTACTGTTGTGAGGTAAATTACATTAATGACACATTAAGTGTCCAGTTATACCCAGACATTTCCATACACTCATCATATACATGGATATCTTGTTAATTGGGAACTTTTAGTAACTTATTAGACACATTTTAAAATAGTGAAATGATGACATTACTCCTCAGTGTTCTTTAAAAGCAAGAATTAGTGCTCAAACCCACACAGTATCCAAATTATACATAGGGCCTTTAATATACACATACCCTCATTGCAGGTATTTTTCATAAAATATCAGTTGCAAGACAGAGAAATCAAATGCACGGCAAACTCCAATTCAAGTGTTCAATATCATGGCATGGACACTTCTCTTGGACTAAGTGTCTACATTTCAACATTAATAGTATTTTTGCCAGCTATTATATCTATTTCAAATCCAACTTTGAAGTTTGGACCACATAGATAAGAGAACATTCAAAATAAACTAAAACTAGTTCCTCTTGTTGAAAATCAATGAAGTTATTTAATCAACTGGTCTTGGAATAAAAACATTTCAAATGTTTAATCAAAAATCCCAAGTTATTATGATCTAGCAGACGCCATTGTTGTCTGTTATGTTCATCTAATGATGCCAAAGGAAAACTACATTTGAAAATAGGTTTCCAAGTGATTATGTAAGTTTTTCAATAGAAAAACGAATGTGATTAATCTATTTAACTAACTCTCTGAAAGATCAGAAATATTAAGCCAAACTCAGCCAAGAAATGTCACTAAATATAGAATTGGTAGATAGACTTCTTTAGAATATTGCAGGGATAAGTCTTATATTGTCACAATAAAAGAAAAGATACTGAATAAACTTAAATAACTTAAGGATTATTGGTTTGATTACTCATCTCCTAATCCTACAAACAATAAAGTACATAATCTGAGATTTTATCTATTGTGTTTGTCAGCTATCTTCATTTTCAACTCCACTGACCTAGTTTCTATTGAACTGCAATCAAGCACATATTTTTTTAATGCTGCAATAAACCTGTGATCACATGAAAAACACATCAAAGATGTTCCATGGAGCTGATGAATGTGTAATCCTTTCCATGGACTTCCCCCAATAATCATTCACAACAACCTTTAAGTGTATTTCCTCAACACCCTGTTATAAAAGATTTCACATTTCAATCAGAGATTGTCATTCATGCTCACAAAAAAATGCTCTTGTTTGTGCATCTCAAACAGTTTGCCTTTAGAAACAGAAACATTGTCTCATTCCAGTCTATGACTTCAGATGCTCTAATCGTAGGAACGTTTTGTAAGAGCTTTATGCATAAAATCATAAAAGATTTTTCTGGGTGATTTTTTTGTTAAGATCAAAAATCTGTGTTGCAAGAATGCTGTGTCCACTGGTTATTACATTTATGCAAGCCTTCATCAATCACTCTTTTCTTGAAATATGAGTCTCACATCCTGGATCCTCTTGATGCACAAAAGTAGCACAAGCATTTCATAAATATTTTGTCTGATTTGAAGAAGATGGCTGGGCCAACTTCACTCAGGTCTTTGTTGATCATTGTTAGATCCCATAAATGCTTTTTGGTTTCTCTTACAGAAACTGAGCTGCATGTTGTGTCTTTTTTTCTAAGTGCATTGAGGCTCATCCTCTGCTTAAACTGCAGTTAGTTTAAGAACTATTGTGTGAATGAGTTAACATCAGATGTCAAAGCACAGTTGATGCAACATCTACATGCAACTTTGCTCAAGTCCTCTTGAGGGTCTTGAGGTGAGGAGCAAAGTGCAATGATAGCATCGCCATTTGATGATGTTGTTTGATGATTTTTTTGGTTGCAAGCTTTATAATTAGGGCATTATTCAATATGAGGATTCAAAATATTTTTAGGATCAAGGATTGGACTTTGATTTGCAATGTAACAAACAAACAGCTGAATAGAATAAGAAAATAAAATGAGAAACAGAATTTCCAGAAATTGAAAACATTCAAGTTTGAATTTCTGCTGTGTATTTATGGGGGATTTTAATTATCAGTGCCTGGCTTTGGAAAACCTTCATACATGACTTTTTTGTTGGTTTCTAGGTATTGGCATCTTATTTTTCAGGATCATATATGAAGTGTTATTGTTTATTTTAAAGAGTATAAAATATATGACTCAACCTTATCACTGAACTTCTGCATGTTCAGAGAATAGATAGTTTCCTGGTAAATCAACAACATTTACAGGAACAAAACAAGGAAATTAAGAGAGAAATAACTATCTGGTACACATGCACTTGTTCCTTAATTCATTTTTTCAGAAGGAACCAAACAGAATTAATGTTACTGATTATTTTGTTTTATACAGAATCATGATAGTACCTTTTTATTTTTTTCACTGAGCAATAGTTAGGAGGAAAATGTATCCACAATTTTCCAAACTACGGTCACTGTCTCGTATACTTGATCTAATGTATTGAATCATTGCAACCTGATAGAGAAATTTAAAGAGCTCCTACTTGGAGTTTTCTTGTTTAATTGCTTAATGTATAATATTTCAATTTTGAGATTATTTTAATTAAAAAACTTTGTCTTTTGAGATTATCCTGTTAAAATACTACCTGAAATATGTAATATATAAATCTGAACATGTTAAACTTTTAATTTGAAAAAGATGTCTATAAAGCTGTGATGCTGTGTACAACTTTTATTGTTATTTTCCTACATATAGTAACTGATGTTATGATCAATCATTACACTCCAAGAATGCAGACGCCCTTTCTTGGTGCTATAAAAGGAAGCAGTCTCCCTTTTGCCTCTCCAGGATTCTCTTCAACATCCATCACTGCAGAAAAACTCCAGCAAGAACTTCAGAGCCCTCCACCTCAGAGACATCGAGATCCAAGATGATGTGGTTCCTCTTCCTGTCTGGTCTGGCTCTGGCTGCTGAGCCTCCTTCAGATGGACAGGAACTGAAGCTGCTGCGTGGCGGCTGCCCCTTGTTCTGGTTCAGCTTCGAGGGTCGCTGCTACAAGTACTTTGGCTCAAGAGTGACCTGGGGAGAAGCAGAGCTCCTGTGTGTGTCTGAAGGAGCCAACCTGGTTTCCATCCACAGCCTAAATGAACAAGATTTTGTCAATGTGCTGATCAAGAACTTTGATCCTACTCAGTCATGGACCTGGATTGGACTCAGTGATATGCATAAGGAAGGAAGGTGGATGTGGTCCGATGGGTCTAAATACACATTTTCCCTTTGGAATTCTGGACAGCCTGACAATGATGGTGGGAATGAACACTGTGTTCACACCAACTATGGAAGCAATTTTTACTGGAACGATCATGTGTGCTCAAATAGATTTGCTTCTGTGTGTGCAACTCGAACAGTTTGTCCCTAGATACAAAACAATTAAAAAGGAAAAAATCTTAATTGTGTTGCTTTTCTTGAGGATTTTTCTGTTTAGATTCAACTGATTTTTTTTCTTCAAAAAGCCAACATAAAGGCAAAGAAATGGAAATGTGATTGTTTATTATATTTCCATAGCATGTGTGTACTCTTACATAACCATCAATGTAAAATATATAACTTTAATAAACTCTTCTAACTTCCAACTTTAAATGATTTCTCTCAATTCTTTGATCCTATCCTCTGTGGAAGTATTAGGAAGAATATTATAATGCCTAATATTTTATTAGTGTTGCTTCTAGAACCAATCGATTCTCATCCCACTAATCTATCAATGAGCATAAGGATATTGCTCAGTTTATGCTATATTTTTCCCCTATATCAGTGTGCGAGGGAAGAATCAAGAATGATCACATGTAAAATTACTTCTTGCTAACATTTTAAACAATTAAGAAACTAAATGAGTTTCTCTCATTTTGGTGTTTTAGGTTTATCTTTAGAGAGAGTTGATTTCAAAGTGAGATGGTGTAAGCTTGAGTTTACCTTCAGTTGGAGAAAGGTTGACCGAAAATAGATTCAGTAAGTGATTGTGCAGATATGTAAGAAAAATAAAACAGGGACACAAAAATAGTCACATCTTCAGATATTCTGGCTGTAACAAAAATGTGTCAAGAGTTTTTCATTTCAATAGTTTACATACAAATAAGCAATACCCCTGACAAAGGGAAGATTACCTGCACTAACACAAGAACACTTGGACACTGTCTTTTTAAAAAAACGCACTTTTCTTGCTCCGAGATTCAGTTAGGTAAGCCATAGGTTGATGTCAGTTCATTCATGGTGATAAAAACAGGACTGTAGAGAACAACATAGATAAAGCTGTATTTAGCATTTATGTGAACTACACAAGGAAATGAAAGTAGGTCAAGTCTGTTTTAGGTGTTTCCCGACAATTTATTATTTACATACAATTAAACATTGCTGTGGACGATTCCAGATTCGAACAGCTAACAGACCAACTGGTCAGAAGCAGATCATATAGTTGTTAGTTACTACATTTGTACAATGCTGCAGCAATGTTATGCAGCTGTTGGGATGCTGTGCCTTGTTAGGAGTCCTGATCAAAACATTCAAGCTGTAGTCTTTCAAGGTGTAATCAGCAGATAGGACTTTCAAAATATGCTGGTTGATGTCAGCATATTTATGATGATTAAAACTGCTTATAGATCTAATTACATATAATTATAGATAAAACTTACATGTGAACATTTATTGGAACAGAAAAAGGAAATTAAAGTAGGTCAGTCACTGGCACACATTTAGTTTCACTTGATAAGACACGTTGAATCTGCCCTAGCTTTTAGTAAGATTAGATACACTGGTAATGGCACATTTACATTGTTAGGACATATATTTGAGTAGAGTAAAAAGATAAAACTTCACCTTGTAATTAAGGACATAATTATAATTAGGACAGCCATTAAATAAGGAATTTAAGCTATTAATGCAGCTCTCACATATGACAGAGATGTTTTCGTCATAAAACTCGGAGATGCATATGTTTGTGGCATAACTTCTTCAACTTTCAAGGTGCATGGAGAAGGACCTCCATAGACCTTTGACAAAAACAAACAAAACATAAAGTATAAGTTTCTGTGTTTTGCAAATAAAAATCAGTAATTAATGTGAGAGGTACAGAAATTAGTTGAAGAGAAATCTCACATGAATTGAAAACATTTTGTACAAGTCTGAAGTCAGTATGTGCATATTTTATCATGTTAACATCTATGTTTGCTTATAATGATATTTAGACAACTGAAATCTTTAAATTGGTCTTCACTGCAGAAAATAAAATAACGTGTATACTTTATGCATTATCAGCAAAGGGCCACTTTTAAACATATCTCCAGATACAATGCTGTTGTTGAAGTCATTAGATTCACTGCGCAATCACAACACACCAACATTACATTCAGCTTTTCTATACTGGAGACCCACAATTGTGAGGGTAGAAGAAAGTGTATTGTTCATCTTCCAAATTATACAACATCTGGAAAATTCATTGGACTTTTAGCATGTTTTAAGTTTTCAACATTTTCTGTCCAGACACAAAGAACCAGAGATTATGTACATTTCCTGATTGGCATGTTGAATCTTTTATAACAGGGGTGTGGAGGAAATGCACTTAAAGTCTGCCCTGAATGACCATTGGAAAAATTCCAAGGCCAAGATTACAGATTAATAGGCTCCATATTACACCTTTGTTGCTGTGGGTTTCCATGTATTCGCGTGTTTATAGCAGCATTAAAAAAAAAGTATTTGATTGCTGTTCCATAAAAAACAGGTCAGTGGAATTGCACAAGACGAGAGTTGATATTGACAAACGCAATAAATAAAAATGATTATGTGGTTTATTGTTTGTAGAATTAGAAGGTGAATCATAGAAACCAACAATTTAAATTTTGGTTAAACGTTGTTTTATTTATGAGGTTAAATCTTGAAAATGAAACAAGATTTAACCTCATTGCAAATTTAAATGGTTTTCTATGCTGGCACAGACATGGTTCTTAGGTGTATTTTAAGTGGAATAGTATTTTTACCTAGTGCTACCTTATCCTTACCAAAACCAGTATGAAAGTTGGGTTTGCATCAAACAAATGAGAAAAAATGGTAAAATGTGAGTGAGAAAAAAAATCCTCCACATTTTCAAACTGGTTCTTCTGGCTCGTGCTCTTGAACATTGGGTGTAATTTTTGTGCAATTTTCCAACCCTGGAAAGTGGAAATGTTTCATTAGAAAACAAAAATTAATTAGATATTTGATAGGTATTTCTGGCTGGCCTATAGAAACCAATTCATAGACCAATCATGGACTACAAAATTAGAAATTAAACTTTAGGTTTTATGTTGTTTGAAGTCATCATGTAAAACAACACACACACACAAAACACAAACAAAAACAGATTAAAAATTATTGTTATCCAATGAAAGTTGTTTATTTTTTCTTAGGAGATATTCACATACTTTTCTATGTTCCTGTTCTGTTCTGGCAACCTACTTTGTTTGAACTGAAATCATTTCAATGAGATTTTATGGCACAATAAACACATGGTTACACTAAAAACAAAGACAAAAACAAACATAAGGAACTTTTCAGCATGTTGAATGATTCCTCCTCACATAAAATTCTTGTTGAATAATTTTGACCTTAATGTTTTCCCCAGGATATCTGAGAAGGTGAACTTCAAGTGCACTTCCTCCACACCCTTGTTTTGACTATTCTCGTCCATAGTAAATTAATTCCAGCTTGTTGTATTGTTGTCTAAATAATGAAAATTAAGTTTCTTTTTCATGCGAATTATCTTTTAAATGTTGTTTAAAAATATTATGCTAACCCAGGCAGGATTTGAACCCGGAACCTTCTCTCTTCAGCATAGCAGTGTTAACACCTGAATTATCCCACAGCCCTAAATAGATAACAATGCAAAACAAAATTTATATGGTGTTTAATCTAATCGCCTACATGGATACAACCTGCTGTTATCAGCAAAAGCTGCATTGTACAACGTGAGCAATACCACAAGCAGAATATCAATAATTAAAATAGATCATTAACAGTTTGAAATGGAGTTTCATCTTATTTTGCTTTCACAAAAAAATCATGTTAATATACTTTTCCGGAATTTCTAGGTTAACTGCAATCAGCCATGCAATGCAGGTGCTGTGCCATAGTGTTATCTATTTACTAACCAATCACATTAGATCAGTAGTGCAGGCTCCCATTCTGAAGGATATAAAAGCAAGCAGTCTGTACTCTGCCTCTCCAGAATCTTCTTAAGCATCGATGACTGAAGATAAACCCTTTCAAGACTGTAAAACCTTCCAGACTAAAACTCTTCAGAACTCCAACATGTTGCTGCTCGTTTTTCTGTTTGCTTTGGGTCTGGCTGCTGAACTTCCTTCTGATGGAAACGAAGTGAAACTGCTGCGTGGCAACTGTCCAATGTTCTGGTACAGCTTCAAAGGCCGCTGCTACAAATATGTTGCCTCGCGCATGACCTGGGGTGAAGCAGAGGTCCACTGTTTATCAGAGGGAAGCAACTTAGTGTCCATCCACAGTCTGGATGAACACAATTTTGTCAATAACCTAATCAAGAACTTTAATCCTACTCGAGATTACACCTGGATTGGACTCACTGATGTTCATAAGGAAGGAGCGTGGATGTGGTCTGATGGGTCCAAGTATAAATTTTCCCTTTGGCGTCATGATGAGCCTAACAATGGTGGAGGACAAGAACATTGTGGTCACACCAACATTCGTCCGGACTATTACTGGAATGATCATTTGTGCTCAACTACAATGCCTTTTGTTTGTGCATCTCGGGCAGTTTGCCCTTAGACACAGAAAAAACTGTTTCATCCCACTCTGTAACTTCAAATCATTTGAGATTTTTGTGGGTGATTTTTTTTTTTCTGTGTATAATTTCAAGATTTAATTTTCTTAACAACAGCCTCTTAAATGAAAAGCAAATAGGATATTTCACTTTGTAGGAAAAGGTTTTCATAAAAATCTGTGCAAAATAAAATAATTTTAAATACATTAATTCAAAAGTTTCAATGTCCCTCTTTTCAGTGGTTTCATTATTTTCATCTTTTTATAAAGTGAGGCATATTGAGAAGACCATAATAGAGATTAGATTACATGTTCTGTTACATGTTTTTATTATGAACAGGCCACTACTGACCGATTCATAATAATAAAAATAATAATTTTTTGTGAATTAAATAAAGCAGAGCACATCGACACTTGCATCACCCACAGCCAATTTTGCACTTCTTGTTTAGCAAGCACTAAGAGGTTTCTATAACCCTAGCCCAGCCTAGACATTTGGTGTGTTTGTGTTTTTGGAGGTTTTAAGGGCACACACACTAAAGGTAGTCTATGTGTAATGTTACACCACAGGTGCATATGATTAATCTGTTTAACATCTGATTAACAATTTAGGAGAAAGACTGTGTTCAGATTAAAAAAGATAAGATCTGAATGTACAATATTTCTAATATTTCTGAACAATATGACATATTGTACCATATTGTTCAAAGGTGCAATATGCCTTTGAACCAGATCAAGAAAAATGCAAATAGTCAGTAATTCACTTTCTGTGTGAGGAAGTTGATTTTTATGTTGCTTTATATTTTTTATATTGCTCTTCATAGTGTTCTGTTCTAACACTATGAATTCTTTGCAAAAGTTCTATAGAGTTTCTCATTATTGTTGTTAAGTAGCAGAAAAGGTTGCAGAGTTGTAAAAGAGGGACAGAATAATGCTAGTCAGTTGGAGTAGGAGGGAGAGGAGAAGAATGCAAAGGGACTAGAGAAGGAGAAAAAAAAAGAACAAGAATCATGACAACCTCCCAGATACAAGTGAAGTGTGCAGGACTAAGTTGGCATTACATCGTTCCTAAACTGCAAAAAGGCGAATAACAAAATCATGTGCATCACTCAGTCTGTCAAAGCGAGGCAATTTTTCTCAGGATCTCAATATTCCACTACCAAATGAACATTACACACAAGTAAAATAATGTTTCTGCACTCTCAGATTCTTTCTGCACATGTATTTTCATTTTTTCAAATAGTTGCATCTGTAATTTTCATGTTTTGTCTCAGACTGTCATGGAGTGGAGAAGGAGAGAGGTGTATATGCTGGAGAATGAGATGACTGGGAGCAGCCGACTGCTGACAAAAGTGACTAGACTTCTGCAGAAAATCTGTTCTATGGCACTAAGGAGAGAAAAAGAAAAATGCAAATTGGAAAAATAATACTTTAGTGGAGAAGCTAAAAGCAGATACAAAAGAGAGAGAAGGTTTTACTTTAATGTGTCTGTAGTATTGCATTATTTATCGTTTTTTTTTATTGTGTTTTCTTTGCAAACATGACAGAAAATGGCTGAGTTAAAAAATCTAAAGCCATAGAACTGGAGTGTTGCAAGTATACTGCACCATGTAAACCCATAGGGTCACTTAGAATCAATGAAATTCTACAAAGATCTTAGTTTCTATCAACAGTAACAATCAATTTTGAAGTAATGATTCTCTTCTTATAAAGTAATATGTTATGCTGACCTATTGCTTACTGTTCAGTATAGATGTGGACAATGTGCACAAAACCTGCAGACAATGTCCCTGAGTTTTGGACTTGTGAAAAACTCCTGAAGTTGAGTTACACAAACATATTTTGGTTATTATCAAGTCCTACATATTTTGTCCATGCGGTTGTCATGTTCAAAGAACTTTTTGATTAAAATATTTCTGTATACAATGTCAAAATGTATGTGGTTCCTTTCCTTGTTTGTGCAATGCCAAGATTTTTTTAAGCAGTAAACTAAATTAGATTTAGTGCTGTTTTCTAGCCACTAGAGGGCAGCAAGAGCATTCAGTAAAACAGTGTTAGGGTGCATTATGGTGCGTTAGCTTCATGAATCACTGTCAGAAAATGTTTTTTTTAACAAAGTGTGATAGAACTTGGTTATTATTTAAGTACAAGTAATTTGTTCTTCCTTTTTTCTTTTACCTTTGAATGACTTAAAGAGAATTCGTCCAGTGTTGTATACATCTAGAACTGTTGCTTGGAACCATATTTGCCTTTATTAGTTTACGATCAACTCAACTCCTTTGTGTTACAGTCAGATTTTGCTTACAAAGTTTTAAAGGGGAGCAGGATCTGTGTCTGATGCTCCCAATATTTTAATATCATTGTTTTTCTTTCCCTTTTCACCTTTTCTTCTTCCTCCTCTGTAATTGCGTCTGAAGACAAGCGAACTGTGAATCTGATGCTTACTGTGATGCAAACTCCATCTGCTGCATCTGATTTTTGAAAAGATGTTTGTGTTCACAACGACAATGATAAAATAATACTGCCATGAAAAGGAAACTGATAAAGAGTTTCTTTTAAAGGATAGTTTTTATGGGAAATCAAAACAAACATTAAAGTAGCTCATTAACAGGAACACGATTGACGTCCTTCATGAGGAATATAAAAGAGACCCGGTGAACTCCTGTCTCTCCAGAACTCTCTTCAGCATTCATCCCTGCAGATAAACTCCAGCAATACATAGAAATCTCTCAGAATCATAAACTTCAGACTCCAAGATGATATTGCTGTTCTTCTTGTTTGGTCTCTCTCTGGCTGCTGTGGCTCCTTCAGACAAACAGGAGATGAAGCTCCAGCGGGGCGGCTGTCCCCTGTTCTGGTTCATCTTCAATGGCCGCTGCTACAAGTACGTCGCCACCTTGATGACCTGGGCTGATGCAGAGCAGCACTGTGTGACCCAAGGAGCCAACCTGGTGTCCATCCACAGCCTGGAAGAAGAGAACTTTGTCAAACTGCTGATCAAAAACTTTGATCCCGCTCAGGGAGTCAACTGGATCGGACTCTCTGACGCTCAGAAAGATGGAACATATTTCTGGTCTGACGGGTCGACTTTCAACTTTAACTTTTGGAACACAGGAGAGCCAAATAACGCAGGAGGATCAGAACCGTGTGTGCACACAAATTGGGGCCCGGCCAGGAGATGGAACGATAAAGTGTGCACAGATGCACACTCCTTTGTTTGTAAACTTCGTCCATATTGTCAATGACTGCTGAGAATTAAATTCTGAATCTGATCAGAAGTGATCAAGCTAAACATGAGAAATGAAACATGGCAAATTTTCTTTACTTTTTTTTTCAATTTGATTTTTTGTTTATCATTCTAACAGAGTCTTTTTTTATGATGTTTTAATTTAAATGTGTTGACCAGAAAATATTAATACAAAGGTTTATGATTTAAAAAAAAGGCGTAGCTTTTTTAACAAAATTTTATTGTGAAGTATGAAAATGATTTTCTTCTTGATTTAATGAAAAACAATAAATTTGTGAAGAAATTTGATTGACTGCCAGATAATGTCTAAAAGGTTCCGGAGCACTGTTGTGATTTAATGCATTCCACTGAGATTTTTTTCTTCTTCTGTGTATTAAAGAAATCTGAGCCATATAAAACTTGCATGAGACATTTTCAAGAGCTTGCTTAACTGCATAAGCAACATATGTTCAGTGTATTTTGTACACAAGAGCAAGTCTTTACTAAATGTGTTTGACCAATCGAATTATACAAGATATACTCTGTGAAACCTGTTACTTTTCACATTACAGTCCTACCAGGCTGCAACGACGTGACTTCTTATTTCTTTTATTCAATATGTATGTTATACATTAATAAATTCTTAACCTTGTACTGGTTTGGAGCAGTTTGATACAACAATTATTATTTTTTAAATAGTGCTATATAAATAAAATGGCTTGAATTGACTGGAGCAGCTAGGCATACGAAAACAAACGTGACAAAAATTCAGGTCCACTTACATTAAAAAGGATAGAAATGATAGAATATGTTGCCCAAAAGAAAAGATATTCTCAAATTAAGACAGAAACAGGGGGTCTGAAAAGGAGAAATGTTCTTCCACATCGAGAAAATTGGAGCAGTAGGTAAACTGGTCTACATACCAACAGCATCGGTCCAGGCATGCCCTAGATACCATGACCATGTGATTGATATACAGAAGTTGTCTTGGTGCAGAGATCAAACTATTGCCTGAAACAATGAAAATGAGACTCTGAGTATTCTAGATTTTATTATTGTACATTTATGTCATCAGTGGCTGATCACATTCATATCAATCTCTGTGATAAGTCGTCTGTAACTTTGTAATGCCAGGAAACACTTTTCTCTCCCTTTGTCATCACTTATTCCTGAATGGTTTGCTGGCTGATTCTTAAAGAATGCATTTAATTACCAAGACTAAGACTTCAAACGATGCATTACATAAAGTACAAAACAAAATTAAGCTGAAAGAATCCAAAGGATCATGACACCTGTGGTGCCGCTGCCTCTTTATTTCCCTGAATTTTTCCCAGAGTTTTAATATCTACATATCAACAAATCCTGGATGTAGGTTTAAAAGAATACACCTGGATACAGGTGAAACTCCTTAAAATGAGTTTCTGGTGAAACAATCTTCTTTCGCATGTTAGAAAGTCAATCAGTCTTTTTATGAAACAACTTTCATGTAATGGGCTGTAGATCAGTTGCATTTAAATGCATCACTAAGTTTTATTCTGTTTTTAATAGTCTATTTTAAATAAATGAATTACTGTCAATGCTTTGTGAAGTACTTTAGTTCACTTGCTTTAAATGTGCTACAGAAATAGACTTGACGTTGTTTCAACATTCAGGTATCTAGAAGCGGGTCTTAGGAAATAGACGATGGATTTACAGAATGATGCCTTCATGGTCGCATTTACGTCACAAAGTAAAGAAGTGAAGGAGTCGCGAGCTGTTGTTTAGGCCGAGGATCCTGGCCACCCCCACGTGCTGTTTCCGCGCGAAGTCGGACCGAACCATTCTGAGTTTAGGAGGGGAATCTGTGGACTCACTTCTTCTTCAGACTTGGAGAATCTGTACATGTATCTGAAATTTAGTCATATTTTTACTTATTTGTCAAATTGTAAACATGCTGGCAAGTTAGTGACGTTCCTGTGCAAAAAGTAAATTTTACGTGCGCGCACGTCGACGTCACGAGCCCCGTTTTCTGCGACACTCTTGAGCGGGTCGGTTTTAAATCCACCTTTTTTCATTGATTTTATTTCATGACCTTAAACTTTCTCTCCAGAAAACTTTAAACTAAAGGAATAACCCCCCAAAAATGACCCTCAAGTCAGATGTAAGTACCCGAACCGCCATGTTATTGGGTTTTTCTTTTCTTTACCGAAATGCAAGCCGTTATATATTGTCTTTTCTAACCACACCTCCAACAACGGGCCTGGATATCGTGGTTGTAAATAAGTCAGTACTTGTTTTAACTTCTGTTAACAAGTAATCCGTGATATGTTTTCAACTAAACTTTAGATAAAAGTCCAGAAAGTGTTTTGCAAATCTATATGAAGGTGCTTATGTTTAGTGTTTAAAGGTTGTATTCGAACTTCAAACATGCATTTTAAAGGAACTGCTTTTTTTTTGTCTCTATCTTTCTATCTACATTAGCAGTTATATCACAGTTGGATAATGCTGCATGCATATTAATGCAGCAGCATTACACAAAATATTACATTTACATCTCAAACAAAACATCTACTTATCCTGCTGTTTTTATTGATGACGCCACAAGAGGCACTAGGGATTTGTAAACAACTCATCTGCTTCTGAGTGATTTTCTTTCTGCTGATATTGAGTGGAGAGATAGTGATGAATGGGCTGTACTGCAGCATGCTGGTCCATTAGAAGTGTGTCTACCAGATGATCGTTTATTATCATTGGTGGTTTTGCAAGAAAAATGTTTTTAGAACTCAATGAGCCACATCGCCCAGACTTGTTCTAAATAATTGCTGAACATCTTTGATGGTTAAATCTCTTTATTCCAGCCAATCCTCTTACTCTTAAGGAAATGCTACTGTTTGTTGTCAGATATGGTTTAAATGTTTTCCTGAAGCCGTGCAGAACACAATTAACCACTCTTTAAGGGTGAAGTTTATTGAAAAGATTTGAATAAAGAGGGGAAAAACAAATGCAAATGTGCCTACTCAATAAAATGTAAGTTAGTTGGCTTGTGTCCTATGTAATGTCAGCAGGAACTGTTGTACGTTGGTGCTTATTTTTTGTTTGCTTACAAGAAGTATGTTATCCTGTAGGTGAACAACTGAATCTAAGAAGTCGTTCATTTTTCAGTAAGGTCCAGCTGGTATCGTTAATGTCCGACAACGCAGACAAGATGTAAACAAAAACATACATAAGAATGATGTACAAATTCAGTGTTGCACTATCTTATAAAAAAGTGTATTTCTATATCTTTATTAATTACAAACACAGCAGTGTGCATGTAACACTACCTAACTGAACCTAGCAGGGCCTTGCGATAAGCCATAAATTATGAAAACACTGGTCTTTGTGGTTGCTGGTTTGTACTCTTTAGAGTAAAACAGAAAAGCTTAAAGAATTCTGAAGTGGAGGACTTGGTGAGTTATGACCCATTTACATGGCAAGAAACCGTTGTATATACAGGATTCTTACTATGGGGAAGTGAAGCTGGTAGGAATGAAATATTGTTAAGTGTCTTTTTCCTTTTTCACTTCATCTTGTCGCTGCTCTTACTTGTCCTGCCAAGCTGCGGCCCAGCCGACCTGCAGCGATAAGGATTTCTCTGGTGCTGCTCGTTCAAAGTCCGAAAGATAAATTTTATCCGGCCAGCTCCAGCTCTGTTAATCCTGGCGTGAATTCTTCTCCTTTTTCCAGCTGCACACAGTTAATTTAGTGTCAGATCATGCTAAGAGATGGACTTTGTCTCCCTCTGGTGTATAGCTCAAGAATCCCGAGGACGCAAGCCTAAATATTGTTCTATAAAAGTTCAGTTCTCTTATCTATCATTTGAAATGAACAAATAAATACCTGTTGTGTACTTCTTTTTTCTTACCCTTCCACGGAAACACAGCAATTTATTTTCATGCTGGGTGTGTCTGCCAACAGGCTCGAACTTTCAAATCCAAGTATATAACTGCTGAGCTGGCTCATCTGTTCACCCAATCAGACAGCGAGGAGGAGTTTGAGGGATTCAGCGAGGATGAGGCAGAAGAGGACAGAGGATGCTTCCAAAAGCAGCAAAAGACCAAAGTAGGATATTCTTAATCAAAGCTTTTGACCACAAAGTGAAAGTCCATCCTTTACGCCCTGATTATTTATTTTTTTATTCTTTTTGGTTTTTCTTCAGGTTGTTGACTCAGAGTCGGAGAGCGACAAAGACACAGGCTTCTACTCGGACGGCGAGGAGCCACCTGAGCCAAAGAGGAGGAGTCTGTTAGTGGCACTTAGGTGAGGATTTGTAGATTACTAAACAATCAGGATTGAACTAGAAAGAAAATGCAGAGGGTACTGATAGGCTTAGCCGAAATTTAAAAATTGCTCTCTAGGTTTCCAGGCAAGAAAGAACCTGCCTCCCCAAAAAAACAGAATAAAGAAAATGTTACTAAGCCAATCAGACGGAGTGACCCGCCTCAGAGAGGGAGAGGAAGGCCGCGGAAGGTGAACAACAAGGAGGAGGAGGTGGAGGTGGTGAAAGAGAAGGAGAAGGAGGAGGTCCTGTGCCAAAGTCTGACAAAACGAGATCGCAACATACAGGAAAACAAAGCCATGGTAATTTCTTAGTGGAATATTTTTGTATTTTTTCTAGTTAACTTGTTACTCATCCTTGATTCATTCTTTTGTGATTTTTTTTTCTTTCTTTTTTTTCCAGCTCGCGAAGCTGTTTGCTGGTCTGACCTCCCTCGCTGACCTGACTCCGCTGGACACGCCTCAGGTGAGCGTTTCGTGCAAACAAGTAACACAAACAAGTCAAAATGAATGGAGGCCTTCAAAAATGATTGGAAACGTCTTTATTTTCTTACAGGTTCTGAGTACACCGATTTCCATAATCAAAAACCTAGCTGAAGTGTTACTTTGATTCTTTCATGCGCGTTTGAAAAATCCTTGAAGCGCCTATGAACGGTTAACGGCATAATGGAGAGGCATTGTTGTGACGATGTGCTGAAGGCAGAGTGTCGCAAAGAGTTTCTTAAAGAGACAGAGGCCAGTTTCAAGTTGTTAAATTGTGAAGTCAAATTTCATTTAAGATATTTACAGCATTTTGTATAACAACTGAAGGTAACATAGTTACTTGATTTTGCTATAAAATGGCACCAAATACCTGGAAAATGCATAATACCTCCCAAAGTCTAGGACTTTGACTCGACTTGGTACTTGGATGAAAAGAATTGAGACTTACTTGCTGATACATATTAAGTTACTATTGAAATTTTCTGAAATGGGTTGTGATAATCAGTAAACTGATTGGTGTATGTGTGGGGAATGTAAGCTTTGCAATGTGCAATTTAAAATAACCAACGTGGCAGCATAGGTTTTAAAGACCTGGGGGTCTCACCATGTCCTCGTTTAAGACGAAATAAATCATCAGGAAACCAGAAGAAGCAAAACAAAAACTGCTCTGTTTTTCTGCAGAAGAGGAAGAGGATATCGCAGAAGGTATCGCCGCAGAAGCGCAAGTTTAAGTCCGATGTAGGGTCAGAGAGGAGGAACCCGTCGCGAAAGGCTCGTCCTCCGGAGAACTTTGGGGTGGAGGAAAAGCCTGAGCCAGCTCGCATTAGAAAGCCAAGGACTCTGGACATCTGGAGACTGATGGAGGTGCGCTTTAAGAAAAGAATACTGCAGAACATAGGAGCATGTTCTTGTTAGACTTTATTCTTGCAGCAGGATTCAAATGAATGCACTTTGTATCTAGTGTTTAGTTTTAGTTTCCTACTAAAAGCAATCTGTTAAACGATCCATTCAGATGTTCTTTTAGCCAATTCCCAGAGATTTCGAATCATTGAAAAAGAACGAGTTCAAAGGTTTAGCGTAACCTTGTTTGAGGCCTGTGATGTGTTCCCCACTGGTCAGGTGGACGAGGAACGTATAGACGGGAGAAAGAAAAAGAAAAGAAGCCCAAAGTCCAGGAAGAGTCAGTTCATGGTGAAGTCGGTCGACGAGATCACGGACGAGGACCTGGAAAATGTCGCGTACCGCAGCAAAGACAAGATCTGGGACAAAGACAATGTGAGTCGCTTCACGTCCTTCACCTTTGGCCTCCATTCGTTTCGTGATACCAGCAGAGCGCCTGAGTCGCTTTCTTCACCCCCCCCTTTTCAGGGGAGCTCATGCCACCAGTGCAGACAGAAGACTCTGGACACCAAGACAGTGTGCCGTAGTGGTTACTGTGTGGGGGTCAAAGGTCAGTTCTGCGGCCCGTGCCTGAAGAATCGCTATGGAGAGGACGTGCGCACCGTTCTGCTCGACCCGGTCAGTGTTTACACACGTAGCAGACGCTTTTCCTAAAATGAAATGACGAAAAAAAATTTACTTTTATTGAATTTTATAAACAAGAATTGAGTCGTCAAATTTAAATCTATAATGGATGTTCCCTAATAAACCACACAGGGTGCACCTCATTTGTTGATTATTTATTGGCCTCCAGTAATATTTTTTTGAATGAAACACCTCTAGTTCCAGTACTACAGAGTCTAGAGATTAAGTTGAGACAATAACTGTCCCCTACTTCCTTTTTCTATTTCTGTCAGACGTGGTCATGTCCCATCTGCCGGGGAATGTGTAACTGCAGTTTGTGTCGTAAGAAGGAGGGCCGCTGCGCCACGGGGACCCTGGTGGCCCTGGCGCGCTACAACGGCCACGACAACGTCCACGAGTATTTGGAGAGGTGAGCTTCCTCGTTTTCACTGTGCGGTTGAATGTTAAAGGGACAGAATCAAACCAAAACAGCTATGTTGCAAAAAAAAAAAGTTTAAAACTTAAGTTTTAGGAATAAAAAAAAAAAAATCCGTTCTGTTGGTGTGTTTTAAGCACATAAAGAGGAGATTCTATTAGAGATCATTTCTTGTGGCTGTTTATGCATTTGTGTCCTTAGAGATAAGTACACAAAGTTTCCACGCTCAGTTTAACATGTAAAAAGATGGTATTTGTTAAGATGACATGGATTATTCATATTAACTCCTGATTTGTTAGTCGGAGCAATTTTAAGGACCTACTGTTTGGCTGTAGAGCTGTAAGATTGAGGAAAAAGAAGCTAATTATTGCATGATTTTTTATCTAGATCATAGGGGGAAAAACTAAGTTTTGTTAGTTTTAGTAAGAAACGTTCACACAGTTGAAATTCATGTTGTTTTTTGTTTTTTTTTCTGTTGCAGTATCCAGAAGGAGCTGCAGTGAAATCCAGAAAACTAAACCTCTTTTGGTGCTTCACCGTACTGTAAAAATATTTTAACGCACATTTTAATCCCCAACACATTTCTGACCTTTTATCCAACTTGACAAAACAACATTGTTGGGAATTTTTTTTTTATGTCACCTTAATGAGTATCATACTATAGATATTTTTTATATGTATATCCTGGTTTGTGTTGCAGGGATGTTTTTGTTCTTTATGTCAGACCTTTAAATTGTAAAATTTTTCCTAAACTTGATTTTTTTTTCTTTTACTTAAATGTTATAGTGTGCCTTTTTATAGCAAAAACTATGAAGCTTTGATTCAAATAACTTTGTAACACTTTATACCATTCCCACTGGTTTACTTTTTACATCTTAATAAAGTTTGTGAAAAGGAGAACAGTGCTGGCTTTATTATTTTTTTTTCTTGATATTATACAAAGCCCAGCATTATTTATTATCAATGTAGTTTATTGTGACAGAAAATATTATTAAGGTTTTGGTGTGGCCCAGCCATAATTACTTTTTTATTTGAAACATTTTTTTTATATCTTACTTTATCTTTTGAAATATGCCTGTCCCATTAGAAAATCTACCAGAAATATGGGTAATTTAGGGCCAAAGTGGAGCATGAAGGTTTTATTTTACCGACACTTGCATTCAGACCCCATTACTCTTATACCTATAAGATTTTTAACTGATGTGTGCAATTCATATCACATTAACTTATCTAAGAATACCTGAGATGTTTGTTGGAGGACATTAGTGAACAAACGCCACGAAGACCAAGGAATAGATCACACAAGTCAGGGATAGTGTGTAAAAGTTTAAACCACGGTTGTGTAATACAACATCTCAAGCTTTGGGAAAGTTCTGGGAAAAAAAAGTCTTGCAGAACTCCAAACTTAAACTAACAGGGGAGCAAAAATCAGAGCGGCTGAGCCACGGTCACTCACTGACTGTCGAGAGGCTGATGGTAACCTTGGAGGAGCAGCAAAGAGTAAAAATGAAAGTAAGAATTTACATGAGTAGTCGAACAAATGTTCTAGTCCAGGAGTGTCACGCTCCTTTTCATTTTGGGCCATATCAAGATCACAAACATCGTCGAAGGAATGGTTGCGGCAGATGATGTTGATAAAACTACCGATAGATTTGAATAAAAATCTGCCTGCATTTGATGACTCGATAAAATTAAATGATACTGGATATTTTCCACTTTGGTGTAATTTGACAGTATATAGATAAAAATAGCTTTGATTGATTTGATTAAAAAAACTAGCAAGCAACTTATCTTTAAGGTTCTATTTAAGTGTCCATCTGGACTCTACATGGCCACATAAAAGGTGTTGGTGGGCCAAATCTGGCCCCCACGCCTTAAGTTTGACACCTTTTAAAACTTTCAGTGTACATTTACACAGTAAAATATAAAATAAATGATTTTTTTAATAAGTCTTTGTGATGCAAACAGGGTTCCCAACCTTTGTTTATACAGACACACAAGCATCTGAAAAAATGTAAGACTCACTTTATTGTCAAGTGTTAAGCAGGCATAGCATGTTTTCTGCTTGAAGTTATCTCTTTTTCAGTCTCTTTTTTTTTTTTTTGCTGACATAACACATTTGTACAAACCAGTTTTAAAAATATCAATAAACTGGAGCCTTTAAGGCTAACCTGGCAAAAACCCATTATCAAATGTCATGGAGACGAACAAACATCTTTAGAAAAAGATTTTACAAATGAGATGTCACTACAAAATAGAAAAGAAAAGTTAGTTGTCACACAAAAAAGATTTTAAAAACATCTATATTTGTTTGGTATCAATCTTTTTAGCTTTAGACAATTTTTTTTTTTTGCTTTCTTTATTTTTTTTTTTCTCCCAAAAACACATTATGGCACAAAGAAAAAAAAATTAATTAAAGAGCAGACTGAAGAAGAGAAAAGCAGCACTACGGCAAGAACTGAAACATGCTGTACACAACCTTAGAACCAACGCACACAAATACAAGTCCAGCAAAAGGCAAATATTACAAATCAAAGGATAAATAATAAATTAGCCATACACAATGGGGTCCTGTGTCCACACACCTGAAAAGGGGCTTTAAAAAAAATTCAAATTCTTTAAAATAAGCTTGTTGTTTTTTTTTAATTCAAAGAAGGTACGCACTGAACTAACACAGAGCAACATCAACAAAAAAATATTACATCCACATTGCTAAAGAGCTCAACTCAACTGTAGCTCTTAGCTACTTCAGCTGCTTGCGCTGTGGTTCACCAAAGCACAAGAAGCACCAAGTAGCATCAGTGACGTTGCTGCCGCCTGAGAAAACCGTCGCCAGGCTGTGTAAAAACCGATGATGCAGCTCTGATGCCGAAAGCCAGTCGTCCGACGACTGCGAGCTCTCGGGTTTGCTCAAACGGCAGCACTTCCTTTCTGATTCTCGAAACAAACCGGCTCATCGCATCAACAACGAAAACTTGCCCTGACAATGTAAACATGGTTTCACAAGGATTGTCATTAAAGTATTGCTTTCCCTACACAAACAAAGTTGTAGAAAGCTAGATTGTTTTTTTTTCTCTCTCTCTATAGAAACCTTTTATTTGTATTCTAATGGCCACTGCGCTTCAATAAGGAATGCATTATTTATAAATCTTTTTTTTTTTTATATGTGCTTTTTTCCCCCCACTACTCTTCATCTCTTTTAGAATTTCCTCTTTAAGAATAATTTGTTGACTAATCAAACAAATCAACACCTGAATCTGATCTGAGGACTGAACCTGAACCTTGAATAAAACTCACCATAGGTAGATCATCTTTGGAGCAGAACGGGAACACAAACACACACACACACACTCATCTGCACGGATCACACTTATCCACACAGACATACACACACAATGTCCCGGACTGCCCCTGCGCTGTTGCCGCTCTGCAACCGCCCTGTACCATGATTGACCTCAGCACTGTCAGACAGGTATGAAACAGGAACACATCTTTGTGCATAGAGTTGGATTCTTGTTAAGAAAATGCCTCTCACTGTTGGATGGTTTTACTTTCCTCAGGTCCCCCTGTCTTGTGCTCATCTTACTTACATTCTGTCCCCTCAATGCACATGGAAATGTTATAGATTATTACATAAAAGCCAAACTAATATTTCATTATATGTTAGTTTTCTTCAGATTGTATTGTCTATATATTTTTTGTCCACTTCACGACCATTAAATGATCCTCTTTTAAGTTCCTTTTTATAAGAAAACAATTTTAAAATTATGCAAAAGTCCCTGCAAACGCCTCCAAAAATCAACAACAACAACAACAACAAAAAATATCAGGAACTTCGATTTGTCTATTCAAACTCTTCCTCCTCTTCTTCCTCCAGGTGGTTGGAGGTGGTGGGCGTAGCGGGTTCAGAGTCCCGCGTGAGGGTTCCCACGGCGACAATCTGGGGGGATTCTGCCAGACCTTCGGGAGGGTCCTCCTCCATGTCGTCAGTGGTGATTATGGCGACGGCGGCGCCGCCCTTCTTGTTCTGGTGAGTCTTGATGTGCTTTGATAGGTGGTCGCTGCGCATGAAGCGCTTGGAGCATTCAGGACACTCGAAACGCTTCTCTCCTTTAGCACAGCAGATGAAAGGAAAGTAGATTAAATCACAGCTGCTAACCAGCATCCTGGAATTTTTTTCTTTTAGATGTTGCTGTTTATTCTGCTAGACATTTACCACCTCTTTTAGATTTTAGCTTTCCAAAAGGAAATGGGTTCAGTGTCACAAATGCAACCGGACCTTAGCGCTTCCTTTCAGACCAGGCTCGTGTGTTTGGCCTACCAGTGTGTGTTCTCCGGTGTCTCTGCAGCTCGTCGCTACGGGTGAACCTCTTCCCACAGAAGATCCAGTTACAGACAAACGGCCTCTCGCCGGTGTGCCAGCGAAGGTGGGCCCTCAGGTGAGACGTCTTGCCGTACACCTTCCCGCAGCCCTCCATGTGGCAGATGTGCTGCTTTTTCTTGGTCGGGTCTCCGCTGTTCCTAGAAACACGAAAGGTGGGAATTCAGTTTAACTGCAGTGTACAGCAAGACCTTTAAAGAAAATTCCAGTATTTTCCAGGAGTCATTAAAATATATTTATAGTACCATACCTAACATTTTTGTGGTAGCATAATGCAAAGAGGAGAGACATGTCTAAAAAAACTCAAATTGGTATATTTTGGTTGATGTATTAATATGCATTGTTTCCATCAAGAACGAAAGAAATTTCACAAATTAGCATATGTTTGCTATAATTACAACAGAATCAAGCAAGCTTAAGACAGACTGGACGATATATAAACAGCAATTTTCAATTCTTTCCACAAATTTTCTATTGTATTTATTGTGAGTCTGGACTTTGACTGGACCCTTCCAACACATTTCATTCAAATCATTCCTGGTTGTTTAGTCAAAGCTCTTGGTGGCATTAATGTTGTTTTTTTTTTCTTCTTATGTTTAGCTCCATCAATCTTCCAATCAAATCTGACCCACTTTCTGGTTTGTCATGTCCTCACGGCATGATGACGTGTTCCAGCATTAATTTTGTGGATCAAATAGTTTTGTTAATAAACTTTTCCTCCAGACAAAAACCATATAAAAAATAAACAAAAACTTCCTACAGGATTACTCAAATTATATGTTCGCGTGTTCCGT